>NC_073725.1:72436611-73040777 GCF_023634155.1 Falco peregrinus | reverse complement strand
GCAATTCTCTCCGGCAGCAGAGAACGATGGCTGGTGCAAAAATCTCTGTGTTGGATTAATTGCAAGCCTCGCTATTAACTTCAGAGAAAGCAGTACAATGCCTTAACTGATCCTGGAGGATTTTGGGGATCCTTTCTTTCTCTGATTGTCTCTAGTCGGTCCAAATAGATGACCGTGTGCTCTGTACCCCACCTCTGAAGCCCTGTCCTGCCTCTGTTCCCCACGCTGCTCCCTGCGGGCTCTGCCAGGCCAGCCCAGCGGCTGGGGGGCTGCACCTACCACGTGGCCGGGTCTTGCTGCAGCAGGAACGTCAACCAGTGCCGACACCATTACCACAGGGGAGAGACAGCCAGTGGTGGACTTCAGCTGTAACACAGCAGACTGAGTACGGGTGTGCAGAGAAACACACCTTCCAGCCCCAAAGGTATATTGTTAAGGGGTGATGGAATTTTTTATAGGTTGGGCAAGCATCTCTCAGGCCCACTGTGGCCACAGGGATGCTGTCTGGGAGCTGGACAGTGGGCTGGCTGCCCCCACTTGGCCAGCTCCCTGCTTTTCCATGCCTGTACAGCTGCCTGGTCTCCGAAGAGACTGTTATACCAGTAGCCTTATTATGGTTGCTGTATTATTTTCCATTCAGCAACTGCAATATAGAATTACTAAGCACCCCCTAACTCCACCGCTCTTCACACAGCTCTGGTCTCTTCTGAACTCGTCCAGAACCATCTACTCTGTCAGATGTGTGCAGATGGATGCCCAGAGCATCTGTAGGACACATTTATGAGTAATTACCTATCATCTGGAAGGTTACAGAGCAGCAGCATAAATGTGACCTGCCTTCTGCGTTTATATCTAACACAAGACTAAGAAACATTAGCAGACCAGAAAGCTTTCCTGCCCCGCAAGGCTTCTCTGAGACAGATTATTTGCTATCTGGCACCTATCAGAGAAATGAGAGCTTATCCAACACAGTCTCTTTTATCACTTCCTATCCTTTCTCTTTTAATCCTTAAGGGTCTCAATCAGGATTGATCAAAATACTGAATGAGAAACTGGCCAGCACAGGGGATTTATTTGTGACCTATTTTATGACCTATTTTTTCATTTGTACACTGCTAGAAAATGGCACGCTTGGCTTTGACACCTGTCTGTGACACATGCAGAAATGTTTCCTGACCAGTGTGTGCCAAAACCTTCCAGCCTGGGCTGTCTCCACCCCCCACCCCCCCCCCCCCGGCTCACTCTGGTTACTCGCTGTTCACAGCGCAGGACTCGCCCGCATGAGGCAGGCAAGTGGCAGGGTGTCTGACCTGCAGGACAGGCTCAGGAAGGTGACAGTCCTCCCACAGGACCTGGTAGGACCCTCTCCACTGACCTCACCAGGAGCGGCACAGAGGACAGCTGCCACCTAACCCAGCTGCCACCTAACCCAGCAGGACAGCACACCCACCTTGGCTTGGGCACCTAAAGGCACCAAACGGGTTGTGAGCCTCAGCCTGAACAGAAAGTGAGGACAAAACCAGACATGTAACTCTTTGGATTCCTTTGAAAACCTTGCTTATGTTTAGGAAAACTTATGGAAGTGTTTCTGTTATTCAACAGAAGTATTTTCACGTTTATTCTGTTTGGAAGAACAAGACATTTTTTCCTAACCCGTCACCAAACACAGCCTCTGCCACCCAGGATGCTGCAAGCCTCATCACCATGTGCTGGAGTGTGTCCACTGTCCGAGTGGCACAGGTATAGCTGAGAGAGCTGCAGAGGCAGCGACCCTTTAATCTGGTCTTATATTTCAGCAGTTCATAAATGTATCTAGCAGAAGGAATATCCCATTTCGATTGGTTTTTAGTGGCTACCAAAGTGCAGTGCTGGGGCGTCTATTATGGCAAACTATACTGGATGCATTTTATGTTATAACAACTGTTAGGATAGCTGTTAAATCCACTTATTACAAATGAAACATTTCTTCCTGAGCAATAAATAAATAATAATAATTAAAAAATCTTTTAATTTTTTAGCAAGGAGAAGAAACTTATCTGTGAAAGCCAAATCATAAACAAAGCATTGTCAAGGCCTCCAGCAGGACGAAGGCATTAGGCCCCAGCAATATGCCTTCACAGTGGGCAGCTGCTGTTAATGCAACTCGACGCATTTACTTTTCTGTCTGTGGCACCCGTTCATATGCCACGCTGGCAGAGGCTGAAAATACAAGCTTAGCTCTTCATGGCTTCAGTTGGATACAGCGATTCAATCTGCATGTTTGTCTGAAATGTCTTCTTTAGTGTGGAAAATGCTGATATCATGAGTAGAGAAAATAATGCAATAAGATAAATGAGTTTATGTTGTTTCACGGGACTTCCCCAAGCAGGAGAGGTGTCTGTGGTTCCTGGTGCAGGGCATACATATTGCTTACTACATCTTGCTTCACTCTGAGCTTGCTTTGATCAAGAGCTACACTTCTTCTTGCTCCCTGTTTACTTCTTCCAATTGCAGTGAAGTGACGCAGACGGGAATTGCTTGTGTGGCTCTGTCAATGAAACCAAACCCTCTTGGGAAGTTTGCACTTGTCAGACTGTAGACCTGGAGCAAATCTGGAAATACAGAGGAATTTCTTGCACTGTAACTTTCTAACAACCTTTTCCAAAATTCGGAGGTTGAATTTGGCCTGAGCTTTAGAAAACATTCAGGCCAGAGCTCACATACAAACTGTTCTGCTTCCCTTTAAACCAACACAAAAAAAGAAGAAAAAAGCTGAAGTTTCAGTTCTACAAACAGCTCAGCACTTCTGAGCCTAGCTCAGGGGCTCTGTTCCAAGATCTCTGCTGCCTCCTCCCTTCCTACCTGGAATGCCTGGAGACTGCACATCCAGAAAGTGTTTGGGGAAATCTGATGAAGAGCAAAGGTTATGGAAATCTTATCTCATCTTTTTTTTTTTTTTTTTTTTTTTTTTAATCATTTCAACCACAAACTGTGCAAGTATTTGCAACAGCAAAATGAAACATGTTTTAGAGATGGTTGTATTTGTGGGAAGCAAACCATATCGGAAATATATGATCATTCTTCAAAAGTAATCACACTTTTTTCCCCATGTCTCATGAAGTCGTTGATTCTTCAGAACTTCCCCAAATGAATCCAGAGTAAAAGCGGTGCCTCGCAGTGGGGTTTGACACTCTTTTCGCCACAGTGGCAGGGAAAGCTCCCATTGTAAGCTGTGAAACCCTGGAGGGAATGTGCCAGCCAAGAGAGATTAAACATTCTTTGTACTGTATAACAAAAAGCGTTGTAAGGCTGATTACAATAAAAGCTTTCCAAAGTGACAGTGTTGGGCTCCTTCTCCTTTTTCTACCCCCCCCCCCCCCCCCCCCCCCCCCCCCCCTTAAGCTGTTACATAGTTATAAAAGGAAATAACATTTCGGTAAAGTACATGGTCATTCAGCGTTCAGAGGCTGGATAAAACACACATTCATTTTTCATGGGTAGAGAGCTTACTGTTCCAGTCCCTGGGGTGAGCTGTGGAGCTGAATCTCTTGCAGGAGGCTATGGTGCTGCATTGTAAATTGGAAAATTTATGTTTAAAATACCTTGGTATTGTTTTGAGATTGGCCAGGTTTATGTCAAACTTTCTAGTCTCTCCGGCAGGCAGTTTCATTAATGTCACAGCAATTTGATAGCGGTTATATGACTTGTGAAGGGTGTCTGTTTGTGGCTTTTATTGGGTTCTTTGACATATGCATCGTGTAAAGACAGAACACTGAGAAACTTCCCAGCTCTAATCCCAAATTTACCCACTGTGATTTGAAAATCTTTCAAACATCTCCTAGCAGATAGGGTTTGTCAAAGCTCTGCTGCGATCTTGTAAATCCTTCTGTCCAAGCAGCCAGCCTGCTGGTGGGGAACACCTTGTTTTACTGGGACAGACCAGTGAGGTTGGATCCCATCCTGACCTTAAACACGTAGCATGGTGGAAAAGCATGGAGATGGACAGCACAGTAACTCATTCTTTTTCTCTTCAGTTTACTTCAAAAAATTCAATGAGGTTTACTTTTGTTTATCTGGGGAATTCAAAGTAAAAGTCAGAAAATGTAAACTAAAAGAGTAGCCTGCCCTTTTGAAATGAAATACATGACCTACAATTCCCACGCATCACCCACACACCTCAGGTTAATGCAGTTCGGCATTTATCCAATTAGGAACAGAACAGGGTAACAAATGATCTCATCAGGCTGAGAGACATGGAAATATTTGATCTGGATTTTCTTGACAGAAAGCCTTTCTAAGCGATACCAAAGCTTTTTTTTTTTTCTTTTTTTGAGGAATGTGTTTCCTCTGAGCAAACCACCCTGATAAAAATTTCCCAGCTATCTTTTTCAGGAATAATTGGGTCATGATAAAGCACTCTCTTGAAGAGAGACCAGAAAGATTAGCATGCTTACATTGGAAAGATTAGCCATGCTTGTTTTGGAAAGGAAGGGTCATGATAAAAATAATGACTGCTTTAGCTAAGGCATATCAGAAATCTTTAATAGTGGTTTTATACAAGAGTGGGAAGATATTTGTTAAAAAAATGACAAGTTCAAACTCATAAAAGGGAAAGCAACTTCAGTAAGATTTGAGACTATTGTATGAATAGCAGGAATAAACAGAAGTGACAAAGGTGGCACTGAACACCATCTTTGAGTCTCAGACTGGAGCGTGAATGTTCCCAAATGGGAAGAAATGCTGAAACCAAACTCCCTGTGTGCAAATGCCATGAAAACCATGGAACGCCCCAAAACTATGGGCTTTTTGTACAGTTTTCTTTTTGGATGGGTTGGGCAATAACAAATCCTTGTTTACTTGAGAAAGAAGTAGTTTCAACTGCATTGGAGCTGAATTTAAAAAAAAACAAAACCAAACAATTTCAAGGAATCTAGCCTCATACCTGAAAAAAATCAGAGTAAGCTTTCCTTAAGGGTTTGTTTATAAATGTTTTTGGTATTTCTGCTCTTCTTATGGGGAAGTTTGGAAAAGACATTTCTTTGGGATTTTGATGAATAACTGCAGGTATCTGCTGCAAATGGTGGTCTTCTCTCTGAACGTTGCTTCTGAGCAGAGAGGTGCCGTGCAAGGACAGTGTTACAGCAGCTGTGTACACACAGTTCCTGGCTTCCTTGACACCGTAACTTTCTCGCCAGCAGCAGAATCGTCCTAGCTGCAAAGGCACAGTATCTCAGTCTAAACCCTATACAAACTTCACTGAGAAGTCAAGAGGCCACCTGGTTCATCTGCCTGCTCCAAAGCATTTGCTAATGACCCTCAAGTTCCTTCAGTCTGTTGTGAATGGGACTAGCCAGCCTGAACCCCCGCATTTAAGCGCTGCACCTGTCCTGTTTGAATCACCACCCTGTGTTTTCCTGATGTAATCAGAATCTTGATTTTTTATTAATTCCTGTATTAGTACACAGACATCAAGGATGCTTGACGAGACAGGCTATTTATTCCCTTCTTATTCCTGTTAGGGACAAATCCATCCCCCAGATTTTTAGGTTCTTGCTGAGTCCACCATCATTTGTAGCTGCCTGTAGATTTCCTTCTCTTCCTCGTTATGCCGTTGTATTACTGCTAACTCCTTCACTACAGCAGTAATAGGCAAGGATTTATTTCACTTCAGCTTTGATCATCAGCTCAGGATGCCTCACCTTATGATCGGGCAGGTCAAAACTACCCTTTGGAGCCATGCATTTATCAAGGGTGCATCTACCTGTGCCTACAGCTTGTGTCCTGCCAGGAAAGAGCGTGAGAACATTGCCTGAGTCCCCAGCCCCGTTACAAGTGGTGGTGTGCCCTGACAGTGCCGGCAGGGTCTGGGCTGGTGAAGAGCTCGAGGCAGTGACAGCTTCTGGACTACGCACAGCAGCTGGTCAACTGCAGTGTTGGAGCAGAGCCCTGGAGTGAGCACATCTCCTGCAGCGCCCAGGCCAGTGGGCCTGTGTGTCACTCTTGTCCTCGCATGGAGGTTCTGTTCCCTCCCCAGAAACCTTCCCAGGGGTTGGGAATCTTGCAGTCTTTTGGCTACCCAACATTTCCTTGAGTGCCTATAGCACAGGTAGCACAGAGAGTGCATGGAAGTCTTTCAGAAATTCTTCCTTTGGGCTCACTGAAGTGCTAAGAAATGGTATCTGATGAAAGCTGAGCAAAGCTCCAAAGCAAATTTCAAAACAATGGATAAGATTTTAACTAACGTGAGCACTTGCATCTCCCCTGTGTATGGCCACAGGTGTCTCAACACCAACGGATGGATTTAGTGATACCTGTGACCTCCTTAAGAAGGGAGCCTTAAACTTTTCCACAATATTATCGGCTTCAACCATCAAAGCAAGAAGAAAGCAGTCACACTCTTGTGCTGGAGCAGCACGTTTCTAGAAGGCACGAGGTAACATCAAAAGTGTCCTTCCCAATATGGACGTTCTAATATGGTTTGTGCTTGTTCGCTAGAGCATAGGTTACAAACACAACGGCGCCAGCAGCCAGTGGTGGCTGTGGCTCCCTTTAGGCTGGCATTCGGCACAGCACAGCCGGGGTCCCTCTCACCTCCAGGAAGGCAGGGCTGGTGGGACCTGCCCTGCTGCCCCCTGCCCCTGCTCTGGGCGTGGGTGGAACGACCATGTTGAGACAGCTGAAATACAGCTTTACTTCTCTGGCTCACTCAAACTTAGTGCGATTTCAACTTTGATTGTAGCTGGCAGCAATTATTTCCCCAAACCGTACTGTTGCATCCCACTAGTTTTTAAGGCTGAGCCTCTGACCTAACGCTTTGGGCAGGGCAGATGGCACGGAGGCTGCTGCTGATTTCAGTGGTGTAAAGTCAGGCTCTTCCTTCAGTCTCTCCTGACTTCTGTGAAAAAATGCTTTATATGCTTAAATAACGCCCTGGAGGGTGTGAGATATGTTTGTGTGTGGTCCTCTGGCTGTGGTGAGGTGTTTCCCAGGGGAGGCAGGGGCAAGCCCAGCTGAACCTGCTCAGGGTCAAACCCTGCTTTGCTGGGAGGAGAGGGAGGGAGCACACAGGTGATGCTGAGCTCATGTGGGGCTTATAAAGAAGGAAGTCAAAGCAGCAAGCTGCTGTAGTGAACTCAAAAAGAGTTCTTACTGAAAGGTAGTAGGTAAATGGGTGTTATTTAAGGTTATGTGGGTGTACTTTAAGGAAGGAAAGCGAATGGAAGCTGAGCTCATTGACATTTGCTCTGGTGTAAGTGCTCCAACAGGGGGGTTGTGATGGGTGAGTGAGCAAAACCGCCCCTACAATGTGCTCTGAAGCTTTTTTCTGACTGTTACCTTCATGTCATCAACCTGTGCTGCTAGTGACTTTCTTCATGCTTCTGAGAGCTGCTATGTGGACTCAGCAGATGCAGCAGACTTGATATTTGTGTGTTATGGCTTATGTTGTCCCTTCTGTACTATGGCAAACTGTTTGCAGAAGAAAACTTTTTGGTATTTTTTTCTGCCTAAGCATTGCTTTTCTGGTTTCTTACTAATTGAAAAAGGGATTTGTGCTTGAAGCTTTCTCTATGGATGAATCCAAGCTACATGCTCTCTGGACAACTGCCAAGGTATTTATCGGTTTCTTGTTGAAGCTCTGGCTGGGTTTCCTTTTTGATATTCCGGTGGAGCAAATAATATTTGTAATTCTTTTTCAGTCCAGCAAAGTGTATCAGTAGCATACTCTTGCAGGTTTTCCTTGCTGGTGCAAACAGTTCTGGGTTCTCTGTGGAGTCAATGTGGGCCCAGGATAGGTTCCCTGTGGTGCTTTTAAAATGCCTCATTGCAAATATCTGTTATGTGACTGCGATGTCCTGCTGGGTCTCTGTTGGAGTGTAGTTTTGCAAGCTTTTGCTTGGAAGGCTGTGGCAGGTGATGGAGTACTCCTTCCCATCCGCTTGTTCTTAACCCGGTGGCACGGCTCTGGTCGTGAGCTGTGCTTGGAGTTCATCTGGCTGAAAAATAAGCTGTGAAAGCAGTGGTCACTTTTAAATCCTCACCTTTAATCTGTTGCCCGGCTCAGTTCAGCATGCATCTGAAGGAACAGCCGGGGAGCCACGTGCGGGGGGCTGGGGGTGTGCGGCAGGAGGGGTGTGGAGGTAGAAGCTGTTTCAAAGCAAGGCTGCCAGCGAGGGAAACTCAGAAGTTGTAGCTTAGCTGAACTGGATTTAGCTTGAGACATATGGAAAGTAAAGTAGGATTTTTTATTTCTGCTTCTGAACCTTTGAAGTGCGTAGGCACTTGACACATAATAGCGATGGAGCAAGAGGAGACTCTAGGCTTGCTGGAGGATTGGCAGCCACATCCCCCACGCTGCGGGCATTAGCACTGTGCTTGCAGTGGGGCAGACTGGATAGCCTTCCTCCTGGGGTCCCTGCACTGCTCTTCCTCTGAATCTGAGTCTTGGGATGTGTGAGTGTTAGCTCCTGGGGAAGGGCCTCACAGCCCCTCCTGATCAAACCTTTTGTGTATTTTAATATATTGTTTTTAATATCTCCTTTTCCTTGATGATACTATTTCCATTGAACCCAAAGGCAATGGTACCAATCTACAGATTTCTAGGAGCTGACTTTTGCTTTTCAAAGTAGCCGTCTTCTGCCAATGTGCAACAATACCATTTCCAGTAGGTCCTGGAAAGCTTCAGTTCTGTCTTGTGACCTTCTTTCCCATTGCACAGCCCTTAGTACTTGTCATTGTTTGTCTTGGAGCGTGCAATGTATTGTGGCACACCAAGGGGCTGGGGTTCCTGTGTTGCAATGTACTATTTCTTTTGGATATGTGAAGATTTTAGCTGTAAATGTGGGTATATGGGATATTTGTGAAACCAGCTACTGAAGGTCCAATTTCAGGGACAGATATGCTGGATTTTCATAAGATCCTTAGACACTTAACCTATGGCTACCCTCTAACTATTTCAAGTTTTTGACTTGGATTGCCCGCCTCTTATCCTGCGGCAGAGTCATGAACTCACACTGCTGCAGTTTTTTATGTTGTCTCAGTGTTTGGATGCAAGCTGCCTCTGGAGGATGGAAAAATTTGCCAGGAGATGAGAGCTTTGTGTGAAACCGCTTTCAGGGAGGTCTGGGCTATTTAACAGTGGTGCCCTGTGTAGCATCTCACCTTTGCTGGGTGCCAGATGCAGAAGGCCTTTCTGTGGAGGCAGGGAGAGCCTGTGCTGCTGTTCTGCATGGGGACCCCAGCAGGGAGAACTTTGTTCCCTGGAGAATTACTGTCCAGATTCAGGATGTCTGGATGTATCTCCAGTTCCCGTTGCAAACTCACTTTGACAGTCTCTGTTGCCACCCAAATCACCCAATGAATCAGCATTTGCTTGCTCTGGTATTTGCCTGGTGAAGCACATTTTCTTTAGCAAGTCAGCAAGCAGCACTGGTTATGATGGATGGGGGCATAAACGTAACAGTCCGTGTGCGTTGACACTTACACAATGGCAGCCCAGCCGAACAAATCCCCCGAATGGGCAGTCATTCTTATCAGCACAATCCAATTGTGCTGTCAGATAACGTGTCCTCAAGATCACCCAGATAGCTGTCACCTTGGCAGTAAGTTTGCTGAGGATCAGAGCCCTCACTGTTTCTGAAGTTAGCTTGGTGTGTTTTTGTCGCAGTTGACGGTGAGTGAGGATTTCCATAAATTTGCCTGGAAGGTGTTTTGGTCTTACTTGCCATGAAGCACGGTACCATCATTTGCTTGGCAAATCCTACCTGGCAATAGCATGATGATAAATGCAGTGCTTCTGATGGAAAACTGTCTGAATGGTCCTGCATTGTTATTGTCCCTTTAAACTGAATAAGGTTTTTCTTTTAATGACTGCATAAAAAGAAATGTGGATAAACATATCTGGTTTGGGGGACAGCTGGAGCTGGCTGAGCTGGAATACTCAGGGCTTCTCAGTCACAAGTGCTGTGTGATTGCTTGGAACATCTGGAGCTGCTGTTGTATCAGAGACTGGGCAACGTATTGAGGCGTTGCTCTGTTGTAGCTGTACAAAGTCGTTACCATTTGTTACTCCACCAAAGAGGTTTTCAGTGGGAAAGCTGGATTCAGCTCTCTGTTTTGCTTAATTCATGTGGGTAGGTATCCTGTGGGCTGGAGACACACATGCCGGTGGCTGCACCCTGGGAGCTGTGCAGCACCCAGCACTGCCTGCAGCTGCGGGACCTGCTGTCACTTCCCAATATCCCATTAAGTGTGCTTAGTCCCCTGGGGCTGTTGGTGCAAAACATAAATGTGTCATCTTGTATGTAATTAAAATAAGGTTGAAAGTATTTAAATATAGGTTTTAATGAGGGGGAAAAAATAACCCACTTAAGGTGTTTGATTTTTTTTCTTTTCTTCAAGTATTTAAGGACAGTGGATGATGCCTCTGTTCATGAGATTGGATAACTCAGGGGGCCTTCAGAGGGCAGTCAGGTATTAGAAATAACTTATTCCCTATGATACAAGCAGTGATAGGAAACTTAAGGTGGCAGTGGTTCTTCAAGAGCTCAGGGTCTTTAAATAAGAGTATTGATGAACTTCAATAAAGTGTGAGTGTGCCTAGCAAGAGCTAGGACAGTTAATGCTCTTTACTCTGTGCCTGTCATTTACCTTGAACCTGGCCTCAGCCGATATATGCTCTTTACAATAAATAAGCCAAATGATTATGCGCGCAATGAATGTACCAAGACTTACTGCTATATGTAATCCAGGATGATCTTAATACTGTGCTAAAAAATACAGACTTTGGAATGTAGGTGCCATATCTACAATTGTGTAAAAGAAAACATTGGTGTAGGATGCCTAACACAAGATGAAGTGCTGGATGCTGTAGCTCATCTTTGAGTTCTTGTACTTACTCAATGTGTTTCAGACAAGTTGGTTCTCAACTTTTTTTTAATACAGAAAATTTCCCTTAATGATTTTCTTAAGCTATTCAGTTGATATGGACATCAAAGATTATTTCAACATATGCAAACGTGTTTTGCGTAGCAAATACACTTTGGCTAGGACTAGTCTGTTTAGCAAAACATTTGCGTACCAGATCCTGTGCTTACACATTTTCTCTGCTTTTTTGATGCCTACAAGTTTTTCTGTAAGGGCACCTGTGTCTGCAGCCTCTGTCCACACTGATGGAAACCCCTGTGGAATTCGGAGAAATAGATCCTTTTGTAAGGGCCTGAGGCACAGAAAATCGGGAAGGATTTGTGGCATACAGAGCCATCATATGTCCTGCTGAATTCAGAGTTTGCAGTTGTGAACCTAGCTAGGAGATGCAAATTAATTCCAGCTGTGAGATGTAATATATCTGCACGGAGTGCTGGGGCTCTATCTCCCGAGTGGCCTACGCGAGCTGCTTCCGAGAGATCATGTATTAGAGGAAACGCTGCTGCCTCCTCTGCAGTGCAATGTGTTCGTCAGCCTTTCTGCCTGTGGACTGTGTGCTCCAGAGTCCTGCGGCCCTGAAAGCAAGAAAGAATAAGCTAATAAATATCCTTTAATCCCTTTTACCTTAAACCCCAAAATCCTTCTTTAATGTTCAAGTAACAATTATTGAAAATGTTGTTTCCATTCCGACATCCTTAATAAACATGGGTCAGGGAGATGCAATAGAGGGTGAATACGGGATTTGTAAGCAGGACTCTCCCTGCCTCAGTCGTACCTAAGGACTGAGCTTTTATTTCAGATGGCTTTTGTCTTATTCTGTAAAGAATCACTCTTAAATCATTACAGTCCTTGTCATCACTGTTGAAGGATCTCTGAGCCAGGAATGGCAAAATAAAATGAGGCAAAATAGAGTACATTCTATGAAAATGTGCCTGTTGTATGTTTTTTAATTTAAAAAGGTGGATGACATACATCACTTGAAATGCTTTCACTAGATCTGCATACTGCTGAGTGCTGAGATGGGGGGATTTTTTATTTCTAACTTCTATTTTGTAACCTGTTTAGTTTTGGGTGGTTTTTACTACAAATAACTTGGTAGAACAAGCCACTGCATGGTAACCGTAAGCTGGAGCGCAGCGGCGCAGAGCCAGCGCAGGCAGTGTAGTTCTGACCACAAGTGCGGGTGAAGTCAGAGGAACCGAAGTGTCGCTATCAAGTCAGAATTAACGTTCCAGTTAACTGAAGATAAGAAAACCGGTCTCAAAATTCGTTACAGCAGTAAAGCCGTACACCTGTGGGTGGCATCATTTGCCTTCTTTTCACTATACTGTGCAGGGCAAGAAAACAATTGCAGAAGTGCAGAAGCAAGTGTTGCTACAAATGGAAATGAATGATGCATAGAAGTTCAGCTTCTGACAAATTTCTTTCTTCACAACATGAGGATTTTGCAGACAAAAAGACTGGTTATGACTGCTCTCTACTTCAGCTTCTGCTTAGTTATTAAAAACCACGTGAGCGAGTATGGCTTTCTGGTGTGTGCTCGCGAAAGCTACTTGCACTGGCAATAGGCAGTGAAATACCTGTATCAATATAGTAATATAGTAGGTAGGTTTTAAAGACACCTAACATCTAAAATAGATCCTGAAGTTTGTTATCCAAGCTGCATTCCTGTGATTTAATACCTCTAAGCCACAGACTTTCCTCTCCAGCCTTCTCACCCCCCTGCTGCTGTGGGTGCCTGGTTAGCAGAGCCCCTCTTCCCCTCCCACCGCTGTGGTGGGTGTCCCTGGGATGTGCTTCCCACCTTGTGTTATGTAGGTGCACAGTCATAACATGCTTGCAAAGGGTAAATACCTCTTTGTCTCTTAGCTGACATTTCCCACTCTCTGACCCACGTTCAAGAGAAGATCTAGGTTTCTCTGACACCTTCTCAAAGGCATCTAGCTGCCACCTC
Source organism: Falco peregrinus (assembly GCF_023634155.1). Lineage (NCBI taxonomy): Eukaryota > Metazoa > Chordata > Aves > Falconiformes > Falconidae > Falco > Falco peregrinus. The sequence continues at coordinate 73,027,921 of NC_073725.1, read as the reverse complement.
TGGCCCCAGGTAGCCAGGCAGATTAACCTCTGTGCTCACCCTGTTGCTGCTTTACTACAGCAATGTGGACAAAAGCCTGTCTGTTAGGTCAAAACATTGCTCCTGACTGAGGCTTTTCTGTAGATGCTTTTACTTGGCCAATGTCTAAACCTTGCTGATTCCTGCTGCAAAACGCTACTTTTGCATGTTCATATACATAAACCAGGCCTGAAAGGCAGCTTTAGTTGTGTCCTGCTTGAGTTACTGTAGCAACTGTTTTTCTCATCTTGGTAACTGGTCTTCCTTGCTTGTAGCTGTTGGGAAGCCTCTGGAAAGGTTGTTCCCTTAGCCTGTCCCCTTGACCATGTCACCAGCTCTTTGTGTTCCTTTGCTGCTCCCCTTTTCCAGTGCATCAGGAACAAGCAGGCTGTTTGTATCTGCAGAGCTGCCCCCGGCCTTTTGTCTCCTCTTCCCCACTGTCCTTTCATTTACTCTTGAGCTTTTGCCTGGCCCCTGCCAAACCCCTTCATAGCGAAGCTACTGTACACTGAGGGATGTGCCTCGAAGGTTTGCTGGTGCTCAGCAGGAACTCTTTACAGCGAAACCCACCTCCCTACCTTTTGCCTGATTCCTCCATCAAAGTTTTCTTACGGTGCTCGGCAATGGGTGGGCAGCTGATGTGCTGGGGCTTCCCTGCCCCATGGACCTGCGTGCATCGCTCCCTGCCCCGCTGGGTTATGGTGTTCCACAGCAGGTCTTAGTACTTGTCTCACTGGGCTGTTTTTATGTTCTGTCACTTTGAAGAATGGGGCTCTGGTTCAGATATAAGGTTTCCAGGCCCTGCGGTGGCACAGCTAATGAACTGTGGGTGTGTATGTCTGATGCTGTGGGTAGATGGCAGCTTTCGTTCCACTGATATGTTCCTTAACACACTGCTGTGGTCAAAGCGTGCTCCGGGCTCTGTGTGTGTGACCTACTGATTTCAGTGATAGCAGGGGATTGTTAGCAAGAACATTGCAGCCTTGTTCTGTAATTTCACTATCAAGGCAATACATAGTGCGGTGAGATAGTAAGAGTAGTAGATGGGTTTTAGTTCTGTTTACAGAGTGACTGCATGTAAGAGTAAAAGTTGGTGCTGCTGACAAAAGGCATAATCTTTTTTTTAATGTTGGGCTGTTTGTGAAAAGGAATGTGATTTCACCTCTTTCATTGATATTAAACAAGGAAAAAATGTATAGGTTCTTTTGCCAGCGATTAAAATTAACATTACTTTTATTTTTTTGGCAAACTATTATTTTTTAAAGTTGATCTTCAGATCTTGGATTGGTATTTAAGAGGGAGAATGGAGAATTCTGACAGTGCTATAGATTCTAACAGGGATATTGCAAGCTTTCACTCTGATAAGCTGCAAAAGATGGCAATCTCAGCAAAAAATACTCAGCTTTTCTACCTCGCCCTCCCCCTTAAATGCTTAAAGCTGCATTCAACTCTTTTATTACCATAATAGGATGATGTTAAATTCTGATGCAGAGACTATTGAAATCTGTGATTATTTCCAGTGGCCACAAGGGTCTTTTGAAATACTCTTATGGTGAGGATTTGTTCCGTCTAGCTTTGGACACTTACTGAGGTGCTTGAACTGGGAATCTGTGCTCCCCTGTAGAGAGTGAGGTGGTTGGTTTCAGTGGGCAATTGATGTTCTGTGTGGGCTGAATTGCCTTCTGGAGACACCTCTCTCTGTTGATTGACTGTCTTCAGTGGTTATGTGCTTTAGGTCCCTGAAGTTAGTTGGATGAACATGAAACTGCGGTGTGAAATACCCAGCCTGACAGCACTAGGTACCACCGCGTACCGCGCCAAGTAGTTACACATCTAACCCATAAAGGTTTTCAAAGCAATGAAGGTTCTGCTGACATAGATGCTGCAAAGTAGGTTTGGTGTGGGTATGGATGTTGTAGGCTTCCTCACACCTTCTTGCCTACAGGTTTTATTCCACATTTGAGATGAAGCTGTTGGGAAGTCTCCACCCACTTGCACCTCTCAGTTCAGACCCTTTCTTTTAATACCCAGATCTCCAGCAACTGGCATGAGCCTTGTGATTATCTTGAGGAAGGGAAAAAATTAGATTGTCTTAATATGTTAACTTTATTTTTTTGGTGCCTGAACACACAGTTTTGAGTTCCCGTGGTAACTGTGTAGGCTTTCTGGTACAGCACCGTTACTTCTCTCCACCACCCAGAAAGAGCAATGCCTCACACCGAGAAGCATTGGATCTCGATGGCTAGGGAAATTTGATCTTGAATGTCTCATATTTGTGGTGCCTTCTGAGCCTGAAATACCTTCTGCTTTGGAGGAGGTAAACAAAGGCTGTATTACAGCTTCCCTACAGATGTTTTGAAAAACTGGGTTTTTTTTTCCCTACATTCAAGGTTGGAAAAAAATTAGCTCTGAAGTATAAATCAAAGTCTTAACCTCCCAGCCTTAGGAAAGACAGACACCGAAATAAAAGAAACTCAATGAAATGAAGGATTGTAAGAGGCTCAGAGGTCTGTCTTTCCTGCTATCAAACGTTCTTTACTCCTATGACTCCTACATGGATTCTGTACTCCTTCGTTTTTCCTCATTGCTTCAATGCTTCATATCTTTCCTTAAGTCTCTCCCCCTCAGGCTTGGGCTCAATTTGTCACTGTCCCTGCTTTGTCTTCACAGCAATGATTTCTCATTTTGATTTATTTAGTATGTTATAAACCTTTGCATTAGCACAAAATAATGAAGTAACTGCAAGGTGGTGATAAATCGGGTTATTTTTCTTCAGGGGCCTGATTTTCATCTTTGTAAACTGACATTGCTTCCTGGTGATGAACGCTGCCAATGCTGGCTTCTACTTTCCAACTCCGCCGGCGCAGTGCTTGAGGGATGCTAGGCGAAGCCATCCCACCGTGGAGCAGCTCTGTGCTCCACACAAGCTCGGGTCTGTTGCAGCGCTGGCTCCAGAGCACAGGGGGATCCCCACAAACCCTAAGCAGAAACCTCAAGTCACTTGGTACCATGAAGGTGCTGTGAGTTCCTTTTCTGGAACTTACACCTGGGGCATGGGTAGTCTTCAAATGGAACAGCCAGTGGTACTGGCAGCAAAACAATAATGTGATTTCACATCCTAGACACACCCTGAAGCAAATCCCTGTGATCCATGGGGAGCCCACCGGCACTTGCACAAGGCTTGGGGACAGAAGCCCCGGGGCTGCCGGTCTCTGCCTGGAGCACGCTCGCTGTACATGCTCTGCTGTCCCTTTCCTGGGTGAAATTTAATGGCCAAGTGTCCGTGATGTTAATGATTGAATCATTTCTGCTGCAGCACTTTTTAATGTTGTTTTATGACTTTCCAGCTGGATAGCTCCAGTACCAGTGGGGTGCAATATATCAAGCACATCAGGAGTCTCCTACGTTACTGCTTCAGACCCAGTGAAGCCATATATCTCCATGGTTATTGAACTTCCCAGTTGAGACCTCAGAGGTAAAAGGGCTAGACTGCTACGATGCTGCATGATGTAAATAGCTTAATAAGCTGCAGAAGACGCAAGCTTTAAGTAGCTAACGAAAGAGCAATGTCCCCTTGCAGCACAGAAGGGCCTCGCCTCTTGAGCCCACCGGGTGGTGGCTGATCCCCAGAACCGCACCGTGAATGACACCACACGGACAGAGCTGGCTGCCTCCGGCACCTTACAGTCTCAACCACAGCAAGGGATTATCCTGCAAAAGCAGATTTTTAACTAGTCCTGTCTTCTGTTCTAAGACTAACTTAGCATCTTTGGGACTACAGCAAACCTGCACGGGTTGTGTTTTCTTCTGAGTCCGCTGGGACTTGTCGGGGCATAAGGCACTCGGGAGGATGTGTAAGATGGAGAGGCTAAAACCAGCTAGGTGAGCCTGGGGCGGTCCCAGAGTGATCGAAATAACTCCCTTGTCTTAAAAAGATCATTTTCATCAAAACATTCGAGTAAACACACTTAGAACATTGAGCCTCTGCACATAAAATCAGATAGCAAGTATCTTAAATATTTATTCCAATAATTTTCTTTTATGATTTGCATTCTAAGAGCAAATAAAACAATATTTTAGACCAAAAAAAAAATAATTAAAGAAAATATCAGCAGCACTGCATTGCAGTGATGGGGGCATGGATTTCCCACAGGGTAGCCTGATTTCTGGCTCTGGTTTTGTCCCAAGTTTTGTTGCAGAATGCTGGCCAACTCTCTCCCTTTTATACTTTCCTCTCTGTCTGATCTGCGCAAGATCTTGAGAGCAAAGTGTAGCGTCGGTTATGTTTGGCACTGGATGACTCTCTGTTCTCTGGGGATCCCAGAGGCTGTTTAAAAAAAAAAGTTAACAGATAGAAAATGAAATTAATTATTTACGGAACCATGTCACAAGAAAAGACAGGAAGGAGGGGGAAAAAATTTCCCTAAATTTATTGTTGCTCTCAAAATGATCCATGGGGGTGAGATTTACTTTTGTGCTGATGCTAACCTTAAGTCATAGGCACTGTTAAGTCTCCAGTATAGAGTTTACAAGAAAGTAGAGATTACAAGGAGTGTTGCAATCTGGTCGTGGCTCATTAATCCAAACGTTCGGAGCCGCTGAGTTGTGTCACCGATGCTGGCCTCTTACAGCAGCTGGAGTGGCAGCACGGCATGACTGGTGCTCAAACGAGTGCGCTGCCCTTCGCCTTTGAGTGTAACTGTTTTGGTTATCCCTTCCTCCACCATCTTCTGTGCTCACAGGTCTTCGTGGCCATTCGTCTTCATGGTCCCTTGGGCTTTCCTGTTCCTGTGTCTCAGTCCACGGGAATATGGTTACCTTCCTCACCTTTAGAGGCAGGCAGAGTGGCGCGCTGCTGCTAAGCGTGTTCTTTGTCACTGGTGTTGCCTTAGACTTTTGACTCATTGTGGCTCTTTAACATTTTGTGATGTGACAATCTTATGTGAAATGTGTTTGTGTCACACTGATTGACTTATTTTTGGCATTGAGGGGCTAAGTGACAAAATTTCACCTATGACTTCCACTTGGGGGAACTACTAGCAGAGGTATTTTATCTTTGTTCATTCTTTCACCAAAAGCAAAACCTGCATTTGATGCACAAATTTAAGATTCAATTATGTGATTTAATTATGTGCTATAACACTCCCAGATGAAGGTACAATGGCTTATTTGTAGCAGGATGGGACAAAAAGCAAAGAAATTCTTCTAAAGGACAGTTTCTTTGCCAGGATGTTCCCTAGAAGGGATAATTTCCTTCTTGATGAAGTGACTTTATCAATTGCTAAAGCACAGATTGAATTCTTAGGTAGTTACTTTATACTAGATGAAGATCTGGTGTCTGAGTGGCAATGAATGTCAAGAGCATGTATCTGGCACAGATATAGCTTTTTTAGGATAAAGTAGCTTTTAAAATCCCTTCTGAAAACAGTGAGACTGCAGAGTTTGCACACGTGGTTTAAACAGAGGAGAAATAAGTAATCCCATCTGGCAGGAGGCTGAGCACATACTGTTCATCAGAACATTTTATCTACTCCAAGAGATTGGAGTTGCACATTCTCAAGCATCTCACATCCTAAGGTCAGGAGAAGATGAATGCAATTTTTATTTTTCAGAAAGTTCTGTTGCTTTATGATCTAACCTTTTCCTGTCCTGCTGCAGTGTTACCAGGCAGCATTTCAGTGGATGTGAACCTCATTTTTACATCCTTCTTCCCTACTGCTGACTGTTGAGGCCACAGCACTGGTTGCAATTCATGCGCACGTCATATATGTCTTGACGGCTGTAGTAGCACAGGTGCTCAGCTCAGTTTGCAGAGTGTGCAAAGCTGTCTCTGAAATCCAAAACAAACCTGCAGACTAACAAACAGAAGAGTGAAACATAAGAAATATGGCTATTTTCTGTCTGGCATGTAATGCAATAGCAAACCTGTCTCCACATAAAGGTGATTTTTGGACTAGCAGAACTTGAAGATGGCCAAGGGGAAAAAAAAAAGAGACAGGGAGGAAGCAATCTCTGCAAGTCCTAGCCCAAGGAAAGCCTGAGAAAATGAGATATAAATAAAGATGTAACTTGTAACAAATAGTCTGTGCATGTTCAGTGCCCTGACCCTCACAGGTGTGGAAAGTTGGGCAGGGCTATGTACAGGGCAGGTACTGACTGAGTTGCTCGTTCCTGTCAAAGATTTCTGCTCTCCCAAAATCCTGATGGGTTGTGAGTGCTCCTGTTATATTGAACACTTAAATGAGCTTCTCTCAGCTGCTGTTTTCATACACAGTGTAATTAAACATCTCTTCTATTTGTGAAATGACTGTGCTAAAGGAGAAACAAGAGTGTCTTTCATAAGATCTTCATTTGATGTTGACTATCAATCCATCCCATAAGAATATTGCCCTTAACATCCAGTGCCACAGATGTAGCAGGTGCTGCAAACGAAGAGCCCTGCTTGCACAGGGGTGCCCTGGAAGGGGCCACCGTGCTGCTGGGCTGTCACTCCCAAGTAATCCTCACTGATATCAGCATCTACCACAGTATGAAAACTTAAAAATACATGACCAAAGGGTTGAAATCCAACCTTTTACTGCATATTTGAAGAGTGAAGTGCCATTAAGGGGGGAATTGCTATGAAGAGAAAGGCTACAAACTAACTCATATATGATGTTTTTTAAATCTTCTGTAAGAAAAAAAAATCTGATTGTAATAAGCACAGTAATGTTAAAACTTGTTTGATAGGTATATAGGAGCCCTCAGCTTTATCTGTACCCAATGGACTATACTAGGGTCGAACAAAGTGCTGTGTGGTGGATGTGGTACCAAGTTAACTTACGAGCTACCCCCAGCATTTGGTAAACTGGTGTTGTAGGATCCACCTGAATGATATCTTTCTCAGACAGGTGGTGTCACTAGAGTCAGTGTGCTGCTGGAATCCATAAATCTGATTTCCACATAACCCCCAGCACCAGCAATCGCTAAGGCTGATGTTGGTCTCCAGCCGCGGTCACGTCAACAATCGATAAAGCCCTGGGCTGCTGTAGTAGTGAGGTGTCAAGGTGAAATATCTAACTTTAGGACTGCTCCTTCTGTGTCTAATGGTATTGCATCCTCCAGACTTCCAAGGTTAATGGAGTCTGGGCCTGGCCTCCTGAAAAGATGTAATTGGGGCAACTTACTAACACCAGATTTTCTTCACAGGCATAAGAACATAAATCCCCATCATCTAAAAGTTATCTGTAGTATCCCAATCAGGATTATTTGCCTTGCCACATCCAAATATTGGTGTGAGGCTGATACCATGAGAGGAACACAAAATTACTAAATCACAAAATAGCTGCATACTATTGCCGTTCAATTTGTACAGTAACCTGTAAACATCTACAGTCTGTCTTTCATTCTGGTTTCTTCTGGAGTTAAATCTGGTCACTTCTAGTGTTGACACATCACTTGTGGAGAAGTGTACTCAAGTTTGGTGCAGCAGGTTCAGAGCAGGACGTAGGGTTTGGTACCGATAAATCATTCGTGTTGTGGTAATGCTACTGCTGAAGGAGCCACTTGGGGATGGAAGTGTGTCCTGGTTTTTGCTGGGATAGAGTTAATTTTCTTCTTAGTAGCTAGTATAGTGTTGTGTTTTGGATTTAGGATGAGAATAGTGTTGCCAACACACCAATGTCTTAGTTGTGCTGAGCAGTGCTTACACTAAGTCAAGGGCTTTTCAGCTTCTCGTGCTGCTCGGCCAGTGAGCAGGCTGGGGGGCACGCAAGCTGGGAGGGGGCACAGTGGGGACAGTGGACCCCAGCTGGCCAAGGGGATATTCCAGACCGTATGGCATCATGCTCAGCATATAAACAAGGGGGAAAGCTGGTCTCTGCATGTTTTCCCCTAATTTTTCTAGCATGGAACTGAGTATTATGTCAGTGCTTTATAAATGATCCTGTTTACACTGTTTGCTTCTGTAAAGGTGATGTCAGTGCTGTTTACTAAATAATTTTACCTTCTCCTAGAGACAGTAAAACACTGAGGGGAAAAAAAGTGAACACAAAACACTTTTCAACTTGTTTAATGCTTTCAAGAAAGGCTTAAGAGTTGCCATGACCTGGCAAGATTTTTATCTTAAGGAAATGATCTTTTCTTTCTTTCTTTTGAATGATTATTCCCTGTAAATGGCGGGTAATAGTAAATCTCAATTTATCCTTCTACCCCAAAATGAGGACAGCAGAAGAAACATGCAAATACTTGGCTATGAAGAATTTTAGATATCTGAACAGGTAGTATCTTTGTTGGTTGAAAGCTCTGTCATTTAGCGAATAAGGAATACCACTCCAATGACTAGGTGCTTTCCCCCGAGGCCTCAGTGTTTACAGGTAACGCATCTTCACATAAGCAACCACTGGGGCTGTAGGAGTGGGGCGGGTGGGTGTGTTGTGGCTGCTGCCTTGGCCATGGAGATCGATTGAGCTGGAGGTTAGAAGAGGTAAAAGGAAAATGCAATAAATAGCTGATTGCATTAGTGGAGGGATGAAGGGGGGGATGTGTAACTAGAACTGAGCACTGATATTGGGATTCCAAATTCCTATCCCTGGGTCAGTCCTCCTGCCTTTGCTTGAATGTTGGATTTAACTAACTCGTGTAGCTTAAAATTGTGTCAGAAGACTACTATGGAAAATCATTGAGGTTTTAGAATAATTGAGACTTTCTTTTGCTTTTCTATATAATCTGAAAAAAACCCTCAAGCTCAAAAAACATTGCTCCTGACATCATCTACTAATATGAGGTACATACACACCTTGAACCTGGTCTGCACAGTCTGCATCATTACAGCCTTACACCTGCTGCTGTTATTGCAGTTGGGACAGGGTGGCTGCACAAACATTTGTCGTGCCTTTCACTCAGTCTTCTGGATGTAGAATACTTTGAGGCTTTCTAACACAAGTCAAATAATTCAGTCTGAAGGGAGCCACTCTGTTTCCTACAGAAACTGAAAAATTCTGATTTTGACAGAATTGCCTATGGCAGTTGTTTTCAGAAGCGGTGGAGAAAGTCATAAAGCTGATTGCATGATCCTTCTTTTCCAGAATTCTCATGATAAATAAAATGAACATGCTGTTTTATCAAGCCAGCATCTTCCAAATCCCACTGGGAGCGGTTACATAGACAAAACCCCCAACCAACCCCCCCTAACTCCTATAAAAAATAAATGGGATTTAATCCATACTTCATTATTGTTTTTGCATGTGGCATTTCTGAAGTATTAGACTTTCATCTCGCTTTCTGTAACAAGATCTGACAGGACTGTAGCATTCTCACTTTTACCCTGAATAAAAAGCATGTATCTAGATAAAAATCTAAAAATGTGATTTGTATTTTGTATTTCATTTACTCAAAGTGTTTACAACATTAGGAGGTTAGTGTCATCTATCCATCTATAAAAGCAGATGGAATTGCTATTAGGCATTTGGTGTGTCTATTAACAGATTTAATTTGACAGTATACTTCTGAGTGGAAATTCAAATTATGAAATCTTAAATTCAGATGATCACGCAAAGCCTCAGTTTTGCCAGCCACCACCTGTTGAGCAAAGACTACAGATCTTTGACTTTTTCAAAGAAGTCAAAAGCTTTTACATCTGTCTAGAAGTCAGAAAAGCATCGGGAGCTCAGCTCTTAAAGGCCTCTGGACTTTTTTTTTTAATATCAGCTCAAGCCTCTGCATTTTGACATAATCATGCCAAACAAAGCCTGTGCTCAATTGTTTTTTAAGTGGGAATTCCAAAACCAAGATTATTCATATTTATCTTCATAAGAAAAATGTATGGTAAGGACTGCCCAGACTTGCCAGCTGAAAACAATGGCGACTGTGTGGGGATGAAAGTTGATTTCTGGGTGTTAGCTAGCTGCAGGAGATGTAGATCTTCAGGTGCTTTGAGCAAGGTTGGGGGAAAGGTGCCATTCCAACAGTTTCCAGGGGGCTCAGGCTTATTGCACTCGGCCTACCATATGTTTAATTAGGCTATATACTTCAGTAGGTGACAATCTCTATAGAAAGGCATACAAAAGACTGATACTTGCAAATTAAAGCACTGTAAGTAATATAGATTAGATGCCATAATATGCAGATGTAGCATGCCTGATACTTGTTGTTTTTCTGCCTTGCAGTAAAGGGGAGGGAGTGGTGGAAAAAAACACTTTCTAATTACTGAATAAAATGTACAGCACAGATAATGAAGTTCTGAGAACCTTTCACTTCCCCCCCCCCAATTAATGCAAGCTATTTGCAATAACTATTGTCTGCTCCAAGCTTAGGAGTTCCATAGTTTGCCTGTTACAATGTGGTAAGTAGACGCACCTGCCAATATGTAAACACTGTGTTAAGAATCTGTTTTTAATTCTCAAGTCCCATGCATGTGGAGTTGTGGATATCAAATCCAGACTTCAGTTTCACAAGATAACGTGTCACATTGAGTGACCTTGAAAGCAGAGCTGGCATAGACATCTATGTACAGCGGCGTCTATCATGAAGAGCCGGATTACCATGAAATTTCAGCAAAGACCCACACGAGATGGGTTAAGAGTGTTTTTCATTAAACCTAAAATCCTCTGTTTAAAGTGAACCACCATCAGTTTCAGCTAGAAGGTTGCACTAGGATTGGCGTTGAATTGTTTTAGTTTCCTTGTGTTCTTGTGCTCTGCTTCTGCTGTTTGGAAGCTGACCTGTGTCTGGGCAATCCTGCTGTCCCCACAGGCAGGGCAGGGCCGGTGGCCTGGAGCAGGGTAACTCTATGAAGAGTAAGGATGGGAAATTTGTCTACAAATGGTCTTTAAGAGAAAGAAAAGCATTGAGGTGTTGTGGGAAGGACAACAACAATAACATTGCCTGGACTACTGGTGGGTCTGGTAGGCAGAGCCCCACTACTACGTGCGCAGTCGAGGCTGGAAGCTCAAATAGCGGTCAGAGGAGCGGTCAGGCTGGCACTTAAAATCAGTATTTTCCTTTTGATATTTGATGATCTGTAAGGCTAGTGAGAGCTCTTCACAAACCTTGTAGGGTAATATAGTTGAACGTGGAAAATGATGCCAGTGCGTGACCGCAGCAGGCAATGGGCTGCCTCTTCCTTGCTGGCTGCCAGGCAGTCGGGGGCAATGGGACAGATTCCAGGAAAGGGAAAGGAAGAAACCTCTCTTCTACAGTTTCAGCTTTCAAAAAGTGCTTGTTCAGAAACAAGGGTATAGATATTTGCCAAAAAAGAAGTTAATTTTTGCAAAGCTTCCTGTGATGTGGAAAGCAGAACCAGGAAAGCTGGCTAAGCATCAGCAAATCATGCACAGCATTCAGTTGGATGCAGCAGAGAGATGCTGAGATGATTGCTTTGCAGATTGACTGCACTAATAGGTTCTGGAAGAGGTATGAGCAATACAAAGTGAATTTGAACCTCAAGTAAGCGAAAGTTTACAGAAGTGTCTGCAACTCCGCAAATGAGCAGTGCTAAAACTTGAGAAACAGGGAATATGTTTATAGAAGTGTATAAACTATGGAAAAACACAAAGCAGCAATTTTTATTTACTTGTACTTTATAAATTTGACCCCTCTATACCTGGATTTTCTGATCCTTACGCATCCCCTTCTCCCAATTAAACATTGCCATCCAAATGAACCAACCAGTGGCTCAGTTGTGGAGGAATTATTGTGAGTACCATGGGACTTCAACTGCTCCATATATTGTTATGAAACTTTAAATAGTAGATCACTGCAATGATAAAGACTCTGTAAGAAGTCATATAATAAGCACAGCTTTCAATTATTTACCATACTAGTAAAAAATCTTTTAAAATGTCACTAGAACTAGCTATAAAAGTTTGTGGCACTAATTTAATGATGTGATAAAATCTGTAATACATATTTTGGGTTGTAAAGGAAGAATTGATTATGGACAGATTTTGTGCAGGACATTTTTTATCATATGCTGGACTTGGACCTGTAGATCTTGTACTGAATTGTGAGAATCAGGACTTCAGCACAGTGTTAACATTTATAATTTTTAATGTGGCAAATGCAGTATAGTAGATATGTGTTGCTGTGCCTATGGAGTTATGCTTTCACTGAAAAAAACCCTGCTGCATCTTAAGTAGAAAAGTACAATCTTGAAACATAGAACTAGTTCCTGGGCTTGATTATCTCTATGTCAGAGAGAGGTGGTTGCCATGGGGGTGAGACAAGCCTCCTTTTGTCCAATGGCTTGGTAATGACATTGGATGTTCATCCCATGACTCAGAACTTGGTAAACAGCACAGTGACTGCAAGCGGTCTCCTCCTGTCTTCCAGACCCCATTATGACCTTCTGAGAAAGGATGGCAGTAGGTCACAGCTCCAAAAAGACACCTACTGGTCCCAGGATCTCTTTCTACCAGTGACCCCTTAGCTAGAACCTGGGCATCATGGTCTCCTGGGTCCTCCTGGGGGTCTGTGGAGGCCTGTGGGTTTGAGGAAGCTGCAGGGTACGCTGAGCTCAGAGACAACTTGTGCTGCTTCTGTTGTGTACGAAGGTGGGGGGGGATGAGCAGTTGGCACCCCAGGTCTGGTCACAGACCTGAACTGTGGGGGCTTTCCTGGCAGCTGGAGTTTGTTAGAGCTGATTTGCAGCGTGACTGTAGTGCAAAGGAGTCTCAGAGATTCCTCTCCCAATGTAGTTTTGTAATTGTTTCATAATCATAAAAAAAATCTGTTCTGAAATGTGTTTAGTAGTGTCCAAGGATTTAGGTCCTGAACATTTCATAGAACAATGGAGTGAAGATCTATCTTTCAGGTTGCAAATTAGTATATGGCAAGATGATAGGATTTCTTTGTTTGCATCCATTTGATCTACAACTTGAATGATATTTTGTAATGTATAGCCACAATACAACTCTGAAAACAACTCGTGCTAGCTGTGGTCATGTCTTGAGATGCTGTTTAACTGAAAGGATAATTAGGGCTAAAATTTTAGTGCAAGATAAATGTTGCAATAATGTAACTTTGTACTTGTAGATCAGCTTTCATCTTAGAGGCTTCCAGCTTGCTTGAGAGCTACGCTCACAAATAAATATGGCCATTGTTGTGCTGCGACCAGGCAGTCAGGTTCACAGTTGCTGTCTCTTCTTTATGTAAATTGAGATTTAAATGTAAATTTCTGTAAATGTAAGACCAATCTCCGTTTTATTATGTAAATGTTTTGGTTAATGAATTATGATACATATTTAAATATGATAAAATATCTACATATTTGCTTGCTGTCACAATGATACTTATCTCTTGATATGTATGTTTTTTTTTAAAAAAAAAATCAAGTACTTAATGAGCAACAGCATAGTCCATTGACTTCTGGTAAATCTTGTGCATCTGGTAAATCTGAGTCAGCTGGAAGAGAGATTTGTCTAACCCAGGAAGAAGTAGGCAGTTCTGGGACGCTGTTCACTTCCTTAGGAAGGCATTTGACACAGGTCAGATAATGCTGGAAATATGCTGGGTTCCTTCAGTTGGCCATAGAGTCAGAAGGCAACTGAGTGAGAAAGCCTAAAATAAATCCCATAAGTATAATCCTCCTAGATACTTCAATGTATCAATATATATAACTATATGTTTTAAAGATAAATGGGCTACTACTGTGAGTGCAAATTCTATGAACACTTTAAATACTGTGAACTTTACTCATGTGAGCAGTTCTGCAGCAGTGAATATACTTCCTTACCACCTTATGTATTTGTCTTTTGTACACGTGAGCTGCTTGGCATGGTTTGATTGGTTCTACACCACGTTTCATGTGGCTCAGGACAGAAGGCAGAACCATTTCATAGCAAAGACCAGCATTCGTTTGTTGAGAATAGGAACAGATACTCAACAGCTGTAATCCACCTGCGTTTTCGGTAACGGAGGGCCTCTCATTTTCATATCCTGACAGTGACTGCGACTTGGTATATAACTGTACAGTTCCCAGACAAATATTTGTTCATACTTAGCTGTATTTCTTCTACCACAGTCATTCTTATATGTCAAGCTCAGCCTTTAGGGACACACAAAAACATTTTTTTTTTCTCATCCAGTTCTTATGTAGAAAATGAGAGGATCTACTAGTTGCACTTTACCATGCCACTGTGTCTCATGAACAGTAGAAAGCATATGAGCAAATCAGGTGGACCTGGAGTTTTGGTTGGGGTCTGAACACTGCGCAGGAGATGAGACCTAGGGGTAGGATTTTATTCCCGACTGTATTTAACATATAGAGCTGGCTGTCCTCCACAGCTACTACTAACATCATGCCTGTTTCTTGGAAATGTTCCTGTTCAGCTTGTTCTGAGTGGCTGAGGAGATGGACTGCAAAGTAGATTTTTACTTCAAACATTCGAAGTGTTTATCCTTGGTCACATTTCAGAGTAGACAACAAGTGTAATGGAATTTCAGAGCATGGTGCCAATAAAATAGGCAGCAAGGCAGCAGACGAAAGCAAAGTTTTAGGTTGATATGGATCTTTGGGGTGTTGTTTCCCAACAACTAGCACTCTGGGAGCCCTCTCTGCCCCTTAGCAATCAGCCATTTCATTACTGGCATTTAAAGGTCTACTAAGTGCGCTACCCTTATCTGTGCAAGATGCTGCTATGTGATGAATTCTACAGCTAATTTCTGATGTATTTATCAGTTAGTTTGCTTGTCTGTCCTGAAAAAGGGAAAATGCTGCTGAGAGCTCTTGTGTTCCTGCCTGGTGCAAGAGCAGCTGCTTGCTGATTTCCCTGTGATGCTTTGACCTTTTAAGGTGGTGGGACACTTAATATAGAATATATTTATTAAAAACTTCCACATTTTTATTTCTAGATCTAGGAGTCAAGAAAAAAATAATTGATTTTCTAGGGCAGGCCAGAGATACTAAAGGCTTCTGGACTTCCAGACAGCATTAATCAAGGTTAACTTTTTCTGCACCTGTGACTCTGAGCTGCATTTGTCAGTATAGCTCCATGGAGAGCAGCGAAAGCCTGTTGGTTTGCACTAAGAAGTTCGAGTTACTTCACCAAGGAAGTTACTCTGGTTTCTGTGTAACCAAAATGTGAACTAACAATACCTGCAGTACTAGTATTGAGCATGGATGTCAAAAGCAACCAGTTCTTTTTTAGAAGAGTTATTACAGTATTGATAAAGAGTCCTACTTAAAGTAATTGCTTTTAAATAACCCTTTGTCCTGTTTAAAAGGACCTTGATTTTTGCCAGATTTTTTTTTGCCAGGTTTCACTTGGAAAAATCAAAACAACAAAAAAAATAAACACCATCCACTCCAATACCTCTTGGATGAGCTAGGTACTGACAAGTGTAACCAAACTGTATCAGAAACAAATGTTTCAGCTCCTGCTTCTAGTAGTAAGCACATTTGGAGAAATATCTAGAAGGGCTTAAAGGGGGACTCTTCATTTTAAAGGCTGCAAGCATGTCTAAATACACACAGCACTATTGGTATATAGACACTCCCCATCTTCCCCCTTTTTCCTACACCTTGGTCGTAGCCTTTCATTTACATTACCCAATAATATGCCTGCACAGAGCTGGGTAGCCGGTTATCATGTGGCACCAGCCCCAGAGCAAAGCATGCTCCGTTCAGTGCTGACAGAAGCAACAGCAGGATGGTTGGTCAAGTGCTTGACTGGGTCCCAGGCAAAGCGATGTACATGTTATGGGAGAAGCCTTATGGAGGACCCACTTGCTGCACTGCAGAGGATGCCCAGTCAGGGATGCTCCGCTAGGGATCACATTGCTTTTCTTTTTCTGGCTGGCCACAGGCAAGTTTTCCCTTTTGTTTTTTGTATTTCCTCAAAGTGATGTTGATGTGAGCTATGAGTTATAGACTCTGCAAGTAAATCTTTGTGCATGTGAACCAGCTTCATTCTTTGCGCAAAACATTGCTGCATTGATTACAGTTCACATCATCAAGAACTGGTGTGTGTGGCTTTATACAAAGAAACAAATGTCAACTGTAGCTTTTGATTCCTTCTTCAGCTCTTTGACAATATTACTTGTCAAGAGTTAAAGAGTCATTATCATTCAATAAACCCCAGTTTAAACTAGGCCTTTGCTCTACTACTATGCATATCCGTAAGCTAGAGAAAACCTCCATCGGAGATGGAATAAGATTCTAGGGAAGCAACTGCCAAACAGGAGACAAAGTCTGCCCCTGAGTGGTGTCATGAAAATTTGAAGAGGTTTCTATGCTTGAAACTCTGTTGTGGTACAGTTGTTTGCAATAAATTATAATAACCTCCTCCTTTATTCATCACAAGCAACAATTGGTTTGCTCTTGGCCATAAGTAAGTCGTGGTGCAGGAAGTGACTTCCTTAATTTTTTCACAATGAAGTATGTAAGATACATACCATATGAGAGGCCAAAATAAACCCCCCTTCAATAGAAATATGTGTGATACCATATTGCAGAAAGAATGCATAGACACATTCCAGAAACAACAGATACATAGCCTTAGAGTCCAGATGGCTTATATATTATTTAAAAAAGTGCTTGTTTAACTGAGTTTCCCATTTAAATAAATGCTAGAGAGAGCAGCATCAATATATACATGTCCTCTCTCTTTAATTTTTCTATTACCTAAACACTGGTTTAAATAGTGTAGCTATTATGGAAAACAGAGCCTGAGTTTTATAATAAGACTGCAGCAAGTGCTTTGTTCTACAGCAGGGAACTACAGCAAATTGGGCATGCAAAAAAGGCCTCTGAAGGTGAAAATACAATGGAGCTGTTTTCACTTTTCATCTTTAACCTTGGCAGGAGCCGTTGGCTTTGGAATCTTTTGAAGCACTGTGGGACAGTTCTTGTTCATTCTAGCTCTTAAATTTTCACAATACTAGGAAAGTAAAATGAAAAAGAAAAATGAACACAGAAGCAGCCTAAAAGGGGTTACAAATGGATCACAGGCCAATTCCCTCTTCAGAAGAGCACCTCTAACGTGTCTAAACTGGAAGCTAAGTTGATTAATGAATGTAAAACCATTTCTTACTAAATCTGTACCTAGATGAGCGTTTATTTCAAACACTCTGGGCTTAATTCTTCCTTATATAAAGCCAATTTAGGACACTTTGGTCCTACCGCAGGTCATTTATGTGCAATTTAAGTCTTTAGACTAGAGCAAGCCTAAGAGAAAAGTCTTTCAATAAGGAATAAAAGGAACTGTATTTTAAAATATGAAATCGCTCTATTTCTGATGTGCACTCTAAGTCAAAATGAAATTGCACATGTGCCAAATACTGAGCTGTGATTTGAAGGATGCTAGTAGAGAAAGCAAAGAGGAAAACTTGTTCCTCCTTTTACAAGTAAGTGATTGGGAACAATATCCATCCGTGCCCTGTGCCTGTCTGTCCATACGGTGGTTTGAGCTCTATTTAGATGATATTGCAGTTCAGAATCCAGACTGGAATGTAAGTAGAATTAGCTTTGTACTTGCTGGCCTGGCGTATATAGCGTAGAGGAATTCTTCCATCAGAAATGGTATAAATCAGATGAGGACCATCCTTTCTTACAAGAGTATTCCCATTTGGGGCCTGAATCTCTCCAGCTCTTAAGTCTTCAGTGCTGATTTGAGTGAAGAGAGCAGGAGGAAACAAGAGAGGAGAAGGGCCAAAGTATGGCTATATTACAAGAGAAAGGGATACTTGAAACATTATTGATTGTATGCAAGAGGGAGAAAGGTTAATATTCCCTTAGTTTTTTCTGCGTAGGCTCACAGTGCCTGAAGTAAGCCTTTTTCAGGCAGATCAGGGATAAAGGAGGGGTACTGAAGTTTAAATGTAATTTCTTACTGTGGATCTGGAAAAGTTTTAAATATATAGTTCTAATTTTGACCTGGCTACTTGTGGAATATAGTTATTCCTGTCTATGTTCTGTATTATTCCTAAGCAGTTAAATACAAAGTATCCAAATAAATATAACTACCTCCTCCACCGTAAATCATGCAAAACTGCACATGCCGGCTGGTACAGTGTGGCCAGAAGCTGAGGCTTTCATTTGCTCTTATCACAATCATATATATCACTGACTTTCACTCTTCAAATTCTTTTGAAGGTCAAAGATGTACAATCTGAGCACATGTGAAATCTGAGATGCCATTGGTAGTAATGTTAAACATATTCTGAAGTAAGACATGTACTATCTATTTTTAGCTGTAATCTTGGCTGAGTGGCAGAGTTAATGCACTGGTTAGCATTTGAATAATACATGAGACTTGTACTATAAGAACAATAATTTAGCTATAATCTGATGCGTGGAGTAATGAGTGGTAATTTTTTTCTGGAGATGCAGTAAGTCACTATGTACCTTAGTAAACAAGTGCAAATGGTTTGGCAAGCACATGGTAGTCATCATAGACTCATTCAGCCTCTTGTTGAGATCACAAGAGTGATGGTCGGGCTACACTTGTCCCAGTGCCTTGTGGAAGATTTGCAGCTGGCAAGAGGGACGAAGCATCTGTCAGTAGATAAAATGTGCTTATTTCAGAAAAGTAATTAAGAATATTTATTTCTGTGCTTTATGGAAGAACAGTTCTCCAGAGACAAACCTATTGTGTTTGTGGCAGATTCAGGTTTTACTAAAAATTGCTTGATTGCACAAATTTTGTCTGTTTCCTCGGCTATCAACCTTTCCCTCAGCAAAAGTAATGCCTTGCCCATATTAACTTCTCACGAGTTGTCCTGACAAAAGAAAATTTAAAGCAAAACATAATTATATAATAGTATATCTGCAAGATAGGTGCTGAAAGGAGAACAGTGACAAACATCCCTCGTTTAACTGTCCAAACCCTAGTCTTGGAGTAAGGGGGAGGGTTCACCCAAAATCCCCAATCTGCTCATTTTCTGTGGTGATGACATCTCTAGAACATGAATAAGGTCTCTGTATGTCGAGCTTCCTGTAATCTTTCAATATTCTAACACTTCTTATGTTTAGTAAAGGGATTAGCAGACAATTCTGGGGAGGTGTATGATACATCTATCTAGAATCACAGACTGGTTTGGGTTAGAAAGGACCTTAAAGATCACCCAGTCCCAGCCCCCTGCCACGGGCAGGGACACCTCCCACCCGCCCAGGTGGCTCCCAGCCCCGTCCAGCCTGGTCTTGGACATGCCGGGGATGGGGCACCCACAGCTGCTCTGGGCAGCCTGTGCCGGCGCCTCAGCACCCTCACAGGGAAGAATTTCTTCCCAATATCTCATCTAAATCTACCCTCTTTCAGTTTAAAGCCATTCCCCCTGTTCTATCACTAAGTGCCCTTGTAAAAAGTCCCTCTCCAGTTTTCTTGTAGGTGCTAGAAGGCTGCTATAAGGTCTCCCAGAGCCTTCTCCAGGCTGAACCACCCCACCTCTCAGCCTGCCTTCACAGGAGAGCTGCTCCAGCCTCTGATCACCTTCATGGCCTCCTCTGGACTGGCTCTGACAGGCCGATGTCCTTATGCTGGGGCCCCAGAGCTGAACACAGAGCTGCAGGTGCCAAGTAGAAGGGACAGAATCACCTCCCTTGACTTGCTGGTCATTTGCTGCTTTTGATGCAGCCCTGGATACGGTTGGCTTTCTGGGCTGCAAGTGAACATTGCCAGGCCATGTTGAGCTTCTCATCAACCTACATCCCCAAGTCCTCCTCCTCAAGGCTGCTTTCAAAACATTTTCTGCCCAGCCTGTATCGATACTGGGGTTTGCCCCCACCCAGGTGCAGGGCGTTGCACTTGGCCTTGTTCAACTTCACGAGGTTCCCACAGGCCCACCTCTCAAGCCTGTCAGGGTCCTGCTGGATGGCATCCCTTCCCTCCAGCGTGTCAACCGCAACACACAGCTTGGTGTCATCAGCAAACTTGCTGAGGCTGCACTTGATCCCAGTGTCCATGTTGCCAATAAATATGTTAAACAGCCCCGGTCCCCATATTGGCATGTATGATGAGTTTACTTTGAAGTGTAATCTGAACTTTTTGAAACTAGTCTCAAAGTCTCCATTACTGCCAAATTCCCGATACATTCGGAGGTCTTGCTTTCTGTTTTCTGTGCTGCAGGTGTCAGTGTGCAAGGCACTGGTGAAAGTCTCAGCCAGTTCTGAATTGTCCCAAAGGGAGAAAGAAAGGACAGTCTAAAGATTTGTAGAGAAATTAATCTGTACAGTTAGGTCAATAACATGCAGTTGCTAAAATCCTCCTGAGATGTAAGTTTTGAGCTCAGCTTTTTTCATGGCTCATTTAATGTTGCAATGATGGAGTAAAGGTGAAGTGAAAACATCCTTTGCTGGGAGTGAAGAAAACAAGACACCACTCCACTTGTCTTAACTTCTGGGCAAGAGAAAAAAAATCTTGTTTTCTCCCTAATAGTAAAAAAGAATGGAAGTGCAACTGAAGGGTTCCATTCGGTCACGTCTGTTGCTTCTGTTGCTATACTGCTCACTGACTTTATACTTGATACCCCTTCTTTGGGGCAGATTGTCACATTATTTTTGTTTTATTGTATGCACATTGTAGCACTCCAAATTGTTATAAGATGATATAAATGTAATAATGTTAAATCTGAGTTTGATGGAAATATAACTTCAAAATCTTTTGATCAAATTAATAAATAAATAGAAAATAAACTAACACTTAGAAAAATGTTAAGTAACATAACATTTTTATTTAATCCCAGAAAAAACCCCCACTGTTTTGTTTTTGCTGTTTAATGGAACAGTATAAAAGAGGGATGGTTCTAAATTTGTGGTAAAAGACCGTTACAGCAGAAGTCAGAAGCTAATTGCTTTCGGCATCCTTTTAGTGGACAGCCTTTTGTCAATGGCAAAGGGGTAGTGTGATACATGGTAAAGAACAGGCAATATTGAATCTGATTAAATGGCTTGGTTAATATTCTGGAAACTGGTCTGTGATATACATGAAGCTGTGATTGTGGCTTTCCTTATTTGTGTTACCCTTTTTTCCGTACTATTGGAATTTCTACAGAGGTTCTCTGTGGAAGTGTCATAAGGGCACTAGGAAGAATTTTGGATCACAGAAAGCAAGTACAAAATTAAAGCACTGAAAGAAGCTGTCAAGTCAGTTTTATTTTAGACCAAAATTTGGTAAAGACAGGTTTATTTGCAGATCTATTTCTTTTCCCTTATAACAGCAAAAATGCAAAGCAAAACAGTTCCATTGAATACAACATAATGGTCCTGGTTAAGGAATTATTCCTGCTAATGTGTGTGCATACAAATATATATTATATATATTTGAAAGAGCGCACTCAGGTTCTCTGAGACACTCCTGAGGTTGTATTTGGAGCCCAGGTTAGTGACCCTGAGTTTCAGCTTTCAAATCATGAATTCTGTGCCTGTCTCCAAGGTGGTGATGGACTCCTCCAGTTTTACCCAGGACTTTGAGGACCCCTATGGGTCTGCCATGGGTTTAGTATATTTTGGGTCACTCTGCTAGACGTTTCAACTATTCCTCATTCCACTTAAATGCAGGCTTGGGTCCATGCATCTATCAGGACTGGAGCCAAATTCACAGGTTTGTGTAGTCTCCTTGACAGAGTAGAGGCAATTAGATATTCCTAGGCTAGTATGAGGGGATACATTACTCAGTGTTTATTCTAACAATAGGCTTTTAGTATTCTAATAGAACAGCATTTCCAGAGATAAGGAAATTATTTTAGACCCCTCTTTCTGATCTATCAAAACATGGCAAAAAAAAAATCTTTCTCTTATTTTTTTCTTGTTTTAAAATATATATATTTTTTTTCTCCAGGGTGGAGAATAAAACTAATTTTAGGATGTACAGTCCTCATGTTTTCCCCAAAATCAAAATTAAGTGAAAGATTTTTGCTCAGTTTAAAGTGGAATGGAGAGGGCCAAGGGCTGCCTGGAGCAGGAGTACAGTAGATTTTATGCAGGTGATAAGATGAAGCTAAAGATTGGTACTTTCTGCTCGCCAGAGCTGTGATGAGAGAAACCTCACACTGAGACTTCATTTGAGGAGGCTGATTGCTTCCAGAGCCTTGGCTCCTCTGTGACTTCATTAAGTGACACTTTCACAATTTGAATAGTTCAGGAAAATTATGACTAATCAACAAATTCATTTGTGATGAATTGTTCACTTAGCTCTAGTGATGAGGCTTGTGCTCCCCCTGTGCTGGAAGGAGCCCCCGGGGTGGGGGAAGCCCACAGACCCCAGGAAACAGGAATGGACGTTTCCTGCCTGGCTCAGACCCCCAGAGGAGCCGTGTCCTTGGCAAAGCAAGCACCTGCTCACATCTCAAACCAGGAATGAGGCATGAAAACAAGATAAAGCTCACTGCTGATTTGGTCTGCATCCAGTGCAAGTTACAAAGCTATAGTTATCTTGGGTTTTATTCCTTTGAAGTTGCCTTTACCTTTTTATTTATTTTTTTTTAAGTGGCAAAGCTCAAGAACTGTTCCTCTGACCTCCCAGACATCTCATTTCCCAGAGTACAGTTTTTTATCTTTGACAACTACACCATGTTCAGCTCATAGAAATTGAGCAAAACAAATCTATCAGCTTTAAAATACGTGTATGGAAACAATAAAATCTCCTTATCTCTAAGATTTCTTCAGTTTTTACTTGTAGTTTTAGGTCTTTTCTTTATTAAAGAGTTCTCTTTCACATAGTGCCATAACCAAACTGCAGTCAAGGATCTATCAGAGAAAAAAAATTGTAGAGAAGGAGATATCAGAGCTGTGTCGCAAGAGTTCTACTGTGATGTTTTGCCTAGCTTAAAAATTCAAGGTGCTGCTAAATCAGAACATGCATCTTGGCAAACTTCAGCTGTGCTTGTCCCAGAACAACTAGATGCAGCTGCGTCTTTGCCAGATTTGGCAGTAGTGCGAGAAAAATACCTGCTGCCGAGGCACCTTGGAGATGACAAGAGTAAATCCCTGCTCCTGGCTGTCGGGTGCAGGATGCCAGAGGGGCATTGAGAGCAGGGCAAGGGTGATGTGAAGTACAAGGGCACCAAAGGAAAAAACTGTAAAGGAATATACAGGCAAAAAATTTGGGAAGAGGGAGAGATGGAAAGGAGGTGGTGAGGTAGAGAGAAGAAAGCATTTAGAAATGAAGGACAGTGTGTCAAGTAATAGGGAAATCCCAGAAATGGAGATCAGAGAAAGGAGAATAATGAAGCCGGAAGGCTTCAAGACTTCCTTGTTCAATGTACAGCGCAGCACAGGTCCTGTGGAAGACCAGAAAATAACCAAAGGAAACTGTTTATGGCCTAACTTTATGATAAATGCCATAGAGAACATCTGTAAGTATAGCTCAGTGTGGGTTAAGGCATGACGCTCCTTTATACACAGCTCCATATCAAATTTTAAACAGCTCTGCTATGTCAGATAAACAGCTTTCAAGATAAGCTGTGCTGTGTGTCAGGTTCCCGCTGCGACAGATTTGGCTCAGGAGCAGATCAGTGCTGTGAAGTCCGTACCTGTATTACCAGGGTAGAATGACATTTGGACAAGTTTTGCAGCGTAGATGTAACCACATCTACACCTATACTACATTAACCCTGTTCCTTTTTGCTACAAGACAGCAATAATGGAGATTAGACCATTTTTAATCACTCCACAGCAATAAAGTTTTGTTTGACCATGCAAAGGTAGTGAAATATAATTTATCCCTAGTGCAACTATATGTATTCACTGGAGTTACACAGAGGAGAAGCTTGTGTGCAGTATTTATAATGGAAGCAATTAGCACTGAAGCAGAAATGTTTATAGCAGACTTCCCTGTGGCTCATTTTGAATTATTTTACAACTTATGTACCAGTTTAATTATATAGTGGAGATTAAGCTGTATAAAAGTGACATTGTTATGATACAGTCACTTGAGATTCTGGCTTTTATAGCTTACAGGACCAAACATCACCTTCAGAGAGCTCCCGCTGTGTTTAGAGCTGAGAATGAGAGCATCCTCTAGCAGCATCTCAGCTTCTTAGAGGATTTGCCCAGTACTGGTTGTCATCAAAAAGAACATGATGATATAATGATAAAACCTGATGTAATACGTTCTCCGAATCTGTCTAGTTCTATATAAGTCTCAAGCAAACAAGCTGATATATTTGTAACCCCCATCCTCACCTTGCCCCCCCCCCCGCCCCCTTGCACTATCTGCATACTGCAACCTAAACACAACCTTTTAGGATTCTCCATTAACCCCCCGCTACCTGCTGCATCCAGCTGCTCTGTGCATCAGTTCAGAACACGTAAATCTGAACAGAGGTCAAGAGTTTAAACAATGAATCCATTAAGCTAAGAAAAAGGTTATTTTTCTAGTAGAACAGTTTCACTGTTCTCCTTCTTCGACAAACTATTAAATAGACATTATAAAGCTGAGGTAAAGTAAGGAAGAACTGAAGAGATCTGTGTGTGTCTGCCTTCCTGATGTACAGCTCACTGCAGGGCTACCTCAGTGGTCAGTAGGTCTTTCTCCTGAGGGGGACTTTGAATGTCTAAGATACTGTTAATAGTTAACATGCTAGGTTTAATTAGTGTCCTGCTTAAGTGAGGAGTATTAGTAGATTTAGGAAAGTTCTTTCATCTGTTTCCTAGACTGTCATGGAGCAAAATTCCTCTGGGATTGAGTAAATTAGCAATGTGCTATCAAAGCTTATGGAGCTGAGCCAACCTACTACAGCTGAGCTCTCTGTGGCCCTTTCTTTCTGAACTTCTGAGCTAAACAATGGTGTTACTAGTAATTTCTCTTTGTCCTAGCCAAAGCGAGAATGCATCTACTGGTTTGTATTTTGAGAGCTGTTCCTACCTGCCTCGATGCCCGTGCTGTTGGAATGGATGTGAGCACAACGCTCTGGAGCCCACTCTGCCGCTGCAGGCGCCTGCTGGGACCTGTTGCAGCTCACACTGGGTGGGAGCTGTCACAGGCACCGAGCAGCACAGCATGGCATGGGCACACCAGGGCAGCCAGTACAGCTGCCTGTGCTGTTGGTTCCTGGAGCCTTTCCTGAGGCAGGCGATTCTCTCAGCGGGACTTGGATGAAGCTGGCTGGGCAGTCACTGGTGCACAGTGAGCCGCAGCCAGGAGAGAGTCCTTCCTCCCCCAGGCAGGGAGCCAGGAGTGCTGCAGGGAAGTACATACCTGCACACAGCTGACAGCTTCTCTGGTGCTGCATGTAGGGGACACAGGCTTGTGAGAAGTGAAGGGAGTGAGGCTTTCCAGCTTTCCTTGGTTTTGCCTCTTCCATTGGAACAATGAATTAAGTCTATAGAGTACAACTAAGAAGAGCTTGTGCCACCCTAAATCCAAACAGCAACACCTGCCCCTCCTGCGTATGGAAGCACGGAGACTCTCAGGAGGGTTCCAACAATTTCTCTGTATGGGAGAGAAGTGATCTTTTTGCCTTTGCCCTTTCCATAGTCTATTGCCAGTGAGGTTTGTTTAACAAAACTATTAACAAATATGCATATCTATTAACTGCCACATCATGTTAAGTCTCAGCTGGTCTGTTTTCCTCTGTCAAATTTAATTACAGTCCAGGAAACAATGTAACATGATACTAGCGACAAAAATTGACAGGACTTGTCACAACAAAATGTGTCAGCTTGGAATATCCAGAAGGCAGTTGCCCAAGCAAAGAAGTGATTCCACTTGTCCCACAGCTCTTCTCTCAGCTTTCTCTCCTACACAGATGAGTTCACAGTTCTGAGCTTGACCTGCAACATGCCTAAAAAATTAAATGCATTTCTTTCCTGATTGTCTGTCAAATCCTGTATATCATGTACTAAATGTCCTTTTTTGTATGTTATTGGTCTACAGGGCAATTCCTGCAGCCTTGTTTACGTCTGGCCTTGTTTCTAACACCTTCTAGTTCCTGCATAGCTTATAGCTCACTACATCAAACCGTCTTGTTCAGTCAGACATCACAGCTGCCCTCCTTGTTCAGCATTAATGAAACACGCACCACTGTTGCTTCCTTTAGGCTTTATTCTTCTTGTCCATGTGGTAAATAATTTAGATTCTGAAGACAACGAAGTATTTGCTTGGTTTTGGTTGATACTCTGCAAAAGCTACAGTCTTAATCTGAAGGTTACAGCCACGTCCTTACTAAGCAGTACAGTCAGAGTAATGTGGGACTAGTATGAGAAATTCTCTGCTAAACATATTTGAGAAAGGGAAAGATTTTCTTTAATTGTGTTAACAATTTTCTCTTGATCAAGAAATATGTGAAACAGACAGTTTCTCCAATAATGATTCTCCCTCTGAGGTAAGTCAGTTCTAGACTCATTTTGAAACTCACATTGTTGAGTGAACACCAATTCAATATCCTATACTGGCCAGCCTCCACTGAAATTTTGTTTTGATTATGAGATGCCAGGTCTTCTCCTGAAGAATGACTTCAGGAACTTGCATTTTTTTGAGTAAATGTCATGGATAGGTAACAGTAGAAGAATTGTAATGTAGAAGGGGTGTGACATGCATGAGTGATCGTACTTATGAATTAACTCCTTTTCCCTGTTAACAGAAAATGCATGAATCAAAATTAATTGATTTCTGTCTCATGTATTGTTTTGAGTTTTCCTCCCCTGCTATATAGAAGAGGAGAATTTGGCTTTGTGAACTGATTGCTTTATTGATTTACTGCTGAAGCTGCTGAATCAGCATCTTGTTAGTGTTGCTTTTTAGGCAGCAAAAATAA
Organism: Falco peregrinus; assembly: GCF_023634155.1. NCBI lineage: Eukaryota > Metazoa > Chordata > Aves > Falconiformes > Falconidae > Falco > Falco peregrinus. The sequence continues at coordinate 73,001,233 of NC_073725.1, read as the reverse complement.
AAATGTACAATTAAATGCAGATAATTCATTTCCAGCCTTGTGCAGCTGTTGAGCCTGGCTGTATCTGTACGCTGCCTCTTTGTGTAACGTACTGGTTTGGTTCTGGAAAGGCAGAAGGCTGGGCTGTTGCATTACTTTGCTCTCCTGAATAATTGATTCAAGCAGGTGATAACAGTGGAAAGAACCTAATGTATTTGCCTTAAAATTATTGAACAGAACTAGCCAATCTTAATTTTCTTTAATTTAAATCTGAACTTCAGAGACTCTCAGGTAAGAATTTTTAAAGTTATAAGATGGAGATGTGGAAAAATACAGATAAGGTAATTGTAAGTAACAGCAGATAACAAAACTATTGTTTTGACCTGGACACTTTAAAAAGAAATGGAACCATATGGAGTGGGGTCAGTGAACCCTAGGGGTGTTTCAGTCTGAAAGTCTGGAGTGTGTGTCTGTACACAAGCACACCTCCATGGAGCATTCTGAGAACAGGACTGCAGTTAATAATTTTTGCTGTTGAAGCATGGAAGACAAGGTAAGAGAAATAAGAAAAAAGAAAAAAATGAGCAAACACATTAATAAAGCTAAACCAAGAATTTGAACTTCTTTAAAAAAAAAAAAAGTCAGCATGACTTTTTAAAGTTTCTAGAGTGAAAGGAGTTAGGCCCACCTGTTTTGATAGTTAGGCTCTCATAGAAAGCGAAGTTGTGCTTCAGATCTGCTTGATTTACTCCAGTGTTTCATTTTTGGTGTCCACAGCTGACCAAGAATTGCCACAGGGATCATTCTTTTCTGTTTCAGGTAGTTTCTACTTTTCTGGAGGAATAGATACTTATTGAAGAGGCAAAATTTCTTGTCCCACAGGGACACTACATCCCACAGAGCTTCTTTTTCCTTTTGAATCATCCAGTTGTTCTCCCTGAAAGCTATAGATTCCTCCCAGAGAATCAGTTTGCTGCTTGAGATGGCCAACTCTTCCTCCCAGATCCTGTCCTTCTTCCAGAAAGCCACATAGTCCTTCCAGAAAGCCTTGTTCTTCCCCTGCAGAGCTTTGTTCTTTCTGTGCAGGATTTTGCTCTCATGTATGACTTTATTCTTTTCTTGGATATCCTGATTCTCTTTTAGAAAAGCTCTGATTGCTTTCTGACCAGCCTTAGTCCTTTCTTCAAGAACCCTGATGTTCTCCTTAGCAGCCCTCATTTTCTTCCAGAATTCTTCAAGCCTTTCCTGGATGCTAGCAACTTATTCCTGGAATTATTATTATTTTTTTTTTTTCTGGAAGTCGCTAATCTTCTGTAGGCAGCTGTAGCTCTCTTCTAAAACATTCTTGATCTCTTCCATGCAAGCCTTGTTCTTTTCTTGGAAGATCTTTATTTCCATTCATAAGGCTTTGCCTTTGGTCTTGGCTTGAAAGGCTTTGATTGCTTCATGGAAATTCTTATTGGCTTTGCAGAAGGCTTTAATATCCTTCTGGAAGTCCTTTTCTCCTTTTTTCAAAATCCTGCAAAGCTGCTGCTTCTGGAAGTTGGACAAGTTTAACTGGAAGTTCTTATTCTGTGTATTTGAATAGTAGAAATCAGTTATTTAACTATTTGGTTTTATTTGCTCCATCCTTTGATTAGGTTTTTGCTTTTTTTCATTTGGAGTATAACTGACACTATAGAAACTGGATGCCTGGATGTGACAAGGTGAAGCAATGAAGTCTTCAAGTACAACTGCTTCTCCCAGTGAAACAGGGAAGATGTTTGTCTAAAGACACTGTTAGGATCCCCAAAACAAATTTGAAGAATATAAAAGCATGTAGCATTGGTATAAATTCCATGAACCGTAACTAAGTTGTGTTACGTTTTGTTAGTAGAGCTTACACCCTGCAAGCGAGCAGCTCGGTAACCATCACAGCCAGCTCTAGAATGCAGAGTAGCTTGCTAATCATTCCTAGTCATGAGGTTGCACCATATGAGTTTTACCTCATTTGTTGGCCCTAATCACCTCTCAGGACTAGATCCAACATGAAAGTAAACACATCACAAAATAGGAATATTACAACATAAAGAGAGTTTGGAAGTTGTGGTCTTTATTTACCACTGTTTCCCCTTCAAAAAATCAAAACTATACTCTTAAACTCATTCAATATTAGCCAAAACATGTGGTCCATCATGACTAAAAGCAGTTGAAAACTGGATTTCTTTATAAAGGGAGACTTTGTTTCAACACCAGCTACTAATTTGCTGAAGAAGTTTGCCAAATGATATTCCTTGGGCTGTGTTATGCAGTAGGAAAAGCTCTTCCTATATGATTATGTCATGTCTGACTATAAAATTTCTTATGTTGGTTGTTATCAGTTATTGTGGTTGTCTTTTCGTCCTTTGTCATTTAGATTGTCCACAGTGCTACATGAGGATTTTTATTTTTATTTTTTTTTGTCCTGGAAGTGGACAAAATAGTCATTTCTTTTCATTGTAGTAAATTAATTGCCTGTATTTTATGTCCTGGTTGTCTTTAGTGGTTTTTAAGTCTTAACATTTTCTGTGGCTATGTACTATTGACCCATGCTTGGGGTTTCCTGTATTATTTTCATATCTTGTTCATGTTTAGATAAATTGACTTTACTGTTCAGAAACACATAGTGGGACAAAGCTAATCAGAAAAATTGGCAAGTGGAATAAAACTGGAATCAAACTCAGAAAAACATGGATATCTGGTCAGACGTTTGAGTTCAGGCCCCCTTCTGAGTACCCACTGTTTTGTGTGAACTACTTTGTACTTCATAATTAAATAATAATCCCACAGAAGAGCTACTAGTGAACACAAGTCTTTATAGCATTGTACATAGTCTTCTCTGTATCTAGGGACAATATTTTTCTTCCATTAAATCCATTTTCCTTCTCCCTTACTACTTGCCAGCATTTGATCAAACATCATTTTTTCTATGTTAACCTTCAGGAACTCATTTCTCTGCCCCTTTCCCAGAAGCTTGAAGAAGTCCATGAAGGTCTTGAAGTTAATGTAAGTCACTTATTTTCCCAAAGAGAAAGACTGTGAGGGAAATAAACTAGCGAATTCATACTTCTTTTTTGCAGTGTGTGCATGTGGGGTGAGTTTCAGCATAATCAAAAACTGATGAACTGCGTGTGATGATTTTGGAGAATCTTCTTAGTACTTCTTTGAAATCTTCCCTCAGGTGCCATGTTTCTAATGCTAGTGTAAATCTAATTCTGAAGTTGGCCCTGCTTTCAGCATGAGATCAAGCCAGAGATGGCCTCCAAAGGTCCCAACCTAAATTATTTAATGATTGTAATGTTGTTTAAAAAATACTCTACAGCATGTTACTGCAAAATATTTTTGTGTCAATCAAAGACCTGCTGATCCTAAAAATGTTGCTGCTTTCGCAGCTGATCAGCACAGAGGTTTCAGAGCATCTTTTGGATTAAGTCACTATGCTTGACATCTGCATTACCTCGGGCTAATATGAATGAAAAAACACTAAAAAAGCAATGGCTTACTTTCTCACTGAAATCAACAGTTCATGGAATTATCCCAAAGAGAGACACAGTATACACAAGGGAGAAAATGGCCTGTTGTGTATCTGATGATTATTCTGAAAGCTTCAGTATTAGTGCTGCATTATCTGAGCTCATTTTGAGTACAAGGGATGGAGAATTAGACAGCTGTATTCCTTTCTTGAAAGAATAGATACGATTCCAAGGGAATATGCAATGCAGTTGTATGAAGCTGTGAGCATCCAGACACTGCAGAGGTCAAAGCACCCTCTGCAGTCAGCTCAGCTTTACCATAGAAATGTTTTCTGCCTGTCATTTATGTATTTATCAGCTTCACTTGCCTTCTTTCCCTGCTTTCCCCTCTCTCCTTTTCTCTCCCCTTTTCACTTATTCCAAAATACTTTGTCATACCTAGGAACTGTAAGCAGAAGAGAGTGGACTGTGGATTCCTTTACTTGATTTTTGTAACTTCCTTGGAAAGGAATGAGTTGTAATGCATTAATGAGTATTTTTATCACTTCTAGAGAATGAATACTGTTATGGGACTCAGAGCAGTGAAACCATGATTATTTCAAAGCAATATCCTCATCCTTTTTAGTCTCCCAGTATCTGCTAGATTTCATCGATGTGTACATCTTTGAGTAAGATCGTATGTATGTGTCTCATTTTTTTGAGATGGACGGTGCCCGAGACCTCCTCATGTGCAAGAACAATCATAAATCTAAAAGTTTTTTGAGTTAATTTTCTTTTTCAGTCTAAAAGACAACTGACTAAGTATATTCACCATTTTCACTAATTTTTAATGGAAGATAATTACTAACAGTAACAAAATTTGGGTATAATTTTATTAGAAGTATAAATGTGATGGTTAAGACATCTTTGATGGAGGTGAAATTTAGCAATATTATCCACCTGCTGATGAATTAGGACCAGGCAGTCAAATAGTGTTGTCACATCAAAGAAAACAGAGACAATTAACTGAGGTTTGAAAAGGTCAACAGAGGAAACCTGGAAATAAAGGACTGAGGATTTCAAAGAGCATTCAAGGTCTTATTAGATTAAGAAGGTGGAATTCACTCTAAGCATGCAAGTGCCTCATCTTTGGTTTCTGGCTGTGTTTTCATCTCTGAACGTTTTTGCTCCCCAAGGAATTCCTGTTCCCCTTTCAAAAAGTCCAGTTCCTCCTTCCCAAAGGTCCAGCCCAGCTCCATTGGTCTAGATCCTCCCCCCAGGCAGCCACTTCATCCATTAATAGGATCCTGAAATTTCCTCATTCTCCAAGGGAGAGTTTTTTTTCCAGAGTCATATTCTAGCAAACTGGGAAGCCCTGAAGTACCACCATAGTGACAGGACCTCAGGCCAGTTTGTGATGTGAAGCAAGCTCCTATAATGGCAATTACAAAACTGAGTTAAAAGACAAACCCATAATCCCATCAATGAGTTTGCAGCATAGGAAAGAATTAAATGAGTCTATTATCAGATTTATTTTTATTAAACTTCTCTATAAATTCATAAGAAATATAGCACTATATTTCATTTTTTGAATAAGGATTGAAAAAATGGGAAGTAGCCAAAGTATTCATTCTATGTCCTTTCTATAAACACCTACTATGAATTTAAAGCTTAATTTTTCTTAGGGTAGGAAAACAAGAGAACTCTGAAGTACAGCTTTGATGAAAGTTTTCCATGGTGTCTTGCTATCAGTCCTCCATCATATCTGAAAAAGAATAAGATGTAATGATAGTTCTCTTTAGTGACAGAAAATAGTCTGCTTTTTCAGTTGGTTTGTTGTCATGGTTGCCTCCATGATGTGAAACATATAATTTATAAAGGGAATCAGAAGTACTTCAGGCATAGTTCCATAGTATTGGTGTATCAATCTATATCTAAAGAATATACTTTTGCTTAAATAGGATTTAGGGTTTGGTGTAGGAATTACTAGATGAAATTTTTATGGTTCATCATAAATGAGCCTGATTAGAGGATAATGGTGTTTCTACTATTAAAATGTATGGGTATCCACAGCTGCTATGGTGGCTTAGCAAAATGAAACCCACTTGCAACAAACAAACAAGCCTCTCAGGATGCCTCAGGCATTTCTGTTCTGCAAGCTGTCAGTGAAAAGCCTGAGAAAGGCTCCTTTGATTTGCATACATTTCGTATGTACTGTGAGCTGGAGCTGGGCCTATAAACAATTTTGGAATTGGTGGTGGAAACTGAAAAGAAAGGAAAGGAAATCAAGCCAGACTTTTGAGAGGTGCAGGCTGCAAAAATTAGAAAATAGATATTTTTCTTCAAGGAGAATTACATATTTTCTCACAGGAGTACATTTTGTCTTACCTCTGTGTTTTCAGGTATTGCTCTCCTGATTTATATTCCCTTCTGCTGTGTCACTTTTTGCCTGTCATACCAGTAGCTTGTTCCCAAAAATTCTTACAATCCCTATGATAAAAAGGTCCATAACAGAGAAGATGTCTCCTCTTTATTTTGCTTTTAACATACCTTGGATCCCCTAAAATTCAGAAGAACACATCAGTACTTATCTTCCAGTCACCTTATCTCTCCTTTTCTGCCCTCATGTACATCCCAGCCCCATGTCCCAGTTGCTTAGCACTTCTGTATCTCTTTTATGAGGTCTTTTGTAGTTGTTGGTTTTTTTTTGTAAAGAACTTTTTTTTTTTTAAAGAAAGTTCTCCAAACTCATAATCCAAATTGTGTGCTCCCTCGCAGACAGCTGCGTGCATCCTGTACTGACAGTACTAATGTACTGTTGGGTCATATCACCTGTCGTGATGTCGTATCTCAGGCTGGTGATGCTAATGTTGCATTACTGAATATGCCTGTGGTGACCCTAGGATGGGGCACAGGTGTAAGAGGAGGAATGGCTCTGGGGAAAGTTGACAGTCCCTTCTTGCAACTATTTCTGCTGACATAGGCAGTGCTAGAGGGCAGCCTGTATAGATTGTTCCAGGTTGGTTACATCCATGATTTTCATCCTCAGTGTCCTGGGCCTTGAAGTCCAGATGTGAATTTTCCAAGGGGATGGAGTAATTGGATATCTGTTTCTTCTGAAATAATCCACAGCTTGATGAGATCTCACAAGTGACCTCAGTTGGCTGTCTTCTGCTTTACCCTGCTTTGGGATATTGAGAAGAGAGGGTTTCCCTGTATAATGTGGCACTACTAAAGAAGAAACACACAACCCACAAACTGTGAAATGACTGCACTTGTTTCAGGACCTGTGGGCAACTGCACAGAATGTCAAGGACACATTTAAAGCAAGGAAGATAAGAAGATAATATAATAATAAAATAGATGTAGACAAGCTTAGTACAATTTGTGTCATTTGAAAGTGCTCACAAGAAGCACAGCGTTGGGATTCATGTGGGATATGCTGAGAAAGCAAAGCTGTCAGAATTTTTTTTTCAGACAGAAACAGACTGAGAGGCAGAGAGAGCTCAGGAACTGGAAACAGTGGAGCTAACACTGTCCTCCATGTGCGACCATCCCCTCCTTCCCTAACGCCGTTCCATACAGGCATTGCCTCTTGGCACTACCTTTCAAGAAGATCACAGGCTTCAGGTCTGTGCTTTCTCTGAATGTCTCCACTTCCCATCTCAGGGTGAACAAGGACCTGTTCACTCAGCTCAACTTGTTTTCCGAATCGCAACTTCAGTAGTGACACAGATGTTTCCTGGTGCTTCCTGAGCGCTCTGGAGCTGGGGAGGCTTGCTCTGTTCCCCAGCTTGTGCCACAGAAATGAGCATCCGCAGCCCCCAAGACGCAGATATCTATTTCACTTTGGAATCTTTGCTCTTGTATTGTGAAAGGGAAATGGGGGTAATTACACGGTTGTTATGTTGGTTTTGTAGGTGAAAAATTAGTCAGGGATGTCTTTGATATATGAGCTGGTTTGGCCACCAGGATATGGATTTTTCCCCTGAATTAAGTGCTTTCTGGTGCAGTACACTAATGCAGTGCTATGTCACTCTGAGGGACAGCAGCCTGAATCACTGAAAGAACTAAATAATTCTCTATAGACATCTCGAAATGCACTGTAAAAATGGTATTACAGGCTCTCCAGGTATTACTCTAAGTCACCATCTATTTTGCTATTTTTCCCCACAGGGTCATTATTGGCTTTCTTACAATACATAAAAGCCATCAAGAAAACACAGTGTTTGTACAGTCACATGAAGGCCTTTACATTAATGAACAGTTTTATTCAGTATGCTTCTGAAAAGAATAAATTAAAATGCTTCCTTGCATAAGATCACCTGTACCTCTCCCATTGCTGACAGGTGATTCCCATTCAAGTCCTCCCTGCTCAGATCTCGGGACATCTCTGCCCATGCCCTGTGTAGTTATTTATAGCTGTGCAAAAGGATTTATAAGTATAATGCAGGTTCAAAAGGTTTGTATAAGGAATTAATGCCAATTATCAAGGTAGGCTTTCTGTCGTGTAAGTATTGGAGAAATTTACTGTCACAGACTAACTGTATTTCATAGCTGACCACAAACAGATCTCAGAAGATTCCCCCACGCCCCCACCCCCATTTTCTTCATGGTGCAAGAATGTGCAGAATGGGCTTTTCACTGCTGGTCAGCACTGTTTGATGGTCAGATGCTATTCTAGTCCTCTGAATCATATCATTAATAGATTTAAGGAAAGAAATTTATTTCTCAGGGGGGTGTTTAAACCCTGAGGCTACACAGCAGTCTTCCCTTTTCTGCTGTTGAAGATCTTCTATTTTCCCTTTTCCTACCCTTTGTCTTCTCTGTTCAGATTGTTCTTTGATGTCACAGCATTCCTTTATTATTTCCCAGCCCTGTATCTGGTTATGAGTCCAGTCACAGTGGTTTGTGTTTGGTCCTTGTGTTACCTGTGCCTGTGAGCAAGGTCTCTGCTGAAAGAGAGGGGAGAATCTCAGCTGGGAAAAGGAAATGTTATTTTGGAATGAGTGTGGGAGACTGCATTTCTGTGGGTGTGCTCCATGTATTGTTTTTACAGTATCTGTCCCAAATACTTAGCTGTCAGACAGTACTTCAACAGCTAGTGAAACATCTGCAGTAAAACCTATGAAAAGTTATCAAAATTCCTAACATGAGCTTGACAAGTAAATTGAGTGGGCTGACATGTATCTCCAAACTAATCCTTAAACTCTGACAAACCTGGAGTTCACATGCTCTTCTATTGCTTCTTAGCACTTTTTCTCAGTAAGGATACAGTGGAGATAGGTCTGACCAATTCATAAACATCTTAAGTTGCTGGAAACAAAAATAGAAAACAGAAATAATACAAAAACTTACAACTCTATTTCACACACCTCCTAAACGACATAATGTCACCTGCAGTAAGATGGTGCATCAACTGCCTTTACAGACAGGCCATGTCTTTGGAAACAGCCTGCCTGCCCCTAAATAGGCAGAAAGGACCAGACCAAGAACCGCCCCCCCCCCGCCCCCCTTCCTCCCTAGTGCTGTACTTCTGCCCAATCTTGTGACTGCCCAGCTATGTTTAGGTCCCTGTGCTGCTCCAAACGCCCTTCTAATCCATTATAGGTTCTGCCCTAAGATCCTAGCCCCACACTATCCTTCCCTCTCCTGTTCTTCTCATTATAGGACCATTTCTAATTCTTTTTTGCCATCTGTCCTATTAAGAGTAAGAAGTTTTTGAGTTGTTGTTTCTTCTATCTGCCAGCAAGGTCCCTGATCGTAAAGGGATATATGTTAGCCAGATGATCATTGAGATCTAATCATCCCTTGCTCTCTGTGCTGTGACCACGCTCTGTAACTCATGCAGGCAGAGGGACCCAGTGATGTAGTGATTCCTGTAGAGACAAATTTATACCATCATACAGAATTTTTAAACTTTATGCATAGAACCCTCCAGTGACTCACACACATATGCTGCCTGAAATCAAAGATGTGCTTTGAAAGCTCCTTTTTTGCTAGCAGTGACTTTGGTTTATCAAGGCACTAAAGTGGTGTTTAACTAAGATGCTGTTGTGCTGGCTGCTGTGCTGGTTTCTGTACTGCATGTTTTCTATCTCAGAGCAGGAACAACACTGCCTCAGAGCCCTGCAGTCTGCCACAAACATTTCATGACAAAATACTTTGTCTAGGGCTTCTCAGCATAGCAACATAATGTTCCAAAAGGCTTGGTCATAGTAATATTTTATCAGTCAGAGTTATACAATGCTATGTTAAATATTTCAGAAGAAATTAGAAGTTAATTCAGTGGCACCGATCATCTCCTTGTTCTGGTATGTGATTAAAGATGTGCTGTCAAAGTGGGTAGGCCAGAAATTAACTTAGTTTGACAAGTGTCTCATTTAGTAGCTCTGTTCTTGAATATTCTGCTCCTGCTTCCTTGACTTTTAATTCAGTGCTAAGACAAAATACAAAAGCAACTGACAACAGCTTTCTTCTTGGTCTTGTTTCAAACAGACCTTTACAAAGATGCAAGCTGCACGATGGTGATGCACCAGGGAACAAGGTTCACGGGGAGTTGTTTGCCTCTTAATTTGCCTTGACTGTTATATAGACTGCTGCAACTTCTCAGCCAGAGGCTGATGGCAGCAGGACTAGCTTGGAAGTCTGCTTTCTCATGCAGCTCACAGAGCCAGCCCTTTGCAATGACATCCTCTCAGGTCCTGTCTCCCATCTTGGCTGGCAGCAAATGTCTCCTGTTGCAAAGGCTGGTCCAGCATGCAGAAACAGAGCAGGTGAAAATCCAGTGAGTGGCACTGGGTGTAGATGTTATTTCTGCTTCTTTAAGTTCCTTGGTGTCCCCACTTCTAGAGGAAAGTGAACAATTACATCACTGCTGGAAACAGTGTGGCTCACCCAAAGATTCATGGGAGAAACCACACTGCCCAAGAAAAGAAATTGCTCTGCTTGTAATAAGAGCTACTAAAACTAGCTAGCCTTTTCATGCTGTCTCCTAAAATATAGCCATCACAGTCCACAATGGGAAGGGATGAGAAAAGAAAGGTGGCTGAAATAGAAAATGCTGAAAGGTCAAAATAAGGTGTTCACATGGAGGGTACGTGACACATTCAGACACGTAAAGCTTACAGTTGTTGGAGACAGGACATGAAAGCCAAGCAGTATTTGTTATTCCCTCTCACACTGACAGTAACTGTGATGGGAATCATCAGTGACACTGAGCTAAAACTCCTTTCCTGCAGCCTCATTGTAGATTGTAATTTTGTTCTCTGCATTGAATGCTGTAAGGAATTGATGCATGTGTGGGAGCAGGGCGAGGAGGAAATCCTTGCTCTGAGAGGGAAACTGAGCACCAAAGCCAGTGCTGTCTGTGCAGACTTCATTTTCTTGTTTGCAAATACAGCAAAGCTTAGCTCGGGGCTTCTCATGATAACCTGTCTGACTTGCAGTTGTGTTATAAAGCAAAGAAAAGTTGTGGTAATCATACAAACTCACCGCTAGATACCCCAGGCTCCATCTTCTCCCAGAAACCAGCACTAATAGTAGTTCAAGTGCATTTGTGGCTGTACTTTTGTGCCCTCTGTACACTGTGGATAATATAGCTTTTTGCTTCCTACTATTTTTCATACTGGCAGTGATTACTACGTGGCCAGCCAGCACCATTTCCCCCCTAAAGTATAAGAGTGCCTTTTTGCCCCAAGATGATAAGCTTGAGAGTTGTCCTATAAAGAAAACTAACACTTTGTCCACAGCGCAATTGATGTGCACAACTAGGCTGGCATTTTCAGTGTCAAGCTAATATTGGATGGCGTTCAATGGAGGTAGTGGGGCTGACAGCTTCTCTTCTGGGTGCACAATAAACTTTTTGTCTCTCTCATACTGTGCATAAAAACCGTGAAATCCACTAAGTATTAAGTTAAGACAATTTTTTTGTGCAGATTTTTGCTGTGGCTTATTTGCCTATAAATGTGGTTTTGCTTTTTGTGTCGTGGCCCTGGGAACATGGTGCTCCCAGAGTGGCGGGTCCGGGGGCACAGGGCCTGGCCTGCTCCACCTCAGCAGCCATTCCAAGCCGCCATTCCACACTGCCGGCGGGGCGCCGGGCGGCCATCTCTGGCTGTGGGCTTGCTGCATTGTTTCTGCATCCACGCTTCACCTGTAAAAGGAGAATCAAACCCCTGCCTTGTCTGCCTGTAGAAGATTGTGAGGTGCGCCTTTGTATTGGGTATAAATAGCAAGTGCTGGCTGTGGGGCCTCTGTGAGGGGTGGTGGGTGCTCCCACGCAGGGCCCAGCCCAGCCCCTCAGACAGGCTGCAGCGCCTCTGGGAGAATGTGTTTATCAAAGGGCAAAATGTCACACAACTGTGAGGTAAAAAGTGTGAGACCCAGCCCTGCCAGCACTCAGCTGAGAGCAGGAGGTGGGTCGGAGGTCTGTGAGTGCTGGAACAGAGGCTACAGGCAGCCCCTGGTGAGACCATGGCGGAGCGGGTTTGTACCGAAGGGCTGCAGCCTGCATGAAGGACCCACGCTGGAGCAGGGGAAAAGTGTGAGGAGGAAGCAGGAGCAGCAGTGAGGAGGATAAGAACCTGGAAAAAGGGAGGAAAGAATTTGCTCTAAAGTCTGCCTTTTTGTTTCTCACTACCTGAATCTATTCTAATTGGCAATAAATTTAGTTAATTTTCCCCAAGTAGATGACGTTTCACCTGTGACTGTAGTTGGTAAGTGATCTTCCTGTCTTTATCTCCAACCATGAACTTTCTCCGGCTGTGCCCCTCGATGTGCAGGGTAAGGCTATTGATTGTTTCACATCCCTACCACACTGCTATTTAAAAGCCATGTCAAACACTCATCCAAAGTAGTCTGAAATGCCGAGAGCGACAGATCAGCCAGAGCAAGCAGTTTTAAATAATTGCACCCTAGACTGGAAAGCAATATTAGTATGGGATGTGTGAAGAGGGGAATGTGTGAACAGGGAAAAGAATGAAACCAGGAAGAAACTGTTGGGTGTTATTTGTTGTGCCTTCCACTTGTCATGCGTTTTACTGCAAAGAAATGGGAACAAGCTGACTGCTAAAGTATCATGAGTTGCATTCAACTGTTTTCAAAACCAGCAACTCTTTTTGCCCATGTCTTTGCAAAATCATACACAACATCTTGAGATAGATAAAATAAGAGCTATATGACATTGTAAATTTCAGGGTTAATGATGATTGAAGTACCTTCAGTGGAGAGTCATTTGCTGGACTGGACACTATTCTGTTGTGCTTACATCAGTGAATTCCCACCAGAAGCTGCTATCGGGAGAACAGAGGACTGTGCACTTGTTTTGCCTGTATCCTCCAAACCACTGATGATAGCATAGTTATTGTACTTTATGGGAAAACTCTGAGGTGAAAAACTCTAGTTTTCTATTTTTTTTACTTATTTATTGCTACTGCTGCAGTTTTACCTCACTTACAAATATGCACTGTTTGCCCTCTTGAAATGGTCTGGTTTTTGAATTTTATGCTTTCCAAATGTTTTTTCTTTTTGCAGTGCTTTAAGTCACTTTGTATGGTACGTGACTCTGAGTGCTATTTATGGGGATTTGATTTATTGCCTTATTCTCTCAAATCTAGCCAGTCTATTTATGTCTTTTGTTTTGCCCAGAACCTCATTTCCCCCATAAACTAGTCTAACTTGGTTTTGAAAGTATGTCCTTTCTGAAAAAGATCTACCTCATGTATAGTTTTCAGTACTTTTTCAAAAGAGAAAACCAATTCAGCCAAACTGCTCTTTCTTACCTAATTTTTCTCCTTTCTCTATTTCAAATAACACTAGAAGACTTCACCATTTTGGTTTCAAGATTTATGTCCCTAAGTTCTAAAATGTATGTCATAGAGCAATAGATCCGCTCAATTTTTGTGCAACAGATGGCCTAACGCTTAGATGGGAAAGATTGTCACAACTGGTCAAGAAATGTGGGGTTTAGCTGCTTACAGGAAGCTGTCTAATGAGGCTGGTTGATATAATATAGGACTTGTTAGAAATCGAACCCCTGGTTATCACAGGCTATCTGAAATGGTATTAGAATGCTTATGATTAAGCAACTGAATATCCCAGTTACATTGCATTGGTCTCACTCTCAGCCAAATTGCATGGGTAGAGATTCAAATGGACTGTCCAAGGAGAAAGGGACCCCAATGTATTCCTTTTCTGTATCTGCAAACAAAGTATTTCCTGCCATCAGCATTGGGTGTGTTTTCTGCTGCATGGAACCCATGTCCACAGCTGGAGGAGAATGTGACAGCAGTGTAGTGAGCCTTTGTGCAGCTCAGGAAGCACAGAGGTAAAATAGAATAATTTTTCTTGCCATCCTCTGTTCCTGATACAAATGCACTTCCAAGCTGAGGTTTGAGGACATCACTCATGTCTTAAGTGGATGCAATTCTACTGACTCCAAGGGATTTGTTTTCAGGCAAGTAGACTTGAATTTAAGCCAGAGGTAACACAACCCTTTGGAAGTAAAACTACTGGCTGTTTTAAAAATATTTTTAAAATACCCACTATACACTTTTTATGTCTGCTTTAGACTGAACATTAAGCAGCTGCTTTTATAGTCTAAGATTAAAGTGGAAGCAGTTATGAGCACTGTGTAAGATAATGAAACTCTGTACAAACTACCTGCCTGAGAGGATACGTGTCTACATGTTAATAAGGCCAATATGCAGGGGCAAGCCATCTTGAGTACTTTGTTTCATTTTTTCCTATGCCTTTTTGGGGGCTCTGTGAATGCTCTGATGAGATCTTACCCATGTCCTGGCTGTGTGGGAGTCAATTCTTCCTCCAAATTGTCTGCTGTTATCCTAGCAGGAGGTTTCCCCAGTAGGCTGGTGTAAATTAATGATTAGACATGGGTTTCATATAATTTCTGCTTTGGATCGTAGCTATGTGGTTTCACAGTTCTTTGAGATTAGCTTTGTACCAGTTTAACTACATCAAATTTAGAGTTGTTCTTAACTTATGGTGTAAAGAAGATAAGGAAAAGACATTCATAAATCCTTTGTCATTTAAATGAGCTGGAAAAACATGGCATTTCCATTCTAATGTAACTTTCTCCAGCCATAGAGTAAGCACTGTGCCTGCCCTGCCTGTGTTGGTGTTAATGATGGGGAGCAGCAGGATGCTGCAGAAAGGGCACAGGACATGGCGCAGGTGACCTGAACTCTGAGTGCTCCTGCTGAGGTCAACTTACTTCATCTTTCTGCCTCTGTTTCTCCTCTCGTCCTATGTTCAGATGATAAACTTCAACAGAGAACTGCCTGCTGCTATGTAAAGGCAATGTGTGTAGCTCAGAGGGGGCCTGGACTAAGTTTGAGACTGTGGTTGTACTGTAGTATAAAATAGTCATGGTACAAACACTTCTGGTTTTAGTGTTCTGGCGTTGCTTAGTTTGAAGGCTGCCATATCCTAAGAGGATGGAGGACGAGTGTATACAAACTGGGGAAGCTATGTCGGAGTGTGGGTTATACTGTGTAACACTGACTTTTTTGTGCCTGGCAAAAATATTTAAATCTTAATGCCATGTTGTTCTGTGGGCAGTTGTTCATATAGCAGTTTCATTATCTAGCAGTGGAAATAGCCTATTAAGCATAGTATTTGTTTCTAAGGGAATTGTTTCCTGGTCTCTAATCAAGTGGAGGTTTTTTAATGCTATAATATCAGATTATTCAATGTCATATGGGTACTCTGTAATGTTTTTCTACTGTTACAACATCAACATTTCATTAAGCTGAATGTTATTATGCAGTTTCAATTATCTGAGTCTTGCTTTGCAGACATTTCTAACACCTCCATGTTAAAGCTAAATGTTTAATTTATGTATTTATCTGCTTTATATGAAAGAGAGAAAAGCTTCTAGTTCTAGCTAGGCAGTGAAGAACTGCCCCCAAAATATGCCAGAAAGGTTACCCTAAACTCTGCATATAAATCCCTTAGCAGAGCTGTTGATTTACCATACTTTTGCTTTTGAGGATATGATTTGAAATTTAGGTAAAACTAATAGTAAACATAGCAACTTGAAAGTTGTATAGCCTGACTACTCACAGAATATCTCTGGGCAAAGCAACCTGCTTAAGACATAGAAAAAAGATTGAATAGTTTTTTTAATAATCTAAAACTTACCGGCTGGAGTTTAAATCAGATGAATTCTTATTGGTATTCAACACGACTACCACAGACAGACACTGCAGCAATCAGGAAAAGGAAGAAAGCAGCACAGACTATCCAATTTCATGTAGATTTTTTATACCATTCAATCTTGTTTCATTGAGACAGTGCCAGTGTTTGAAGACAAACCATACCTAGATGCTAGATCAGGATAGGGATCAATAGAGGAACATATGGATTTGTAAGTTAACTTATCACCCTCTACTAGTGAGAAGACGTGTGCATAGCAGGTGGAGAGAGTAGATAAAGATGATGACTGGTACTTGCAGTACTCCTGCAGGAAAGGTATTTGGGAATCAGTTTGTTGTGCAGTTCCATGCACATCAGTGGAGAGGCTGCTGGAGACCTGGCTGTGTGGGGTGAGCACCAGCCAGAAAATTATCTCAGCTGACCACCACCTTTCACGGCAGAATTTGTGCCATCCATATGGGCAACTCTGTCTTGCTTGTTCCAAGATAAAACCAAGGAAGAACATAGGGGCTGAGGGCCTTTGGGCGGAGGAGGAAACAGTTTAATAGCTATGGGAAGTCAGAAAGGGGCTTTATTCCTGTCTTAATACCACCACTGGAGTTTCCAACACCTGGAAGAGTATTCATATGAAAAATTCAAAGTAATTTTATAACTTAAATCCAATATAGGAGGTAGGTTAACTCTGAGTTTCCCTTCATCAGTTAATAACCAATTCAGACTTTCTCCTGTTTTCTAACTAGTGGTCAGATATGTCTTTCTGGGTACATTGCGAATCCCTTTCCAAATACCACTCAGATATAGCTTTTGCTTCCTGGCCAGTGATGTCTCTGTAAGTCTTGCTTGAATGTATCCTGTGCAGCCTGTCAGCACTGGATGGGTATTTCTGGGACATGGCCTTGATTTTCATTGTAATTTATAATTGGGTAGAGTGGGACATTGTGCTGGGTAACAAGGAGATGAACCTTTTTAGATGTTTAGAATATTTTGCAAAATTCTGTATCAATTTATACTGCTTTGAAATAATGCATGCAGCTTAAATATTAAATAACCATTGTGAACTCTGATAACATTTCTGATTATTTAATTAATTTGCAATCAGATCAATAAACATGAAGGCAGAGACTTCAGCGGTGCTTTGGGGATTTAGGCACACTGGTTTTGTATATATTATATCATATACTATGATTTTCATTGCACTTCAATATAATAAACACTCTTTATGGCTATACTTTGCCTCAGCTCCTATGCATCCATATGACTTCAACCCTGCTTTCAGCTGCCATAACATTGTGATTTATGTAGGTTTTTATTCTGAAACCAGTAAGTTAAACTTTCACAATATGGAAGTTAAATTTCAAACAGGTCCTGACAGCTCTATTAATCATATAAAAGCCATGATTTTTGTTATACTTCTTCACAGAGAATTTTATGCATAAATAATTGCCTGTTTTAATCTGAATAGTCTTCACAGAGGAAGAACAACTCTCTGATAACAGCCTTGAGAATGCAGTGAAGCTGTGCTGATGGACTAGAGCAGCTAGGCCACTGACAATCAAGGAAAGCAGCACCAGGTGATCAGAATATTCCCCTGTAATTTACTGCACCACCAGCATTGTAAAGGACTTTTCAGTGGAAATGGGATGAGCTGCTAAACAGGCACACCACTGATAATGCAAAACTGGTTCTGAAGTCAAGTTGACACTGTCATGTAAGTAGAAATCTGCTTCTTATCTCTGTACAGATTTCAAAATGTATAAAAGGCAAAAAAGAAAAGGGAAAGGAAATAATGTGGTGCAATGTTTCTGTGATATATGCTGTAAAGGGAGAACTGATTGGGACAAAGCTGGCACCCTGTTCCCAGGCTGCCAAAAAGATGTTTACATGTGAAGTGCAGCTGTCATGTTATCTGCTGTCACCTCATGATCTTCCTTCATTTCTCACTAGACTAATACATTTTATATAGCAGACAGTGCACAACCTGCAGAAATGGTCCATCATATTATGGACAATGTGACCCATGCAGATGATAACTGAATTTGGCATTATGGGAAGACCATGGAGCTTGGCTCAACCTATGTTAAAAATGTGTTGATGTTGTTGAGCATATACGTGTGTTGAAAAACCTATGCATTTAAGTAAGCTTTTGCTACTGTCCCAGGAACTGTGAATTTAGTAGCAGCCAAGAATAGGTAATGCTGTGACTAATTTCCAGGTTCTCCCTAAGTATGCTGTAAATGCAAGAGCTTTCTTCAGTTTTGATGACTATTTTGAGCAATCTATGAACTTTCCTTATTGTAGCCTCTGGAAGCTTAGAATGCCTTCCACAGAAATGGCTCTAGAAAATAGCATGTGCATGTAATCCTCTGATTTACACAGCAGGGCAGGACCCTCAGTATCAGGAATCTTTTTCTTTCCATAGAGAAATTCAGTATCTTCCACAGAAAAATCCTCCAGTATCCTCTTTGTAGAATACTCATGTACTAAGTGCACATAACTATGTCATAGCTTATTTTATGCCATGTTACTAAAAATGCCTGTCAGAGAAAGTCTTCCAGGTATGTTATAGTTACAGCAGCACTCCAGTAAAATTCTGTTAGGCAGAGTATAACATAAAGCAAAAGACAGCCTGAGGGTTTACAGTGAGCAAAGCCAGGTGAGAAAGGATATAGGGGTGAAATGGGGTTGGGGTATGCTCACACTGTAGGTTGGGGTTGGGGTCGGGGTCAAGAAGATAATTCCAAGATTTTGTTTTCTAGAGTTGTTGTCTTTTGTCTGGACTATGTTATCTCCATAATCAAAGACTACCTTCCTCTTAACTCTGCTTATTGCTCTTATCTTCTGTGCTTGGGTTTTCCTCCTTGGCTCAATACTAGAGAAATACATCCAAAACCAAAAGGATATTTTTAGGTAGCTGTTATGAGTATTAAGCATTTATCTGGGGAAATAATGGCCATTTCAGGTAGCTAGTTTATATAAGAACAGCTCTATAGGTTATAATGAGAAGGAGATGCTTATCCAAGTCTTGTAGACTTTGGTATAAATCTGTACTTATCAGATATTCTCTGACTTAAGCAGTAACATGTTATGGACTAGTGTTTGGACTAGTGGAGGCAAAGCTGAGCCTGTCAAAAGGGGTATCTGCATAAACAAGAAAAGCACAGTTTACCAGAAAGACATCAACCTAAAAAAATGTTTAAAAGAAACTTTGCCATTACTGTTTACAGTAGGTAAATCATTTTGTTTGGTTCATTGATTGGAAAGAGTCTCTATTCTTGCTAACTCAGCTAATGTTATTGTTTAAAAATAAATCACAATCTGGTGGAAATGAAACACTGTTGTTTGTACATTATAGTTCCTTGTCTTTGAGTATAATTGCATTTATGTTCTGTAGTTCTAACAAGTACTCTGAATGTGTTATAAGAAGGCAGGAGGGAAGGAAAAACCTGCTGCATTGCAGTCCAGAACCTATTCCCAGTTCCTAATATAATTTACTGACAATGAATTCTGCAAATTATTCATAAAGCAGCAGTGGGCCTCATTTAACAACATGACAGGGCTGCATGTAATTAGAACTATTTTAAAGTATTTTTCCCCTGTAGATCAATTGTTCTTGCTATAAATGTTGCTAAAACAACACATACATTTTTCCACTGTAAAGCGTCGTGCAGCCATCTGAAATATCTGGCCCTTGGTCTGGGAGTATCTGGTGAATGCTCTGGATGATTCAGTCTCCAGTGACCTGCTCTGAATATGGCTTATCTATTTCTTCTCAAGAGTTAGCAAATGTACCTAGCTTTGCAGAGACACACCTGGAGCCATGCTCTACCCAAGTTTAATCAAAAACCTGGGCAGAACCATTGTAGGTCATCTGTTTCATCCAAAGGAGAGTCAACAATAACAGATTTTGATTTACTCATCCCAGTATGAGAGGAATTGTAATTTCCCCAAATCATCCCATTTCTCTGACGCACCAAAGCAGAAAGTATAAATTTCTGGTATGTGCCTAGAAAAGTCTGCTATCATTTCAATTACAACATTTTGGATCTTACATGAAATCTTAATTTTGTGACAGTTTTCCAAGGTATTGGAACCCAATGCCACTGAGATGGTAGTCACGTGCAGTCAAATTTGTCTAAAGTAACTGGCAATTGTCAGTTACTTTTCTGAACTACTTTGTTAGGTCTGTTTTAAAGCTACTTGATAAAGTGACTGAATCACAAATACTGGTTCGTTTTGAAGACCCTAAGTCTCCTGATAAACACTATCAAAGTCTCAGAGTCAGGCAGTGCTGATGGAGGCTGAAAAAAGAAATGACAGGGAAGAGGAACTACTACTTAATGACCTTTCTATTGCAGAGTGTGAGTGTGAAATGCTAAAAATAAGTAAATAAATCTAGCATTCCTATTCCTAATGTTTAACACTGAAGTCGAGGGGAATCTTTCCATAAACTTCAGTGAGGTTTAGATCAAGCTGTGAATGAACAGCTGATGGCTGTTATGTTCTCTTTAGATAATTATCTCTTTTTTTCTCCCTTTTCAGATTATTCAAGTTTGCTTTGCACACAGCATTATTTTGCATGTCATTTGCCTCTCTCTACTGTTTCTACACCAGTGGTCTAAATGTAAATGGGATCTAAATTAGATGTATAATTATGTTTTCCAAGTATATGTTGAACATTAATTCAAGTTTACAAATCAAAAAACCAGCATATGTGCATTTAAGTCAGATAATGCTATACAGACTTAGGAGGCCAGTCCTGCATAAAAAAAAATAATAAATCATAGGCTAAAAGTGCTGATCTTTTATGTCCAGTTCAGCATTTCCTTTCTCAATCCTCACCTTGCCAAGCCTTTGCAAATGTTAACTACTCAATCACATTATTTTTCAAGATCTGGACAGTAAGACCAGTGTATCAGATGGAAGGAGTCTATCTAATCATAAGCACAGTAGATGTTTGGAATCAAATTCTCAGGTAAACTTAAAACTAAGAGTGTATGATTAACTTTTGCAGGCTGTGGTGATTTATCTCCTCTGATGACCAAGTCAAACAGTCTCCAAAATAGAAAGGACAACCTATTAAAAGGGATTAGACTGTCAAAGGACAGGTCCCTTGGGACTTTGTACACAAATATGCTGTTCCATTGTACATTTAAAGTAACACCTGGACCATAGAAGACTCAATTTCCATCCTTGAGAAAATATGCTGTGGTTTAACCAGGGCTGTCATGGTTTAACACCAGCCGGCAGCGAAGCCCTAAACAGCTGCTTGCTCACTCCTCCCTGGTGGGGTGGGGAAGGGAATTGGAAGGGTAAAAGTGAGAAAACTCATGGGTTGAGATAAAAACACTTTAATAGGTAAAGGAAAAGCTGTGCATGCAAGCAAAGCAAAAGAAGGAATTAATTCACCACTTCCCATGGGCAGGCAGGGGTTCAGCCAGCTCCAGGAAAGCAGGGCTCCATCGCGTGTAACAGTTAACTTGGGAAGACAAACACCATCACTCCAAATATCTCCCCCTTCCTCCTTCTTCCCCCATCTTTATATGCTGGGCACGACATCATACAGTACGGGATATCCCTTTGGTCAGTTGGGGTCAGCTGTCCCGGCTGTGTACCCTCCCAGCTTCTTGTGCACACCCAGCCTCCTTGCTGGTGGGATGGGTTCAGGAGCAGAAAAGTACCTGACACTGTGTAAGCATCAGCAGTAAGGACAACATCCCTGTACCATCAAATGCTGCTTCCAGCCCAAAACCAAAACATAACCCCACACCAGCCACCACGAAGAAAACCAACTCTATCCCCGCACATAGTGCAGAGTAAACCATGTGATTAAAAAATTAAAAATTCTATTTCTGATACAGTTTTCTCACAAATGAATCATTTTTGGTGAAAGGGGAAGAAAAAAGAGCAACTTCCTTTAACAGTGCAAGTGTTTTCAGTTCATTATGCCCTTAGAGTAATGTCTGGAGTTTGAAGAAATCCCTAGTGTTTCCTTGGGATCTCAACAGGTGCTTCTGAAGCCCATTTGGAATCTTATGAGGTTCCTGGGGACTAACAAATTAGTACAAATAGACGTTTATGCCTATTTATGGGGGTCGGATTCTGTCCTGCACCTCAGTTCAGCACTCCATCCTCCTAGTCATGGCACTTAAACACATGTTAAATAGGCTATTGCTTGTGCATATGTTTAAGTGCTTGGATGAAAATGGTGCAGATGGGAGGAGAGGGAGTAGAAAATAGGAAGTTAGAGCACAGGTAGAAAGAGGGAGGCAGATAAACAGAAATATGGTTGTTTGTAGAAAGAAGCAATGAGAAAGAGGCAATGCTAAGGAGAGATTTGTTAATTGGAAAACAACCCGGAAAAATTCCAAGGAGGGAGAGGGTTTAACGAGGCATTTTTTCCCAGAATGGTGGAATCTTTGAGAGGGGCAGGGAGCTCCCCTGAAGTCGTTTCTTTCAAATAATCATGTGCACTGGAAATATCTTGCTTTTTCTTAACCTTAGGTGTCTAATTTTGGGACTGGCAATAATTTTATGAGAACTTTTAATGAAGAAAATATGTGTTATAAAAAAAAGAAAGAGGGTTTGAAAGTAAGTTTTCAATCTATGAAAATTAAATTTTTCCAGAACTTCCAGAAATGTTAATAAAGATTGAAAGCAAACCTTCACAAAACAGCCACCAGTTGGCAGCTCTTACTTCGCCTGCTAAGACCTTGGCTGACATAAAAAATCTTTGACTTGGGTTTTAAAGCACTCGTGATGGATGGGTACCCTGAACACCAGGCATAGATGATTAACCACTGTTTCTGGCCTAATAAGCATTTAAACCAGAACAGCTTAACAAGAGAAACTGAAGCTGTAGGTCAGGCAAGGGCAGTGGCATGAGATGCCTGCTTATTTTTGAGTAGGTATGTCTTGCTTCTTTCCCCCTTATTTTGATCAAAAAATGCACTCTGGACTATAAAAGATGCTTGCACAAAAATACAATAGCATTTACTTCCACTTTTGCAGAGAATCCCCCTCTATAAAAAAGAAAAAAAGGCATCAAAACAAATTCACAAGTAAATTTTCTCCCTGCCCGTTTACATGCATAACTAGTTCCTCACTGAGTAGTCCATCAACAAACATGCAGTAGCACAAAGGCTTGGTAAGGAAAGTTGTTAAAAAAAGAATCCGCATTTGTTTTGTTTTCCTTTACAGCCCTGGCATTCAGTAGTGTGCGCATTCAGCTGTTGTCTTTCTCAATAGAAGCTCTTTCAAGCTGTTGAAAGGGAAACTGTGAGACAGTAGATGCTAACAAAGAACTATCCCATTTCCCATATTGATAAGGAAACCCAGCTGATTCCTGTAAACAAGTCTTTTTCTTTCTAGAAGTCTGCCAGCATCAGGGCTTTAGAACTATGTATAGTAACCATTGCTGCAGGAATCTGACTGGCCTTTAAAGAGAGATTTTGATCTGTGGCTTCATCTCACGGCTGATATTGCATAAGTTTGGGAAGGCAAAGAAGCAAGGTGAGCATTTCCCTCCTGTGCTAATAAGGCTACTCCAGCTGGCATATTAGATGAGCATATTAGAACCAGGGTTTCAGTACTTGTCTTTGTGCAACCACTTCTAGTCCAGACAGATCCTGCCCTGCAGTCTGTGCAATGTGACCCTTTGAAGGATGTTCTCAAGGTGAGAACTATGCAGGGGCTAAGCCATAAAGCTATCAGTAGAAATAGCAATGTAAATGGGAAATTTGGTGCTGTTTGTATAAATAATATTAATACTTTTATCCTGGCATTTGCTGATAGGCAAAACTTCTATTCACACCAAATACATACACACCAAATTTTTTCAGCATAACCTTGCTAGTAGAGTACTGAGATATCTGCCTGGCCCTGCTTGGTATTTCTAAGGTACATTAAATGACTCATCTCACATCTCTGTTACTCAGCTTCCTTACATCTAAAATAAGATTCAATACACCCATTTCCTTTGTGAAAGAGTAGCAGAGAGCTACCAGTAACATGCACTATGTGAGAGTTGAAGATTTCTGTTACCATTGAGGGGAGGAAATGGCAGTTGCAGGAGAAGGTTGGAGTGCATCCAGATAGCCTAGGATACAAAGCTGTCCTGATGAAGCAGGCCACTAGCCCATTATAGCATGGGATGAAGATGAGATAGCCAGATAAGCCTCCCTAAGACTCCCTTCCAGTGGAAGGAACTGTCTCTTATTTCCTCAGTCCTTGGACAGAGGTACAGTTTCAAGCCTGTGAGACTCTAACATACAGCTTCACCCTAAATGTACGTGAAAGGACTGACAGTTGTTCTGTTAAGAATGAGCCATGTGAAGTATCAGCATGATGAAAACCCCCTTCTTACCAACTGAGGTGCTGACACTTCAGTAAGACTGATGACATTTTCCTGCACTTGTGTGACCAAGAGGGAGCGGGAGGGAATAAAACCCTGCAGAGTATTGGAGGGAGGGTGACAACATATGGTGTCTGGCTTTGAGAATGTGCGGTTCCCATGGACGATACAGATCTGCATCTTGGAAAGCTTCAGCTTTCTGTTTCCATAGATCTCTGTTCAGTAAAGTACAAAAGCATGCCTTATTTACAGTCAAATGCATGTAAAGACATGTTGGTAATGCTGATTTTCAGTTGCATTTATGTTTTGTGGAAGAAGGCTGAGTTTAAAGCAAGCAGACACACAGGTCTGTCTTGTGGTATCTGGGAGGTGGTAGAAGACCTCAGTGACAGATAAATCTCTGCCATTTCACTTGCAATAATGGCTCAGACTTTTTCCAGACCATGTCTCCCACTTTATTGCATAAAGTTTCTAGGACAAAACCATGGCCCATAAAGAGAAAGGCAGTTTAATTTTCCTTTCAGGTAGACTTCTGATGTTGAAAGATTCTTTTTAATTTCTTTTCTTCAGCTGCTTTTTTTGGAACTCAAGACTCTTTCCTCTTTGAGACTATAGTCAGACATTTAACACCATATCAACATCATATTTCTACAGTTTAATATGGCCAGGCTTAAAAATCCCTGACAGGCCAGAATCTTCCGGGCTCAATTAGTGTGAAATGTAGAACTCAGAAGTTGAGATGGATGCTCAAATGGAAAGTCCCAGGTGACCTTAAGATACTTTCTCTAGCAGTTCTGGTTCCTCAGCATCAATCACAGATGCTCTCTTTTGTTTTAGTTTCCCCCATGATTTTCTTGAGGGAAGAAGTAGTCCTCTGAGGTGAGCATAGTACTTCTCATTCTAAACACTAAGCTCAGTCTCTTTCTGTAGAACACCAGAGTTACATACCAGTGCAGTTAGTGACCTGCTGTAACGTTAATAAAATATTCAGTGCAGTAGGTTGTCCTTGCCCTGTTTGAAGGAGAGTAGGCCACAAGGTGGAAAAAAGATCTTTACTTGTCCGGTGTGCCCATTTTAAGCCTTCTTGTGATGGCCCACAGTTTCCTGTGTTGGGCAGCTCCAGAGCTCCTTAAGGCCTGAACAGGAGATACAGTATGGCAATAATGCTTTGTTGGGGGACAGGGTTGTGGTAGGCATGTTTCCTTCACTTAGTTGCTGCTGTGCCTGCTCTGCTCTGCTCTGCTCTCAAAGGTAACAAATCACTCAGAGTAAGGAAAAGACAGAATTGTGGCTCCCATTCTTCTCTGCATTCACCTGGAGAATTTATTGGACATTGAAAGGCATTTTGGCTCCCACGCTTGAGAGGTGACATTAGAAATGACATTTCTCTGGGCATGCGGAGGGATTATGTTTCTACTCAGGCTATGGCTAAGGGATAACTAGGAGGTAAGTCAGCCAGAAATTGTGTTCCAAATTGCTGCATTGGGATATTCATAGCAGCTTCTTTCTCAACTGTATCTCACTACAATGTAGACTGTGAAACACATACTGTAGAATGGGGAAAAAATACATAAGGCTAGGGGCCACAGTGCACACGGACACACAGGGCAGTGTAATCAATCTTTAAAAGTAGATTTTGTGTCTTTAAGTTCTGGAAATTTTCTAGATTAATTTCTTCTGTTAAGTTTTCTGGGACTTTTTGTTTATTTTTCCTTTGTTTCTCAAAAGGAACTGTGTAACTGCTGCATCTTTCCATACTACCAAAGCATTCCAGCATTAATAATAACCAAATAAATTCAAAAGCTTTGACTTTTCAATTCGGAATCAATTTATGGCAATAGGGATTCATAACCAGGGTACTCTTGTATATGGCCTCAGTCTAGCAAAACATTTAAGCACATGCTTAATTTTATTCTTGAAATAAATGGGGCAGTGCATCACATGCCCTAGTCTTAAATGAGGTTAAAATTAAAATTAACCATGTGTGTCTGCTTTTCTGGATGAGGGCTGTGTATACTTTTCCCACTTCTTGCCAGCATTTCCATTACTGAGAAACAGTCATTTTCACTTTTTACCATCTATTTTTTCATTGTTTTTGAATAGTTTTCTTTGCCTCTTCACCAGAAGGATCTTATTTCTGTGAAAACCTATGATATCAATTCAGTGTACATCAACTGATACCCAGATAGAATACCAAGGCACTTGTCCAGTGGAATTTTTTCTGTTTTGTCTTTTTGAGATTCCTTTAGCTTATTCCCCACTACAGATATATAAGAATTAAAAGGCAATTTGAAACAGCTATTGCTGCCTCTTCTGATCAAAGCATTTAAAAATCATATTTGCCATATTGAATATACCCTAGGGACTGGAAGGATTTGTGGTGACTTACAGTCATCTGATGAGAAGCAAAAAATCAGAAATTAATTTCAGTCAGCTCTACACTCAACATTTTTTGAAAGATAAAGTGATCTTATTCCTACGTCTTAGGTTGTAAATCATTCAGTTGGAGAATATCAAAATGATCTCTCACCCCTTTTATTAATATGGCACAAACTTCTTGATATCTATCAGAATAATAGGGTAATGTGCAGAAAGAAATGGAGGAAACAGATGTAAGTGGCTGGCCAAATTCTAGTTGTTTGCTTTTATTTTATTTTACAATGTTACTCTGTGCAGGAAGGGCCCTGCTTTCAGCTTCTTGTAATTAGCTTAGAGCTTTGAGCCTGTAGGTGTCTGAGGGATTGAATGCACATGGATTGTGGCAGTACTTAGAACAGAGCAAGGCAAAACAAGCTGTCAGAAAAAAATAGGCACCTTTACAGTGGATGTTGTTCAGCTGCTGGTTTCCATCTCTTCCCCCCCCCTTTGACTGTGTGTTATGAACTCAATGGAGAGGTGTTTTTTTCTTCTTAATCTCTGCATTTCCTTGCATAATTTGATCCCAGCTCTCAGTGAAGCCTCATTCCCAGTTCCTTTTCAACACATTAGGGGAGAAAACAATAAGATCCTTCCTGTTGATAACAGGATCACATTTTATAACACAGTTATTGTGAAATTTGTTTTCTATACTAATTTTCTGTGGCTGATTCTTACCTCTTAATGCTCCTGACAAGAGGTCTGGTTCTAGTCCTTTTGCATAAATAGGAAAGATTTATATTCCAGGGCTGCATTCAGAACATGCACCAGCTATTGTATGTGTTGCTAAATGATGTTTTTTAGAGCTTTTCATACTCCCTTTTTATCTTTTTCCTGGAGGAATTTTCCTTTAAACATGGGAAATATATATTGTTTTTTTGGGTCAATTCACAGAAATATTAAATTTAAATTTTTTTGGCTTGAGTGACTTCTTATGTTTACTTCGTAGTAATGTCTTAAAAATGCTAACATTATAAATTTATTTTAATGGTCCTGACTAATGATTCATATTGTATCCATTCACTTACTGTATATTTCCCTTGGTATTCAAATCTTTCACTTCAGCTAAACTGACATTTCTCAATGGGTAATTCTGACGAGCCACCAGTATTATTTGAATTGAACTCAAGGTGGGAATTCGTGTCTCTCTGCATTATCCAGTGTACACAGTTTTGTGTGTCTCCCTTACATGCACAGAATTTTGGGCGGATGGCACAGTAAATATGCAAAGAGGGGGGAGATATCACAGTACTCATGCAGGATTTGCAAAGACTTCTAAGAGCTTATAGAACTTCTGCTAATTCAGAAGTCCAAGGAAATTGAGGACTACAAGCAAGTGCATCCCGTCCCAAGTGAACCACCCTGAGTTGGTTTTTAATGCAGAGAAACACCCCTGGTGCTGGCCTGATCAACCAGCAAAGTTACCTCAATTTATAATTAGGGTTAATTTGTGTGCTTCTCAGGTAAACACGGACAGAAAGGTGACAGGTGGCATGAGGACAGAGGGGCAGCCTGTCCTCTCAGCCTGTCCTTGCAGGATAAGTGCTCTATTCTAGCCCCCAACGATCCTGGTGGTCTTTGCTGGCTTCCCCCAGTGGTAGATACCTCTCTTGAAAAGTGGCATCTAACTTTGAACCTTCACTTGACATAAGAATTGAAGGTAGATTCTTGATTTACTGTCACATAAGACAAAAGATGTGATAAGACAAAAGTTGGTGTGGCCAAATTCATCCCACTTAACTGTAGCTGGTACATGCTGGAGGCTATTTCTACGCGTACAGAGACACCTCCAAATTCCTGGTCAGATGCATACTATGTACTTTTTATTATAAAAATAAAACAAACTCATAAATGCATACTAGAAACATAACCCCATAGATTAAACTGTTGCTTCTGTTCACTTAGTCCCACATTCTGAGAGCTTAAGCTGAGTCGAGTGCATCTAAACCCTTACAGCAAGTATCTCTAAATCATGTCAAACATGATGTGTGCCAAAACTTTGCCTCAGAGCGGAGACCCCACAAATAATGTTTAGTATCAAAAAACCCCTGTTTTTTTGGTTTCAGTCCACTTTATTACAATTATGCATGGAAAGAATAAGGAGATGGTTACTCTCACCTATTTCTCCTCTTCTTTGTAGGGTATTGATTGCTTTACACTTGCTTAGAAAGATCAATATTCTATTAGGTAGCAGAGGAATAGCACTATAGCAGAAAACAGCATGACTGTTGCCAAAATTGAAAGCTCAGTGTTGAAAGACAAAAGCTTTTTTTCAAAAGTGCAATGAAAATCTTTTGGGTAATCGAGCAAATGACAGTGTATTTCTACAGACCTGCTGGCAGTATGTAGCTGTTGTTGTCAAGAGAAACTGTTTTGCCCATCTCCACCAAATCTTTATTAAGTCAAGAAAGTACCTGATAAATGTGCTAGGAAACAATTTAGCAGGACGGTGCCAAGCAGGGTGCAACAAAAGAACCATACAATGATGCTATGTTTAACTTCACTGGTACATGGTGCATAGAGAACCACAGAGAGAGTGTCACACCTAATGCCTGTTCTGTCCTGAAGCTTGTGTTTTTCTACTGTGAGACTTCTTGTACAAGTAAAGCTTAAAAGTTAGGCCTTCTCAGTAACTATTTTCCAGAGGTTTGAAAGGTATGTGTGATCTTTCATTTTCTTAATTGCATTTTCATAACGAATAGGAACTTGTATAATCATATAATAAGGCATTGTAATTATGATGGGTCCAGATATAATTAAAAATCTTTACAACATATCATGAATAAATGCCGGTTTTCTACAATGAAGACATTTTAAAGATTAGCAAGGTAGTTATTTGTGTTTGCAGGTTTGGAGTCAAATGATTTGCTAGCTAATGGGAGGTATGAACCTATTGATTTCCAGTGCTTTGCATATTTAGCAAAAAAATTTAGCTTGTCATTCCTGGAAATTTTCATTAATATTTCCAAGCCTCAGTAGAGCCCAGATTCCTCCCTGTACATATGTTATACAACAGATGTGGGGAGCCCTTAAGAAATTTTGTTATTGAGACTCTGTTTCTCTGATGTCCAAAAAAAGGGGCACCAATAAATTTCAGGACTTGCCCCACTATGTTCTCTAAGGAGGA
The DNA here is from genome assembly GCF_023634155.1 of Falco peregrinus. NCBI lineage: Eukaryota > Metazoa > Chordata > Aves > Falconiformes > Falconidae > Falco > Falco peregrinus. The sequence continues at coordinate 72,971,715 of NC_073725.1, read as the reverse complement.
ACACTGGTGATAAGTTTAACTCTTGACACACAAAGAGTTGCTACACTTGTTTAAATGCTTGGATGGGCTCTGGATGGTCTGAGTTCCTGTTTGTCTCATACCAGGTGCATGTTTTAACCTTAGGGCACAGTGGCATCCTTGGTATAACCCCAAAATTTTTCCAGATTATTTTTAAGAATTTTTTTTTGTAAATATATATAGAATTTAATAATGGGCTCATTTTATAATTAATTTTTTACTACATGAGAATAAATTCCTTTAGAAATAATACTGAGATTTGACTTATAAACAACTAAGTCAAACTTACTTGACTTTAAAAAAAACAACTACTTAGAGACAAAATGCATCATGCACACATAGAGCTTCCTTTTATCATATGTGAGTAATGTTCTGGATAAAAAGACCCCCTTGCTCAGTGTACTGTACTCTTCATTATATATGTCAGAAAAATATATAGATGTAACATGGGTGGATTTTGACTCTAATTTTGACTGTTCTCCTCAAATAATATCAATGGGGATTATGCAGTTAAATCTCTGAGCGCTTAATGCTATGAAACCCTTTTTGTGCTTGAGGGAAAAAATGGGAAAGCAGAAAATGGTTACTCAAGGACATAACATTTGCAATGGCCATAAGCCAACAGAGTACAAGATGTAGTAATGCCTGGCGAGTGGTGATTAAAAGTGAATGCAGTGATGCTGAGCTGAGTTGTCATTTTCAGTGACATTAAACAGTTTTGGCTGGAGGTGAATAGAAATTTTTTGCCAAAATAACTTTTTTGCTAGTATTTCTAGAAAAAGGCCACAGCTGACAGGATACTAATATGAGTTGTTTGGTTCTCTGATTATTTGGGTGTTTGGTTTTGATAGTTGTTAGTGGGGGAAAGGTATTATGATCTGCCTTTCTAATAAGCTATGCTAAATTTAGAGATAAACTGAATAGAAAATACAAATTCAGAGGAGGAATTTTTCATACTGTCGTAAATTCTCCTTTTCAGTCCCATCGCTGTTAAAACTTTACCCTTCTCTGCACAAATTAATTTCAAGCACCTCTGAGTTACCATTTGGAAGGACACTGGCCAGCCCTGAGTGGTGACAAGACAACACTGAGGACATGAGTAGAATGGGATTAGTACTTTATGCGGGATTCGTGGAAGTAATGGGTTCATTGGCTGGTGCTATTTGCGAAGGGAAGTTCCAACTTTGGTTATATTCAGGAAGCAAATAAATAATAACCAGCAACTGGAGACAGTGCTAGAACACGATCCTAGGTAACGTACTAGGCTGGATTTGGGGGGGATGGACAGAAGGGGAGAGGCATTTCAGCACTTTTTTGAAAGAAATGCATACATCTCACAAAATGCTGTACTTTCAGCAGAAGACAGGCTGAAGCAGAGAGGCAGAGGTAACATTTAAATCAGCCCTGAGTCACTGAAGCTGTTTCAGTGTGTGGCAGGGTTTCACAAGGCTGGCTATGAGGTGGGATTTTTTTCAGCACCTAGCTTTTCTTGACAAACCTGTCCTTTTGGTCTTGCTGTAGTAGGTATTTTGCAAAGGTGTTGTTTAAGGGTTGAGATTAGCATGTCTGATGACAGCATGGGCATAGCAGCAGATACCTTTGAAACAGGCCAGGCACCATCTGGGCCAGAACGGCAATTGTTGGTGACTGAACTTTCTGTCTGATCTGTGGTCCTTTGGCAAAAAAGGACAGGTTTTTTTGCCAAGTTCATCATTGTGATCCCTCTAAAATTTTTTCCCCAAAGCAGCTGGTCTTCAACTTCAATGCTCGTTAACTGTTTAGTTTTGTTACTCTTGCCTTGTGATAAAGAGGAAAAAAACTAAGTTCAAAAAGCTAAAACAAATGGCATATATGATGACTTAAAAAAGATATTTTGAGAGTCTTAATTGTTTTTAAGTAAAAGCATAAAGCATGCACTGCTCTTTTGCATCTCTTATCTACTGATGCCAGCTGCTAGTTTTACAAATCCTTTTTTTTTTTCTTTTCTTCTTTTCCTCCCCTCTGTCTTCCCTGAATGGAGGATTCCTGCCCTGATATGAAAAGTAGGATTATACTAATTGCTCAGTTCAGTGGCTCCAGGCTTATGCTGGCACCTCAGAGAGCGAAGCATGGCTTCTGCCTCCGCACCGGTTCTCTGCTGGCTGGTCTGTGTGCAGAGAGGAAACTTCAGCCCTTTGGCCTGGGATCTCAGCTCGTCTGCCCAGCTCAGTATTTCTTGGTTTGTGGGCAAACTTCTCCCCGTCGGAAGAGTAAGACAGAACAGTCTCAGTGTCTAGTAACACTGAAGCCAGTAGCACCTTCTGACAGTTTCCACATTTACTTTCTCAGGAAAAATATTTGCTTGCTGTCCCTGAGAGAGAGTCGTGATCTAGGGCACTGCCTGTGGGAATGTTCTAGGCTTTTTGTCTCTAATTAAACACAAGTATATATGTTAAATTATTGATAGAAATAAGTTATACCCTTCAAAGGCACAAATTATTTAAAAGGCTTTTAATACCTTAATCTCTCTTCTATCTCCTAAATAACTCTTGCAGAGGCCTCTTATCTGTTTTAGTGTTGGAGGCTTCTAATTAGCATTGGCTTTTTTGACCCCTGAAGTTGTGATCGCGTGCGAGAAAGTGTATCCTTGTATTTTCTACACATTGTGATCTGACAGGAAAACCAGAAAATAAATACGTGGAGTGGAGACAGTAGATTTTTTAAAGGCCTGTGTGTAGGCCTTTGTAGGCCTGTAAGGGCCTTTGCAGGTTTTCACAATGGCAGCTGGGCATTGGAAATGAGATCATGTCGGCAGGAGCAGGCGTACACAGGCCCGCCATGCTCTGCCCATGTTTGAGCTGGCTGAGCACACGGCAGGGCGAGCCCAGCAGCCACCCAGCCAGCCTTCAGCGAGCTCAGGGAAAAAAGATGCCTGTAGCAGGCTGCTTTGGTGTAAATTACTTCCTTTAAACTCACATGCCAGCTACCCTCACAGGAACTAAAGATTAGGTGAGATGTAGTGAGGCCGGAAGGCTGTATGGTGTGATAATGAAGTGGCAAAACCTGGCCTAGCAAATGGAGGGGGTGATCCTGCATCTGGTGTGTGACACTGTCACAGGAGAATGGTCTCGTCGGGGAACACAGGTGTGTGCAGCTCCAGCACTCACACACAAAGGTTTTCATCTGCAGGTTTAAAAATGGAAGGTTACCTGAAAAAGTCATTGCCGTAACTTTTTTCCTCTAAAGGTGATATTTATGTGTAAAAATCATGCAGCTAAAATGTAGATTTAAGGTATCCATGGGCACTATTTTCTAAGCATCTGGCAAAGTATTTCCAGAAGGGGTTATAATTAACAGTGTTTTAATTCCACCAGGGGGCATTTTTCTGCCTACATTATCATTAAAGTAATTTTTCTCAGTGCTCCACTGCTTATGAAAAACAAACAGTTAAGGAAGGACTAACCATCAGTGCAGAAAATCAGCAAAGTCCAATTAAAATTATTCTAATGGGCTATAAATCAGTAGAAACCAATTTTCTTGCATTATTTGAAAGCCAGTGGTTTTCCCCATTAATAAAGTGACCAGAACACTGACCCTTTAATGCTGCTGAGCAACAGTTTGGGTTCTACTGGAGCAATATTCATCCCGAAAGAAACCTCCTGAAACCAAAGGCTTTGCACCTGTACTAAACTTGTCCAATTTGGCCTGTAAGCACTGAACAACATCTATTATATTCATACCTTGCCAAGGCACTAGGTTTTCTTCTACTCTGTGTTAAACACATCACCAGAAATCCACCCACACGAGTAGAAATTGTGCACTTATCTAGGACAAAAGCTGTCCCTAGTTTTATAAACCTTTAGTCCTAAAAATAGGTTTCCTGTGGCTGATGAGTGCCAGGGTTTCCTTAGTGTTTAGAAAGGCTGATATTTTACATAATTTATTTTTCCTTTGTTGAAGAAATAAATGGTATTTTGATTTAAATATATAGTGAAATTATTAGCAAATGGGACCTGCATAACCATAGGATGGAAGCTAACTCCCACAAGATTTCAGAGGTTGCTAATGTTTATGAATTAAAATAATTGTTAATGTTATACGCTGTAAAAATGTATGTTTTAATATTATGACTCAGCCTTCTTAAAGGGACAAGAATGAATGCAATCTGTTTAGTGTTTCTTAGTTTTGCAGGAGAGATGATAGAAGCTTTCTCCCCATTTTCTGGAGTAATTTTCATCAGGCAGGAAAAAATCTATTGGGAACTCTTTATCCTATCTGGATGAAATTTACCCTATGCAAATGGGCAGCATTTGGACTAAATATTTTTTAAAAAACAAACAAAGCAAAGATTACATTTAGATTTTCATTCCTGTAGGGCACATCAGTAGTTCTGCAACTGTTCTTTGGGTGATGGACAAAACACAGATTACTGCACTGTGAAACAAACTCTTTTTTAACAACGTGTATTACTAGCTGGCAATGGCTTTGGAGAAACTTTTCTGGCATATTTAACATAAATGAAGCTGCTCTTTAAATTTAGAGCCTTAACAGCCTATTTCAAGGTTTATTTTCCAAATTTTGAAGTACTGATGGAGGGGAGGGAGATTAAATAGAGGAAAGAAGCATAAGAAAAAGAAAAGATGTTTTCAACTAGCAAATGATACATCTTTTCCTGTGTACTGTAGTAGTGATGGTTCTTTTCAGTGCAGCTGCTATATGGACGGGGAGATGGATCAGGTTTTATGTAGCTTTCAAAAGTACTGAAGAAAACTAGTGAAAACAAACACCTTTATCAGCTCAGCCGTACATCTGTGATGCACTAGTATCTACCTGTGCCAATGGGGTTTGACTAGAAACTGCTCCTTTCCCAGCAGAAAAAGAGTATTAGGAGTTCCTGGCAGAAATTCAACTCCTATTGCTGTCTTTATTCATGCATGTTATTTCTTATAAATGTGTTCAATTGAATCTAATATTGCTTATAGAGCTCTCTGAGACTGGGGCTGCCTTTGGTACAGTGCCTACGTGGCATTAGCCACTTCTATAAAGGGTCTGTCTAGATGGGAATATGGACATGGTGAAAGGAGTATATTCTATTCTAGGAAACTTCAAAGCTCCATTAAAAGTAGTGATTGTGGTCTCTTTGGCCTAGAAATGGCTAGGAATAAAAACCAGATTTCAGATCAAAACTTTTTTATCATTATTTATATTATTTTAGATTACCAGGACTAGGAGTAAAACTAATGCCTTTTAGTCATTTTAGTCAATTACATTGTCTTTAAATAGTTTTCCACTCATTCGTCTGTTATCGTGCAGTAAAATAGAACAAGTGCCTGTAAGTTGGCAACTGCTTTTTCTTTTTTCACCTTGGGCTTTTCTCTAATATTAAAATAATAAAATTAAACTTTGGGATTACTGCAGTTGGAGGAAGTAGACTTTTACTTTTCAGTAACTTAAAAGTTTAGCTTTTCAAAAGTGAATCAGAAGGAAAAAAAATAGAAACAAATCTGTAATCAACAATTTTTGTCTTTTACTCTGTGCCAGAAAAGGACATAGGAAAAACATAGGAACAAAAATACAAAACCTAAATGGTCTTTACTGAAACAGTGTGGAAGCAACCAACACTGCTAAAAAGTTTTGAGCTTTAAAAAAGGCCCAGCCTTCACAAATAGAAATGTTTGCCAGCTCTCCTTCTAAAGAAAGGCTGAATTAGGTCAGACCAAATTGCTATGTTACAATCAGATTGACTGAAATTGGATCTAATAAAACATGAGAAATTATGGGGTTTTGCCTCCTTTGTGCATGGTTGGAGCTCTGACAATGCCAGCAATAGTAGATGCTTAGGGAAAGGCATAAAAAAATAAAGCAAATATCGCTTGTGCTTTCCTTGTTATATTCTCCGCTGCTTCTACCAATTAGCAGTTTGAGGACTTCTTGAGCCAGAGGTTGCATCTGCTTTGTTGTGTTTAATAAGTATCAATGGACAACCTCACTTCATAGCTTTCATGGGTTTCTTTTTGAACAGTCTTATTTTTATTCTCTGCAACATGCTCTGACAATTTTCTATGACAAAACCCCAAGTGAACAAGGCATTTATTTAATTTTTAGTAGCTGGCCAATATACTTCTTTCAAAATGACTGCATTTGATGCAATTTATACCAGTCTAGGCTAATAAACCTTCTCTGCTACATCACCCCCCCTTGCTCTTACTGCATCTGCATCTGCTGTTAGTCCTATGATGCTTTCTACTAAGATAAAATCACTTCTGGGATTCCATCCAATATAATAGACGTGGACCAAGCAACAGGTTCAGTGGAGTGACAACAATGATAACTAGGACCTTTTGAATCGGTGTATTGAGTGCCTTACGACCTTGCAGTAACCTGGCATGTATTTTTGCATGCTGCACTTTCCAACTAAAGCACTTCCCCCAACACCTTCCTCTCCACAAGAGATGGAAGCAAAGGTCAGAGCCTGTTTTACAATGCATCAGATGAGCTTGAACTGCAGCTGACGCATTATGAATTGTCAGTTTAACGCAAAGAGAAGGAATGTATACCTTGGAGCCTGGGAAGAACAATAAGCATATTAAAAGCCATGGTTTTTTTCTTCTCCAGCATCTATTGATTTTAAAGTAATCCTTGCGTGCATAGTCCTCACATAATCCATATCTGCATGAGGGAGGGAGGGAGCAGGAGGAGCAGAGAGCTGATGCCAGTCACCAGAGTGATTGCTTCATCTACTGGTTTATGCAGGGCCTATCTGGACAGTAGGTGCTGTTTTGGGCTATCAAGCCTATACACTGTCATTCCTGCTGAGGCACTTGGGTTGGAAGTGGCAGTCACACAAACATCATCTACCTCGCACTTTCCCTGCAGCTTGGCTTTTCTCTTGCTCATTCATAGTTCTGTGCCATATCCTCTTTCCCCTGTGGTGTCTGCTATGTGCATCGGACTCATGGAGTCACCCAGGACACAGCTGAAGGTGATTCTGCACCCCAGCCAGGAGGCATCCTCTCCTTGGCTCTGTGCAGCTTTACTCTGTAATCCCATCTCTCTCTTTGACTTTACTTGCATCCTCTACTATACTGATTTAAGAGCATTCAATTAAATCTGCAAATTCCCCATGGTTTACTATATCTGAGATGGTTCATCCTGCCTGTGGATGGGGCACATTGGCACTTTTTGCACTGATCTGCTTTGAGAATCAACAGTGAGGGTGTGTAAATCAGCTGTTCTGGGATATTACATTCTTCCACAGCTCTTCAGGGTTGTTGCACCATGGAGCAAGATGATGTCAGTGGAAAAAATTCACCCATTTAGAAAATAAACTGTGCAGTAGTTCAAATTCCACTCTTAATTCTTAGATCATGATTTTCAGGTTAAGTTTTGTACTCATCTTTGCAAATGGGGAGACTCATCTTAAAGTGAATGTGAGTTTTTGACTCGGATGGTCCAGAATTAAATGCTTACAGATAGTTCTCTAAAATGGGTGAAATTTGTATTATATAATGACTTCAGATGATGCTAAATTGATTTTCAAGATGATGATGAGAGAGTAACAGGAAGATATTTTGTCAAAAAAAAACCCCAAACCCAAAACCCAAAACCACTTATGTGGAGTATAGTGTTCACAAGCCTTATCCCCATCTGAACTGTTCAAATCATGCTCAGATTTCATTGTGCTTTTTTTTTTTTTTTCTCCATTTGTTGTATAGTTACTTGTAATTAAATAGTTATATCAGCATCTGAAACATGGAACTGGGGAAGAAACTGAATTAGATTAACTTTTGTTCTTTATTTTGATGTGTTAGTTTCTGTGTTCCTATGATAGAAACCTTTTGTCTTATCCATCACAAAAATCAACGCTAGTTCTAAACCCTTGCTTCAGAGAACTTGGCAAATACATAATGGAATAACTATAATTTCTTAAATAACCTGAATTTTCCCATTACTCTGCATAATCTTTCCAATGTTGTTAAAGCAAGCAGCTCGCCCTGCCACAGGAATTTTCCTCTCTGTTTTTAATAAAAAATGATAGGTTAGAGAATAGTTTTTCTTACCTGTTTGCTTTGTGTCTTAAGCACTGCCTCTTTTTAATAAAGCATTGGAGATAGGCAAATAAAATAACTTATGAAAATCTTCTACCAGTGATTAACTGAGAAATTAAACATTGTCTATAATTCACATATATTTCTAGATAACCCTTCTCAAAAATTTTGTGACAGAACCAGAAAGCTTCCTTTCCTAAGCTTTCAAGAGCTTAATGCAATAGAAATCATACTTTTTTCTTCCCACAGAAGAGGGTGTATGGTATGTGTGTGATGGAAGTTAATTTGGTCCTCATTAAGGAGAAAAAAGTATGGTGCTGACTGGATGCTGGCATGACACATAGAGGCTATCTGCAGAATTCTCTCTACGGTTTTGTTGGTGCAGCTCAAGCCCAACCCACAGTACTCCTGTTGTCCTCACCTTGGCTTTCTTGTGAGATGGGGCTGCCAGTCATGCTGAACTACAGGGTGGTTTTGTGACACCTGTGAACAACCACAGTGGAGGCAGCCACTGCTTCCACTTCTATGCTCTCAAGATAGTTCCCCAAAGAACTTTAACTTGCTGAGCAGTCTTCCTTGGGGAATCTACTCTAACATGCTATGAATTCAGGTCAGGAACAAAAGGGTCAGAAACACTGAATCATCTATCTTCCCATGTCAGGTCATTATTTTTATTTTATTAATCACTACTCTAAAAAGTTTAGTGCTTCCTCATAGTAGCAGTCCTATTGGCTGTGTCTAAATTGCAGATACATGTGCCCTGCAACGTGACCCCAGTACTGGGCCTCCGGATCAGGATTTCTACTGGAGCATACTTGTAGCTCCTTTCTTGACACATTTCAAAGGAAATCAGGCTGAAGAGGGGAGATAGTGCAGGAGAGCTCAGGCAGGAGTGATACCTGGTATGGACATACTCAAATGATCCTGAAATAGAAATGTTCTCCACCTCTTTGGACATACACCTAGTGGTTTCATGGCACATATCTGAAATGAAGGAAGTTAAAGAAATTAAGGCTTCCCATAAGCTGTGAGAGAGAATAAAAATAAATAAAAAAAAGAACAAAAGTCCTCTAATGCCATAGTGAGCATGCTGAACATGATGAATTGTAAATATAATGTGCATATGTTACATCTTAGTTTTTTGCTTTTTCAGAATATTCACAGCTTTTAAGACCTTTCTTTCAGGTCTGCAGTTAAATGTTCATGTTTCTTGCACAGTATTCAGCATGCTGAATCTCCATCACAGTAGTAAGATGACTTGCTCAGAAAAAATGGATGAATGTAACCCATGGACTGAATAAACAGGCCCTGCTCCTTTTGACCTCTTTCCCAGAAACCAGTCACTCTTACATGGATGTAACTATGACCATGAAGAAAAAATCTTTTCCTTCCACACCACTTTTCCATTCCTCCTGCAAAGCCATGCTCGACACTGTCACAACTAATTTCTCTGACAAGCAGTTGGATCGCTGTATGTGTGTTTGACATTGACCTTAGTTCTTGTTTAATGCCATTGCTCCAGCATATAAGACTTGAGTTGAATCATGTTTGACCAATATTTTGGGTATAAACATGCAACTTAGTATCTGTTATCTCTAGTTGTATTGCAGTGTTTTGCATAGGAAGTATAGTATTCGCCTGTATGAGCTATAACTTTAAACTGTAACATGAAATTATTTAACCTTCTAAGGTTAAGAGCTTTTGGCATTTTCTGCAATGAAAACTCTACAGAGAGAGTCAATAAGGCACCTTTGTGGCTTCTTGTACTGAGACAGGCCCTCCCACTAATTTCCTTCCTGCTCTCTCTCCTTAGTAACACCATTAACCAGAAAAGACAAAGAGATGTGATGATGGAGATGACTAGAATTTAGGAACAGCTCAAGTGAAAATACTGAAGTGACACTGTCTTCTGTGCCTCAAATATTCAGGAACTGTTGAGGGACTTTGGAAATACTGAGGTGGCAGAATGGCACAAAGGAGCAGTTTTGGAAGGGAAAACTGAATTTAGTAAGATCGACTTCTTGTTAAAATTCTTGAATGATGGTAACTTTTGTTTTCTTCTTTTATTTGTTTATTTTTTTAGCCTGATAGATAAGAAACACAAAGGACACAAAATAAGGTTTCTGAATTAAATTTGGACTTTATAGAACGAATGGAAGGAATGAATTAAGGAGCTTAATGACTTCTGCTGTCCCTCCAGACTGTGACAGATTCCTTACTTGATGTGAATAGAACATCTGCTCCCTGCCCAGTATCTCTCTGCATTTTATTTGGTTATGTTTCATGTTTTGTAGAGGACTCAAAAGTTTTTGCAATAATATCATCTACCTGAATCTGATGAATTCTGCTTTGCCAGGTATTGTGGGAATGCATAATAAAATTATGTTGCATGGCTCAAAGAGGTAGCAAACTATATGTCATACAAAAGATACCAGGGCTGGTAGATAAATTTGGATAAAGACGTGAGCTGGAGGAAGCAGTGAGATAATGTTGGTTAAAGTGAGACTAACATTGTGAGAAAAAAAAAAAAAGAGTGTAAAGAGCTGTTTGGAGAAGGATAAAAGGTGGATAAGAAGGAAGGTCTTCTGGAAATTTGGGAATTCTGTGGTGAATTTTGCTTCTACGCACAGCACTGGGCCTGCACTGTGAACTGCTTATGCGTACATCAACAGAAGCCCCATTTCTGTTTGGAGTATCTTCTGTATTTTCTCAATTCTTTTATTATTCATTGTCTGATACTGCCTAAAATCTCTCTTTCTACCTTAAAAAAAAATATTTAATTACCAAGTTGTCTTACATTTTGTGAGCATCAGTTCTTTCCAGCTGGTTTCAGTGCTCCAGGGGATAACTTAGATTTGTCCATCATATCGTAGCTGTAAATGCTCATGTGTTGTTATTTCCCTAGATATTAAACCGAAAGAGATGGAGTGGTTTCATTTCCTGTTTCCTTTCACCTTGATTTCCCTCTGAATGCTCTTGGTAGATGCATTCATTAAGGATGCATTAATAAGCAAATATAAATAAATGATATGGAAAGAAATATCCATTTCCTGCTGCTAGAGAACATACTGTTACGTGTTTTGTAGCTGACCTGGTAGGATATTAAAAAAAAAGTTCTTGTTTTGTTGCAAGTTTCATTCAAGTGAATATTGGAACCCAGAAGACCTGATTTGTGGCAGTGTTGTGAAATCAATTTATGAATTTTGTTAATATTGATATTTTAATGTGCTCTCTTTCTGAAATATTCATGGAACCATTAAAAACTTTTCCATCTTTTAGTTATTCAACAGTATCTTCACTGAAGTGATTTCAAAGCAATGAGAAAAAAGGTAATGACTAACAGCAGAAAAAAACATTGAGACTCTTTGTAGTGAGCAATCTTTCATTCTTTGTGTCACAATCACACAAATTCACAAAACTAAAATTCATACTGAAAACACATACTGAAAAAAACCACACAAAGTGATATAAACAAGATTTCAGCCCAAGTTCTCCTTTAATAGCAGCCTGCGGAAAATTTTTAATTATATTCTAGCTATCATGATGAAGATAGTGTAAGTAATTAGATTAAAAAATAACATATTGTTATACAACATAAACAACCAGAGCAGCTTTTTGATCTCCAAAACTACATTCATTTGTTCTAATGTGAAAATTATACAATAGCAACTTGAATATACCAGTACTACTAGGTTTCCTATTTCAGCAGATTTGGCCTGAGATATACTGTTTCATTCAGTTTTCAGCTTTTGGAAACTCTCCTTGCTCCTTGATTGTGAACCCCATCTTGCATAATGTAGAGACTACATAAGATGTGCTACACCTAAGTCATGTCCACACAGAATCTACTGTGAAAATTGGACTGTATAGCAATAGACTTCAACATATGATATACATGAATGTGACCTTTAAACTACTTTTCCAAGTTTCCACATGCTGCAGAGCTGAGTAAACAAAGAATATTTACACTCAGCAACTTTTTGAAGATACTTCTATTCTTCTCAAATCTCGATGACACGCACCTTTTTTAGTTGAATTAATTTCTGCAGCTTTTATTGTCTAGCCTATATCTGGCTGCAGAATGAAAACATTGACCTTGACTCAAGAAATCCATAAAGATAGAAGGAATCAATTTAAAAAAATAAAGTGCTTGTGAAGGAAATAAGTCTACTCTAACACTTTGAACTATGTGGGCTTGCTGATCATTACTGGAATGCTTTCTACTTTTGCTAGCACCTCTGCCTTCCTGACATTTTCATGTTGACCTAAATCTATAAAAAAACAGTTGTGTTTCTTGTTATTGTCTAATAAAAGTTGGTGCAATATTGCTGTACAGTGAAAAGTCATTAGGCCTGCAGATAAACTGAGTTTTTCTTGGCTGATCAAAGGATACATAAATCAGTTACAATTTAACTTCATGTTAATTTGTACTTCTTTTCCATGTATTTCATTCTCACTTAAGCTGTACTTTTCATGTTTCAATATCGATTTCACTTTACAAGCATGAATTAGAAATTTTTAAATCTAGCTATTGCTCTTTTTAGTTGTAAACTTTACCTTGGAAAATCCCTTCTGCCATGTGCCTCAAAGGATTAACCAAAGAAATGAAAATAATCATTTTGTTGCAGGGGGGTGTTAGCTGGTAAATGTTGCCACTCTTGAGACTTTCACGGGATTAAAATGCATATGATTGTAGAGGAATGATGTTAACAAAGTGATGTCCTAGCGCTACGTCCAAGGGCTGCTGATACAGTACTCTGAATTATTTAAAGTATGAATGTGTAAAGATGCCTTTTCAGACTCCCCACAGACTTAAATTTGGTGTTATTGCTACTGTTGCTGCTCCTCTTTTGTGTAGGTTTTTTTTAACAATAGATTATTTCAAAGTACATTTATATTAACTGCATAAATCTCACTGCACTGTGCTCCCAGTGTTTTATGGTTGCATTACATTACAGAGGATAAGATCGGGGCACACAGAGGTCACTGGCTTGACCCTCTAAAGTAACTTCCATTGAGGTTAAGTTGGCATCACACCCTGAAGGGAGACTGTAGGGCTCGGTAAGAACAAAGCCACAAATGACCCATATCCCTAAAGCGTGAGAACCTAGTCCGACACCCACTTAACAGAATTAGTCCTTGGAGCCTTTCCACAGTTAAAACCAAATAACTGTGTTCTTGCTCGCTTTATAACAAGTAGTCCAGATGACTTCAGAGGGACCACTTCTGACAGAAAACAGTACTCAAGGATTGCATTCTGGCCCTCACAGGTCTCCCACAGCTGTCTGTATCAAGGCATGGTAATCTGTAGAGGTATCACAATCTACCACTCTTTCAGGCTGTTGTGTTTCTTTGGAATCACCAGTTTTAGGGGTAAACGGAAAAGGCTGTGAACAGCAAATGCTGTCTTGATGGCTCATGTTGGCTCTTTGTTTGGACTTCTTAATAGAAGAGAAATAAGAAACTTAGGTTGTTTTCCTCCAAGGACTATTTCTGTCTGTTAATTCTGCCTCTAAAACTTCAGGATAGAAAGGCAACTACACATTTGAGGTGGCTAAAATTAATGCCTTATGCCACAGGAGCATGCAGACAGCTGAAGCACCCTTCTCAGCCTCCTCAGTGACTCCTCCATTGAACCCTTCATTCTTGTTACAGACTGATGTGAGTAGGTGTTTGCAGACATGGGAAAGACTTGAAGTGTTAGCAGTCAGACTGACAATAGCCCTTTAGGTATACTTCTGTAATGATGTCTAAACTCAACAGCCAGATTTGGCTTCCCTGAATGTGGATGTGTTTTTAGAATGAGATTTAGATGGGCTGTTATTTCAGGATCCACTTTAGCAAAACTTGCAACTGTTAAGTGATGTTAATGCAAATGAGTCACATGATTACCTATATTGTAATGGCACAGGGTGCCTGTTCCATGTGTGACAGCCATGTGCATGCAAATAAGGACTGTTGCCGTTGCAAAGAGCTCTCGGGCCAGTAACTGAGCCATAACCAGGTCATGATAGGAGAGAGGGGCACCAGACACCTGTGTGTGTTACGTTGTGTCACATCTCCCATATTTATCTGTGCCAGGGAACCCTGCTTCACTCTCTTGGCTCAATCTGTTCTGTGATTAACCAAGCAACATCTCATCTGTGTATGAATAATCACAAACACTGTGAAAGGATCAAAGCTATTGTGCTGATGTCGAACTCTGGTGGCAAGCAATTTTGGAGCAGTTGCCAGAATTGTAATCATTTTAGTCATTTCATAAGAGTTTAAAGCAGTTGTTAAAAGGAAAGCTCCTTTTCATCCTGGGAAATAGAGGCATTCTTGGCCTTCAGTCAGGCATTCTTTTTCAGAGCTAGTGACACATTTATGTGATTATAACACCAAATGATTTTTCTGTCCTTCTCTGTTTGTATAATAGACAAGGTGTGTGGTTTTCAGGATGGAAAGAATAAGGGAGGATGCGATATTTACGTTTCAAGTACAGGAAATTGTACAATTCCCTCATTATTAAAAAACCCAGCAAAACAAACCCAGGAAAACCATATTGTGATTTTAACATCAAAGGTGCAAGTCTAAGATGGGTTCTTGCCCCAGAACTGGGCAAATGTAGCTGTCCAATTTCTTGGCTGACCTGGGACATATCAATTCCTATTGGAGCTATTTGCCTGTTTTCTGCTGATTTTGTGAGTCCACTGAAACAACAGGTAAAGCTACTCTAAAGCCAGCTGATAACGGTCCAAGACCTGCCATCAGCTAAACTGGTGTAAATTGTATTTGATCAGATATTCCCCAGATCTCTGGAAAATGAAAGCCGAATTTGGCCCATTGTGTTTCACAAGAGCAGCGCAGTATTATGCATACGGATCACTTGATGCTCATGCCGAGTGTGCTAACAAAATTCTGATTGAGTTAAAAATACTACTGGAAGTAGTCATCTGGACTTTTTTCCTTTGCTGTATCTATTTCAGAAGAGTGTTTCACATTTTCAGAGTAAATACAACACTTCAATAAACTGTTTAATAGCCCCAGCTGCTCCCCGCCACCCCCACCCCCACCCCCAATTTGTTCAAACAGTTTAATAGGGGAAAAAACCTGAAATTTAAGGATTCTGCAATATATAAATTTAAATCTTGGTTTATAAATTTGGCAGTCAGTCTCTACCATTTAAAAAGATGCATAGGTTTTTTTTTTCATATTCTCAAAATGACAGCTGTGGTGTTACTTAGTTGGTCTGTTTGTCAGCATGTGCCGAGCCCGGGTTCTGCCACAGTCGGGGACCTTGCCTTTGCACCTGGGAAGGCCCAATCTGGAAAGTAGTGCATGATAAAGAGTCAGAGTGACAGTCCAAAATTGTTCATGCAGCAACCTTTAAATGCTGGGAGAGACTTTTCTTTCATGCTTTAACTGTACAGTTTCAATTTCGAAAGTCCTATTTTCTACACCCAATAATTTTTAGTGACAAAAATAAAGGAAGTCTAAATTTGTAGGTAAACCCTCACATTCATGTGCTGAAGTTCTCAGAGTAAGGCATATTGAAAAGTTGTATCACTGAGAGATTTTCTATTGAATTAAAATTTTCGGAGATGGGCTATTCTCTCAAAGATCAAATGATCTGGAAATACAGAAGAGTTATCATTGGATTTCTATTTCTTTTTAGTAAGTGTGCCAGCCTGGACGTGGCTCTGGGCAACCTGCTTTAGCTGACCCTGCTTGAGCAGTGGGGGGACTCCAGATCTCCAGAGTGGGATCTCCAGAGGAACCCCCCAGCCTCAGCTGCTATGTGATTGTGTGCATTTCAACAAGATTTACACCCTATTTATGCTTGGCCAGTGGACCAGAGAAAATGAATACTCTAGCATAACTTTGTTCTTAAACCATGTACTACAGGTTTGTGAGTTAATATAAATATAATATAAAATAAATAAAATAAAATAAATATAAATAAATGCAAGGGGAAGAATGATTCATCTTTACCCCTTGAGAAACTCTAATGGCTTACACTAGATAGACTGTCAGTATAGAATAAGCTATTTCCCATATTGGTACCTAGGTCTTAGCACATTTTTTTATTAATTCCCTTTAAAGCACAGAAACAAATCCTGAAATTTTAAAATGGCTCTTTGCTTAGTATCAGAATTAAACTTCAGTGCCCTTAGGTGGAAATAATTGGTGCAATTTTATGATACTCAGAAACTAATGAGAACTGAATCTTTTTGCTCTCAGGAAATTTATTCTGTTTTTATCATCAGAACAGTGTAAATTGAGAAAGAATAAAGATCTACATTGTCACAAAATATTTGTAGATACATAAGTTAAGAATGTGTTGCTAATTAACAATGGTAAAATTAGATGAATTTTTATATTGCCAATGTGCTAATATCTTTGGTAGTATTTAAGACAATACTTCAGGATACATACTGAAAAATAATATGTTTTTAAATGCTCCCTATTAAATGAGCCAAATAAATGAAATCACTGTTATACTGCAAAAAATTGCTCATGTTGAGGTCATGAGAGAGTACAATACAAGAGTAAAAACTGCTGACTGGATTTTTAAATGCCAAAGTAACTTTTATGTGTGAAGTTACAAACTCAAATAGGACTTGGAGTAGCCACAACCCATTCAGTCCCAGTTCTACTAAAGTTTTACTATCAAAACTTTTTCTGGTGTAACTAAAATGGTCATATGCCAAAATGAATAAGTCACGTCCTTCCTATCTAGATATGAACAACTTACTATAAATAATTCTGGTTAGGTAGTTTGGAGAATGTCTGCAAGTGCTAAATAGATCACAGAATGGCCACACAGCAGTGAGATTTCTCTCCTGTTTTTCATTTTAAGATTGCGTCCAGAGATTTATGTCACTATATTCACTGAGCTTTACTACTGTTGAAATGTCTTCCTTTTTTTTTTACCTTTTTTTTCACATTCTTGCATGTTTTATAGTACATTTTTCTTCCAGTTATAACGGACAGCTGTGCTTTCAGAGACTGGGACTTCTGTGATCACATTCAGTTGATACAGGATGGTCATTTGGCCAGGTTGGTTAGGATAGTGACTATAACACAGAATAAAATGCAAGAAACGAAGAAGCGAGTACCCATTCCTGTGGTAGTCAATAAGCTTTCCATTAGGATCCTGGTTTATCTGTAAAGCAAGTCTTTATTTGTAGTCAGCATCACTGAGTTTATTGTGATGTCCCATCCTGGCCTTCCTAATGGACATTTCCAGCCACTGATGCCTGTGCAGCTGATGCGTTCTGTCCAAATTTCTCACAATGTTGAGCCTAGAGGATGCTTTAACACTATTTAATTCTATTTCAGCTGACACGCTGAACTGTTTACTCATTTGACAGGGTATTCCTCCTATCCTGTATGTAGTATATTATGTAGTATATGTTTGTGCTCAATTCATGACTAACACCTATAATGAGTTGTTGCTGAATGGATTTTTCATACAAGTACATGATAATAATTAAAAAGAATAACATTTTCAGTTGTCTGTGGCAAAGCCCTCTTAAACAGTACAGGAAAGCCTTACATTTTTTTTTTATTTGTGTGTGTTACTCCCCATTCTAATTCTGGTTTGCATCTTTTACTATCAGTACAGGTCTTTAAAAAATACATACTAATTTTATTTAGGCAGCACTAATGAAAAACCAAAACAATACGGCAACTAGAAGATCAAAACTAACCTTTCTTGTATTTGTATAAAACATCAATTTTGTATAAAATGTTCTCCCTACTAATTTTTCTTTCACATCCAGCTGAACTAAGGACATTGAATAGGTTTGATTCCTAGTCTTGGTCTTGCAGCCAAAAAAAGCGGTGGTATGGAAGCTTACATGGATATGGGGAAAGGTAAGGTATTTTGCTTGTTTGATTTTTGGTAATTTATAAACTTTTAGGTTAGAAGTTACTCTTGTGTTCATCATCTAAGTTTTTAATATAAATATGCACCTCTCTTACAATGCTGTTATTGTACTTTTCTAGTATAGCCTTTCTTTTCCCTGTCCAGAAAGAAACTTAATTTATAATTAGATCAGTGCATTGATTTGTTGTTGTTTTTTGAATTATTCTAACTGATGATAGATCAAACCTACGTTCCTTCATATAGAGCAGAAATGCAAAAAGGCTGCAAGGCCTGCCTTGCTGCTCTTTATCAATAAATCAATAAATGTTTGAGTAAAATAATTGTGATGTCTATTTTTCCCTGGACTGTGGGATAGAAGCAATCTGTGATGGATCCAATGTCCCGGAATAATCTATTATCTTCCAGGTGAATGGTGTTGGAGGTGGAGAGAAAGAACAGAAAAACCTGCAGGACAACGCATCAAGCAAAAGAGCAGCTTCTGCTGGAAAGAAGCAGATGTGACATGATGTAATGTTGCTTTCCAGGCTGAAAAAATCCTACCTGGAGAGTTTCCTGAAAAAAAGGTAACTTTCAAATGTGGTTGAAGTCACTAATTAATTGTTCTGGTGTTCTGCAGGTATTCCATCCTTATCTGCCAAAGCATGTCTAAGAATCTGCAGGCTTTCAGAGTAAAATGGAGCTGTTCTAGGAGTCATGATAACTAAAAACCCAACCCAACCAAACAAAAAGCTGTATGCTTTCTTCATGGGTTTGCACACACTATTCTGACTTCCACACAGGAAAATTAGGCTTTGTTATTAATGACATGAACAAAATCATTGTGTTCATTTTCTTGGGGTTTCTTAAGTTAGATGGTCAAAGGACGTGTTTGCGAGGTTTATTTCAGACCCAGCAGGATCTCATATATATGAGAACAGTTATGAGATTTAAACTAAAAAAAAATATGGTGGAATTGTGTCAGAGGCTGATCTCTTGCAAATTCTGGTATGATACATTAAAGACTTTTGAGCTTTTTGGCATTATTGATTCTGAACCCAAATTTGACCTTTGGCTAATCTTTATTCTCATAGATGTAAAGCAAATTAATGATTTAACAGAAGCATTGTTATATATCTGAGATAAGCATAGTACCATTTCTGTATTTTTAGATTTGTCTCAAAAAGATTTTGTAAATGTAGGAGTTGAAAACATTAGGGATCATGAAGCCCTTAATTAGGCATCAGAATTCTTCTCACTCATTGTACTAAGCGCCAGAGGAGGATGTTCTGCAAGAAAAGAGAGAAGCGTGCCTGTGAGAACAGAATTTCATACTGTGACAGCAATGACTGCTCACAAGTGGATTTCAGAACAATCTTTATAGGTTCATGTCATGACAATACATCTGGGAGGAGGCTCAATATCACAGTAGAATTGGAATTATTTTTTTTTTAAGGAAAAACAGGCCTGTAGTCTTCACAGCACTAAATTTGGTCACAGTAGACATGACCTCTGTATATGGTGGAC
Organism: Falco peregrinus; assembly: GCF_023634155.1. Classification (NCBI taxonomy): domain Eukaryota; kingdom Metazoa; phylum Chordata; class Aves; order Falconiformes; family Falconidae; genus Falco; species Falco peregrinus. Next base: position 72,952,293 of record NC_073725.1, on the reverse strand, counting down.
AGTTCCTATTTAAACAAAAAAGGAACCTTTGCTCTATATATATTGGATGGAGTACACAGTTAATGAAGAGTTCAAAAATTGTGAATCCATTATATTTTCCCTTCAGTGTTAAACCACTGCTTTGATCATTTATCAATTATAACCCTCCAGAGTGCCTCATGTATAATTAGTTTACACAATATCTGCTGTAATACGTCCCACCTAATGGTTAGACCTTTCAGAAATTCTTTAATAAACATAAATAATAATGCTAATAAATTGCAGCACAGACTTGTTGCATGGCAGAGAACATGTGTAGAGTGCATGTTTACTTGATGTGTAGAGCATATTCTGAAATTACCTGTGTGGCATAGTAAACTTGTTAGGCTATTATCTTAGTCCTGCTAACAAAGAGAGTGAATTTTTGTGGAGGTGAGTTTTCATTGAGTAGGGAACATTTTTTTTTCTAGGTTTTACTAATCAGCACATATTACTAAGCTTAATTTTCCTACTACTTCCTACAATTAATTACAATGTTTCTGTAACTCAATAATTAGATCTGGGGCATCTGATTGGCACTTATCATTAATTTCTATGGGGCTAAGCCACTCGAGACTGTCTATATGTGATCATAAATTATACAGTGAAGGCCAGAGAGAGAAATTTATGCCTCTGTGATTTAATTATGTTTTAGGTAATCCATGATGCATTTCCCCTCTCTTCCCTGTCAGCATCCAAATCCACAATAAAGTAGAGATTTAGCTTCTCCGTTTCTGCTGGTTCTAACTGCAATATTATCTCCGGTGAATAATAAATGTTTCATGTTTACAAATATTTGCTTGCCACTCCACCCTTTTCTTAGAACAGATAGCTATATAATCCATTCTCACTAAAGGCAGTTCTGAACGAAAAAGATAAAATACAGCATTGTACACTGAAGATCTATTCAACTCTTTCAAGTGATGAGAAACTTTATAGAACCACTCTGGACCAATTTGTATGTAGGCTGAATCAGATTCCTTCCTCTGAGAAGGTTGTATCCGTCCTGTAGAAAGCCATGTTATTGGGTACATGCTTGACAAATGTGGGAGCATACCTGAATGCAACATTCTGAACACCTTTTAATCATAGATTTCTAGACATATCTAAAGGCTTCACAGCTTTTTATCAGTATTTTCACAACAGAATATTTTTGTACTATTATTATGCTCAAACTTCATATTTTTTTCTTTATAAAGAGGGATAGGTTGAGATAATAACCAATAGGTTACCACCTTTCCAGAGAATTTTTTTTGAACTGTTTTTATCTGCAGAGATTAAAATTACTCCTGTGGAAATTTTCAAATTCAGTTAAGGAGTAGCTTGTCAAAAATGATGTATTCTTCTAATGATAGATATGAATATCTTATGGGATTTTAGAAAGTGCCTAAGCAAGTTGGAACTAATGAAGTTTAAGCATCTAACGTGTTTAGCTTATCTTAAAAATTCTGTGAGATGCTGGTGTAAAATTATAAGAGAAATTTTACAGACTGACGTAAAATGTTTTAGACTCAACCACGTTTTCAAAAGTGCCTTAGAGACACCTAACTGATTAAATTAGAATTAAACCACCCACTCTAGTATTTAAAACACAGAATATAAATATGCAGAGAAGTATTGTTGCATTTGTGAAGATTTAGGGTTGGGAAAGAAACAGGGCTTGTAGAGAGAAGTTGCTAATACATTGAAAACCAGAGCAATTTTACAATCTTTTTACCATATCCCCTTAATGTGTCTGGTAGCCTGTTTGCCTTTTCCAGCGGTATCAATTAAGTCTATTAAAATGTATTGCTTCCCTGAGAAAACCTGCATTTCAACATGGATATAAATCTGCTAGTTATTAAAACAAGAGAGTTTAAAAAATGTCCCCTACTTTGTACTTAAAGAAAAAGTTAAGCTCCTGTTATGTTTTCTCATGCTTTACTTTGGGATTACGTGCGGTGACAGTAACAATAAGTACTTCTTAAAGAAGCGCTACATCTTCCAAAGAACTAACTCTTTTCTGTCTGAAAGAGCGATCAGAAAAGCCTCTGAGTAGCACAGTAGCAAAACTAAGCCCCAATTATTATTCTATAGAGACAGAAACTGCAACTCTTCACTATTCATGATAAAGGCAGCCAAAGTCCCTTGAGTTTTATGAGAACGCTATTCACTATACTCAAGCAACCCTGTGTCTAGAGACAATCCAAACAGTACAGTGTGCTGTACTTAGCTGCTAGGTTTAGGTTTCTATGTATTCAGGTCAAACTGGCATTTGCTAGATAATGTTCTGAAATTCCAGGTCAGTGTTCTCATGAGAATTGTGGTTGAGCAGAATGAAGCCAAAAGAGTTCAAATCCAGTGCAACTCCAGCTTATTCTCATCAAAGCTGCAGTAGTGGACATGACCCACTGGACTCAAGACCCATACCAGCATTTTACTTCCCCACTGTGCAGTTTTTGTAAGCAAAATGTGAGTGCCTGCAATGACTTGTCAGAAAAATCCTTGAAGTTGCCTCTGCGTAAGGCAATGAAGTGCCTCAATGCCATGATCATCTCTTGAGATACTTCTATTTCTACTTCAGTGCAGAGGGAACAGAGAGGGGACTACGTTCCTGGCTTAGCTACCTCATTTGAATGCCAAACGTTAGGCTGAAGTTGCTTGTGTTTACTTTCAACTTGAATGGAAATGCAAGAGGTTTATTTGGTGAAGGAGTGGGAAGATATGTCCTAAGCTGGCTCTGTAAGAGTGGTTTAGGTTTTCTTACAGGAGCTAATAGGAAGTTATACCTTTTTTTTTTGCATTTGCCATGTGTCTTCAGATCCTACTCACCCTGGCCAAAAGGTCCGTTTGTACCAGATTTTGAATATATTGTGTTATTGTCCTGAAAGGGAGTTTGGCAGTTATATCATTTCAATATATTGCACATGCTTTGCTATATTTTTACCTTCTGTCCTTTGCTTTTGAAAGCTTAGCTGGACAGCGAGAGCTGCCAAAATTGCAACTGTGCAGTATTTCCTGGCCTGGCAAGTTTGACATTTCTCCCTCGCTGACAATGCCATGAGTAGCTGAATGATAATGTGGTTGCTGCTTTTTAAGCCTTTCCCACACCTGTCTTTGTTCATCTGCATAGTTTTCACATTTTCTTTTAAATGACTAAAATGGAAGCATTTCCAAAATGAAAGTAGAAAGAAAGCATGCCCACTAAACCTTCTTTCCTTTATACTGGTAGAGTACAGGCCAACAAAAAGCAGTTTTTACTGGAATTGGTCAAAGTCCTTTACAGAAGGGAAAATAATCAATATATATATATATATATGCAGTCCAGAGCTGAGATTAGGCCTGATGTAGTATAAAAGCTACTGGAAACCTAAATCTGGTGGTTTAGATACCTCTTCTGTCTCACAGGGAAGACCTTTCAAAACCTTACCGTTCGATCATATAGTGGAAGCACCAGGGCTCTGTGACATGCACCTGTCTCCTAAGGAACTTACTCACACGCATAAATATTTTGCTAGACATGGATACTTTTCCCACTTAAAATGTAGTGAGAAAGAGCATTGTGGCTTGTCATTTGAATACCAAAGCTGCAAGCTGATACTCTATAGACAGCCATATACTGAGAAGGAGTTGAGACCACATCTGTTCTTGTCTTTTGTCCCATTCCTGCATTGGGTGGCTAGAAGGAACCACTGAGAAAAGCAACATACATCTGTAAGTCTCCAGAGTGCCTTGCAGAGGGAGTAAGTGTCTTCTGTGGAGAGCTCTGCACCTCAAAATATATGGTAGTAATTAGATTACTACTAATTGAGTTTAGTAATCCAAAGGCTCAAATACTAACCAGCTAAAACAGGAAACATGAAAAAAGGGAAATAACTTTTCTGTAACTTTTTATGTTTTTCATCTCATAATTGCCTAACCTGCACTGAGAATTGCTTTCTGTCACATCTCCCATCTCATTTGAATTTGTTATTCTTGGATTTCTTTTCCTTGGGGGCGATTTTGCTTGTAGTTGCTGTTTGCTTACAGGATTGGAGATAAAAAAAAATTCACCGCCTGTCATAAAACAGTTTACCTGAGAGAAACAATAGCACCACTGAGGTGACTGTACAGTTATGTTTCTTGGTAAATATGTGCTTTTTACTGATTGCTTTTATTTTCATAGCCTCTCCCTCACAGCCTTTGACAGCATCTAATTCCAGAGGATAAACTCCCTCTTGCTCCAAAGCAGGATACACCGGTTAGACTGATAAAGGCAGTTGTGTTGGCAGTGGGTAATATCATAGACAGACAATAGAGACAAATCAACAGTAAATAATAGTAATAATCTGTCATTTAAAAATACAATTTTAAAATAGTAACAAAATTAATATTTTATATTTTTACTCCAAGTCTGGAAACAACAAATCAAGATTTTTAAATGCAAGCAACTGAACTTAGCTTGTATGGGGTACATTTTACTGATGTCTTAGTTTTGTGGCTTTACATATTTCAAAAAGCTTCTATTGGTCTTAACTGTGCTGACTAAGTTTTCCTCCTTTTGCCTTCTCCCATTTTTTCTACAAGTTCTGTCTCTTGATTCATATATGTTATTGTCAATTTTATAATTTATTTAGTATTCTTATCACTCCATGGATTCTTTCATCTCTACAACAATTCTTTAAAAATTAGTAGGTCTCCTTGATTATTATTTTGTAGCACTTGGAAAAATAATAGCACTCTAACTTGCTTGTGCTTTTCTGTTAAATTCACATCAGCAAGCAATCTTTTTTGTAATTGTTTCTAGCTTTCTGGAATTGGTTGTTTAAAAGTATTGTGGTTTAGACTTTATTTCACTTGCACATAAGAAATGCAGTAGGATGATTGGTTTTACCTCAACTATCACTATCACAGTTTCTTAGCTCTAGGAGGAATTAGTCTTTATCTCTCAAGGTAAAGTTTAATATAGATTTCCTAGTACATTGAATTTAACCCTTTTGATTTAGAAAATTATTTTCCAGAGTAGCAGCAGACTTTTAAGGTAGACATTTTGTATTGTAGCCCTGTGTGTTAATGCAACATTTTTCTCTAGGTAGAAACTATAAATTGATATTAAGAATTCAGGCATCCTTTACTTTTTCTGATTTTATGGTCTGTAAAAAGTGTCATTTATATCCCATGGCATACTTTATCTGTATCATACTAGCATTCAAGATCACTTTCATATTATTTTTCGGTGGATCAGGGAAAGGGAATTCCATTTTTTGCACAGTTTTCCCAAATGCAAGTAACTTATTCTGGAAATCTCTGATTTATTTTATGAAACTGATACAGAATCTATCTCTGCAGTTGTTCTATAATGCAATACCTTTCTCATATTAGATATTTTTCCATAATGTCTTTTTACTTGGTGGTGGGATAGCTTATATCTAACACATCAGCCAGAAGCTGTGCCAAATTTTCAATAGCAAACTGCAGTGAAGCGCACAGCCTAAAAGCTGCGATATATTGTTTGGATTCACAGGCTAGCAAGGACTGTTAGATATGTCCTGATCCTTTAATGCTAACATTTTGGGTGGAAATGAAACTCTAGGTTAAACCAGGCACTCAGTTGCTCACTCATCATCAGCTTCTTTTTTTTTTTTTTTTTTTTTTTTTCCTCCTTTTATTTACAGTGCCCTCGGAATTAGGAAATTTAAACTCTGAAAGCTCTTTCATTATACCTTGCTGAAACAAAACCAGTACCAACAAATAAATATTTGCCAGTTATTTATGGAGACGATAAGAATTCATGTCCTCCTCAAAAATCACTTCCTTTTGCAGCCAAGAAATGGTGCCATTTTCCAATGCAGTAAAAATATTTGAAGCTCGGGAATGTGTATTTCTCTTATTGACTTACCGCCATTACATATGGGAACACAGTAGGTGCCGTACGCCACAGGCTGGTAAAGAATGGGGATGGATTTCAGGGTTGCCAGAAAGATATTTGAGGCCTTTTTGAGGGTCTGTCTGACCAGCACTGCTCCAAGGGTAGCTTTCCTCCCTTTTCCCCCTTGCACATTGGCATTTAAATCCGCATCCTGGTCTGAAAATAACAGATCTTGTTTTTGCAAATTTGGACAGGGATTTTTTCCTTGGTGCAGTATTATCACATCCTCACTGTTTTTATTCTTTGCAGTAGACATTTTTAAAATGCAACTTAAAAATAAAATCTCCTAGCTGCAGCCAGGGAGGGATTATCACACATTAATTTGATATGCTTGCTCTGAGTGGTTTTATTGCTTTTCACAACATTTTAAAATTTCAGTATTCATAACCCATTTTAGAAATTATCATCAGAGGATATTAGTCCTACCCGTGAAGGACAGATGATATACATTTTTACAGCTTATTAAGTTCCTAGATTTACCCTGAACACATACACAAAGTCTGCTTGAAATATTGGCCTCCTACACAGCTACATTCAAATTACTGGTAGATGGTCCCACTGGGGTTCCTGTTTTGTACCCTCCAACTATCAAGATTCAGTGTGCCAGTGAGGATCCTAATGATAGCTAAGAGTCCCAAAACTTTTGGTTTTCATGGCAACCTCACAGCCTGTTGTACAATAACTACTGCTTTGTCACTTGTTTCAAGACGGGCTTTGAAAACAGTTGGCAGTAGAAAAGCATCTTTTTATGCTTTCTCTCTACAGAGCCTGATATTCTTGCCCAATGCTTTTTGTTAGTGCACAAGATAATCTCTTTCCATGAAGTTAATTGGTAGGGGGCTTTCAGTGATATTAATGGCTACATGATTAGCTTGCTGTTCATGGCACTATGATAATGAGAGTTTCCTTCAGGGGAACACTGATCTGATCCTCAGCTTGCATGCTCTTCACCTTGGAGGCTTCAGCGGAAGCTCATGAAGGTTATAGTCAGAGGTGAGGAAAGATGTAATGTCAGCAAGAAAAATACCTTTTAGCTGCAGATATCCAATTAGATATCAGCTTGGTGGGGCTGAACACAGTTATCTGTGGGGGGATATTAGGGGCAGAAGAGGCCTTTCACACATAATCCTCTCAAAGGTCTGTTTTCTCTCCCAATTGCTCCGGGCCACAGTCCCAGAATGGTGCTTGGGCAGGAGCTGTTGATACTGATGGCAAAAACCCCACAGTCTGGGCTTCCTGACTGCTATCCTACAGATAGTGTTAATTTATACAGATAGGTGTAAAATAGCAAACTTTAATCTGCTACTCCAAAGGACAATAAGATCTGAGCTGCTGCCTGCTGAAAGCCATGAAAATGACCCGATAACTTTTAATTGGATTCAAATCAGACCCAGGATATTAACTTTTTGCAACAGTCTTTAGGACACGATTCTGAAAAAGCACACAAATGCATGCCTAACTTTAACAACTAAATATGCTCCCATCTGAATAGTGACACTATCTTGAATCAGGGTGAATTGTTATGATACTGTCATTAAAAAGAAGCAATCTACTGCAGATGTGGCTGTGCATGGGTAGTTGGTAGGGCAGTGTGTATAGATACTTAGGTTTTCTAAATTGTCTGATGGGGGAACTTTCCAAATGAGTGGCTTTCTTAGATGCGACAGTCACAAGGGTGGTTTCAGAAGAGTGACTGACACACAATCAGAGGGTTGATCTCAGTGGAAACTTTTCTTGAGAAGTGTGATAACAAAGGAGTCTGTGTCTTCATGGTACCATAAAAATCTCTAAATGATTAAGAAGAGGTTATTAGATCCCCTTTGATCTGCTTGAGGAATCAAAGGGTTTAAGATCAGGGAAAAGCAGTTAGATCATCTAATCTGACCTTCTGGGTATCACATATATGTTGCTTTTCACTCAGGCATCATTGTGTAAAACTCACATATTTAAATTATATTATTGAATTTTCAGGGTACTGAACAGTGTGCTATACAGGAAGCAGATGGACTAACCTTGCTGCTATTTCTGGTAATCAGGTGAAATTTGCTGTGGTAGTCATGAAACATGTTCTTTTGTCCTCTGGTTTGGAAGGGACATCGTGTTTAAAAAATGATCAATATAATCCTGAGCTGGTCATCAAACTAGGTGTCAAGACAGCAACTTTGCCATACTCCCTTGTCTTGGATATTCATCCCACCACCTAGTGTCTCAGCTCCAGGTGTGGCCAAGCACTATCAAAAAAAAAAAAAAAAAAAAAAGGGGAAGAAATCCTGGAGTAACAAGACCCTCATCTAATGCCCCTGCATCAGAATATGCTCTTGGCCTTCTGCAGGCCATGGTGCAGCTATACCCGACTCAGTACCACCAGTCAACATCACCTTCAACAAGAAATTATTTCTCAATAAGAGCTTAGTTTCTTACTGCTCCATCAGCCTTTAAAGCAAGCTGCAAGTTCTAGTGGTAACTAACTCTTGTAGCTGCCTTTGAATGACTGCCCCTTTGCTTCCTACACTTTATCTGACCTACACATTTTCTTTTGTTTTGCTAAAAATAGGTGGTTTAAAGCTTTCTGCAAAATGAAGTGACCTGTTCAGAGACAAACTGCAATGCTAAAGAGTCCATTTGGCTTTTAGCAAACATAATATGCATCAAATAAATTATGTCAATAGAGGCTAAATAGCATTTTACTTTGCTGACCAGGGAGCTCCAAGCTTCTGTTGTCTCAAACAACATTTTGTTGCTTTGAGAATGGTTTTCTTCATAAAAGAGAACAGCACTGATTAGGAGTTATTTGGAATTTAAATAGTCATCCAGGCTGGTGTCAAGTACAATGTCATAACAAGAGCAATTGGAACAGGAAAAGTAATTTTCATTTACAATGCCTAAATTGAGCAATTAGGAAAGAATTAGATTGGCATGGACATAACCAAGAAATGTCAACGGTAACAAATGTTAAGTAAATCACAGTAACACTGTAATTTGGGCTAGTCCTTAAGTATATGTACTTGCTCTGTCCCTAGCTCCTTCATCCATAATTTATAAATCATTGACGGGATCAAGAGACACAGACAGGTGTTAGAAAAATATGAGGATTCCTTCAGTCTCAGGATTTGGGGTTTCATGGTGAAATAGCCAAAAGTATCTACGTGATTGTGGAGGCCAGGTCCCATTCTCCAGTGGGGGACACAAACACAGCTGCTGCTCTGAAAAATACACAGCCTATATGAATGTGACAGAAAAGGGAATGGGGAGCAAAGAAGCGGGGGTAGGGGTGGGGTGGGTTAAAAGGAGATCAGGGCAGAGCCAGAAAGAGATCTGGTTTCTCTACAGTGCTATCTTTCAAGACATGTTTCACGTTGGACTAAGTGCAGGTTGAGATGCACATTTTCAATATAGGATTTTAGACCTGCCTCTGTCTAAAATATTGCCCCACATTCAAGTTCTATCCTATGTGTGTAGTGTGAATTAACAAGAAAGGCAATTACAGTCTCTGAACATGCTAGTCTGTTTATACCTTATTATTTACGTGTTGTTTTGAACAGCTGCTTTGGGAAGAGGTTTTCACGTATGGAATTTTCCCTAATAGTGTCACTTGAAAGTTTGAAGTGCTGCTGCAGATACTTGGACAAAACTTACCAACAGGGGAATTTAAATGCCATTCAGTTCCTCTTGCTGTCTCAGCTAAGCTTAAGAGCCACAGATGTAGCTGTTTAACTACATTTGGGGCAACTCAGTACTGGGATTATGGCTAACCGGGAACTAGATTTTCCCATTCACAAGAGCAGTGTCTCAGTCACTTTCCCAGTAAGTTTCTAGATATGAAGTAAGAGTTGTATTTTCTTTGGAAGTGTTCCTTGCTGGCCCTATGGATTGCATGTCTTGCTGTGATCTAAGAGGAAATGATACCCCGTTCAGGTTTCTGAAAGCACTAACACAAATTCTGGTGGAACATCTAAACGCTCTGGCTGTGGACGAGTTAGACTTTCTTTCTTCCGCTTCCCTTGCCATACTTATCTGCTGTCTTGGGAAAATAGGTACTATCTTCACAGACTGGCTTCCTCAGAAGGGGTCATCTCCTGGGTATCCATGTCTGTTATTGATTATTGCATATTTTGTTTTACATTTGTATTTGCTTTGCATTTATCATTCTGGTATACAGTTGTTACCATCAACATTGACTTCGAATCAATTCCCTGATGTTGACAATGGCTGTAATTGATTTTCAAAAAGCAATTATCTTTGTTGTGGAAAAAATCCAGATATAATTCATGTTAGACTATACTGAAACCTATAAGACAAACCATTGGAAGTCTGAATGTTTTAGCAAGATCAACCCTCCAGTTTTAAGTGTATGCCACTGCAAGACGAAAGACACTTTCACAGAGCCACAAAGTAGAAAATGAAATACAGCAATTTATTTTAGAAATTTGATGTGTTGTATTGGGAATACACAGATAGATTCACATGGGATTAGATCCTTCCATGTACAATGAAATATCACTCCGCTATAGAACTGAACATCATGTGGACACTTTAAGAAGGGCAGATGAGTTTTAAATCAACTAGTTTTTCCTCCACTCTGCATTTGCAGGCAGGTTTTGAGGCAGTAATAACAATGCACAAAGTGCTGATGCCTAGGGTTATGGAAATCATATGTTTTTACTCTCTTCTGAGTCCTAAATGTTCCCATTTCCTTATTAAAGGTAAACTGTTTTAGATTTTATATCTTTCCTGAATCCTCAACTGAATGAAAAATTGGCTCTTGAAAATACAATTTCTAAACTCTGAGTCTCTAAACATGATAATCAACACAACATCCTGGATGCAGCAAGGACTATTTGAGTGAATATTGCCATGGGAGGTGCTCATAAAACTGGGGCTGTTCACTCAAATTCTCACAACAGACCCATGGGTTTCATGAGGTAGTTCAGCCTAATAGCACTGAACTCATGATCAGATTTGTTTAAAATCAGCATACAACCAACGTGTAACTCAGCCTCTCCATACCATACATGTGAATGGCTTATACATATATATTTTTAGAAAGTCTCCAAGATGGAAAGTCTGTTTGGAGAACCACAACACAGTTTACTCACTGCTGCCTGCCTTACTTGAAAAGATCCCACCTTCCACTCCCTTCTCATTCCAAGCTGTAATTGTAGTATACTCATAATTTGAAATGCATTCCAGTGTCATGACCAGCTTCAAATGTAGGATGAGCAGTGAAAAACCTTGTAACTCAATAGCTTTATCTGATACTTTCATTATGTTTCAAAAGTTCAAAATATCATATCCTGTCATATCTAGATATTCTCAGTTAGAAATAAATTAGTTTTAAAAGATAGTTGTGTCTGGGTCGTCCAGTATCATTTAGAATAAAGCATACATTGCAAATGTATGTTTTTGTGCAGAAATAAATTTTAGAATGAATCCCAATGAAAATGGAAAAACCTTGTGGGAGAACTTGTGTATAAAGGTCTAAACCTTAGAACTTCCCTTATCTCACTTCTGAGTAGAGTGTCCAGCACAGATACAAAATGTGTAGCATCCTACTTTTCCTTTGGAATACAAGTTTAAGCTTAATTGCCGACAGACTTAATAGAAATGTCTTAAAGTACATGCAAAGAAGCAAATAAAACAAACATATAAGATGTTTGTCTTATAACTGATAAATTATTTTTCTTTCTATGTGTGATTACAAAATAGGTATCTACATTACTCTAGAGATTCTGGTGAGCTCATGATCAAGCAATGTCCATTTATTTTAGAATGTCAAGATCAGTTTAACCTCAAGATGGTGCTAGATGGTTAGGTTGGATGTTACAACAACTGTTGTTTATAATTTAATTTTTTGTAGAACGAAAAAACATTGATAACATGTAATTGGTTAATAACCAATAAGAAAGGATAAAGACTTCATATTAAATTGCATCACCTTTATAGATTAACATGTTTATCTACCTAGGCAAGGCATGAATTGATTTGAAAAGATTGATTATATCACTGTCTCAAAATAAAATAGTGTTTGGGAAGAAACAGAGCATGTATAAAAGTCATTGGACCAACAGCGATAGCAGATATACAATGTGCAGTTTGACAGCTTACCTAGTTATTAGAACCAGACAGTCTGGGAGTAATGGGAGTGTCATTCTGGCAAGTTAAAGTGATTAAAACCTATCAGATAAGTAGCAAATGCTTAAAGTTTTTGAAGAACCTAAGAACTTTAACTCTTTCATGTAAAACAAATAATAAGCAGAGGTACTTTAATTATTCCAAATCAAGCAGGTTTTGTGCTAGAAGATGGTTATCCAGGGCACAGCTATAGTATTTAAGCTATAACAGTGCTATGAAAATGGCAAGATCCTGCTAGTGCAAACACAGAGGACTTGATATAGTGCATCGCTATACTCGTTCTTGGATCAGCAGGGAAATAAGCTACACTTATATGGCAGTGCCAGTGTTCTGACAACTTTCTTAGCACAAGTAGCTGCATAGGTGATGCAACTGCAGAATAGAAAACACAGATTGCCATTGAGGTTTTTCTTTTCAGTTATGACACCAGACCTGATTTTCTAGTACAGCCAAACAGTGGACAGATGACCAGAAATTCATCTTACAGTTTCCTTCCTTCCTTCCTTGTGAAACAGTTAAGAGGAAGAGTTTCAAAGGAGCCCATGACAAAATTGTTATTGTTTATGGCAAAAAAGTAGTGTTAAGTTTGTATAAACTGCTTACAACTCAATGTAGGGGTCACTAAAATCGACCTAGTCACTTTGAAAAAAATCTTTTCCCAAAATGAGATGTGGTTTTGCTTGAAGATCCTGGTTCCTAGGCACATCTCCTGTGATTGGTAGGTGTTGGAAAGCAGGGAATCTTTCTTCCTGGCACTGGGTGTTTTTGTTGCTTTTAAAATTTGTTTTTATTTTGTCTTTTTTTAATGCTTGGTTTTTTAGCAACAGGATTTAATCTTTTAGAAAAGCTGCAAAATGGGAACAATTTATGTGTCAAGCTAATTTATTTTGCACCAGAAAGGCCTTTCAGAAAGATGGTTGTTTAATATATAATCTTATAAATGAATCAGCAAAATAATATAGGGAATTGGGGATGTGCAGTGACAGGAGGCTTTTTATTAACTTTTATTTTATTTCCAATTTTGGATTTTTTATCTTCACAGACATTTGTCTTGATATCTTCCAAAGTTTTTATGATTTTTTTAATGCAAGCTATTACTAATAAGGTGGTTGAATCAGCCAAGACAATGCAACCAAAATGTGAAAAACTCTGGCATTTCAAAGAGGTAGTTGATCTCCTGGAATAATTGGAAATTTGCCCCATTCCTTTGTAACCTTAAAAAAGAAGGTTTCATAGTCCTTCTCATTTTAAACCTGGAACAACATGAATGAACACACTGCTGCCTATTTTCTTTACTGTTTATATAATACATTTCTTGAAGAGAAAGAATCAGCAAAAAGTAGTTGTTTGGCTTTATAAAGCAGGGAAATAGAAACTAGACTGTCCCCCCTACCTGCAATTTTCTATCACAGATAAAAGCATAAATAGCCTAGGAGACAGTGTTCTCTTAAATGATGATCCTAAGGTTAGTGGGGCTTTTCAAGAAGATTTTTCTTGTCTAGACGGTTATAAAGAAACTGAAAGTTGATTTAAGGGTTTATTATAGGTAATGTAATTCTACATCACTCATATTCAGTATCTAAGCAGGAAGGTATTTTATATATCATTTTAGAAAGCTGTTCAGAAGGAAATATGATACTGGTCATCCCAGCTATCTGAAAAATCTATTTTAAAAAGTATTTCAAAAGGAAAATAGATGACACTTTTTAGAACAGTGGGGAAATCAACATGCTATGGTTTTTCTCATTAGATTAAATTCCAAAGTGACATTCCAGCTGACAGGAGAGAGCCAGTAATAAAATTCATGCTTACATGGTTCAGGATTAATCAAGGGGAGAGCTAGGGTAAGAGTGTTTAGCTAAAGTCATTTTAAGTCACAAGCACATAAGGATAGATGATTAATTACATTGTCCACTTTGGGCAATGACTGTGCAGGACAAATTGCATTTGAACTTGGCCACAAAAGAGTTTAAAAACCAAAACCACTAAGTAGCAATAAGTAAAAAAATACAATCTTTGCTTCCTCTCAAAACATTGTGTATTGATACAGGGGAATGGTTCCCTTTGGCTCCATAGAGGAATTTAGGAGAAAGTCGTCTATAGATATCAATCCTGATGCAGGATCCTTTCAGTAATGGTGTCAGAGGTGCACCTTGCTGAGATGTGGAGGCTGAATGTTTACAGTGACCTCTGCCACATAAAGATCAGTCAGCATCTGGATATCCATACGGAGGATAAAACTTTCTGTATTACAAAAAAGCTTTCCAACAACTATTTTGGCAGGGACCATCATAAAAAGAGTATTTGAGCATCTTAATACACTGTTAGTATATTCCCATCAGCAAGTTAAACTAATTAACTCCTCTCTTATGCGTACCTTAGTGATATTTTTACATTTCTCAAGGCACACAACTGCAGCGAATGAAGAGACGGGACATAGCTTGATGCAAGCAAGATGTCAATTTATTGTACACAATCACGAGTTTATATGTTTTCAGAAGCTGCGCGCTTTAAACAGATTGGTTCTTTAAGCTAAGCATTACATACTAGGCAATCCCTGATTGGTGGTTGACTACAAACAAAGGGCACTTTCATCGATTAACAGCAAGGTGTTACCTCTCCTTGACGCCATCCGTTCCTCATTCCCGGCATAACTCATCCTGTTGATTATTATCTATTCACATTCCTTGTCCTCCCAGGGTTTGTGGCCTACAAGCTCGAGCACATTCTTTCAGCTAACTGATTGCCACTTTATGGTCCTGATTTGCAGGCCTCCTCCTGCACACAACCAGTCACAAGAAAAGGAAAATGTCACTTTCCAGTACTCACTCCATAGCAGGTGCTAGAGGGACATTCTTAAAGCAAAATGTTTTGTGTGCTGTTAAGTTTCTTGATGAGGTCAAACAAAAGATTACAGTCTCACCTGACATATTTGCTTCAACTTGGTGTGTATTTCTTCCTTTCTGTTTTTAAAAACTTTTATTTCTTTGTGCTCTTGATATCACAGTTGCCTATTCTGCTTGCATTTGGGAATTGTTTCAGCACTGAGAGATACAGAGCTAGTGGAGAGTCCAGAAAAGGACCTCTGAGATGATTAAGGGACCCCAGCACCTCGCATATGTGTAAAGGCTGAAAGAGCTGGGACTGCCCAGCCAGGAGAAGAGAAGACTCAGGGAGGTCTCGTCAACCTGTACAAATATCTGAAGTGAGGATGTAAAGGAGATGGAACCAGGCTCTTTTCATTAGTGTTCAGTGACAGAACCACAGGCAATGGGCACAAATTGAAACACGGGCAGTTCCCTCCGAATATCAGGAAACACTTTTCTACTCTGAGGGTGACTGAGCATTGCCACAGGCTGTCCAGAGCGGTTGTGGAGTTGCTGTCCTTGGGAGACATCCAAAACCTGCCTGGACATGGTCCTGGGCAGCCTGCTTTAGGTGACCCTGCCTGAGCAAGACAGTTAGACAAAACGACCTCCAGAGGTCCCTTCCAACATCAACCGTTCTGAGTCTGTACCATTGCTGCTCAGTGTTTTTGATGGCATCTGTGACTGTAAAGCATCTGTGACATGGGAACAAAGGACTTGGAACTCTTAGCCTTCAACTAAACCTACTAACCCATTTGCCTTCTTTTATGTTAGGGTTTAATTTCTTCAATCTCTCTGTGAAAATAAGGCCTAAGAAAAGCATATTTTGGAAGAAAACAGATTTCAGTGATGAATATTGGTCAAGAAGAGCAGAACATAGGTGAGTAATGAAGGACAAAACACAATACCATTGTCTGTATGCAAACTCATCCTTTGATGGCAACTTCTGTCATTTATAGTATTCTTCCTACTGTGAGCGAGTACATTTTTTAAAAAGTATTGTCAATGTATTGTGGAAACCAACAGTAACACAGGACAAGGACCATTGTCTGCATATGCCTAATGCTTCTAAATGAGACATTTTCAGTGAATTGGAATCTACAATGGCTTGTGTGTCAGTCAAGGTCATTTTTTTTTTTTGAGCTTGTCTGATGCACGCAATGAAGCTACTGTATTGAATGCAGTTCAGCATAATATCCCTAATTTAAGATGTAGACAATTATGACAGATTAACCAGAGATAATAGCTGTGAACCTGATTCTTTATTACCTGGATCAGCGATGTTGGAAGAATAAATGGAAGGCATAAATGAAATAATCTGTTGCTGGGCAGTTGAAGAACACACTAAATCACCTGGCTAACCAAGAATGAAGATTATGTTTTTGAACTGACAGAAAGAATCATGGTTAAGGTCACTGTAGATTTATTACCCTAAGGAACATTATAATAAACTGGGTTGTCTTTATATTATAATTAACTAAGAGAAGCCTCAATTCTCAGCTGATTCTCTGTTGCAGACACATGAATTTGTACTAGAATTAATTAGATGACAATGTCATCTGATCAAATTGGTGGAAATCTATTGAACTGCATGTTTTCAAAAGAAGCAGTGAAGATTTTGGCAGGACTTCCTTGTCAGTTTTTTAGGAAATTCCACAGCTGGATAACTTTGTGTTCCAAAGCCAGGATGAGCACAGGGCTTGGGTTTGGTTTGGGTTTTTGTTTGTTTGGTTGGTTTTTTTTCCCCAAAGGAGATTTTGTGGGAGGAAAAAAATTCTGGATGTTTTAAATATAATGTTCCATGTTCTATTTTAAAATGTTTAGGCTATTCAATGCATATTAAATGCAATAAACTTCCCCTGACATGCTGGGCAAGGAGTGTCTTAGCTGGTATGGCCAATGCAGAAAGATAAGCAGCTCTAGGGAGGCTGCATTCCACGTGGCAATGCCTTTTCTCTCTGTTGATAACAGTGCCAAGGTATTTAGGCCTCCAGTGCTTGGAAGATACACAAACCAGTGGTAAGTAGGTAACTGAGTGAAGGACCTGTGGTTTATTCCTGCAAGTAACCTTAACAAAGACTAATACAAGTCTTGGCCATTATAAATGAGGCTATGTTTGTGAAGTGTAAAAAGATCTTCTCTTAACCAGGTATCTCGCTCTGATATGTCTGAGGAGGCTACTTCCAATGCAATTCAAGCTGATCAGTTAATTTACTCCATAAAATTGTGTCTTAAAAATGCAACTGAAAGCTTCTGGTTCAGCCTCTCCTCTGAGGAACCCTGGGCAGCCATAGAAAGAACGCAGAAGTAAAGGATTTCATACCAAATCCTTATTTTCTGTCAGAAAATGCATTCAGAATTACAGGGTAATAATTCCAGACAGATTGAGGACCTTCATGGATGTTTTGAAGTTATATATATTGCCTGCAGATTTTCAACTCAGTGAATCTGAGTGTGTAATAGCCTGTGATGAAGCGTGCAGGCCTATCTGCCTCTGGAGAGGACTCCGAAGCCATCTGATGCTCTCTGCTGAGCAGTGTCTATTAAAAGGAGATCCTGCCAAGCCAAGTCCCCAGGAGTTAAATTCCCAGCCAGGGTTTGAAGTTATTCAGGGTGTTACTAATAATGGAAACATCATTATCTGCAGCCAAACTAATTTACATTCTATATTTTGAAAGAAGGGAATTGGGATTAGTTGGGAGAAGACTGTTCTTCTTCCTAGCCAAAGGGGTGAACACTGGGGTAATGAGGTGTTGCCCGAGAGACTTTTTGATTTCTTGTTCTTATGTTTATTGATTGTCAGCCTACATGGATGACATGCAGTTACAGATTTCAACTTGAAATAAATCTCTCCTTGAGTGTCCAGACAGCCTTACATGCATCTTATTTAGATTTTAATAATTTAATAGCCATAGTTGTAAAACTAGCATACTAGAATTTATGTGTTTTTCTACTGGACATATAAGTGGTAGCATGCATGGTGTCTCTGGGCAGGACAGTTTCCTTAATGCAAGGTTAATTCCTTAGCACCAGCCATACTCCCTGATTTTGGGAGGGTTCTCAACTTTCTGTTAAATAGGGATAGGGATTTTGATTTTCTCTAAGTTATCACAAGACATAGATCAATCAGCATCAAAAAGGTAAATGGTGAAATCAGAATTATGGCAACAATTTGGATATTGAAACAATATAGTAACGTGACATAGCAGTCAGAGAAACTGTAGCCAGCATGTATTTCTAGAACTGAGCCTGCAAATTTTTCCAAAAGACATGACCTATTTGAGTGGAGGTTATTTGGCTCAAAGTAGATTGAGTGGGTACAATTTTGTGGCTTATATTATGCTTGAAGTCACACTAGATGGCTGTAATGTCCCCTAAAGGCTTACAATAGGACCCACAGAACACGGATTAATTTTCTACTTTATAAAGTGAAACCCATCTTTAACTGTCCAGCTCTGCCTTTCTCACAGGACTGAGCTTTGCTTCCTCCCCACCTTTTGTTAAAAGCTAAATCTGAAGTCAGTGGTTTCATTTTCTACATGAACACTGTTCAAAGCACTAATCTGAGAACGAGCAGCCCTGTTAAGTTCTTGTTCACATGCACTCCTCTCCTATCACTAGAAATACAGTATTTGCCTTGGGAAGTATTATCTCAGCTCCTGCAGTAGCCAGTGCTGTTCTATCTGTCTCCAATGCCCCAAGTGCCAGAATGATTTCAAATATCATCCACAGTGAGCTAATATTGCCAAAGAGATTTCAAATACCAGCCAGCCTTTGCTATTCACACCTGAGTAGTTTAAAATTTCAGCACTACGGTAGCCTCATAAATTAGCAGCACATTACATCTTTTCGTTACAGATGTGGCAATGTCATCCAAGAAAGTTAATGACTCGGGCATCAGGAAATGGTCTTCCAAGTAGCAAATGTTCAGCAGATCAGAGTATTCCATTTATAGCACGGAAGATGATCTAAAATGTCACCATTGCTCTAGAGAAAACAAAGTACTGCATCCAAACATGCTGGAGGCTGTGTCAGTGACAAAAGAGTTTCTCTTGCTAGCTCAGGTAGTTAACATTCATGCTTATCAACTACATTGTATCTATGGTTTTACGTAATAATATATGGTAATTTTCTCATGATGAGTATTGGTAGTCAGGACTAGAATAGTGGAGGGGTTTTGAATGTTTCAAGGCACAGTACAGATCTTAGTAATTCTTGCTGCCTCTCTGTGATGTTGGTCTTGTTTAACTACCTGAGGAACACATACATTGAGATAAAGAAAGGGAAAAGAGTTTGCTCAAGGTTTCTTCCGTGGCAAGCAAACTGGGGTATCTCACTTCTCAGTCTGCAGACCTCCTTGTTACAAGGTAAGGTACTGTTTACAACAAAATGGGATTTTGCATGCCTTCCTATGGGTATCTGTGATCCTGTAGCACACTCAGGATCACTTAATGGTCAAGTTTCAGTCTTTTCAGGACACCTAATAGGTGCCCTGGAAATATGGACTGCCTGGGCAAAAAGGAAATGTCTGGCTCTAGGCCCTTGTGTTGCTACATTTTCCCAAAATGTTCCCAAAATACCACATAGAGAGTATTGTCCAGACTGAGTTCCCACTTGTTTGGACATTTTTTACAGTCTCCAATGCACAATGTTTTCAGTGCCCAGGAACATTCAGAGTTTCAGAACCTGTATGGATAGCCTTAAAAAAATGAGATGTAAAGAGGGGAATGCATTAGTCAGAATTTAACAGTTGCTTTCCAAGAAAATGTCATGTCTTTGCAAGCTTGAAAGTTTTCCCTGGATACTGAGTCATTTCTGCACAGAGTTATTCTGGGCCATCCAGTCCATGATACTGAGTTGTATTCTTCACACGGTTGCATAACAAAAATAAGTTATGCCGAGTTCATTCAACATCTTGTGGATGATTTGGGAAAGTATGTGACAATAGCTACAGGTCAGCATAGTTGAGAGTCAGGTTACATTATTGCAGCTTGCCAGAAACTAGACCAGAGGGAAACATTCAGTATAGCAAAACCCATTCTGGAGATTTTTTTAATCACAGTTTCTTGTATCTAATATATCATCTATTCTTGCCTTTATGGAACATAGAAATGGAATTGTTCTACACCATTTAAAATCAGAGACTTGAACTGTAAATAATCCTTTTGTTGGTAACAGATTAGGAGGAATGGCTTAGTTATATGGATACTATTGCACTTGAAGGGGCAAAGCAACCTGATCTCCTGCAATGTACATAAATCTGATTGGGTATTTTTATTTTTATGCTAGGGTCACA
This sequence comes from Falco peregrinus, assembly GCF_023634155.1. Taxonomy (NCBI): domain Eukaryota; kingdom Metazoa; phylum Chordata; class Aves; order Falconiformes; family Falconidae; genus Falco; species Falco peregrinus. The sequence goes on along the minus strand of NC_073725.1, from coordinate 72,932,093 downwards.
GAGGGAGAATGTTGTGTACGGTTTTAGCAGAAAGGCACCTTGTAAGGAAAAAAATATTTTTCTAAGAGTTCACAGCCTTGTATGAGAATAGGAATGAAGCCCCTGCCAAACCCTTTTTCTTTCATACATCACTGGCCCACCTTTGCTCTCATAGATTATTCTCCCATCTCTGAAGGAAGCCTCTGGATTTCTGACAGTAGAGGCTGTCTTTGGAATATGCCTTTCTTTTTCTCTCCTCGCTGTCACTATGTCTTGTCCAGCCTTCAGTCAAGAGCATCAGTTTTAGTTCAGTACTAACGTGATTTGTGCTATAGCTAGCCAATTTTCTTCACTCTGCCATTTGCTGATCATCCCAGAGGCGGAAGGAGTTGTGTTGCCATTCACTCTCCCAGCTTTTGACACAAATATCTTTTGTGCTCAACCCCAAAATATTCAAGATCTTGTGTGAAAGATGGTTTTCATGTGAAAGATGGTTTTCATGTGAAGTGTGTATACTAGATACAGGAAGCAGAGAAGTTTGTGAGAATTATTGGAAAATGTAATTTAAAGTGGTATTTATGCTATTTTATTTTCCATATGAAACGATAAAATCTTGGTTAGTGGAATATTTCTCCCCTTTCACATATATCCTGAATCAGCAAAACATTGAAGTAGGTTTCTAAATGGAAACCTGTGAAGCCCAACTGGATTCAACGGATCAGATATTGATCTATTATTGATCAGAAAAACCTTAAAATGTGGGTTCTGATAGTTAGGTGTTTTACATTGCACCCTCTCTTAGAAGGTAGATGGTGGTCAAACTGTGTATGCTCTGTATACACAGTAATAGCAAAATTTAAATGTCTTTGAGGTCTGTTCACATGTCAGGGAGTGGTGTGAGTCTTAAAGATACCATCCATGTAGGTCTTGATATTGTCATAGTGGTCTTGACTAAATTGCAGAGCTCGCTCTATCATATGGTGCTCCCATGTCAAGAGTAGATTAGAAATGGCTTTCTCACTGTGAGCAAAAGCTTTTCTGCAGACTCGTTGCACATGCCTACGTGGCAAATGTACATTTTCCACATCAGGCATCTGGCTGGCTGCACTCTGAAAGGTCCTGCAGAAATTATTTGTGTTATTCCACACAATGGTACCTCAAAGAACAGAGTAGATTGCTTTCCTTCTGCTGCTGGAAAAAACATTCAGAAAGTGATAGGGGGAGTGATGAAAGTGGAGATGGCTTAGTACCAATTCCTTGTGTTTTGTACTCTGGACAGTTACATTTTCTATTGTGAATGACCCATGAAAAGTCACCCATGGAGGAGGATTTCTTAGGAGGCAGAAAGGAAGGTAACTCAGCTCTTCAATGGGTGATGTATTCATCTTGGGTCTTGTGATAAGAAAGCAGCTGTGCTCACATGCATTATATAACAAAACTGTTCTGGCATCAGATGATTTCAATCACATCCAAATTTCCCTTTGTACTGCAGTTAGAATGTGGCTGGTATCTTGCTTTAAAGAGATTTAAACCAGCCAGGGTGGCCTCTTTCAAAAGGATGTTTACATCCACTGAGTCTAGCTGACATCATGGAAGTGTTGTAGAAGATCCTTTATGTGATGAGGAATCTAACCCTCCTATGTTAGTGTAGAAAACCAGACAAAATATAATAAGTAAATATTTAAAAAATAAATAGCAATTAAAAGAATTGAGGAAAGCTTATTTGTTTTCAGAACTGCAGATTACGGAACTAATCTGTACTTCAGTTTTTATCCAACATGATCTGAATATCTCCTGAAACTCTGAAAAGAATAGCCGAGTTTGTAAAAATCCACTAGTATACAGTGAAATACCTTTGAAAGCCTGTCTGCAGAGCAATGTGAGAAATATCTTACAGTTTATTTTGTTATTTCAAGCTACTTTTACATAAACTAGAACAGCCTTTAGTTACTGTGACCCTTGCTTTGTACAATATTCTAGTATAATAGGATTTTTTTGTTTTGAATGTAGACCAGTTAAAGGTGAGCTTCCATCATTTAAAAGTTATTGTGCATATACTGCCACTGATATGATTAAAACAAGCTGCTTAATATTTATTAAAAATGAATTTTCTGTCAGGTTCCAGAAAGACTAAAACAAATCCAGGAGGATGCAATGTTCGGTTTAGAACGCTTTTAAGATGAATGTGCAACAGTCTACACAATGTCCTGGGCTGCGTTTGTACTTGCTATATCTACATTGTCACTAGATGGCCATGACAGGCTTTCAGGCACTCAGAGACAAAACGTTTGATTCATCCAGAGAGTGGAAATGATTTATGGGCAAGTGATAAAAGAATAAGAGAAGTGAGATAGAGAGTATGAGAGAATACTTTTCATTAGAGGAATGTAAATTGGGAAAAGTAGAAAACCATTTCACCATATAGTCCCATTATCAGGTTTCTGATTGTCCCAGCTGTTTTTACGGCTTTGATATAAAAACATGACTCCTCTCTACAATCTTGCTTTCGTAAGTCAAAGCTTATATAATGACTGTAACAGCAGTGTTACTACTACAGCACTGAGTAAAATATTGCTATGGCAGGAGCTGAACAGTGCTAAGAGCAAAGAGATCAATCTGCAAATGTGGGAATACTGATGAATAACAGCAGAGCTGTGGTTTCATCACAAGCACTTTGCAAGCATCAGTGTGCACTTTGGCTGTGAATGGAGCAAATCCGGTGTGAGAGAAGGCATTTCACTGCCCGCTGGAAAACACAACGTGTGTTTAAGCAGTGGAAAGGATTTTATCTTGAACACTGGTGTTAGGTAGTATTTGCCCACTTGTAACGCTGTCAGATCCAAAAGTCTGGTGATCTTCCCTGCTAATTCCCCTCAGAATATGTCTGTCCTTGAGTGAGGCAGAGGCCAGGCAGATCTGGGATGTTTAAATATGAAGCAAAGTGTCTCTTCCAGGCCTTTCCTTGCAGCCCTGCTAGTATTGCAGAAGCACTGTGACGTTCACTTTACTTATGCACTCTAATGTGAAAGTACACATTTCCTTCGCCTTTATTTGCAGTCGTCAAATACTCTTCTGTTTATTAAGAGCTTGTCTTTTCACTGTGCTGAGGCTGCCTCCATTTGTGAGATAACCTTTCACATGCGATGATTGATTGTGGTATCTTAACAAGTGAAAGCATTGTTATTAAACTTTTGTTTTCCTTAAACTGTCTGCCATGAAAGGTCAAAATAGTTTAATTCTGAGGCAAGGCATCTGCCAATGATTGGCTCACCGATATTTCCGTGTATATTTTGCTTTTTTCCCTGACTGTTCTACCTATTCGGTGAATTGAAAAGAATTGATGGAAGTCCTGTGCCAAGTTTTCAGTTAAATGCACTTGGTTGCAAATATTTTGGCAGCGTATACAGGAGGGAGAATTGCAATACCTGTAAGAAATTATATCGAACGTCAGTTTGCTTCTGTGAGTCTTCACACAGAATAGATGCTCCTCACAGCAACAGTTCAAAGCCCTTGGTCCTGTGCAGTGGACCATTGCAGGCATAAATAGCAGAGCCCCAGCCAGCTGGTTTGTGCGTGGGAAGCTGTTTCTGTTCAAAAGCTTGGGAGTTCACAGCAGCTCACAATGGGTTTGCTCCCTTTTCAGCCTGCCATGGTGTTACAGTAGGATATTGGGAAAACCCTTTCACAAGATGAGAACAGAAAAGCTGCTGAGAGCTCAGAGAGGGTCCTGTATGTTTTTACATCATAGCTCTTGGCCATCCTTGTAAAGGCAAGGTGAGCCCTTCTGCTTGGGGTAGAGAGTTGTCTCTGACTGCCAGAAATGTTGCCTTTCCAAATAGGTAGTGTTGAGCCTCTGAAATTATGTCTAAGCAGCTGTTCCCACAAACTGGCTGCTCTGTTACTCAGCACAATTGGGAAATGGCAAGAAAGTCTTCAGCGGGATGTATTTCACTGCAGCAAATGCAAGAAACATTGTTCTTCTCCCATATCTTATTTTACCAAGCATGAGATCACATCTATCCAGAGAACAAAAAGCCATAATTTTTGTCCAATGATTCTTTAGTGTTCTGTTTTGTTTACAAGTAAGCATGATTTAGAGCTGAATGAATAATGGACAATATAATTTCTCAAATAGTTTCAGCATAAAACCATAAAATTTAACAAATGAATAATTCACTGAATATATTTGTGAATTATTTAGCCAGCTCTATATGCTGAATAAATATAGCCTGATGCAAGGCTCAGGGGAGTCAGTACCTTTCTAATGAGTTCAGCATATTTTGGATCAGGCCTTACAAGAAAAAACAAAATTGACAAATAATTTATTCGAAAGCAATTCCATAAAATCTTGACAAGTCCTTCTCATTTTGTGATGTGTATAAATTGCATTCAATGAATGCCAAACACATTTCGAAAAGTGTATCGTCTGTTCAAAGACAGTTTGTAAACAGAAAATTTCAGCCTTTCCACCCACCTGTTGTGTAGGTGTAACTTTTGGGAAAATCACATTTTGCAGAAAGCCAATGTTTCTAAGGGTAAGAAATTAAAACTAAATGTATTTTTTAACAAGAAACAGGAACTTAAAAAACTTGAAAGTCATTACTATCTTTGAGGATGCTGATTTATTGAGATTTGTAATTAACAGCAGTAATTATAGTTTTATGAAAAATGTATCTTGTTGAAAGAATTTATTTATTTTTTGGTAAGATTGCAAATTTGATTGATACAGCAGGAAAGGTGACATCAGATGGGAGCCTGGCTGAACGCATATGTCTCTTGGGTTTAAAAAGTAGATAGACACAAGCTAAAATATACAGTAAGCAGATTAAAATGCCTTCAGAAGTGTGTATTTTTCTACTGTAACCCTGCAGTTCAGGGACAAATGAATTAATGGCAATCCCATGACCTTTTTTTTTTTTTTTTTTTTCCCTTTCACAAAATCACAGAATGATGGAATCATAGAATCATTTAGGTTGGAAAAGACCTTTGAGATCACCAAGTCCAACTGTAACCCAGGACTGGCAAGTCCACCAGTAAACCATGTCTGACTGGTGGATCACAAGGTCTTCTGCCATCCTAATTTATGAGTCTGATGACAAAACCCAAAAATTACTATGACTTTTAATCTTATTTGCAATGTAACAGCTACTATTTTGAATCCTTCTTTCCTTAGAGGGTTTTGTGTAATGACTGATCAATCAGTGAAAGAATTGGGATTTTGAGTTGCTCTGAGATTTTTGATGGCTTTGTCTAAAAAAGTATTTTTGCCTTTGTGTTAATGAGATTTTTTTTTTTGAGTCCTTGAACAGCTGATATATTTTGCCAGGTGAGAGAACCCGTTTTTCTTATTTTAAGGAAAACTGAGCCAGAGTCTCAGTTGATATACCAACAAAGCAGTACAATTTTATCTCTTTCAATGGGACTGTATTGATTACTATTGGCCATAGCAGAACCCCAAGTCTATGTGTTTTTTGTGAAATGTTATTCACGTATAAGGTATTCTCAACTATATTCTCTCACATCAATTAACTTGTTTACAAGAGGCAGTAATTGCATTTGTCTATGGAAGCATATGGATCAGAGCACAATTTTATGCAATTAATTTCTATTTTTGAAACTCTGAATTACAAAACCTGAAGTTCCTTTCTCTTCTGATTTTATGGATTAATTCATTTGTCCTAATTTAATCTTAAAGTAAAACTGTATATATACTATATATGCAACTTAATATCTTATAAAATGCAACTTTTTGGCTGTATCTTGGCTACATTTTAATTCTTAAGTATTAATTCTGGTAAGTTAGGATCTATAATATGTAGTTGAGATGAATGATTAGATGTTATATGTACAATTTGCCCTCTGCCTGTCTTCTTAAATCCATCAGTTTTAAAATAAGTGACAATGGAAAAAAACCATAAGATTGTAGAATTTAGGTTTTACAGTTTGCAAAATTTCAAAAAGTGCTGGTTTTATTCTCTTCAGAGGCTCAGCTGTATATATTAGTGCTGTCATTGTTGACTGATAGTGCTTCGGAACCCTGCAGTTTGGCTTCCTGTCACAGGATATACCATGCTCAGGCTCTGGCTCAACCCTCCCTGTGGAACAATACAGCTGGGCAGGTGTGTTCAAATGTTGATGCATCTGGTACACTAGAAGATGATAGGAAAAACCTAGTCTTCCAAAGGCAACAAGTCATGTTCAATGTGTCTGAGTTCAAACCAGGAATCTTTGAACACCTATAAAGGCACAGCTTTTTCACACGATAGTGTAACTCAAAGGTTGGATAGACGATGCTAATGTTCCTGGGGTTTTGGCATGAAAAGGAGCGGGAAGTATTTTGACAGTGCAGTTTGTTTACCAGTGCCTTTGTCCATACTCTGTTTCAAAGTTTTTAAACAGATGCTTTCAGCCATCGTCTCTTGTTCAGCATAATGTGCTTTAGCAAAGTGTAGAATATTAAATCCCAGCAAATGTTTGGTTGACTGTGTCTTAAATTGTTTAATAGTGTGCATAGAATCTGTAAGAAGAAACGAAGTACATTGTTGAATGTCAAAGGAGGGAAAGAGTGGTTTTAGGTCTGATTCATACCCATGCTCAGGTAATCACCCAGACAGGACACAAAGACTCTTTGAGGACATGGACACTGTCACAGAAAATCAGAAAAAAGTACATTTAGACTAGATAAAAAGAAGAATTTTTTTTTACAATGAGGGTGCTGAAACACTGGCACAGGCTGCCTAGAGAGGTGGTAAATGCCCCATCCTTGGAAACATTCAAGGTCAGGTTGGACGGGGCTCTCAGCAACCTAATCTAGTTGAAGATGTCCTTGCTTACTGAAGGGTGATTGGACTAGGTGACCTTTAAAGATTCCTTCCAACCCAAACTATTTTATGATTCTGTGATTTACCCCAGTATTCTGTCTGCTGGTGACTAGCAACCAATACCTTCAGAATCAGGTGAGAACGATCTCTCAGCTGTCAGGTTCACATCCCCACACATTTATTTAAATATAGTATTTAAACACAGTATTTAAATATATTTCATACCTGAAGAGGTCAAAAGTGTTTTGACAAAGTCTCAGAACTTGCACTCTGTTAGTATACTCTCCAAACTAGCAAGGTTATTAGGCAGATGAGCTAAGACCTACTGGTACAGCAGACAGCAGGAACTGCATCTTTCTCAGCTGTGTCTGGGATTGTGCCAGCCACACAACATGGAAGAGACACTATTCTCACAGCCTAGTCGTTATTTTCATTGCTTGTTCACCTGTGAAACCAGTCTGTGGCTTCTGATGGAGCAGGAATGCCAGGACAGCCTTGTATAGGTCCTTGGCAGGTTGACTGGGGACAGGACAACACTGCTCATACAGAAATGTCCCCACTGCCACGCAACCACTAATGAGGAAAAGAGGTGCCTCTCTGTTTAATTACAGGGGGCCATTTTGCCTGCATGTTACTAGAAGCAGGATTGGAATGAAGGTCCAACATTTGTAATGACTATCAGAAATTATTTAACTCATTTCTCCAGAAAATTAGAAGTGGCAGTGACAATTTTCTCTGTTTCGGCTTTTGTAGTTACTAAGACAGTTTAGAGAAACACCATCTCTCCTCTGTCTGTGTTTGGATACTATTATATATATGGTGTTTATGAGTAATCCTGCCTCAAGGACAGAGTTACATTCCCAGGTGGAAGGATATGTTGCCATGTGAGATATCACAAGCTTGGCATATTTTTTCTTTTTTTCACTTCTTCACTCATTCAGCCTCAGGAGAGGCATCGTATTATATTCAAAGTACCAATTTACATAGCAGCAGTTTGTCAGTTAACTTAAGAGAAGCAGGTGTGATGCTTCAGCTCATAACAAGGATGTGATTCCTAGCTGAACAAAGCCTACTGCTTTTAACTGACTTGTTTACACCATCAGCACTGCTGTTTCAACAGCCGCACTCTCCAGTATCTCATATTAATTGGGAACTGCAGCCAGAAGGTATCAGGTGTCGCTGTAAATTGCTGGTTGTTGAATGATGCGTGTGAAACAGTCACTACCTTGAATGTGGTACAGTAAGAAACACAACGCTTAGCACACAGACCTGCTGCTCCTGCAACTCCAGCTATGAAAGGAGGACTATCCCCCATAAAACACTGCTCTCTGCCATTGTCTGTGGGGATTTCTAAAGAGAAACTGGGGATGCTGTGATTGAGTGGGTAGCAGTAACGCAGATGTGCGCTGCAGTAAATACAGCGCTATCAGCAGGTTACCAGCTCTGTGTACTGCCTGACTATGAGCTGTAATGTGACAAAGCACAACAGCTCTCTTAGTTAAAAAAAGCTCTTGGAGTACTTGTCTCTTAAGAATCTGTTCCTTCCACTTCACTTAGTGTCTTGGTGTCTGTTTCTCTGCTTTCTCTGTCTGCCTGTCACCTCTGGTACTTGTCCTTTTCAGCCACCTAAAAGTGCTACCCCATCATCAGACTCAGTCTTTCGAGCATTTTCCTTCATGTTTTCCTTTCCTTATTTTTAGAATAAAATGCCAGTCTTTGGTCTTCTGTTGGCTACTGACTCTGTTCAGTTTTAGGTCTCCATTTTCCTCCAAGTCTTAAATCACTGATCCATCTTTCAGACCCCTTAAATCTGCACTTCTGTCACTTTCATGCTTCTGAAATACTGACCTGAATTTTGGCATCTCTTTTTGACAGCTGTAGTCTTTTTTTGTCTTCTCATTTTTATTCTTCTATCGTCCTAAAACAATAGCAGGAAAACTCTCTGCTGAGCCTTGTATTCTAAATGTAATCTTTGTTGAATATCTTTTCTTTCATTAAAACTAATCTGAGGTGCACTACAGTCTTCCTCACTAGCACCAGGGATTTCACTGTTTCAATGTCCTTCTTATTCTTTTCATCCCATCCCACCTATTACTCCTCGTTTTTGAGGCTTAAGTGAAAACACAACACTCATTTCATGGGATTAGTGGTTTTTGGTCAATCCCTGCAGCTCACCTTCCTGTATCCACAGAGGACCTCTTTCCCAGCCTGTTGCAAATGTCACATCTGCATCTTGTCTCTCTTACACAGTAAGAGGAGAGTATGTATTGCTTCGTATCTGTTAAGCCTTGTGCACCTCTCTAAACTATACAAGAAAATCTCATATTTATCTATTATTGATAGGACTAAATCTCCAGTCCCCTTGGCTCACCTCAATATAAATGCAACAGAAAATGCTCAATATATTTGCTTTGCTTTGCCAGGATGAGAAAATTAATATTTTATTTCTTTTATTAAATAAGTAATGTTTTGCAGGACTAGTATCTTTTGAGGTATAGACATACTGCATTACTTACCACCCCAGCCCTATTTCCTTCAGTCCTCCCAATGAAGGAGAATCACAGAAGTGCTTTTGCTATTTCAGATTAAACTAATGCTTTGAGAATTTATTTCAACCTCACATGAATTTTTGCAGTTCAAAATTGATTTTCTTTCCCTCCTCACATTTGCTTGGATAAAGGTGTGTGTCTCAGCGTAGGCTTGTACACTTGTGGTAGCATAGGCTTGAGGGTGGTAAAAGAGCAGTTGTAAGTCTCCAGCTGTTGCAACTTCTTTCTCTAGCTCTCTTTTTATTTTGACCTCTTTAATACCTGTTCTTAGCATCTTAATAAAATCAGGGGTGTCAGTCAAGTAAGTTCTTCTCATGTTCCTCTGCTGTCTACTCTGCCGTGTTAATCTGCTCTCTGTAATGAAGATGACTTGAAGCTATCTATCCACTCTATGCAGTTCTCCAGGGTCTTGCAAAACACATTGGGAAGCATATTTATTTAAACATTACCATACATGCAAAATGAACATCATATTTTTCACAGAATAGCCTTGAGTATGTTCACTGTATGAAAAGCTCTCTGTGAAATCTCACTACTTGTTAAGAGGACAGCAAAATACTTTCTGGGGAAAGTAGACCTACGGAGTCATCAAGATAGGGCTGCTATTAAACACTAGGAAATTAATCATAACTGGATTTTCCTACCTAACCAACAATTCAAAAACATTAGTGCTTTTGCAGAATTTCTTCACCTGTAAACCTTATTTTTTATTATATTTTTTCTGTAAGTTTGATTCAGAGCCCTTTGGTGTCAATAAGAAGACTTGTAGTAATCAGTGAATACAGGATAACCTCTTCATAGAATAAAACAACTATTATTGTCTTGTAGTCAGGATAACATTTTCCTGAAGCAGATTATTTGAAAGTGGGTCACTGTAAAGGAGCTCTTTCAGAATTCTCTTCATTCTCTTCAGAAGAATTTAAGACACCTACTTCCAAAGACAAGGTGCTCTGCTAAAGTGCCCCCGTTCTGACTCAGCACTGCAAAACCTGTAAGCCTTGCTAGATTTGGCTTAGAACTGCTGTCTCTGCCTCTCTCATTTCAGCTACAACCTAGGCTGAGGTGCTTAAGACACGTTACAATGTGTGTCATTAAAACCTCTCAACCTTCACATCCATTGTAAGAGTGGAAACTTGTTTAGGAGGAGTTATACCAAGAAAATAACTGATTACAATTTTTCTATCTATTCTGCAGCACAGGGTTTAAACTTTTAAGCCTATTACTCATTATAAATCTGGTGGATGGGTTCAGTACCTCATTGCTTAGAAAGTTAGCAGCACATTTTACCAGGGAGGAGGACATTGTACAGCTACTAAATATGTGTTGTGCCGTCCTAAAGAGTGCAAGGTTGCATTGGCTAACATTTTAATATATTTTTAACGGTACTGAAAGAAACACACAGTGTGCCTCAGGTCTTAGACCTTGAGACTATTTACTCTTTTTATATGAAGTCATGCTAGATGTAAACCCAAAGCAGTTATCAAAGGAGCTGAAATCAAGCTCAGGACTCTTTTGTTCCCTGCCAAAGAAACTCTAGGGCTACTTTTACTTTCCCGCAGGCTGTTAGTTTCCTGCCTGCAGGCTCTTATTTTCCTGGTTTCTGAATTTCTACAGAAGATTTGAATTCTCTCAGACTATGAAAACCCTGGAACCCCTACGTCTAACTTCTTGGCCAAGTGCTTTACCATAGTGCTGTATTCTTCTGCTGCTTTTAGGAAAATGCTCCCCATTTGGATTTTTCAGTGATTCATAGTCAGCATCCCCCCAGGAGTGTGCCCCCCAGGTACGTGATTTGAGCAGATGGGAGCATTAGCTGCTTTGCTGACTGCTGGTGTGCTTAATGCTTCCTACCAGCATCTCTGCACACAGGCTTTCCTCGTTTGTCCCAAGCCACTTGACCCTCCCTAGGCACTGTATGAGGAAAACACATTTTTAACTCGCCTTTGTATGTTGGTATGTGGTGCCTAATTTGGAGGTTAGGTCTGCTTGCAAGAGGTGTCTACCTTCATGCTAACTTGTGAAAGAATAAGGATCTAGTTAGTGTACAACTAGTGACGCTGCATTGCTCAGAGAGCCGAGCTCTGCACCTTTCTTCTCCTCTGTGCGAAGCTGAGGAGAGTTAGATACTTGCTCATGATCTTTGATGTTACAAGGAGAGGCATGGACTTTTGAAGAACAGAGTGATTAAAGAAAATAAACCTGTCAGGGCAGTCCTTGGCGTGGTGCTAGCTTTAAATGAACAAATCTGTCCCATTTAAATCAAAGTTAATGAGAAGCTGAGAATTCTTGTGATTGGGGAAAACTTAAGCATGAACCTGAATGTTTTCCTAAATTAAAAGACTGGTTTTTTCAGTTAAAGATGGACCTCTTGCAGGAAACCAAATGTTAGACTATTCATAGTGGAACATTTAATGGGATTGTATGTCCTCACAGATGAAACGACAGACATTGAGATCAGTGGCACAGCAGATAATATATTTTTATTTTCCACCTATACACAGTTCTATCTTGCTTATATAAAAAACTATGAACTTCTGGTAATAATTTCTAGTAGTAGTTAATAGTAGTTAATGTAACAGCTGTACATTATTAAATAATTAACCTGTATATAAGGTATGATCATTTTCACCATAATAAGATGTAACTGTGAGGAGCTTTTCTACCCATCTTCATTATTGTATGATTTGGTAACTGCTTGTTGTAAATTACTTTCCAAAGTGTGTGTATTAAATCTTATCATTCAAACAAATGAAAAGTATAAAAGGGAGACTTAACACTGTTTCTTGGCCAGGAATTTTTACAGCATTTATGAAAGATTCTTTATGACAGTTATAAAGACATGTTACCAAAATACTTTGTCTTTCTGGAAACCTATCACAGTCTATAAATGTCTCCCAAAATTATGCTGAGAGCATTCTGATATTGCCAACCCAAATATACACATTTTTCCCTTGTCTTGAAACAAACCATAGAAAATCTTTGGTTTGGACTTGTCAGAAATAACAGTCACCCCTAAAGGGAGATATTTGACTTCCATCTGTTTGGGGGTTGTTTTTTATTTGTTTCTTTTTTGTGCTTCTAGTCTCCTGATTTTTTAACTAGCTTTTTATTTTGAAGAAACCTTATTTAACCTTCTTTCTGAGTTTTGAGTATTCAAGCAAAACATAAAGAACTAGCAAAGCACTAACACAAGGATTAGCATAATTTAGAAATATAAATTCATCCCCTCACTCCAATGGAAAATCTGCTAGCAACAATTTGATGTCCTTGTACATATTGTGTTATCCCTCATGTAGTTATTAATTCATATTGCTGTGTGAATGAGCATGAACTTTCCTAACTTTGTAATCTTTGGTATTCCTGCAGCACAGACTGTGCTGCTGATGTCCTCCATGTGGAGGGTCACTTGCAGTTTGTGATCATGTCTTTCATTCATTCTGCTAAAGACCACTTGGTCTTCTGGTAATATATTGTGACTCAGGATCACAAGCAGAAAGACCCCGTGGGCAATTCTTTTCTGTTATTTCTATTCAATACCTTAATGCACTTGCATATTTTGTGCTTCATTTTCCATTCATTGTTCCATTTTACAAAAATGGTTTTGTTTTCAGCCACAGGCATGGGTAAAATGCACATTCTCATAAAATCTCTGTAGGTTATTTAGTCTATTAGTAAGGTATATCCTTTTGACTTCTATGCAAGTTTTAATACTGTCTTAGGTTAAAGTTGTAGGATTGGCTCTTTGGTGGTGTTGGTGTGAGCAGGTAATACTTGGTTGAGTATGTGAAAGTATGTAAATATTTTTATGTTAATGAAACTTTATTTCAATTGTAATACAGGGATCTATTATGTAAGAAGTGCTTTAGCATTTATTGTGTATGGGAAAAGCAGAAATGTTACATGTAGGATACCTGCATGTTCTTTTCCGTATTTCTACTAGAAAGGTCACTTCAGCACTATTTCAAACTTTTATTTTCTAGCTCCTTCTGTTTTATGTGAAGCTTTGTTTGGGTTTTGGAACTGAATAGGCTGGGGAATTCCTCAGAAACAATGAGGAAAAGCACAGTTTGATGTGTACTAAAATACATGTGCCTCTAGTTAGGTTTCAGTCAAGTTCTGGACTTGAAATCCCTGGATGGAAATATATGCTACTATAAAAATGTTTTGCTGCAGAAACGGAGGCAACTTATAGCTTGTCTTGTGAGGTTGGACTGTATAGTGGTTTTCAAAGTTTATTAAGATATTAAGCTTTAATCTAGAATGAGGCATGCTAATACATGTTTCCCCTTAGTTGTTGTGGTGTATGTAAGTTGATGTTGAAAGAATTCAACCTGTACCCTGGGAGTCATCTCCCATAATCTCATGTGAACTGGGTCAAATTCACCTTCTGGCTGTACTGGAATGACTCCTCTCTGTGTAGGAGGAGGTGATCTATTTGGAGGTATCTTCTTCTGCTGAGCAACTGATAAAGTACCAAGGGTGTCTTAACAGAACTTGCATGTCACTGTCCATATGTGTAAGGAGGACTGATACCTTTTTTGATGATCTGCCATGAGGTAACACTTTTAAAGAAGTGCCGAGGATCTTTGAGCACTGCTTTAAAGAGATGTGTACTTTAGCATTTGAAATAAGGAAGAACAACCTTTCCTTCCTGTAAAAAACACATCCTGGAAAAGCATGGTGCTTTGAACTGAAGAGGTATGTGGCCTTCAGTGAGCATATACCATCAGCTTTACTGCAGAACAATCATTAGGTTCATTGTTACAGCTGTAAAAGCTGTGATTTTCTGTCTAGTTAAACAACTTTTTTTTTTTTCTAAATCTTTTCATTGCTCCTCTCAAGTAAAATAGTTTTTACAATTCTTCTGCATTCAGGATCCAAGGAAATGATATGTACTATCACAGCCATACTGGGTTTTGCGAGGTAGGGGCAAGAAATAGTATTTGTTTTGGATGTGGCATGTAGTAATGTGTGGCTGCTTACACCAAGTATAAAGATATCTAAAATCTTTATTGATTGCATTGCCGTCTCTGCTTTTTGCGCTGAGTTCTGTTCTGCTGTAGTTCTTCATGAAGAACTACAGATGCAACTGGCTGCAAAACAGGACCTGAGGTTAAGACTGGGAAGTGCTGGCAAGCTTAGTCGTAGATTTATAGTACCGACTAGGGAGGAAACTTGTGTGGACACCATTGGTTAGTGTTGTTTCCTTAGCATGTGTAGCAGGAGCAAAAAGACACCTCTGAAAGACTTTGAAGAGCTAATATGGTAAAATCTCTTCCCTAGTAGCACCATGTAGACTTGTACTTCTGTGTAACATAAAAACCCTACCTTGGAGTCCAACGTACTGTCAGTAATAACGTGGCCTTGGTTAGTATGGCTTGTCTTCTAGTATTCCTTCTCCTCTTCTTGCTTTCTGCAAAAATACTAGCATTTTCTGGCTAGCTTGCTACTTTATTAAGGTGTAGGCTGGCTTTGTGCTGAAGCTTATGAGGCAAAAGTGAAAGGCAGTAGGTGCTTCCCTGTATGAATTAATGAAATGGCAGTGTACAAGTTCTTAAGTTCTTGTTTCTCCACAACTCCCCATCCAGTAGTGATTGTCCTGCCTTCTTCCACTAAATTATGAGTCTTTCATAATTTAAAAAAAAAATCTTGTTAAAATTAGCATTAAATTCACATCTTCAAACTTTATAGTAAAGCAAATCAAATCAACTGGCAATAAACTGTTTCTGTATGATATCCTGCATTCCTGTTTTGCTAAATCCAATCATGTTTCCAAAGCAGTACCTGCTGTTCTCAAACAACACATGCTGTTACCAGCTCCACACTAGACCAGCTGGCATATTCATGACTGAAGAGGTTGGTTGGGCCGGGCAGTGAGAAGAAGGAATGCTTGGTGTAAAGGGAATTGACCTGAAAACACACTTTTGACCATGACTTGTTCCATAAATAACCTTATGCCCTATTGCCACCTCAGCTACTAGTACTGTTGCATGAGCTGTAGCACTAGAGTACAATCCCACTTTGAAATATTTATCTTCTCAATACCACTGTGAAGTTGGGAATTACCTCTCTTGCTATTAATGCGTGGCATTGTCCCTGCAAGTCTAAAAGCCTTCTCTGTGCTGCTCTGTATGACAGAATGCTATGACACAAAATAAAACTAAATCCAAATTTTCCCTGTCCAAGCTATGGTTCCCCAAAAAAATAAGAAGCAACTTTGCTCTCTTGGTGTGCTCCGAATGATAAATGCCTGGCAGGCTTTTCTTAATGTCATTAATCACTTATTTCCCTAGACTTAATTCAGTGCCATGTCACATGCAGCGAAGCATGGCCAGGATGCTGTATGGCGGTAAACCACTATTTTTGGACATTAGCAGGGGGAAAAATATCCTTCTCCTGGATTACAAATAGTTTTTTTCCTGGCTTTATTTCCCACTTTGCAGTGGTTAATGCAGGACTGGTTTACTATAAACTAGATGCTGATATAGTATACAAAAGAAGGCATGCACAGGAAGTAGAGGGCCATGAATTATAAGTGGTGCTTCATGCAAAAAAATGTATTGGTGTAATGTAACAGCAAAATGAAGTAAAAAGTATTATCAATTCTCTTGCAAATTCCTGGATTAATTTCATCCCAGATGGTGACAGGATTAATGTATTGCCAAAATTAACCCTTGTCCTTTCTTGATGATTAATAGCTTATCTGCATTTGTTTAACTCTGAGTAAAGCACCACTAAACTTAAATAGTGGAAAGTTTCCTGTGGAAGCACTGCTTGTAAAGCAGAGGTCCATTGTATGGTAATAATGCTGTGTTTCCAATCCAACGCCAACTCCAATCAATGGAGTTTGGACTTACTGGAAAGTCCAGGTGCCTTTAAGAAAAGACTAACACCTTGTGCTTATATATACACATAGACTCCTCCTCTGGATTACCTATCTGATGGTTTACTTAACAGGCTGCAGTGATGTGAAGTGTCTTACTGGACATCGAGTTGTAGCACCTGGGAGAGAAATTAATTGTCAAGATGAACAAAACCCAATTAGTTATAGATGGCTGATAAAGTTAAATTGCACTTGTTCAAGTCATAGGATAAAGCTTAATAATCTGGTTGTTCTAAAAGCAGCGCCTTTGTTATTTGATTTTTTGAGGGAGAAGCTCGTCTACTACTGTTCAGGACTTTTTCTGCTCAGATTTAGGTCCCCAGTGTTCTATGGAGTCAGAATTTCACCACAGCAGCTCTCCTGGCCCTGGAGGAAACGCACTGAATGCAGCTGGTGCAGCGGCGGGAGTTCCCTGCACCTGCCTGTCACCGCATCGGGCAGGGGGCAGCGAGGGGGGGGCACTGGTGCTCTTATAGCTGAGAGAGGTCAGTGCCAGACATCTCTGCTGGCTCTAACTGATCATGAGAAGTGAGCTCTAGCTGATTTTTTTTTTCTTTTGAGCCAGTCTAACTTCCCATTTTTCTGACTGCACATTAAATGACTTGCATTATCCAAGGCAGAAGGCAGCGTGCTGTACAAGACCTGCTCACCCTACAGATAACACAAAGGACTGTCTGTCTAACAAAGATCAATGGGCTGGTTCCTTCTCCAGCACTTAGCTGGCACCAATAGGTACTACTATCAGTGACTGTCACTGAGTAGGGTTGACTACCCTGGGGAAAGGAATGGCATGAGGCTAGCGCAATCTTTGACACTCTAGAACTGACATTAAAGGATGACTGGACTGGCTCAGAAGGCAAGCTGATGATGCACTAACCTCTTAAACTCAACGAGATTATCATAAATTTCTGGTCACAGAATAAACGTACTGTACTCAGCAAAATACTCCGCAAGGCTGAAGTGAGACAGACCACCCGAAGCTAGGATCATGTTTTGGTTCAAAGCATTCTGTAATGCTGCTTTTACTTCTCCCCTCTTCAGATTTAGAAGTGGCAAAGGCAGGAACTGGGAAATCTTACAGATTCCTGAACAAATTTAATGCTGTTTAACTTGTTCGCCTAAGGGATAGGAAAATGCTCTATATTCACACAACTCAAGTGGGGAGGACCCCTACAGAATTATATAAAATCTTTAACAGGAGTCACAAACTTATCACATTCCTTTCAGCTAGCAATATGTCTCCATTCTGTTACTTAAATGGCTGTGTTGTGTCATTTATCAATTCTGCAGTGCATGAATCATTTATCATGGATTTCTATGTGGTCTGAATTTGTTAGATGCTGTACCCTGTATCCTACTTTTTCAATGCTGCTTAGAGCTACTTGTGCTATTTTGAAGTTATAACTTCCTCCTGTCGCAGGAGGGGATTCTTTCAGAACTTCTTTTGAACAGCTTTCCAAAAGGAGCCCTGCAGAGGTGAGATTTGCTTGATACGACTATCTAATGCTGGCTGTCTCTTTCCATATTTCACCTCCTATTAATGCTTCTGCAAAACCAATAATGGATAAATGGGTACATAATTCATCAGACCTAAAGATGAGTACAGAATAATGGGAAATAATAGCTTGTATTTAAGGTTCAAGGAAACTGCTCATTAGTTGAGTTTTCCTTTACAAGTCTAATATTCTATTACAAGTGGAACTGATTATAAAATGTGGACCTCTGGCACAGAGTGCCCACTGTGGTCTCCAGACAGCAGTAACACCACTGGTCATGCTGTTATGGGTGGTTATAGTAAGATTTCTGCCCTCTTACTTAGCTTCAGATAACTGATTTACACTAGAACAACTAAGGAATTACCTAAACGTTTTCATTATTTATCCCTAGAACTGCACATCCACTGGTACTTGGTAGTCCTCAGTCTCATGGCACTCTGTGATTTCTTCTGAAGCCTCTGGCTGGGATGTAGCTGAATATGACTTCCAGATCTGAACCACACTGAAATGGTTAGAAAGTTTTGTAAGGGAAATGAGTGCTCCAGACGGATAAAGAAGCAGCTGGTCAGTTCAATCCAAAGCAACCCTCTGTCCAGAAACTGCACTGAAAGCTAAAATATTAGGTCTTTTCGTGCTAGTGGCTACCTCATTCAGCTGGTCATTAATATCTCTGCTCAGTAATCTTGACATGATTGCTCATGCAGTTATGGGTTTTGGGTTTTAAAATAGTGTCTGAAATTCTTTAAAAGACCTTGTATTTAAGCTGTGTCTAAACAGAATGGAAGGTGCCCAGTCTAGGAGCTTTTCCCTTTTACTACTGAAGACTTAGATCAGCAGATTCAAGGCTGAACAAAGTGTCTTGGAAAAGCAGAAGACCAATTAAATGGATCTTTTTGTTTCTGGCAGCACACCTCTTCCTCCATATTGCCTGCTGCTTCCATTCATTAAAAACATTTAACATGACATTACATTTTTTCCTCCTCTTATATTACTGTACATGGCTACTTTGTCTGCCTTCATGCCACCAGCTTTTATTCTTCTTTCCTTGTTTGCTGTGCAGAGGCTTCTTGAAGCTAGGATAAGAGGCCGTTGAGCAATCTATTTACATATGCATCTAGGATTCCTTTAAAACTGTTTCATTTGCTCTGGCAGCTGGTTCAAGAGTTCCAGGACTGCAGTTACCAGAATGGTCGCTGCTTGTTTAGGGATTTGGTAGTGGTGTTACTGGCTGTTGTCATAGGAAATTTCATATCAGGCCAGTCAATTCTAAATGGTTGTTACGCAGTCGTCACTTTCTGGTGTTAAGTCAGTTTAAAATCAGAATGAAGCAAAAATACTCTATTCTTAATTTCTTGCTTATTCTTTCCTGGCTTCAGTTTTCTTACATTCAATGATCACAGCATGCATGAGGCCGAAGATAAAAAATGCAGCTTCCCTTTGGTGGGACTCAATTATCCAACTGTCTCAATGTGTTGATGCATGTGTGTTGGGTAACGTTAACGTGATGTCTAATATATTACACTTCTCTAGCAATATGACTGCTATCACAGAAGGTGATGAGGGTGGAGAAGTGAATGGATTACTACAACAGCGATGCATTTATATTTGAAACCAACATTGCTATGCCATTATCAGGATGTCTTTGAGTAAATTTCAGGATTTAACATCCATCAAGCTGCCTGACAACAATAAGCCTGCATTTGTGAAATGTCTCATAGGATAGAGGCATAAATCTGAGTTATCTACATAACAGGGATATTGAGTTATGTTACACAAGAGAGGCCATAAACATAGCTGCTCTGAAAGCATATCTAAGAATAGACACCTAAAATACAACTCATTGTAGTACAGTAACACTGGCTTTATTATAGCTCTAACTTTCAACAGAAACAGAAGGAAAGAAATAATTTTAGATTTATCCCTTCAGGCTGACTGCTTAGGCCACACACTTATGCAACTCCTAGGGACATGCAATTCATTGAGATGAACAAAGCTCTAGCAGATCTCATCTGCTACTGAAATTCAAAGAATTGTATGCTTAGGTAAGCTTAGTTGAAACTAATTGTTCTGGCCTTAGCTTCTACCTGTGATACTTAAAACCAAACTGAATTTTTGGGTTTATTTAGCCTAATTGTTTGTCACTGTTACTACAGCAATTCTAGCGTGTATCACTTCTATACAGTAATACCATCTTGAAACAAATGATGTCTCACCAGAATAGAATGATCTGACACGAGGGAAACGAGACTATCACTGTATATTTTCTTTTGAAGTGTCTTGCGGTTGTGAATTGGATAAGGTATTTGTCTGTATTTAGTGTAAAATACCTAATATTCTGCACTGGTACATAAAGCTCACATTTTCAATAATTATACTGAGATGGTCTTTCCATTTCTACAAAATGGATTGCTTTGGAGAAAACTCCTTTCAGTAGAATGAAGTACAGAAGCCACCTCCTGGCATGTTTCAAGCCATTCCATTTTCAGGACTCCCGAGTTTTTTGTTCAAAATCTTGGAGTAGACTAGAGTAAATCATGATGTGAAACAGCACTGGGTTGCAGCTTGTTCTAGAAAAAAAACTGACCAATTATTTGTTCAAAACACTGGTGTTCTGTATGTGTAATTAACTTACTTTTGTTTAAATCTTATGATGCATTACTTTGTCTCCGTTTCACATAACATGAGAATTATTTAACAGAGTAGAAAGTGGTATGTTCATACACTGATGTGGCTGCTTGGCCAGTGATGTTAAAGGACCAATAGATTGTTACCTGGTTGTTACCTCTTTGAAAACAAAGTGTAATGGGAGCTCAGACCCCTCTGATCCCTACTTTGCCACCCACACTGACTGCAGGAACATTATTTCGCGCTCTGATTCTAAGTACATTAACTTCTAGAGCAATTAACCCTGCAGTTTTCTGGGGCACCATCCATTTCAGTTTGTTTTGAATTAGGTGTTCATGGTGTCTCAGAGACACTTGTGTGAGCCAGGCCGAGAGCCCTTCAAACCCTCTGACTTCAGAAAAGTGGGAATGCAATTGCTACCGGGGCTGTGTGAGCTCAGCTTCGAAAGCATGCTTGAGTCTGCCCTCCCTTTTTTAGGCCCTTCCTTGGCTTTTCACAGAGATTGTGCAAATTATAAAAGGAGGAGCAAATATGAAGTGAAAACACAACCTAGACTTCCCATCACCACTGTAAAGGTCTGAATACGGAGCTGAAACTTGTGGTTAGTGTGGACTTTGAAACAAAGTGCCCAGAACATCATTGGTTGTGGGCATCCTTCATACTATGGGAGAAAGCAGAAGAGGAAATGTAAATCAGGAGTGTTTGTGTTCCTGCATTTGTACCCGGACTAGAGGACTTTCCCCCACTTTACAAGGGGCAGGAGCATAATAAATGACACACAATGCTTCCAGTCCATTTGGGACAAAGAGAAACTGAACAGCCCAGAGACAAGCTTGGTCTTGTGTGACTTCCACAATGAAAACAACTGGCTTTAATAAGATTGAAGTATAAATAATTTGGCTGAGGGATACAACCATGTCTTAATCAAGGGGGATGTGCTCTGGAAAAAGTTGACCAAGATTTAATATCAAATATGATGAACACACGTGATCAAATATATGTGCATTTGGTTGACTTCTGGATCATTAATCGCCCCTTCTAGATTCCTTTGCTGGTGGGTAGTAAATCCAAATTCTATCAAACTACTGAAAGGATTTTGTGGAGTAAGGGGATCCTGGCCTTGCCAATTTGAGGTTTTGTAGAGTGGTTTATTTTTTTAAAAAAACTTCTGCTAGGATGATGATGACTGCTCTATGAGTGGATAACAGTTTTGTACCATTAGACAGAATATAATGGAAGTCTTCTCATCGTGGGGCCCAACACAACTGTGATAGAGTTTTTAGATGATGATAGGAGTTTTCAGATTTCCTTTGTGGGCTATACTCGGCTGTGTCTCCTAAATGAAACCACCATACAATGCACAGATGATCCTGGAGATTGTCTAGCAGGAATGATACAATAAAGCATTGCTTTTAATGAATGCTACCAGCAAGTCAATGCCAGTGTTTCCCAGGCACTACCTAGCATCATCTGTTCTTCACTTACTAGATGATTAGTGAAAGACAGGCCCAGCAATGTGCCCTGGAGGTATATCTCTAAGTACCCATGGACCAAAGCAGAATGCAGATTGCCAGTGATGTGATTAAGTACACCAAGCAGTGATTTGCCTCCCATTCGTCTCTGAGACAGCAGTTGGAGTAAGCCTGGTTGGACACCCCATGTGCTTAGTGAAGCTGCCGTAATACTTGGCTTAAGCAAGGTGAAAAATGAAGATTAGAGTATCTCTGCTTGTGAGAAAGGGCAAAGAATAACTTTAAATACACACTTAGATGTGCTGACCAAGACTTGTCTTAATTTGTGGGAGGACGGTCTGCTACATGTGATGAATGGGGTACCATGTGGCAACTGCAACAATAAACCGCCTTTTTTTTTTTTTCCCATAAAGAAACCTGTTTATGAATGGCTGAGACAGGGTAAATCCAGTTACCGGTTATACTAAACAAGCAGGTTACAGTGTGAAAATCAATTAATTTAATACATTAGAAAAAGGGGAAAAACAAAGCCTTTAAAAACGGAGAGAGAGAAAACTTTATTAATTGTTGTTTTCTTTTCATACTAAAAGATAAATGAAAAGATGCAACTTTTCCAGGGCTTTTGTTGATTGATAACCAGGAACTTAACAATTTGTAATAGCTGTATCCTGAAAATAAACTTAACTGCAAAACCAAAGCAGAACATATAGAACACTTTCTAGAGGCACAGCTTCTTAATTCATTATGTCTAATCTTTAGCAAATAGGTAGGTCCAAGCCTTTATATACACTGTCTAGATGGTAGCTGTTCATCTGAGGGGAAAAAACAGTCTACCTAAAACTGGGGATGTTCAACAATCTAGTTGAGCTTTGGAGGCTGTGCTTTGAGTGGCTGGTACCTGATGCTCATGGTGTCTGTATTGTGGAGGCTTTTGCAAAGATGTTTCACTGCACACAATATACGCGGGTGCATTGTGAAGTGCAGTTTGCTGGATGGAGGTGCTGGGCAGAGGCATGTATTCAGTACAATGTTCCTGCAGGAAACACCCTCACATGAGGTATCTGTGGGTTTTCCTAGTGATATGGTTTCCTTTAACTCTAGGAATCTGAGTATGAATGTTGGAGACACAATCTGGAGGATCCCTGAAGTGTTTGTGGCTTTCCTGTCCTCTACTAGAGAAACATTTGCTCTAAGCCAAAATAAACAGCCCTGTGATCGTACCCTGGGCCACAGTAAGCAGACTGCCCTCATAAGCATTTGGGACGTAACCGGGTACCAAAACAAGGGAGGAGCAAACAATTAAAATCCTATGCTCATACCTGTGTTCTGCCCCTTGGCTGATATGAGCAGAAGGATCTCTGCAAACAGGGGAGCTCTGTAGCCTTTGAGCCCATGCAGAGAGAACAGACGTCACCTGGTGCATTGTTCTTTATTCTCATTGGAAAATCTAATCACCGTACGAAGTAGTCGCATCAGAGCAGTCTTTCTCCAGGGGCTGTGGGAGTAGTATCACAACAAAATAAAACATTCCTTTTCAATTCTTGATGTAACTCACTGTAATAGTTCTCCCTATTGTCTCATCATTTCCCTTCTATTTCCTCTTCCATTTAGAGGTTTTCTTGTTGAGAGAGTCTATGGTTGAAGACAACAGAGTGATAGAAGCAGCATACTGAAAAACAAGTGGAATCACTCATTATCAGCAGCTTTACAATCTTAAGTGTGTCAAGTTGCAAGAATTGCAGGATCTAGATAGCATGCTGGGAACTGTTTTTTCCTATTTTAGTAATGAAATGGTTGTGACCTAAAGGGATCATCTACTCCATGCACTAAGAAATGTGGACTTGTGGCCAGGTCAGCATGAATAGGTGTATTCAGTACATTAATCAAAACAAACAACTTCTTTTTCAAGCAGGAAAAGGTTGTTGGGTTTGGATTTGGATTTTTTTAAAAGAAGATTAGATCAATTGTTCTATGAAGCAGTTTTAACTGAAAATTAAATACACCAACTGCATGAATAAATAATTTTGAGTACCAAGAGCCCAGTGTATTAATATTTCCACTAAGTACAATGACTATAAAATAGCACTTCAAGTCTTGTCTTTACATCCTTTATTTTACAAATGAAGAGCAGTGGAACTTGCAGAAAAAAACCAGCTAATTTTGGGGATTGACGAGATACTTTTATGTCAATAAAAATAGGGAGGAACCACTCACAAATTAGGGCAAGTCATTCAAAAGAAAAATAATAAAAAAACCCCACCCCCACCCAGCCCCCCCCCAAAAAAAACCCACAAAAAATCCCACCCACCAACCCCCCCAAAAAAAACCTCCACCAAACAAAAATTCAACAACAACAAAAACCAACAAAAAGGTGATAGAGCTGCCAAACAAAACTCAGCTACAGAAAGCTGAGTGTTACAGGGGATTGTGTAATAAAACTAAACCATGAGTGTATTATATGCAGATTTCAACTCTTTACCTTTCTGCCTCTGTAGAGTTTAATTCTGAAAATGAACTGCAGTTGCTTTATTGGAAGAGCAGTTGCAGCTGGTGTGCAATGCACAGCTCAGCCTGGCTTACCTCTGGAAATTGTGAAATATTTGAAATGGTACAACAAAAATAACATGCCAAATACAGACTTATACAGGGGTGTCAGTGTTTATGACCAATAGATAAGGAAGTTGGATTATTAAAAAAAATATTTCAAAATTGCTTTGATGCTTGTGTTTTAGGTCATTAGTTCGCTGTATGTTAACACGTACTCAGCTGTTTGCTGGAATGGTTTCACTTCTGTAATATATGCTTTGACCTTTATTTTCAACTATTTTATCTAACTTACAAGTTTTGTTTTCTGAAGCTAGCTGCTGATTTCTCAGGTTAAGGTGATTTTCCAGGCTTAACCCCTAATTTTCACCTTTTATTGAGGAAGTTTTCTTCTGTATTAAGTAAAACCACTTAAGGCACTTTTAATCTTCTCTGTTTTTTTGGTCAAACTCTATTAGTAGACTTTCACAAGAGTGTAGGCTGGCAGAAAGCAAAACATCATTCAACAAAAAGAATACTTGTCACTGTCAGCAGAAGGATGAGGTTGAACTGTGCTCACTAATGAGAGGAAAAGCTGAAGTTTAATGGAAAAAGGAAATATTCTCTGATGCTTTTACCGAACTTTATATATTTGGTACTGCCCATGGGGTATACTTGTGTGCCCAGCATAGCATCGGGTTTTTTGCACCAGATCAGGCACAATAAAAACAATGTTACCTTAACATAATGAGAGGCTGTGAAAACAGTATCTTTTGGGTGGGGGGGAAAGGAGTTGAAAGGGAACCAAATGTTCTTTTGCTTCCAGTTTGACCTGGCATTATTACTTAAAATGTGAGTAGATTTCTCTTCCAAGGAAAAAAACCCCAAAACACCAAACACCACCACCACCACCCCTCCCCTCCCAACCACCAAAAACCCAAATAGCTTTTCTTTCCTCAGACTACATTATATACCACAAGAAAGGAGTTTTGCAGCCTTAACTGGCTTGCCAAGGAGTAGTATTCTATTCTAATGAAATGTAGGCAAACGAGGCAGAGGGTACACCCTCTTCACAGTGCAGGGACATGTCTTCTGGCTGTGATACTTAAATAGGGGGAAATGGAGGAAAATAAAGTAGCTTCTTGGAAATTAGTCAACATGTCAGTGGCAGAACTGGACAGGGAACCTGTATCTCCTGACTCCTGGCCATGAATTCCTTGTAACACGTGACATCATCAGAACCAGACGTTGCAGGATGACATCTATTTTAGCAAGGCTTATGATCTGTGCTCCTGACAATGCTGTTGAGTCCTGCACTTATTGTTTCAAATATAGGCCATATAAAACAATCACTGGTGTCAATAGGATTTAGTAATAAAAGTGAAGAACACAGCTATAAGATTAAAAAATGTGTTAGGGTGGAAGAGGCTGCTGTTGTAGGAAATAAATATTCCTGGTTAAAGGAGTGAATGCAACAGGTAACACTTAATGGGTAAATTCATAATGAAGTCATATTTAAACATCAGCATGTTAATAACCATGCTGAATTATGACACAGGACAATTGATGTAATGAGTTTTAAATAAGATAAAAGGAAAAAATCCTTTGAAGTGCAGCTATTATTTAAAGTAATTTTAAAGGGATCATATTATGATCCATCAAAGAAAGATCAGTAAAAAGGTGTGTGGTAAAAGTTATACTTGAAATATACTTCTACATTATTCAGCATAGTGATTCATGCTATAAGCTATATTATGCTGTGCTTGAAGCATGGCTAGGGAAACCTGTGACTAATATACCAAATGGACCCAATCTTGAGAGATAACTATCCTGAAGTATGAAACGAGTGTTCATGTGTAGGTAGGTAATGTCATGAAGCAAACTTACCATTGTTTTACGGGACAGATCTTGTAGCTGTTAAAACTGATACTACTCAACTAACTCAGGGTTGTACAGACTCATACCTGTTGAGCACTTGCTTCTAACTCTTGCTAAAAGATCTCTTCTCCGGTATCGTAATAGCATGGCCCACAGTGCAACTGTCTATTGGATCCCGTTTGCCCCATTAAAAACAATCTGTTTGGATGCTACTTTATAACCAAAGTGTGGAGTAACAGGGAATAGGCCCTTTAGTTTGTGTTTATGTGTGGTTTAGCTTGCGTTCTGGATGCTCAAAAAGCAGGAACTTAAGTTGCTGATTTCCCATCTTCTTTAATCTTATGGGAATATGTGAAAAAATTGAGACTATTTTCCTTTCATATCTTTGCAGATGTTTGTGAGAGATGAGGAAAGTAGCTCATCAAATTAACAGGAGTTGATAGACACATGCTGCATATGACTGAAAATCTCTCAAATGGTATGTTTGTGCACACAAGGGATTTTCAGCTTTATACACAGACACCAACCTTGTGTTAGTAACATCTTTTTAATGGAAGAAATATGTAAATGTACTTTTTTCTAAATCCTTGTTAGCAGGGCTACTCTGGGGAAAACTGAGCAACTACATCCTTGTAAGAACTTTGCTGATTTGGATTTAAGCTTAGGCTCCATACACTTAAGGAATGCCGATAACCCTTTGCCTAGCAAAGGTACTATTAGAGGTACCGGCTTTAGTGCACTACCTGGTCTCGGGGCGTGTGGTGCATTTCCTGGCTAAGGTCATGCATCTTTGTTGTGTTTCTTGTATATTTTGGTGGTATCTGTGCTTTAACTGTCTAGAAGTCTTTCTTTTGTGCTTCCCAATGAAAAGCATAAGAAAAATCTTTCTTAACAGTGCTTCCCAAAAACCTCAGATCCAGACTAAGAAGATAATTACCTCCGTAACCCATAATGATTAGGAATGGGAAGCCTAATGGTCTTTTAGCATGTTCCTCTGTTTGACAGATCTGTGTCTGAATTCTAACAGGGATTTTGGATGTGGTTTTAAAAAGAGGAGGATCTGTGTACTATTAGATCTTCTGGGCATATAAACCTGATGAGGATCAAGAATGACCAGATGGGACCAGTCACATGATGGAGCTTGCTTCAGCTTTGTTTAGGTAATTTGCAGAGGTACTAAGGCTGTATGCTCCAATGCAAAGCTGTTACAAATATCAAAAGGTGGAGTAAGATTGCATGGGTTTGGCACTCTTCATCAGCTGCCCTCATTTTGCTAATCCAATAGTAAGACCCAAAATCTGGATGTATTATTGTCAAATTGAAATGTCCTTCTGCTGTGTTGTGTCCAGAAAACCAAAGCATACCTACCGGGTAACAGCTCCATGCCTTTTAGTGGGGACTGCTTTTTTTGGTATTGAAATAATGAGTGGTGTGTCCATGGATATGCCTTCTACAGATCTGTGCCTTTACACGTTCCAGTGCACAGAGAGCATCTGTGGCTGCCAGAGGTGCCCAGAAAAGTGGGTGGGAGAGGAAGGGCATTGCCAGTGCCACTGCCACCCCCAAAGTCTGATGCACAGGACTAATGGGAGGTGCTGAGAAAAAAGTATGTTTGACTCCTTGTCAAATGGTAGGAGTCTAACAAAAATCATAAGCTGTTTCACAGTCAATAGAGAGCTGACAGATCTCCATTTCTGAGTGGTGTGAGCTCTAAATATTGTATCTCCAACAGGATTTGTAAAATTTCTATGCTAATGGCAATTAACACAGATGTCCTGCATTTCATTATTATTGCACCCTAGTAGAGCTTGGCAAAACCTATATGATGATATTATCAAGCACTGGTTTTCAAAGCAGGACTGTGTAATGCTGATATTTAGTCCAATCTGGCTGATAATAAGATACAAGTAGGAATCTAACCCACCCCTTGTGGTAGAGAAAGCAGTCCCCACAAGCCTGCTGGAAAGGGGGAAGGAGCTGTTTGTGGGTGGGAAGCTCAACATCTCTGTCCTCCGCGATAGCTTGGAGAGCTCCCTTGTCAGTTTGAATCTCTCCCTGCTGGCAAGCATCAGTTATATTCCTGAGGGACAATCCCCAGGGTATTCCAAGAGTTTGTAATTTAGACTTTTGGACCAGGGGCCATCTTTCTGTCTGTCATCTACTGTAGTGGAATCTTATTTACTAGCTGGTTCTTATAACATTGTAAATGGTCACAGTCTTGGAGGCTCTGCTGAATTAGTTTCACTTTAGAAAAATCTGTGTGATTCTGAGCACTTCATAAAGTTCCATTAAAGTAACAGAGCCTTAACACATATTGTGATGTTGAAAAGTGATAGGCACAAGAACATTATCAGCTGCTTTGCTGAATCGGTATGCTATGCTTTCTTGCAGGGTTAAAATGAGTGGTGATAGGAGTGAGGAGAAACAGCCCATCTCTTAAATGTTACCTTATTTAAACAGCTATTTTCTTAAACTACTCTTATTCATTAAAAACAAATGATGTTCCACTAATAAAATATGATCCTTGCTTACATAGATTTATTCTGACACCACCTTTAATAAATTGGAAGGAGAAAGTGCCAAAAAAGCTCAATTGCGCACATCTCCGGTATACGATACTGATACACTTTGACACCTGCACATTTTAGTTTGCATCAAGGGTCACTTTAAACTAGGAGGGAAAAGGAGTTTAGGATAAAGTCAGCAAATTGACTCTAGGGTTTTTTTTTTACAATAAAAGTACCACTTAATTTAAGATTTAAAAAAACAAAAACAAAACCACCCCAAAAGTTATGTTGTGCGCTTCAACTTGTGTGCCTGAAAAAGCAGCAGGAAAAGCTGTTTGAGGAAAGGTTCTTCTACAGAGAAGCACATAAGTACTGCTATACCCCATCTGACCCCAAACCTTTACCCTGGTTGTGTCCTTAGTTGATAACTGGTGATATTCTGTAAACAATTATTGATCTTTATTGACAATGTTTTGGGACATAATCTTGAATAATGTGTTAGTGAAAGAGGTTAAAGTATTTCACCCTGAGGGAAAATAATTTTTAAAATTATTTATGAAAGAAATTGATACAATATAAGGCTGTGTATATGTGAAGTGATATGTTATGATAATATTTTATTTTCTTTTTACAGAAAAGAATAAAGCTTCTATTCATAATTTCAACAGGATCACATCCTTTAACAGGTCAAGAAAAAGGCCTGATCCTGTGAGAGTTTCTAGAAGTCTTGTCATTACATAGTTTAAGCAAAAGAGTGCTCTGTGATAAATGTATACCCAAATTGCAGACTCTGTTAGCCTTAATTTCTGCTTATACATGGGAAATCATGTACAGCTCTCTATATGTAGTCACTTTAAGCCCTTAAAACTTGCGTTATTTTTTCCCCTTATCCCTAATGGTTAATCTGAAAGTGCTACATATAATTGAGAAACATGATTTCCCTTAAGCAAAATAAATATCATATTCATGAAAGAAATTTGGTTTTACTTTCCTTTCTGGTTACCCAGGAGGATATCACGGGCAAATTTATCTTGTCAGCTCCCTGTGTGCTTACCTCTGAAAAGTGATGAGTGAAATCCCTTGTGGGATGAACTATTTTACTGTTGCTTCTCAGATTTTTGTCTCTAGTCCCAAAGTATTTAACTCCAGGTTTTGTAGTCTCTGCTACATTTTAAAGCATGGACTTGTGATAAAAAGGAGAGTGACTGAGTTCAAAGGAAGGGCTATAGACATTTTTCCACTTCCAGCAGCTGGAGACTGCAAATACTAATTTCTTTTTCTGAACACAAGCTGCTTTGAGCTTCTCCTCCAGCACTGAAATCTCACTGATTCCTGTGTCCCAGAGCCTCCTTGCTGCCTCGGGGAGAGCTGTGAACTTCCAATTTCACTCCTCAGGCCTCCCTAGGAGACTTTGGAGAGCTCTGCTTCTCTCTGTGCCATAAATCTCTGCTCGTCCCAAAGCGATAGAATTAGGCTGTAGCTGTTGGCATTGTGTTGGCTCTTACTGTGGCCAGTCCTGTGACAGAATGTTGGCTTACTGGAGTGGAAATGGTGGTGCAAATGTCCTGATTTCATAGTGGGGTGATAGTGCTAACAGCATACAACTGTGCTGAGAGCAGCTGTGCTCGGGCTCGGGCAGCAGCTCTCTGCTCCCGCTACGACAAAGCACGGCAATGTGGCACCTCGATGGAGGCAGTGCTGCCCAGTCCTACACCAGCACTGCCTTGACTACCTGAGATCAGTTTAAATCATACTTCAAATACAACAACCCCTTGTTCTGGGTGTGTTTTCACTTTTGATAGATCACAATTCATAATGCTATGAACTCTGCTTTGGTTTGTGTGATGCAGCTCCACAGAGAGGCCAACTGCTGCCTTGTCAGACTAATTGCCCTTTGTGGAAGGAGAAGCACTTTGAATTTAGAATGATTCTCTCTAACAGAGTCTGATAGATGGAGACTGCTTCACATTTCCATGCCCCATGACCCGATGGAGTCAGCAACTCCCTACATTTACTGATGGAAAGCTTTCTGAGATGGGCTTTTATCCTGTTTCTGACATTCACCCTTGTTTCTTCAGCAAAATATTAGATTGTTGACCTTAGTCATCTCTCCAGTCTCATCTGTTTTTAATGGGCTGTTAGGTTCAGGTTTGAAGTCTATAAGGAGAGTGATTTACCATTTTTACCCAGTGGTTTAGGCAGTTTGTCTTTCTGAGTTGTTTTGGATTGTGCTTGCTATTAGTTTCTTGTGTTAAACTCCTCTTGTTTTATTTGTATCCAGTAAAAATATGTATATATAGAAGTGGCATCAAGACAGTGGGAATGTTGACAGTGGCTTCTGTGAAGTTAGGAGTTCAGCCCCTTAATATTTGATTTTCTGTGTTTATGAAAAACTGCTACCACTGTTTTGGGAATAGGTTAATGTAAAAGTAGAATGCAAAAATAGTAATGCTTCAGAGCTTCCATGTATGGTACACAACTTCTAAAGTGCTGGACATAACTCAGGGGAATGTAATTGTCTAGCTAACATTGCATCTCCTGGACATCTCACAATCACTTGTGTCTCATGTCTTCCTGTCTCTTAGGAGCTCATAACATAAAACTGCATGCTGAAGGAAATGGAATTGTTCTTTCCTTTGGCAGATTAATTATATGAGATCAAGATTTGTGCCTTTCAGGTTTAAAGACAAAATAATTTCCTGTTTCTCTCTTTGGCTGCTTCAGGAAAAGACCATAACAATTATTTTAGTAGTGAATGATTTTTGAAGTCAAACTGATGCCATACTTCACAAATAGTTGCTTTATTTTTGTTCAGCCGGAGTCAGAACATTTTGGTTTCTTTCAGTATCTAAAAAAATGGTAATTAATTTATCACAAGAGGTTGAACAGTGTTTTTGTAAGTATGACCTAGGGATCACACTGTATAGCTGAGCATTTATGTACATGGAGATATTTAGAGATGTTTTGAAAGTCTTTCCATGACAGAAGAACTTTACCCTGAGGATTAGCTGATGGACAGAATTTGTGTTCTATCACTGCATGTAGATCAAGCAATAATTGTAAATAGCCTGGCTGTTCAGTTGTATTACACAGAAATTGCGAAATGCAATAGTTCTGACATTTTTTCTGTAAGTCACTTCAAACACTCATCAGCGATGAACTATACAGGCTGTTTGATTCCCTCTTGCTACACAGTAGCAGATCTGTGGTTCCACAGTGTGGTTGGTCTTGCAGACATGACAGAGATAACTAAAGAAATTTTCCTCTTTATACTGTTATGAAATAAATAACAGCAATATGACCCTATGACTCACTGGAATTGCAACCCCCTTCTCATTGGGTGTGACCATGTATTTGCATGAGATGGATCCTTCTTGATACCTTCTAACTGACTACTTTAGACCAAAAATACACAAAATTAAATGACCCCAAAGACAGCAAAACTGGTTCCATTTTCTCTGGCTTCACACATAGCCTAGGAAATGGCTGCTGATTGATTAACCTTTCAAGATTATTCAGCTGCAATTATAAAATACAACCAAGGTATCTTACAGTTGCTTTGAGTTGAATGAAAATCAGGTGCAAAAGTCATACACCTACTTGCAGACTGCTGCAGAAGGACAAAACTGCAGTGAAAAATGTTGTTTTAAAGTCTTTCTTAGTACACTGCATGTCTTGAGTCCTTGCTTTTCTCAGTTTTCCAGCTTAATCTTCTGGAAAGCTGAAGCTTTAAATTAATTTGGTGACAGGCCTGACTTTTGAAAAATTTATGTAATTTGTGACCTATACTTATATACATGCTCATGATGGTAGTTTAAGGACTTCTTTCATTTCACATTAATCTGACTAAGAATGCTTACGTGGTCTGTGACTGCATCTCGGCTAGTTCTGCGCTTCAGACAAACTGGATTCTTAGCTTCACTCTTGACACTGTCAGAGATAAATATATCTGCAGAGTTTCTGCAAGTGGCTTAATCCTTTGTAAGCAGGAAAAGTCTGGCTTATTTCAGCCTTTTCCCCACTTGCTGCTTGACTCCAGAGTATGGCAATTGCAACCCAGCTTTTGTTGCATTCTGGGAGAAAGTGGGATGTAAAAAAAGAACTACGTAAATGAAAAGTTGTCTGGTAGAAGGGAGGATGTACGTTTACTACTTAAAGTATGCAATAATGCTAAGAATGTCTTGTAGAACTCTTATTAAGCTCTTATGAGGGTGGAAAAATTTCTTAAAAAGCCAGTAATCTGCATTAATACACAGTAAGAGTGAAGCCATTGCTCTATGGTAGCTGCTCCATTAGTGTCACTGCTGTAGCAAATATGCTGCTGAAGTCATGACTGCAGCTTGGTTTTGAAGAATTACTGACAAGCTTTCTAAGTCATAACTGAGTAATAGAGTGCAATTGTCTCATTGAAGCATAACCTTAGAAAAACTCAACTGCTCTGAGCTTGGCATATCAATTGTGTGCTAAAGATAAGTTGGTAAATAATCAAAGTATTACGAGGCTTCTCACAAACAGCGTAATCTATAACACAAATACATTTAGAAATGGCAAAGAATAGAGAGTAGAAAGGATAATATCTGGTATAGATAGATCTTTCAAAGCCTCTTTGTCATTTAGGAAAAAAAAAAATCCACTGTCAATAAGACTTGCTTTCCTATCAATAAAATAACACCGAATACCAGTAGAAAAGGAGGTGCAAGAAATAAATCCTCCTGAAGGGAGTAAGCTTCAAATCCCACACATCCTTAAGAGTCTATGCGTTAGTCTGATTCCCATCAATTTCAAACAGAGCATTCCCTGAGCTAAGACTGCCTTGACACACTGTTACTGCACCTACGTTTTCCTCAACATAAAAGGTTCGCAGGTGTGTGAAATGTTCCCGTAGGAGTAAGCCGGTGGTAGCTGCAGGTGGGCAGGAAAATGCCTTCCCTAGGGAGTGGACAAGGCTCTCCTCAGAAGAAAGCCAATCCTCACAAAGGCATTAATTGCATAAAAAGCACCCATTTACTTCAGACTGTTCTCCGTGAAACACTTAACAATGGCCTGCAATTTGAGAATACTATGAAACCTTTGTTTTCAAATGGTTTTGTGGGTTCAGGAACATACCTGACAGAAGGTTGCAGATAGTCAGTCCAGTCCACTGGTTCTGTAGCTTGTTTGGACCCTTCTCTTTTGGTCCAGCTAAGAGACAGAAGATGTCTGAACACCAGTAATGGTTCCTTTGATCTCTGCTCAGAGACCTCTCACATCGCTTAAGTGCAGTTGACTAAGGCATCCTTCAGGGCTCTCAGAGCCTCTCATATTTACCCCTTATAAAGGTTAATCTACCTTTGATAGATGATCAAAAAGGAAGTACATATTAACTTGATATAATCACCTGCTAACTTAGAAATGAACCTCTCTTCTCCAGTATGCTGCTACATCTATGAGGAGGCAGAAAAAATGATTCAGCTTTCAATGTTTTAAATTACTGGAGACTTTTCTAGTTTTAAGAAAGCTGAAGAGAAGTTCCCTATTGAGTAGATATCTCATGAAACCTCCCTTTCCATTCAAAGCCCTTCCCTCTAAGCTATTTGTTAGCAGGAACCTCATACATCCTTCCAGTAGAAGCACAATATTCCTTTTCACTTAGTTAAACTAGGATTTTCAACAGCTGCTGAAGGAAATACAGCTTAATTCAATCTAGCGCTTAATGATGGACGTCATGCTAAAATTAACAGCATCTCTTCCACAGGACTCTTGATTCTATCTTTGCTGCCATCAGTTCAAGTCCTCCACTCTATTAATAAAATGAAAAGCGGCAGTGATGGCAGGAGTCAGGGTGCTGTTTAATAAGTCTTCTGGCTGCCGAGCTGAAATTCAGGCTCTGGTGTCCTCTGAGGTTGTGAAGCACAGAATGTCTCCAGTGCTGAGTGAATAGAGCCCTAAGCCTTTACATGTTAAGCACATTAAATGTTTCCAGTTAATTTCATCTGACATCAATCAAAGCTGCACTAAAATTACTCTTAGGGAAGGTGCTGGAGAGGGAGGGGAATAGCAATACCTTTTAGTTGGCTTTTAGTCCTTTGTGTGAAGAAAAATCACCAAGCACATTTAGGAAGAAGGAAAGACCCGTGTTAAGAACAGTTCTTTCTGAAGGCTACGTTACCTGCTTTGTTTTCTTTGGGAAAGAGTAGAACAGGAAAAAAAATAAAGGTTTTGACTATACTGTAGCAAAAGAAGGGTTGTTAAAACTCACTTGTGGCCTTATCTTCTGGGCAAATTCAAATAAATACCATAAACTGACTGAAGTCCTTCAGTCTGGAGAACTGTTGAACTGGATGCAGTTCCTTATTCACAGCCTAAATGGTAGGGAGTTCACTCATCTGGAAAACTACTGCAGCAAGGTGCTCTGAGCTGCCGAGAACTCACCAGTCGTTAGCTGGGCAGTACTTTTAGAAAGCAATGACACTTATTTGCTGAATTATCCAGTCTCAAATGAGAGGGAGAGATGAAGGAAGAAGAAGAAAAGATACTTCAGTATTTATGAAGAAGAAGAAAGCTGTAAATTACCTTTTGATAGCCTGTTCTGCAGAGCAGATGAAAGAGTTGTGCATTTAGTTGGTATGAAAATGTGTTTGAACCATAAGATAAAATGGGATGCAAGGTTTGTCAAGGGTCCTTGTTATGAAACGGACAATAAAAAGAGTGATGGAGGTCAGCTGCTCTTGAAGATACTGTGGGAGTTTTAATGAGTTACACCAGCATCCTCATCTGATCACCTTTGCTACAGCGAATGAATCCATACTTTCCAAAAGTATGCACAGAGATAAGTCTCCACTCTGGTCACAGCTTTGAGTATTTTAATGACTTTCTCTATTTTCTTATCATACTGGCTGAAAGGTTCCTTGGCATGGGAAAATCTCCCGTGGCTTCTAGCCATCGGCTGACAGCCTGCTGTGATTCATCCTGTGGTTCCCCCTCCATTCTATTTTTGCACAGATCAATCCGATTTGATCCCTGTGCTGTTTCACCTGTCTTGGTTCCCTTCATTTTTTTTAAGTCTCTCTGCCTTAAGAGAAGGGGCTTGCACCATGAGGTTGGGATATGGCACCTGGAGAAGAAAGCACATGGTGCAAGAAGAGGCACCAGAGGGAGAAAAGGAGAGCCTGCTCCTTGCCTCATTAGGTGGCTTTTCTCTTCCACTGCTTCCACAGTCACGTTACTGTTACACTTCTCTCGGCAGGTGCCGCTTCCCACTTGACTATGCCTATTTTTGATCTGTTTACTGCATTCATTAGGGCTGACAGCCATTGTGTCTTGTTGGTGCCTCATAGATCATTTTTAAGTGTTAAATTAGGTATATAATTCTCTTATGACTATTCCTGCCTTCCCTCTTTTACCCCCCTTCAAATTAAAATTGCTTAACAACTTTAATAAAACTCAACCAAGCTCTTGACTAAACTAGAAAATGTTGAGAACATCTCATTGCATTTTGATTTAGTATCTTTTAATGGGAAGTAGGAGTTACAGATGCTATTGAAAAGCACAAATAAGCCCAGAGAGACTTGGCAGAATACTAACATGAGAAGGAAAGAGTTGAACGCACAATTCTATAATCCATGCATTGCCAGAAGCCATGGCCATGTGCCACAGTCCTTCATGTGCAGCCAAACTCTATCAGCTGTGCTAACTGCTATCGCTAATCCTATGTACTGTCATCACTGACCATAAAAAAAAAAAAAAAGGTAAATTGCAAAGTCTGAGCTTCAGGTTACCTGTATGTCTTGTCCTGCATCTTTCCTTTCCAATGTGACTATGTAGCTGAGTGCTGAGTACTTTGCTAGATGTACTGTAGAATTTTTTTGAGAGGAAGTATTGCCCAGTAATTCTAGCTTGCTCATCAGTGCTGAGAAGGGTCCATATAAGCAGAAACAACTAAAGTGCTAAGGAGCTATGAAGACTAAGCAAAACTAACAACTTTTCAACAGAACTGCTGATACTTGTGTTTGCTCTGAACCAATGTCACCTGAGTCAGCTCATAAATGTTTCAAAAGCAGGAAACTGGCTGTTAAACTGGGGATATAATGCTAGGCACTTGTTTAAAAAAAATATTTAAAAATCCAATGCAGATTATTCTGTTCTGAGCCACAATGTATCTAGTATTTCCTATAGAATGAGAAAGTCTTGAGCAGCTTTTAATGGCCCTAGAGGTGACTATTTTTTTGTTTCTTCCAAATTCTTAGGAAGGGGGAATATTTAGGTTTGCATTTTTCAGCTAGTAGTTCAAAGCTATGCAGTGGTTTAGGCTGCCTGTAGAAAGGTTTCATGTGCCTTTAGTGTGAACAGAGACCTGGTAGCTCACTTCTGGAATGAAATTCAGAACTATATGAGGATTGCTACTCGGAAGCAGGTACAAGCAGTACCAGAAATCCACATGTGGGGTCTGTTGGTGAAGGAAGCACCGTGTTGTATTGATGTAATTGATGTAGGGACAGTTATAGAGTCTAATCCTACACTTGAAACCTAAAGGGCCAGAGAAAGGATAAAACCTATGCATTGTGGCTGACAGGTGAGCTTTAATGGGGCCACCTGCAGGGACTGAAGACCACCTCCCCTGAGATGGGTCCAGAGTACCCTCTTGCAAGTGGGTTTCAACCCATCTGCAAGCGGGCAGTTGAATTCAAGGCACACATTTTAATTTACAAGAGAAGTTTAAGTCATGGGCAGATAATTCCATTCAAAGGATACCTTAAACTTGGCTCTTACCAGCACTCTCAAATTAGATACAATGCTTTTTTCCTTGAGCCCTTATCTTCAGTGCAGGTGTACAGCAAGGGAAGCGCAGCTGGTGAGGAAGGGAGAACCTTGGCTCTTGTTCTCATAAAAGATTGGATATTTTCAGGGTTTTTTGGTAACAGTTTATTCTGTCTGTGTTTTGGGTGCACAATGGCAGATCAGGCTGACCATCCTAATGGTTCATTTGTATCCTGTAAGCTTCCATTCTTCCCTCCTCCCTAGAACATGTCTTAATAAATGAAAGTATTCTCATCGCTCTGATTCAAAACATGTTTGTTTTGTATATTGGGCCATAGTTCTTAAGTGATGATCTACTGTTCTAGCTCATCTCATTTAAATTGCATTCTCTATCAGTTTATTCAAAAGGAAAATGAATTCTGACAACTGGCATCCCTTCCTCATTATTGTGATTGGTGTACATATAAAATTTGTTCTGAATGTTAGCAAAAAACATTGGACTCGGAAACTATCTCATCCTATTATCTATTTAATAGAAAGTAAGTTTTCTAAGTGAAAATCTGAATAACTTCATTTCTTCCTATTTCACATTGGCTTTTTTCTTTGTTCAAAAGTGTGCAAAATAGTCTACTGTTTGTGGAGCCTATGAGAGAAACTCAGATTTCTGTGCTCACAGATTTATCTCATAATAGAATTCAGAAAATATGCAAACGTAGACAAGGTTTGTAACTACTACATGGGCTATGCTGTTGAAAATGAAACGAGTTGAAGGAAAAATTGGGAATGTAGAAAAAAGATGGAGAGAATTACTCTGGGGGAGGTGGGAACCTTTGTAAATATTCTAGAAAATTAGGAACCTTTGTAAATATTCTAGAAAATTGTGTGGAAGAAGGGAAGGTGTTTTTAGCACCTTCCTTTTTAATTGTTCCCTCAGATTTCTGTGTGACCCTGGCAATTTTGAAGTAGCACCAGGAACTGTGTACACTTGCTGTAGAACTGTGCACAAAACCTGTAGATCAGAGTTAAAATTGTGTCGACGCCTTTGTTCTGATACCAATATTTCTCTGCATAACATCTAAAGACCACTAATTACACAAAATAAGAAGTTTCCACTACGAATATTTTACATTTATTTTAAAAATGTTTCTTAAAGAAATTGGAAATTTAATGAGATAGAAAAATTCTCCATGTATTATTTAAAACCTACTCCTCTGCCATCATAACAGTTCACAATACCCATCTGTTCTACAGTATGCAAGTTTTACTCTGAATGCAAGTAATACAAGCTACTCTGGCATATTCATTAACCCAACAAGGAAAACAAAGACATTTTCCCAGAAATTACTGCTGGTGTAAAGCAAGAAGAAAAGCAAAACTTACATTAAAAAGAAAATTAAAATCATCCTATCGATATGAAAGCATTACACTGATACAAGTTTTTATTAATTTATGAATCTAAAAGATCATCCATGCATGAAGAAAGGACCACATGCTCATTCTTATTTTCCAACAGATCAATAGAATGACACTATTGATCACTTTTTTTTAAAGTAGAAAAAAGGATTGATAATCCTATGGTAGTGGTGGGAGTAAACAAGGAAGTTCAGAATCTTTAATCTATAGTATCGCATGCAAGCTAGTATTAAACAGAAAATTTTAATTGGTGCAGTATAAGCTTTAAATTTAGGAAGGAATAATTTATAGCCTGTCTATGCTTTATAAGTTAACATTTCTTGAAACTTATAATGGGACTATTTGAAGAAATCACTGCTGGGACACAAATAAGGAACACTTTGTTCCTTAATTTGATAGTTCACTGGCTTTTGCACATTCATAAAGTGTTGCTTTATGAAAAAATGGGTTTTGACTTAAACAAGTTTTGTACAGATTTAAATCTTTATGTAGACCAGATAAATGCGTTTTAAGATTCCTGCAGTACAAAACCCTGTAACTTAGCGTCAATATCTTTTCCTGTTTATTCAGTGGGTCTCCCTGCTCCTTCATTGCATGTGTAATCTCAGGTAGATGTGGGATACAGTTATGAAATGTTTCTGTGATGAAGAAAATAATCAGCCTTATACAATAAACTTTATAAAATCATGGTCACTGCTTCTTACCAAGAAGGAAAGTGTGAGCTGAAGTTTGTTCAAAAGAGTAAAGCTTATGCAGGCGTATGTTTATAAACCTTTCTGCTGGACCTGAGCCTTGTGTTGAAGACTACATCATATTATTCCTGCCATTCCTCAAAATCTCCTGAGGCAGAGAACCGAGGCAGTTAATGAAGCGAGAGACAAATGTGCCTGCAGTTGGGCTGTGTGTGGTGCCAGGTGAGCATGTAAATGCTTGGTGTGGTGACAAGGGGAAAGGAGGAGACCAGTCACTTCCACAAACCCACTTTGCATTTAAATAGAATATTTTTATAGAGGGATGAGGAACTGGTTTCTTAGCAGCTGCAGAGCCTTCTCATGTCTCTGGCATCTGGGTGTGATTCCTAGCTTTATGCATTTGGGCAGAGAGCAGTGAGAAGTGTTTATTCAGGAGAGAGATGTAGATGTCTGGACACAGAGGAGTTTGCAGGGGCAGACAAAGGTGATTACTTTTTGTGACTGAACTATGCGAAAACTGAACACCAACTTTGATAAAAAGAAAATAAGGGTTGTTT
This sequence comes from Falco peregrinus, assembly GCF_023634155.1. Taxonomy (NCBI): domain Eukaryota; kingdom Metazoa; phylum Chordata; class Aves; order Falconiformes; family Falconidae; genus Falco; species Falco peregrinus. The sequence goes on along the minus strand of NC_073725.1, from coordinate 72,891,962 downwards.
CTAGTTCTCTGCTTTGTCTTTCCCAGTTGAAATCTTATTTAAATTATTCTATGAAGCCTTTTTTAAAGAACGTATGAGATGACCATTTTCTACTAAATTCACATCCCTGAGTCTTTTACAGATAATCCATGAACTTCCACAAATTTGTCCAGTGTCAGTGGTTGTGCAGTCAAATTTTAGATTGTGATGGTACTCCTTGAGCAGAGCCTTTATGAGGTCCAGGACTGAGTTTTTTAGCATAAATATTTTGTAATGGGCAAGTTGGAAGTGGACAGCCAGCATTGTAGGTCAGACACCATAGTGGTCAGTTTACATCTGGAAACCTTGGTCCTTTGCCTGATGATGCACTGTTGAAGTAAAGCTTTAGGCAGGGCAGTCACTCTTTGCTAAAAGTAGTTCAAGCACCTCTGCGATGCTACTGAACCCTTCCAGATAAAACAGAGCTGGCTGTTTTCTCTCTAAAACTACTTTTGGTTTCATTTTCATGTTTGTAATGGTGGTGTCAGCCAAGCATTAAATTATAAACAATGAACCATGGGTAAATTTTACAATGCACCATGTTCTCCTAAACTGTTCAGGTTTATAAAGAAATTTCTATCCCTTGGGAGCAGACTGTAACTTCAGTGCCCCAGAAGTTTTTACAATAAAATGATACATATGCTGTTCTTTAAAAATCATAATCTTGTATGTCTAGCCATACATTTTGCTGAAAATCTTTTCAAAAGACACTTTTTCCTCTGTGTGTTGTATGGACCCTTCCTTTGGTTTAGAAATTGTTTCACATTCAGGCATTGTGGCAGCAGATGTGAATGCAAGGACTAATAGAATATGCATGAATATGTGTGATGAATCCTTGAAAGCATCCTGTATTGATGGATTACAATAGCAGAAAAAATATAGTCCTAGCTTTGACGCAAGAGGTCATATGGATCTCACTTCACAATTTACAGCAAAGACTCTCAGAAGCAAAATGGCAGCAGAGAAGCCGTCCTCTTAAGGGAAACATGTTATATATGCATGTAATATATTTGTCAATCAAAATTATTGCCTTTGGGGAGGGTGTGATGGCTGGGTGGATAGCCAAGGTTTTAACTGTCCAGTACAACTGTGCTAGGAAGCAATGAGAGGGAAGAAAACTTCTCCGCCCTCAGTGAGCATGGTTACCCCACAGCAATGCCAATAGTGGTCCAGGCTCAGATATTCTTTTAAGGGATGAAGAAGGACAAAGGAAGACTGGATACCACCCTGGCCTCCACACTCTAGTAGCTCAGGGAAGCACATATGCTGCAACTTACCTCCAATACTATAAATTATTGTCTCCCACAGAAATAATTTTGCCTGAGATGATATTTCCTCATGCCCACATGTCAGTGTCTCTTTTCTGACACTCAGCACGGGAACTGCCCTTGGAAAAGGGCTGTGCTGCACGGGGGCAACCAGACTTACACAGGCCAACTGCCTGGTGCTGAGTCTGGCTGCAGTGTCTTGTCACGGGAAAAAGCTGCTCAGCATGCACAATTTACATCTCATTAGGATTAAAGTGGTTTAGTGACTTATTAATAGCACATAATTAACAGGTAAGAAGTGAACTAAAATTCAGTATCGGTAATAGAGTTAATATTTTGTTTGCTGTTGTGGTTTAAGGCACAGCTATGAATTCTTCAACATCTTCCTGTAACTAATCCTGAACACCTCCAGCTCCCCTCACAAGGAACCTGCACACCCCTTCTCACAGACACGCGGTTTACAAGCACCCCCTCTCCTGTGAGCATGGCGTCAAGCATCCTGTAGGAACTGCAGAGGCTGTAGTTTCGTGCTGCTCTTTACAATTTGCTCACCCATGTGGCAGTGAGAAAGTGAGTTTATATGCTCACACACCTGAGCTGAGGGTCCATAACATGAGCATAATTCATTGATTCAGCATCCTATTTAAACAGTGAATCTCAATTCCTTCAGCACTGTGACACAAATCATCCTCTGCTAACAAAGCACATCTTACTACGTCTTAATTTACCAAGATTAATGTTGGAAAGTTCAACTTTGTGCAAGCCATTAGCGAGACAAATTTTTCATTAGTTTTAGTCAACCATCAAATTATACTGAGTAATTTCATAGTGCAGCAATAATTCAAATTAAGGAGATAACCTATTCACTGATGTAGACCAAACTGATCTCAAAATTAAAAGGTCAGAGCCTCAACTGGTATAAATTAGCGTAGTTCTTCAGAAGCCGATGTAGCTGAAGTCAGTAGAGCTGCCCTGGTCGGTACCAGATGAGCCCGTGGCACGAGGACTGCTCCGTGCCTGGGTCGCAGGGCTCGGCTGGTGGCTGGGCTTCGGTGAATCCTGCTGGGGGCAAGCTGGAATTGGAGCAGGCACTGGCCACGGCTTAGTGAATGTGTTTGAGCATGACAGTACTATACGACTCTGATACAAGCTGCAGATAGTCATTGCTCTCCTTTAGAGGGTCAGGCTATTTTTTTGACCAGGGATTATTTCAATTCTTATCCTACTTTAACAGAGAAGTTGCAGTGCGTTTCAGTGGGTCGGCCCTTGTCATTGTTATCCTGTTGGGTTGGCAGCTTATTCCGCAAATGGCTGTATTAAAACCAGTAAAGATAGGGGTTTAAACAAGTAAATAAGAGTCAAACTAGTCAACCCTCACTGCTGGTAAGCCTACGTGTTGGGTAACACTTGTCTTAAGTATCAGACTCTACAGGTAGGTTTTAGTTGTAACTCGTCACCCACAGAAGGGTAGATCTTGATCCCAACACTCATTTTTTGAGCCATGTTTGGATGGATATTAATTAGGTATTCAAATATAGAATCCATCTTTTTAAGGAGTTCGCACAGCACAGGAATATTCCCTTCTCCACAAATTTCTGCTTGGTTCTGTGAAACTGCAAAAAAATTAAGACCTGCTGCCCTGAGAACCCAGCACATGATGGGCAGCCTTTCCCGCGCAGCGGTGACTCCAGGTCTGTCAGGCGGCTGTTCCCGGCTTCGCATTGCAAGCAGGCCCAGCAGCTCTGGGTGACTGAGCATGATGGAAGTAAATTTTTCTATTGACTTTGGGGGAATCTGGACCAGGCCTACATCCTGCCACTGAAAACTGATAGAATAAGCTGCTTGTTCTCCTTTGCTGTTCTACTGCCTTGGCAGCAAAATTCTTTCCTTCAAAGAACCAAGAGCCTAAGTTTCAACCCAAATCTCCCACTGGTTTCTTCCGGCCAAGTGGCCCTGGTAAATGCACAGAGTGGAGAGTCTGTGAACCTTTCTGAAATTACTGTGGACAGATTAATGTTCCTGTAATTATATTAGAATGTCTTGGAAACACAAATATTAATTAAGAGTATTGAACCGATTTAGAACAGTGTGCAATAGTGTTGAACAGAAATCCTGTAAAAATTAAGCAATATACAATCATTGGGAAAATAATCAGCATCAGTCACAGCAGATTAAGTAATTATTAAAGGTAAAGTGATTTTTGGCTCCGAAGTTATATCATGGCTATGAAAGCCTTGCTAGTATAAACCTTGTGATGTAGCAATAAGAGTTTTTCTGTATTTAATTTTAAATCAGATTTTGAGTAGTGAGAGAAATACATGCTATGTTTTAAGGTGTGTTCCAAGCCTCTAAGTCCCAGGTTCTTCAAGTTATTCCATGCATGTGCTGAGGTTGAGAGGACTACTAGTCAGTTAAGAAGTTCATAAATGCAGTCCAAAAAGATCAAGTGTTTACCAGTCATTGCTATTTCATAAGTTGTCTTTTCTAAAACACTAGGGCTATTTTGTTGTCTTTTTATATTTTGTTCTATAGCTATTTAATTTTATTTAGCTGGAAAGGACTAGGAAACTATAACTAATGAGTCAAATTTCTTAATTGTAGAGAAAAGGCTTATATTTGGCCCATCTTGGCTTCCCTTCATGTTCACAACTGCCTACTTTCCAGCTACCTAACACCCTGAGGGCCCATTCATTCTCTTACAAGTTAGTCATGAGAAAACCAACACAAATTTTTGCCTTAATGTTCAGTAATATAGACACGAGAGCATACCTGCTGAAAGTACTGACTGCCTTTTCCCCTCCTATATGCCTTTGTTGTGCTTTGTTCAACAAAATTTATGCATGTTCTTAACTCCGTACTAAGTACCAGACAAGAAGGATGGGTAGGTCTCAGGGTGGGCGAAGGCAAGGACAGCTGTCCCAGGCTAACAGGTGAGCTGTGCCTGCTTCAGAAAAGTATTCAAGCATCTGTTCGGTCTAACACTAGGACTGAAACAGGTCATCGGTTTTCTTAAGTATGTGCTTAAGTACTTTACTAAATGAGATTTATTAGCAGTCCTTTCATCTGCATTTTATTATATGTGGCCTTACTATAGACTTTAATTAAAAGAATGAAATAGTTAACCATATTACAATGTCAAACTTTTTAAAAAATAGTTTGAATTTTTTTTTTTTGGTTCATTTGCATGTCCTGAACGTCTTCTGAATTTTCTGAGTTTATATTCTGCATTTAGAGCCATGTACCTTCTTGCTGTATCTTTTCTCATTTGCAAAACCCCCACAAATTTAAGAGTAGAAAATCTAGCATAAATACTAAAAATATTCCAGCATGGCTGAAACAAATGAAATCACAGCTTGCCTTGAAAATTATCAGCAGAAGAAATAACCAAAGAAATGTGCATTCTCTTATCTGTATTAAGCTTTAAGACAGCGAAGTAAGCGGACCACAATGTTCTGTGCTGTGTATATTTTGAAAGCATAATCACACTTCAAATCAGAATATCTATGTATGAATTCACATCAGATAAGTAATTAACCTTCTGCCTCAAAATATTTCTAATCTCCCTGTCCTTGAGAATTTACTGATGGCATATAAACTATTTACATCTTTTCTGAATAATTTATCCTGGACTTCCATTATGCCAAATGAATTTATAATCTTGGATAATGAAGCATTTCTGAGTGAAAGTTAATACAGAGCTGCACCTCCTACTGAGTACAAGCCTGATTTTTTTTTTTCCCACGGAACCTTATAAATTCTTTAAATATACTTATCCCAGCAATTCTAGGATCAGAGAGCTTGGTTTTGCACAGCTTTTGCTGATATAAAACAAGGTAATTCCATTTATCTCAAAAGAGCAATTCCTGATTTTTTTTACCACTGTTAAGTCAGAGAATTGAGCCCAGAATATTTAACTCTGATAGAGAAATGTGGATCTTAACTGTACTCAGATGCATATTCTATCCCAATATTACCATTCGTTTCATGACATTTAATTAAGAAAGGTCATTTTTCTCCAGAGTACTTGTAAATATTGAACTATGTTTCCCCTATGTATAGTTTCTTCTGCACAAAGGGATTAACATCAGCCCACTTAAGGTCACTTTAGCTAAATTTGTGCTGAAGAAAAAAGACCAGAGCAAGCTCCCTAGAATAAAATTGTCCCATGCAAGTTTGACTTTGTGCCTGTGTTTGATTTATGCGTATTTAAAGATCCATGTGTGTCTTTCTAGGATGCAAAAATACATGGGTAATAATTTCCATATATGATTATAAGCCACAAGACAAGCAACCCACTTTTGTAATTTGCCTGTTATTGTTTGTAACAGTTTAATAAGGTTACAAGAAAGAAAATACTACTGATCTATATTAGGCTGTTTTTCAATAAAGCACAGAAAAGGATGTAGGTGCAAGTATTTTCTCTTGTACATGTGCCAATAGGAATGAATTCTTGATGTGCGCTGGTGATAGGGTTTCTAAGCCATGAAAGCAGGTCTCTGTCTTCCTCTGTCTCTCCTTAATGAAAGTTCCCTTCAGCAATTTCTTTGTTTTACAGCAAAACTTACCGTCTATGTTCTCTTTGTCCTTGCCCTTAATTTTGTTAGGTGCACAGTGTTCTCCTCCTTTTTCTTTTTCCAAGTAGTGAAGGAGTGGGTGGGTGTGTGTGGTTTTTTGTTTTTTTTTTTTTAACATTTATTATTTACAGTCTCCTTCCCTTTGGCCTCCAGTTGCCTTTGCTGAAGCACATCCTGTAGATAAGGCACCAAGATGCTCCATGCTGATGGAAGCTCAATCTGCTCCTTTATTCCTGTGGGCATAGCAGGAAACTAATGATGATGTGACATTTAGAAAGTTTGTCAGTGGCTTTTACCATCCCTTTCTGGAGCCTTTAAGTTTTCCAACAGTGTCCTTGTACAAAGGCAATCTTTGAGATAAGGAAGAAGTGACATACAGTAATCGTGCAACGCAAGGGGAGGAGGAGTTTGGCACCTGGCTCTGAGAGGCATCTCCTCAGGTGTGGGAAGTGTCAAAGTTGAAAACATTGGCCAGGAAGACAGATAAGAAGATAGTCAGAAATGGTACTTTTGCTAAATAATACTATATTTTTAAGCCTGAAATTTAGGAAAGATTGCTAGCAATGGGAAGGCTGCTATTCATTCCTATTTTTCCCACCGAGCGTAATAGCATTGTTGACTCTCCTGACTTACCTCATACAATAGCATGCTCCGATGACAGGCAGACTGCTCATTGCTTTCCCATCTGTAGTATCCGCATTCAGACTCTTTTGTTACAAGACGAAGACTCAGGTGTGTTCCACATGGCACAGGAAAGAACAACATTTGACAGCTTTTCCCTGTTCCTTTTAATTTCCCTTTCAGAACTAATGAACAACTGACAGACTTAAAAGTACAACTTCTGAAAGTCCTGGTCTCTAATTCCTTTTAATTTCCCTTTCAGAACTAATGAACAACTGACAGACTTAAAAGTACAACTTCTGAAAGTCCTGGTCTCTAATTCTGAAAATAATCTTATTTTTCTCCTTTACCTGGAAGCAATGTACAAGCTAGTTTGTACTCCATTTCCCCTTTATGCTTGCTTGCTCTACTGATTGTAGAGAAGACTACTTGCCCTTGTCTTTACTACTGCTGCTAAGCTCATATTTTGACCCCCTAACATTTGATGAAAAAAATTACAAAATGCTACATGTAGAAACTTTCTTTCTTCTTTTTTTTTTTTTTTTTTTTTTTTTGGGGGGGGGTGGGGGGAGGAGCAGCAAATGGTCAAATATTGATCCCTTGGAATCTGTTAGTTTTCTCTGTCCCCACTCTGGAATTCCTGTATACCAACTCTTTTACGTAGTTTAAAAAAAAAACAAAACAACCTAGCAGAAACTAGTAATGTGATGGAAAATTAATAAAGCTGAGTGGAAAACTACATTCCTAATGGGTGAAAGAAGGGATCACAAGACTGATGGGAGAAAGGCTGATGCCCTGCAAGAATGAGTCTCCAAGTGATGCAACGCTTCAGTACCTGGACTCAGTTCACAGCTTCCCATGGGTGGGTCACAGGGATGAAGCTTCCAGTATGTGACCTAGAAACATGATCTTGGACCAAACAAAGGAAGCTTCTAATTAAAGGTCACGTTTGGCTTTCTGGATAATTTAATAAGATTACTTTCTCTACCCCACTCCTGCAGCTTTTCTCAAATGACTAGCCTAAATGGGAGGAAATTGCTGGTGATTTAATGATTCTACAGCATATGTTGGTATCATGAAGATATTTTAGGAATACAAATAGGCTGATGGATGGATGGGAAGATGAAAAGAGCCTTTTTCGAAGAAAAGAATATCCAGCAGGCTTTACACTTCAGTAATATTTATTGCCAAAAATGTTTTGAATGTATCATTAGGACTTTTCATGTTTCAAACCCGTTCCATTTACTTCATATAAAAATGCACCTGTGAGATTTTTCTTGTGGGCAAGTCTTAGTCCTGCAACAAAAGGCGTTTACTGCAAGCTGAAGAAACCCTAGGCCATGAGTATGCTCTGCTACTTTCCATGAAGTTTAAGACTGCAGTCAGCTGTCAGACTTCTGCTTCCTATTTTACCAGAAGTCATAATTCATCCCGTGAGCTGACTTAAAAGTGGAATTTCAGCAAGACTGGACAACTTGTATTTGAGGGCATACACTTTCCCTCTCAGAAAGATCACTTTGACTAAAACACAATCTCTCATTTCTGTTCTTCCTTTTTCAGCTTTGGAAAGTGGAATATTCCACAGAATTTGTAGGAATATTTAGAGCAAGGAGATGTATGATTAATTGTTGTGATAATTATATCCCTACTGCTGTCATCCTGATGAAGTTTTTCCTATTTACCTTTTTTCCATTAGTTCATTTAGACTTCAGACCAATGGATTCTTCCATTTGCTATTTTTATACACCATGAGAAAACCCAGGTGCTCAAAGTACCTTAAAATCGCTAAGCCAAACAGACAAACCCTGACTCAGAGGTTAAATTATTTTACTCTGGAGAAAACAAGTCAGCTATGTTCATTATCTGTTGCTATGCTGCTAAAATATTTTTTTTCCCTACACTAAATGGTGAGAGACAACAAAAGTTTTAAAACCTCCTACCTGACTCATAAATAAATCTAAAGGATCCTGTTCTGCTAGGCATTAGCTCTTTTCCTGGCTTCCAGAGTTTATACAGGTGGATGAAACTGGTGGTGATACGAAAGGAGATCATTTTTGTTTTCTTAGATGTGAAGAATTAAAGGGTTTCTTAAGAGAAAAGAAACCTTGGGCCCTCTTAGGTGATTCCATATAGATGCTGGCTGGTGTTTGCTGATACAAACATCTTACTGATGTGGACAAGACTATTTGCAGCCTGTTTTGCAGCAGGTCCATGAGGGCAAGACCCTCAGCTCAAAAACTGCCCCAGGTCAAAACAGGGGCCCCCGGCACTGCTCTGGGGTGGGGAAGACCCTAGCCTTTCCCCAGCCCCTTCTCAAAGACCCCAGGCTTGGTCATCTGCTAGGGCACCGTCTTGCAGTGTCACTTGCCTTGGACACAACCCCAAAATGCCTCTAGTGGGGGAAGGCTCAAGGCATTTACTGTTATCAGGTTCATTGTTTTGCTGTTAGTAAAAGAGCACCAATAATTACGGCTTCCTGTTCTTCTGTGAATAAAGTGGCCAGCCTGATGATATGCAATAAAAATAACTGAAGAACTTAAAGACAGTGTTTCAAAGTAATTTATAAAGACAAGAGATCAAGTGACACCATCTTCCTAGCCACTTCAATAAATACAGGGTTATGATTAGGAAATAAAACTGAGTAATTGTAGTTTTCTGCTCAACGTAGTATGATTTGCTTAAGTATCTCTGTCAATCAAAGTTATATTTAGATTGACACCGTAGGGATATGTAAAACCTATTTATTTCTGAATAAATATTTAAAGAGATTATATAAGCAGAAATGTCCAAAGCTCAGGGATTTTATCTGAAAAGATGAAGATTAGTTATTGATAACAGGCTAATATAGAAATCTTCATCTGATTATCTAAAATAGTCTAAGCGTTAATAATTATAGCCATAGGCTTATGAAATGGAAAAATTCAGCTCCCCTTCCCCCCACCCCCTGAACATTAAAGTCTGGATTTATTTGCCTTCAGGGAGCATCTCCAGTGGCATTAGAAATATCCACTCAGGATTGTGGAATACAAAGCACTCATAGAATGACAGCTGGAAGGTGTCTAGAATAGGCTAGGGCATCTTAAATAATGTGCTCTTAAAGTATCCAGTGTTAATAGAATCCTGTCTTTTACAAAATACGTAAATGCAGGCAAGGGGATAAAAAAAAAAATCATTTTAATTCAGCTTGACTTCCTCTAGGAGCTTCCACAAAAACAGAATTTGGAACAAAACCTGCAGATTTCAAAAGTAATTCAAAGCAAACCTTTTTGTTTTGAAATGTTATTTTCCATATGTGTGCCACCCCTGATTTTCAAAAGGGAAAGTGGGAAGGTACTAACTGTACCAAGGCAAGCACAAAATTTTAAACTTGTAAAGAAAGTTAACACAACATGAAGTTGTGGGTTGTCCCATTTTGCCAAAACCCCTGAAAATTATCAGTACTGAGACAAGAAAGCTCTTATTTTAATATGGTCCCTAAAAAACCCCAAACAAACCCTTAAAAATTATCATTTCCCTCTTTTTCATATTGTAATGTGGATACTTGCTCTGAAATAGCACTCTCAGAGCTAAGGACAGTAGTATCCTTGCAGTAGTCTCCTGCCAAAAGTAGAAGCTTCCTGCTCTCAGTCATTTCCTAGAACTGAAGCTTGTAATGCTTGAAGTGAGTTTGAAGTTATTTTCTTCAACTCTTTTGGTAGGAGAACTATCAAAAATAGATACATGCAGATGTATCATTTAACTAAGAAGCATAATGCAGGCAAAATTTGGCCTTGAGTATATGACATCAATTAGGTCACTTTAATCATTGACTTGGATTTTGTTTAGCTCCTTTCAAGTATTTTTTGTCAAAATTTCAGAGCAATGTAACAAGTGAAGGAAATGAGAGTTCTCCATTGTGGAATTGATGATGGATTAATCCTTCCAGTTTGCTCTCATTCATGCAGAGCACTGTTTTGTTCCTGAATCTGATAGTCTCCACATCAGCATGTTTTATTGCTTACTGGCCAGTATCCCCTGGGCACACCATCTTTTTGGTCCCAATTGTATAGAAATAGCAAATGAGGGCTTTTTAGTGTTCTGGATGGGCTAAATACTACATTTCCAAATCTGTCAAGAACTCTGGATACTCAGTTCCTGTCAAAATTAATGCCCTCTGTTTCCTGTCTGTTGTTGGTATCTACTGTTGTCGGTATCTAGGACCTGTCTCTGAAGCTGTTTCACATAATTTCTAATGCCTTTTCAGGCATCAGTTGAGCTTTCACTAGCTATAGTGATGGTCATGTTTCAGTTTCTCAAGCTGAAATTTCTTCCTGGAGACTCCATCCTCTGTCACAACTACATTCCCTTTGGGAAGATCTCTAGGGTACATGTTTATTTCTTATCTTTCTGAGTAGAGAACAAAGCAATAAAAGTACTTTAACTGCTTTTAAAGCTTTATTATAATTGACCCAGCTCCCTTTTGTTTACATTTGTCTTAACAAGCACACAAAAACATCTGGGGCAAAAAAACCCAGACAAACTTAACCAATGTTGCTGTAACACTTCAAATTACAACCAGATAAAACATAATTTAAAATACCTAAGCATTATAATTATTTTCCCACATTTAATTTCATAGCATGCTTGTTTGTGGAAAGAGGCATGTGTCTAGTTTTATTTGTTTTTACAACTGTGTCATATAGCCTCTTCTGAGGTTTTGTGTATCAGAGATGGAGAAACATGTGCCTAGAAGATGTATATCTGTCTTACCACCCCTCACCTACACGCATGTATGGCTGTAAAATCTTAAAACTGCTCAACTTTTTAATGTGCTTTTTGAATTCTATTTTCTAATTGAAAGTTGAAAATGCATATAATTTTTAGTGGCATTTAATTGTGTTATTCCCAAAAGACTTGTGTTTAAAATCAGATGTTTTGATTTTTTTCTGTCATCTGCCCTAGATGATACCTTATCAGCACAGTGAACTTCCTTTTTATGTGACTGTTCAAAGCTCTTTTCATTATCCCAAATGAGCTCCTTGCATTTAGATAATATACTTATTTGCAACCCCACTCAAACCATTTGCTCCTTTTTAATCTACTTTTTTTCCCCTAAAGAAACTTTAGGATGATCCTATTATTGTGATACAAAAAGGTTGATGGTTGTAGGAAAAAAAAAAAAAAAAAAGACCACCCAACAACCAATCTGGAGGAGATGGCTCCTCTAGCTCCCGCTCAGCTTGTGTCCAACATCAGCCCCAGGGCCTTTCCTGCAGAGCCATCCCAGCCTGTACCGTGCGTGGGGTTGTTCCATTCCAGGTGCAGGACTTCTCATTTCTCCTTGCTGAGCTTCATGAGATCAGTCAGCCCCTTCCTGCAGTGTTTGAGGTCTCTGTGAATGGCAGCACAGCCTTTCTGTGCATCAGCTGCTCCTGCCCCCACTCAGTGCCACCTGCAAAGGTGCTGGGAGTGACTCCCACCCCATCATCTAAGTCTTAGATGAAGACATCAGGCAACAGCATCCCTGGTACCATGCCCTGAGAAACTCTACTTCTGACCAGGAAAAAGTTAATTTTAACCAATGACCTCTATTGCTTGAGCCCGATGGTCCCACAGGTTTTTAACGAACTTGTTAGTCTGTCTGTCCAGGCTGCTTGTCTCTGACTACTGGGAATCTTTGGGAGATCTTGTCAAAAGCTGGGCTAACGAGAAAGAAATTGCATGTACTGGTCTCACCTACAGAGCCAGTCATTTCACAGCAGTTAGCTGAGCTGGTCAAGAACAGTTTCCTCTTGGTAAATCCAAACTGTTCCTCTTTGTTTGCTTGTCCTTCGTATACTTGGCAGTGGCCTCTGTGGGGACTTGCTCCCCACTTTTCTCAAGGAAGTGAGATTAGACTGACCCACCTGTAGCTCCCTCTGCTTTTTATTGAAGGTGGCTTTGCACAGCTTTTCAAATGTGAAAGTTGTCTGCCTTGCTATGTCAGCATTCAAATGTATCGCTGCTCTTGGATGCAGCCTGTCCAGTCCCATGGACCTATATGTGTCCAGCTTGCTTCTATAAATCCCCAACCTCATCTACTGCCAATCATGGGTAGTGCTTCTCCACCCCAGACTTTGCTGTACAGCTTAGGAAAGGGCTCCACGTTAATGCTTCGTACTGTTGGTGCCATTGGCGAATGCCAAGGGTGGAAAGAAGTGCTGGGACTGAATAGCTGGGAGAAGACAGATGGAGTAAGGAGGAGTAAATGGCTGATAGCCATGTCAGCAGACAAAGGATGTATGTTATTTACTTTGAGTTGTTGATGCTGCAGACAAAGCAGATTTAAGTATTTGGGAATGAAGCAGATGGGATGGGAGCAGCTTCCAGAAACATGGGAAGAAGGCAACGTTTTACCAAATGCATATGTCAAGTCATATACCAACACAGATAACAAAGATATTTACATTTGCAGTAAGTCTGTAGCAGCTTTCTGCGAGATGGAAAACAAAGCTTTTCTGTTGTTAACTACTGATGAATGAATGCGCTGTTCATACAATGATCTGTACTTCCACATTGCGTATCTGGTGCTGGAAGGAAACTAATAGAGTTAATAAAAACAATCATAAGCTGCACATTATTGTAATTCATCTTTCTCTAGAATCCATATGCTGCAGACATGAAAGACAAAGTTTTAGGCAGCAAGGATGAACTACAGTATTTTCCCAGGCATTGGATTAGGCTGTGCTCCAGCTTCTGCTGCTGGCTCTCGGCTTATCCCCAGCGGACACTGTACAGTCTCTCTCATTTTCCATCTTTCTTTCCTCTCACCAACTATTTAGATGCAGAGGTACGCGATCTTCCACATGATTCAGTATCCCAAGGGACCTTAGTCTTGACTAAGCTGCCAGGACATATAGCCACATAAAAATATGTTCTTTGCCTCTGAAATTAAACACTTGTTAGTAAGAATAAGCACTCTATATTTCTGTACATCATCTGTGCTGGCTTCTCCACGCTTGGACAATGCTCACCATATCTAGAGCTCATAGCATTCTTCCATGTCTGTGGCTGTCACCTTAGATGTTACAAGCTATCAATGACTTGGCGAGAGAGAAAAAGAAGCCTGGTCCATTTGAATCAACTGATGGCTGAATAGTTGCTCTAAGACTTAGTAATTTGTGCTATGTTTGAGTGCTTTACAGGCTTGATGTGAAAAATGGGAAGAAATTAGCTGGTTAACTGTATATGATGAGGATAGGAGAGAAGCATATAATTAGATTGAACAGACATAAAAGCAGCTCTTTAAAAACCTGCTCATTATTGTTTTAGTAGTTGGAATGTGCATTTGCTGTGGTGATTGTGTGCAGCTACTGCTAAATTGTTGCTACAGCAAGGTTTTCACTCAGGTCCTTAGATTTTGTACTTGCCCCTTCTCCTAATGTATTCTTTTCTGTCTTAGTTTTAAATATTTTTTTACTTAAAAAAAACAAACAACAACAACAAAAAACAGAAGCAAAGGGAAACTGAAAAAAAAATCTTCTATGTTGGTCATAGGGGTAGATCTCATAATTCCCCAAATTGCCCTTTTCCCCTATAACTGTTCTGATATTTTGTGGAGTCAAAAGCATGTTGAAGGATTGCTACAAGTTAGTAAAAGGGTGATGTAGGAGAAAATTTTAAAATGCTGTAAAGGTTACTTTTAAGCTATGACCATCAGAAACTTATAAGGTTCTTAATAAGGCTTCATACTGAGCAGCACATTTTCTACTGAAGCTAAACGTAGTATTTGTCAGAGAAAGCCATTTTCCTGTCTATTTGTATTCATTGCAATTATATATGCCATGTCTTATGCTCTTGCATTATAAAGAGCTGCATTTTCCCCTAGGTATATCATCCATGACTACAGTACAGGAAAAAGAATTGATTCTCTCTCTAGTCTTTTTTTAATGAACTACAGTCTTACAGATGCAGTTGGGTTTGTAACCAAACATATTGTGCTGTACTGCAAGAAAGGCAGTCAGGAAACAACCTTTGGACAACTTAAGAAAATCAAGACATTTCCCTACTAATTCAGAAACAAGTATGTGCTTTCTGTTTCTCAAAAGTTGTCCAGAGTTCAGCAACTTTTTTTTTCTTTCCATTTTACCCAAGGTCAAGGGTGGTTTGCCAACTTTGTAAACAGTCTTTTTTCATTTATTAACTCCATATTCTTTAGGTAATTCGAACTACTTTACTGAAAACACCTCCTAATGTTTTGAGATGTCATTGCACAGCAGTTTGCTGTTAATAAAGCACAGCAGTTTCCAAAGTGAACCTCCTTGCATCACATCCATCCTTTTCTTTCTCTGTGAGGAATTGTAGTTGTACTTCTGTTGGGAAGAGCAGTGGGTTTCTGTCTAAGATAGACACGTTAGTTTGAAAGGGATGTATGGAAATCTCACTGCCCATGCTCTTCAAACAAGTATATCTCTTAAGACAATAAAGTATCTAAATTGTTGCATAATTAATGATGTACCAAAAAGCCCTCTCATTCCAAGTGGAATGCTCAATCATTTAAACTTTTTACTCTGAAATTATCAGCAGCAATTTTAATGGTGCAGCTGACTATAAATGGAGGCAGGTTGCCTGTGGCAATGTCAGATGGGATCGCGTCAGCCTGCAGACCCCGGCAGTAATCTGGGCTGACAGCTTCCCCCATTACTGCTTTTTCCTCGCTGCTCTATCAGCACACAGCGTGATGCAAACAGACAGTCCATGCGCTGTGCGCGCAGTCAATGTATTGGCATCGTGCACTGTGTGCATCAGTCCTGAGCTCACAGCATCTCTGTTGTGAAATCCGACAGATTTGGCAAATAACTTACAGATATGGCAAGGCCAGCAAAAAGATAATTTTCTTGATAATGGGATTTAAATAACAGAGGGTTGTTTTTTTGTAGTCCAGGAGTGGTTGCTTTTTAGCTGTGCTGTATTCTGACTTTCCAAATGTCTTCCCTCTAGAGCTAAACTGCTTTTGGGACCGCTAGCTTGTCAAATCATTAAAATGCTGAACTGCAGAGGTAAAAAAACTTAGCAAGTAGCTTCAGAAACACGGGGTAATCTATAACAATTCTCCTTTTTGATGAGTTTCTGTGCTTTTGACAGACACTGTTCCTGTTTGTGGATCTCAGAAGCTGCAGCACTGATTTAACTGTGCTGACTAAAAATAAACCACAGGTCTACATCTCACTCGAATGTACTTCTCTGTATAATTACTGAATTTCTTACACTTTTTTTACACACTTCTCAACTACTTTATTACCAGTGTTTATCTGTTTTGGTATCCTGAAAGCAATAGTACATGGATTTCTTGGAAGCATCATGTTAATCAATAGCAAAATAACACATTCAGTTTTTCCATGTTCAATGCCACTTGATATTAGTGTCTGTAATAAATTTAACGGTAAAAATTATGTTCTGAATAAATATTTTAAGAAAGGGATGTTCTTGGTAATTTGAAGATAAAATCATCTAAAGACGTGGGAAAAGTAATACTTTATAGATAGGACACAGAAAAATCTCCTTTCATGTATATAACTCTACGGTGCCTCAAGTCAAATGCAGCCAAAGCAGCTATCTTCTATTTTTTATAAAGAAGTAGTATATGTGGTATATAATGCATTGCTGTCCTTGTAGGAGAAGATTTGAGAGACACTTCTTAACAGCAATTGCTTTAAAAAATATTTTTTCTTCTTTTTTCTTTTCTTCTGCCTCCTTCCCCTGCTTTCCTTTCTTTCTCTGTCATTTTTGGGTTTTTTCTTCTTTTTTTTTCCTTTCCCTAGTGTTTCTGCTATCTCTCCAAAATATAGCCTAGTCCCTGTGACTTATTTTTAAAGGCCGTAGAAAGACACATTAGGGCTGTTGCAACACTTTGTGTATTGATGGGGTTGTGCTAAGTGATGCTTTCTGAAGTTTTGACCCCCTCATTCATAGATTAAGTACTGATCAAATTAATTACCTAAGTACTAATAAAATAACTCTGGATTTTTATGAAAATTAATTTAAAAATGGAAAGAAATCTCTCTTTAGTATAGGCATTTAAGTTGCAATTTATCTCAGCAGGTTTGAGAAATTGTTCTCACACTTTCCAAACAAATAAAGAGCATATTAGTGATATTATAAATGTTGCAAAGTCACTCTTAAATCTCTGAGAATAAAAAGAGAGCCTGGATTTAAAAGAAAGTTTAATTTTGTGAAGAAGCTTTCATGAAAGGATGTCAGCATGTCTTTATGCTGGACGTTAATGATCAACTTACTGGACAGGTACTCTTCAACAGGAGGTATTTCAGTGCCCTGTGAGGTGAGGTGGCACTGAGGACGCAGTCTCTCGCCGTTGCACAAAACAGGACTTCCCAGGGAATCTGTACTCTTCATGTCATATTTTCAGAAAGGCGTTTCTGTAAAACTTACTGTGATGTGGGAAAGTCTCTTTTGGTTGGAATCGAGGTACAATCAAACTTAGTCAGGATTTATAATTAAAAATTGATTTTTTGGATTTGTATGACTCTGGTTAGTGTATGCATTATGATTGGCAACCTTAGCTAAAGAGGCAAGATTGAAAAGGGCACAAAGTTATCCATCCTCTAACTCCAGATGATAAATCCAGGCACTGATTGAAGCAGAGAAGTAGGTGGGTTGGAGAAGCTTATCTCATAGTTTGCTGTACTGTGTTTTCCTATCTGGGGATACAGATAAGTTATAAATCACGTACAATACAGTAAGTCTTCAGGTGATGTGAAAGTTATCTGTCTTGGCATTTTGACATGTCTACCAGAGCTTCCAAGAAGTCTCAATGTGCAGAGGTAGTCTTTGTACTGCAAACCGCCAGGCACAGTGACATCGGGCACATGGAAACTGGTGAAATCTGTCTCCCAGCCTCTTGCCCTGGGGTGACAAGCAAAAGCTCTTCCCAGGAGATCCCGATCACCTCAGTGCGCCGGTTGGTGAGGGGCTAACACCAGCATCTGGCTTGACCATTTGCTGAGTATGAAACCCAATTGCGAAGCAAGACGCCTGGCACAGTGTATACATGTGGACACGTCAAGCACAACACCGTGGATAGACAGGAGCATGCCATGGTATTTCTTCTACCCACTAGAAAGCCTGTTCCTCCCATCAGGTCAGGACTTTGACCTTCACCAGTGGCTGGACCACTCAGAATAGTTTGTGCTTGTTGTTTACAAGGCAGAAGTGCTGCCTCTTGGCTTTGACAGCAGATGAGCCTGCTTTTAGGTCCAGGAGTGCTAGTTTCCCTGTTGCTGCAGCAGCACTTTCCATGATGTTTTTTGGTTTTTTGGTTGGTCTTTTTTAAAATAATTTGGAGTGTGGTGGTTTACTTAGGCTTGAATAATAGATCATGTGTGCTAGAAATGCATTACTGCTTACTATTTTATGGAGAAACAGTGAAACAGCATATATGTTTTTGCATGATATTGAGTAAAATTGATTACAGCTAAGAATGTCCCGCTCAGTTATGAGAAGCAATGGTCTGAACTCACCAGGATAGAGATGTGCACGTTTATATGGCAGGCACAGACAGCTCCAGGGAGGGAAGGGTCAGAAGTGGAGGAAATGTGGCTTTTGAAAGATGAATATTTTATCCATTTTACCTAAACTGTACCTTACCCAAAAGCCCAGACAACACAATAGAAAAGAGAAGCACCTCTCTGAAAATACAAGGCTTTCAGTTTGCTAAAACTTCTTTTATTGCAGGCTGGAGAAGCAGTTGAAATAGGAAAATGCTGAATGGTCATGCTAGGAAGCATAAAGCAGGAAGGTAAGTTTTCACTTGCCTTTTCCTCCATCACATTAACCTCTGGAGACCTCAGGCCAGGAGACCCCTTCCCTGGCAGAGTGCCTCTGCCAGCCCTCTAGGCATGGCTGCAACACAGAAAAGACCCAAATCCACCTAGTTCCTCCACAGAGAAAGGGATAGCTTTCGGAGAAATACAGAGCTGCAGAGGCTATGCTGAGACTGGGAATGTCTGAGGCTCACAGGGAGAGTGTGGCTCTTCTAGCAATTGCAGACATGTCTCCCTGTCTTTAAAAGTGCCTTTTCTTTTGAAGTTTCCTGAGTTATCTGGGTCTCTTTCTGCCATAGTAATTTAAAAATATTTATTTTTTTCAACCTAAAGATTTTTTTTTTCATGTCTTCTCCTATGAAGCCAACTTTGCTTAGTTCTCACTGTGTTAATATCAGCAGGAAATGTGGGAAGCTGTGTTATTAGTGCCTAGGTGTAGTCAAGGTGGTATAACTTAAAAAGAGAAAAGCACAGTCTGAAATGGCATCCATGGATCTCGTGACAGTCACAGTTTTTAATAGGAAAATAAAGAGTGGTTAAAATTCTCATAATCAGAAGGGTAAAGGTTAAACTTGTGATTTCTATTTTAATCCCTCTTTCCAATCCATTAATACACATTTAAAGAAGAGAAACGTGTATAATGCAAACATTTCACCTACACACATGTAAATAAGCAATGTGTTGAGTCCTAGCAGGGTATAACAGCACTTACACTTCTCTCCTGAACCTAGTTCTGTCCTCAAAATGAGTGATTTTCACCCTTCTATTCTCAGGAGAAAAAAAAAAAAAAGCTCTACATAAAGCAAGTTGGATGGTGGTTATTTGCTTTCTTTATTTGACTTGAAAAAGAGATGTAATTTAATTGAGCAGTGGTCAGAAAGGTATCTTCCTCTTGACCCCAGCTAGTTTTGAACCAAACCCACTCGGCAGACTGATTGTATACACTTCTCTGAAAAATATGATTTACTGGTCTATAAGCATTCAAGGTATCACAGCACTGAGCACCTACTCTGCAGTAAGTGCCCTGGATTTGTCATATGAAGCTGGCTGGCTGGTTTCACTGGGAGCTGGAGGCTGGTTCACATCCAGCCTACCTGCAGCTCCTCCTCAGGGTGCAGTGCAGTGGTGGTGGACCCCTCGGCTCTTCTGGAAGCCTTGTGAATGGTTAGCACTTCTGAAGAATTTGCCTATCTGAAGGCTGAATATCTGCTTGGAAAGGCAATGCTCTGACCACTATACGATGGGCTAGAATTCAAAATTAAATTCCTTTAATAGATCCTGTTGTAGGATACATTTACATTTAGTGATCTTGCATGTGGCTCCATAAATAGTCCACATAAAAAAAAACCAATACCACAAACAAAACAGCACAGAAAGACATTCACAGTTCTCTCTTTACTCAGTTTTCCCATTCCCCTTCTCCCCCAACCTTTTCTTTCAAGGGGTTTGACAAATTGACCTCATCAGGTTAAACTCGGTATGTACCGAGGCCCCATGCACTCAGAAAGGTTGCTCCCTTTTCCAGCTTCATCTGTTGATCCAGTAAGATGCCACCTCTCGCTGTCTGTCCCATTGCCATTATAAATTCAATGTCACTTTATATTGCGTACTCTTTCACACAGATCACGTATTCCTACATCCTTCTTTCTAGCATTGAGTAAATAGTATTTACATGTAATATGAAAAATAATTGTTTTTAAAATATTTATAAATAAATGTTATGGAAAATTAGTCAGCAATTAAATATGTGGAACATAAATACTCAGTTTTTTTCATGGAGTCTTAATTATGCAGCTGATGTGAGGAGCTACCTAGGATCAGACTGGGGTGCTGTGGTGGAAGAGAGCTGCAAGGGGTCGAGGCTTGTGGGGGGTCATACATGGTCAGAGACAGAAAAGGTGGCAGGGAGATGGTTAGGGGCCAACTGGAAATTTAGAAAACTCAAGAGCCTGAGCTTGACATTGGTGTGGTAATACACAGATGGGTTGAGGAGTCTGGAAATCCAGAAGTACTGTGGAAATTCAGCAACGGAATACAGAGGCAGCTGCAGCGGGGCTGGGAGAACTTGGAAAGGCTAATGAGGACAAGTAACTAAAATATATTAAAAATTATGTCCTGGTGAACTCAAGAGTTGTCAAACCCACTCCTAAATACACTGACCCTTTCCTAGGAAAGCATGAAAACCTAAGACTGCACATTACAGGATACGTGATGTGACGGTGGCACAGACTGCCAGTGCATGTATGAGCTAGAATAACTAAAACATTCCTGTTGATTTATTGGAAAGTTTAAAAAAAAGCTGTGTAAATAGGCAGCAAAAATTCTTGTACTTTGCCATAAATACGGTGTAGTGTGGTTGCGAGTAGTGCCCGCAGAGTCAGACAAGCCTCTGCCTGGCCACCGATGAGGAACCTGTGTCCTTTACCCACAGCCACCCAGACTGACCGGGCAGCAAAAGCTACAGCGAAGTCTAACGGCAGTAACCTCTCAACTGCTCTACTTTTATTTCTGACAGTAAGAAACAATTGAATTTGAATGAAATCAGTCTTGTAACAGTGGATGTGAGAAACTATTTGAATAAATGAAATATAATCATGCCAGCACTTCCCTTGAAGTAAACACCAAACTTTATCTTAATTCTCTGGAGTACTGAGACTCCTCCATCACTCTCCCTTTCCACAGGTTTGAAACTACATTTTTCTCACAGTTATAATCTGTATAATCCTACTACGTGATCTTGGATAAGAGTTAAATTAGTGACAGTGTATTGTAAGTGGAAATTCTACATTCTACACGAAGACCGAGCACTGCTTGTTTCAAGTTCAGTAGCAGATTTATTGCAAGATGACCACCACAGAGGGGTCAGGAACATCAGCTGTCATGAGGTTTCAGTTTCCTCAATGAGTCTAGTTTTATACCTTGTCTCAAACTGAGAAATCTATGAAATACAAGTCAGTATTTGCCTTTCAACTTCATTGCATAAATATTGGAATGCTTGAAATAAGTACTTTTGAATAAATGCTTTTGTTTTCAACAATCCTTTAGTTTCATGTAATAAGTAAGGTTCTCCATCAAGTTCTTTCTTTTAAAAGTGATATTACCTAATGCACAAAGAAGATCTTAAACAACTGTTTAATAGTACAATAGTGCTACAGCTAGGAATTGAAATCATGTAAGCTCATCTGTTCCCATATGGCAAACAAAAAAACCAATTAGGAGTTCTCAAATTTCATCGCTTGCAATCTAGGAAATAATTCTGCAAAAGTCATCAAAGGAAATTATATTTCTGTAAATGGAAATCTTGTATCACTGTAAGCATCGCTGTGGCTTGTTTGCTTGCATGTCTTTGCTATAATAATGTACACAATTCCTGGTCTATTTAGGAACTTAGTTTTTTACTTCTAATACCATTATTTCCCTTAAATCGTTATTTCTTGTAGTATCAGATATCACTATTCTCAAATGTGAAGTTGAATGTTATCTTCAGCTATAAAAACAGCAGCCTAACAAAACCATTTCTAAAATTTAATTATAATTAAACTAGAGCAGTATGAGCAGTATGAATCACCCCTTCTTTGTGATTTTCTTCTTAGAAGGTTGCTAAGAATCTGACTGCACATACGAGTTGTAGTAGTTACAATAACCAGGTTTTTAGTGAAAATGTAGGCTGCAAAGCGATTTCTACGGAGAGCACTTAAATACCAGCTTCTTAAACTAGCACTTTGCATTAAGAGAAGGTCTGTGCAAGATGTGAGGTGGCAGAGAATTGGTTCTATATGACCGCAAATCACAACCAATGCTCTGCACAGCACCCACAAAATCCTGTCCTCCCATGCACAGACAGGGACTCACCATAGTGCTGCTGTACAACACACAGCGGTCAGACCAGTCTGTCTGCTGTTGATCTCTCTGCTGGAATAAAGGAGTCTGGAGAGTGGTTGGACACGTCTGAGGGGCTTTGGGTCGTTACCTTCTATTTTATTTTTATGTCTGGAAGCTAAGAAACAGTGCAGCAATATTGTCTTCCTTCTGGTAATGTTGAGCTCTGGCAGTAGTCCTTTAGCAGCTTTACATCTGTGAATTCCAAGCTCTATAGGGCCCAAAGCAGCACAAGTCCTGAATACGTGCTCTTTGGTTATTCAGGCCATGAAAAACTGGTGTCAGTTCAGAAAAGTACATCACAGGTCTGATTTTAATAAACATGAATAAAGTCCCATTGTTTGCTCCCACAGTTTGGATATTAGCTCAGGAAAACCTTTGTAGCCTAGAAGGCAACTGCAGCCCTGAAATACATGAACATCAAGCACATGCTGAATTCCCCAATGCTCAAAGTAAAGCCCATGTTGAAGTTTCTGTGTGAGTAGGTCACAGGGAAAACTGTGGGGCTGAGACTCCAAAATGCATTTCACAAACTGCCAGTAATTCAGATCAAGCAAATGTCCAGAAGGTACTCTGATTCTGTGAAACGTGGGAGATTCATTTCCTCGTTCTGTACAAGCTCTGTGTGTATCTCTGAGGTTTGATTAGCGAGTAGCACTGTAGGACACAATTGTTTCTGGGAATTTTTTCACGTGGTCCAAGACTTTAATCAATCTATTTTGCAGAAATCTTTAAACCAGGCTCAAATTCTCTTCTCCTTATGTCAGGAAATCCTCTGTAACTCTTAATCCTTTTATCACTTAACTACTTAGCCCACTCGCGTAAAAACAACACTACTTTGAAAAAAAAAAAATATGTATCTTGGTTGGTGCTTATTCAGAGCAGTGCATTGCAGAGCCAGACAGTTGAGCTTTTTAAAGGACTGAGGTTTGCAAATGGTGCTGGAGTAGCTTAGTGACTCCCAGTCCAAAAGCAGGAGTGGGCTGCAGGCTAGAATGTGCATCACTTGCCTCCATTCTTTTAATGAAAGAAAAACAGAGTGGATGAGAGATTATAGCTGTTACCCTCAATGGCACAGTATTAAATTAGACTGGAATATTAAGTTTGGACTTTGATCTCCTGTGAACTTCAGTGGTTTTAGGGCACCTCTGTATCCATGAATGTATTTTTGGGGTACCTCCTGCGTGGTCTGGCCTTGCTGCCAGCTGTATCACATTCTCTGTGAAACCATAGATCAAAATCATCCTTAATTGCCTAAGTTGTTTAGTTGATAAAAGCTAAGCAATAGGAATGCTTCTGAAAGTTGATTCTGAGTGTATCCTAAATTCATGGATTTGCAGATTTGGGCTGAGAAGGTACTGTGACACTTAAATGGCTAAAACTCAAAATGTTCCTAGCATGAACTCTCAGGAGTCAAAATTGCTGCATGTTTAACTCAAGTCTACAGAGAACCTTTTAAAGTCTCTACTTCCAGTCACTTCCCGTTCCCACTGGTGTGCTAGATCTGGTGTTATTCTTTGTTATCATAACAGTTATGGTCCCTCAACTCCCCGTGTTTGTGGAGCTTTTACGTGCACATGGCAGAAAAGGCAGGGTGCGGTGGCCTCGCTTCGATCCCGATTCTGTGGCAATACAACACATTTCAGTCTGGAGCAAGAAAATTAAAGAGAGAAAGCAAGCGAGCGGCATTGTTAGGAGGAAGTGGGTGACCTGGGTTGTAGCTGGTTCCCAACAGAAGCTATGTGGGCAGGCTCGGGCTCTGCAGGAGGTTAATACATCGCCAGGTTCCCTCTGCAGGGGGCTGGAGGAATTCGTGTGGCCGAGGGGACTCCCCACCTTGCTGGGTTTTCCAGGTTTTATTGTCCCTGTTAGATGGACTTCATTTAAATTACAAGCTATTTCTGGTGATACTAGTGCCCTTCCACCGCCACTGCCCCTGACCCACAAGCAGCTGGCACCCCACACTGCACCAGCACTTTCCTGTTGCACAGCTCCAAGTCTCTACTCACCCTCACCTCAATTTCTTTTAAGGCATTACTTCTTTTAAGTAAGTTTTTCTGCTGAATAAAGTGTCAGCAGGTAGCATCAGTGTTACTCCATAATTTAATAGCTCCAAGTATGGGCTGGAGACTGACTCAACACCCTTGTTTAGTAGAGAGTTTAGTATTTTGATAGTATTTGCCTGTGACTCCCTACACTGAGGACTAGCAAGTACAAGAACCATGACTTCAGACCCATAGATATCTTACATTCCCTCCCACCCACCCCCTGCCCCCCACCTGTGTTTTTGCCAGCTGTTGGAGGTAATGGTGCTGCATCTGTTCAGTCTGGCCCCAAAGGAGGTGGTGGGTGTAGCTGTGCCTCTGGCCCCAGGCACCCGTCCCCGCCGCCCCTCCACTTCTCTTTCAGGGAGTCCCTGCTTGTCCTCAGCTGCTGACTTGCTGCTTCTGTTCAGTCACCTGAATTTCCGGTGCTTTGCCTTAATGCTGGTATTATCTTGGCTTCTGGAAGGATAACAGTAGTGTGTGAGGAAACTTGTCTTCTTCAGGCAAATTTTTTGGTACCTTTCTAAGAGGAGCCACACAGAGGAAAGATAAACCAAGAAGATTATCTTTTAATATTGCTGGATTAGGGTTAACCAAGAAAGAAAACTTAAAGAATACAGTACTTCCAGGAAAAGAATGTCTTCCCAAATCCCTGTTTTTCAGCTCAGACTGTTTTGAGGATCAGAACTGAAAACCAAGGGATGCAATTTTTCAGAGCTGGGAGAAAGCTTTGGGAGAACCAGTTTCTCCACAGCCACAATGGTCCTTTTTCACCGGGATTTCTCCAGCTTTAGCATTGGCCTTCACATTTTGGCCCGGGGACAACACTGTTGAAGTCTTTACTTTCTTTACTGTAACTTTGCATATCACATTATTATATCAGCTTCCAACTGTATCAATAATGCTATTGGTCATAGGATTCTTATTAATTTCTGTAACTGCCTTTAGAAATAAAGTAGTAAATGTACTGTAATAAAAGCTAACAAGACCTAAACGTTTTGCAGTCCCAAGACCACTTTCATATTTTTAGTGAAAAAACTTAGGTTCAGAAAGAAGTTTCTGCCTCTGCAGCTCCTTGCTTCCATGAAGTGACGACTGGTGGGGTTATGGGTCACCTCTGCAGCAACAGGAGCCTTCCACTTCTCCCTCAAGAGCAGGGAGATAAAAATCTTTGTCTTCACATTTAAAATGTGGCAAGACATGGCACAATGTGTTAGAGGAAATGGAGCCAACGGAGCAGGACCTCAGACATGTGCCCAGAGGTTTCACAAAGCGAAGGGACTCCAATGCCTGTAATTTCTCTTTGGAGCTGCTGCTGTCCCGTACAGGCATCTGCCCCAAGGCTGCAGCAGCAAGTGGCACACAGCTCCTTTCCTGGCCCTAGCAAGCACTTTTCTTGCGTTCAGTTATATAATACGTTAAAATCTCTGGACACCAGGCTTTTGGGAATGCCTCCTGAGGAAGCCATACTTCCATGAGGATGGGGTCCTTGTAGCATGAGTTCTATTTATATTTTCTGAATCAACAAAGAACTAAATGGATTTTGTTCTATACAAACCACACAGGCTTGCTGTGAGCAAGTGCTGACATGGTGAATGTACCTGTAAGACAGTGAATTGCAAGTTGCTAATTTCTCTCTGTCTCTCCTTTGGCATGAGGCTACATTTTTGCAAGGTGCAGTTTAACTTGAAACTTGACCTATCATCCTAAGAAATCAGTTAGATCAATAATTGCTCTCTACTTAGGGACTGAGAAAAAACAGTGGAACTTGCGAAGCTGCTCTGGAATTCATTTCTAGTGAGGTGAAATCTCATTTTAAAAACTGAAATTTCTCTCTGATTATTGCTGCAGGTAGAACATTAAAAAACCCTCTTCTCTTAGAGATTGCAGGAACTTGTCACAGCAAAGAGCTTAATGATGTCATTTTATTCTTCTTGCAACGTTAGTGTTTCCATTAAAACTTTAGCACTTTAATCATTAAGAGGTGTACTTTGTGTTAATTGAGATTAGATTTATGTTTTTGCACAGAACAGCTCACTCTGAAATGACCTTGGCCCTTGTCACCAGTGCACGAGACTGAGTTTATTGCTGTTCCAATTTTTAAATAGACACAAGGCTAATGTCATTTGAGGATTTGTTTTGATGCACTCCTTCAAGCAGCAATTTTTGGCTGAAATGGTAAAATAAGCAGGTTTTGCAGAGGTCAGTAGCTGACCATCAACTTCTGTGGCTTTGCAGGGCTTAAGGAAGCAATGCTGGATGCTGTCATGGGGCCGGCTGGCTTAGCGGCACTGTGCTGTTTGCTGTCTGAAGGGACAGCGTGCAAGCTGAGAATTCAGCTTTCAGCGACAAATAAGTGATCAAGATCCCTTGTTATCACTCAAGTCCTCCAAGTACTTTTTAAATGAACAATCTTACCATGGATTAACCACATCAAATCCACTTCGGGCAATAATAGTATGCCCCCTCTACCAAGTTGATTCCTGTCATTTAACTTGCATTTCTTCTCTCCTGCAAAGTCCTCCTTTGTGCTGTTAATGCAGCCTAGTAAGTGTCTGTATATCCATGTAAGTAATGTTACTCATACATGGCATGAATGTCAAGAAATCTGTGCTCCAAGTAAAACCTCTCAACCATTATAGGATTTGCTTAGCTGACTTTGTGAATAGGAGTTTTTAAATTTATGCTTCAGTATAGCTGAGTAGTTCTTAAAGAGAAAGTGGTGAAGCATGTCAGATTATTTACCAAAGTACTGTAAATATCGTAGGCTGCAATTATGTGAGTGCAAAGAAGGGAAACACATTGGTGCTGTCCTCTTAGCCAAAGCCTAATATTCCCGGCTGTATGCCACACACTTAATATGGTGCTTATTTAACATGCTTAATAAGAGAGTTGTAACCTCAGTTCTGAAATTAAGGAACGTATAAACTGTGATAGCAAAATGAGAGATTAGTCCTCTCTCTCTCTACCTTCTGTCATTCTTCAGTCTTCAACATTGCCTAGCAGATGTAGCCACCGTACAAAATCAGGGCAAGTAGGTTTTAATATGAGGAAATGGCTTTAGTTATAAAAATCCACACAGCCCATACAGCTGGGCAATCAGCTAGGAGGGAGCTCCGGTCCTTGAAGCTATTATGACTTGGTTTTGTGCTATCATGTTGACTCTAATAAGTCATGGCTGGATTTCCACACACACACACACCCCCCAGCATTGACATAGTCACATAAAAGCATCTGTGGATGGCTTCAGACCAGAAGTGGGTCTAGACCAGAAGTGGGTCTGCAGTCAGATCTGCACTCAGCAATGGGGACATGCCCTAGATATTACATTGTGATGGTTGTGACCACAACTTGGTTGTTTCAGTCAAGCCAAGAAACGCTGCCTGAGTGGATCTGCCAAATCAGTGGGAAAGGCCGGAGCTGCTGGCAGATGCTCCTGCCTTTGTGCAGGCTCCAGCTGCTGCCTCTCCCCAGCGTGAGCAAACGTGTTTCTGCTCAGGTGCCAGCCCTGCCTGATAGCGTGCAGGCTAACTACTGTCGTGATGAGGCATGTGAAGCTTGTGCCCACCTTCAAGAAACTCTGTAGGCCTACTGCCCTGTAAAAAAAAAAGTCTGGATGAACATCAGAGACATTTTTGACCTTTCAATGCTGAACTGGAAATAACTGAACCAACAAATAAAAATCCAAATTGTCAAATGTGCAAGAGAGCTGAAAAGCAGGAGGTGTCCTCAGTGCCTTCTCCAAGACATGGACTAGTAATTTCCCTCGTGAACATTGGGTCAAATCTCCATTATTTTGATTTTTCCCTAGGGCCACTTTGTCAAAGAAAAATAGATCACATCTCTGTGTAATCCATTGATTCAACAAGGTGAAAGAGCTGAGCACAGCTCTTCCCGATGTTGTCTAGAAATAGCTGCTCAGCCTTGGCAGAGCCATTCTTGCATGTGCCTGGCAAAGGCCAGTGCATTGTCTCTTGAACCCTACTCGCTCCTGGCAAACGGCACGCAGGAAAAGAGAAATATCCATAAATCTAAGTGCTCTGCTCTCCTACCTGTAGCTCATGCAGGCAAGGAGTGTTTGCTGGTTTAATCACAGATGTCCTTCACAGGTGGCTCAGCCATCGTTAGAGAAAAGATAACCTTTTGAAGCTAAGATGTTTTAATGCCAAAATCTAACAGGCTGTTGGAGAGCACTAACTGGGCCCTGTGTGTGTCTGCTTCTTCAGCAGCTTGGTGCAGACACAATAATCCTCAGCACTAAAGACATTTCTTTCCCAGAAGGTGTCATATTAGCTACTATCATTACAAACTTTTTCTAAAATTAAAGATGATTTGGACAAGTGTTTTAATAGGACCTCAACCAATTAATACATAACTCTTTCCAACTCACAAAGTTAAAACCATCCTGAGTCTTAGGGTCCTTGCTTATCACTGTCCAGGATGCCCTAAATGTGCATCTTCAAGTCCGTAAACATCTCAGATTCACTAGAGAGAAAACAGAGTGCTGATGGGTTTTCTTTTGACTCTTTAATGAAGCTAATAGACTTGTAAAAAGCATTTTGTAAGGTGGGAGAGGGAGGGAGGGAGAGAGAATTTGAAAAAAAAGCTTTTAAAAATGTAACATCTTCAGAGTTTTTCCCTGAGGTGCTTGGAGATTTTCCTCTGTTCAGAATCACATTGTGGAAAGGGCATCAACAAACTAAAGAACTTCGGTAAACAGACAAAGAGCAGTGCACAAAGTAATGTCAGTGCAACTTGTAAGCATTTCCCGGGACTTCAGCTCACGTCTATAATATTGCACAGTGACTTCAAAGGTTTTGATTATGCTTGGTAGTTGCATATACAGTACTTTCAATTAAAAAAGAAAAGAAAAGAAAAGAAAAGGCTTCAGCTTCTTCTCTGCCTTAAACTTTGCTTTAACTTTGCTTTAAACCAGGCAGATAAGCTCCGGTTTTGGCAGAGCTGAGGTTGCAGGCGGCTGCCCCTGCCGTGCCGGGCTGCAGCCGCCGCGGGGGACACGGGGGGTGCCCCGGAGCAGCCGTGCCGCCGTCTGCCCGAGCTCGGCAGGGGCTGGACCGGGCCCCCCGTGCTCTGGAACCGACCTGCGGGGTCGGGGGCAGGAGGGGGAAAAAAAAAAAAAAAAAAAGCAAACAGCAAAACAGAAACCCCAGAGATCCTGTTTGCACTCCTGATGCTTTTCCGTTTTCGGGATGGGGCAAAAGCGGTGCAGTGGCAGCAAGAAGCCCTGCGACCGGGGCCCGGCTGGGGGAGCCGGGGCTGGGGGGGGACAGGACAGCCGGGGGGGCAGCCCCGGCAGGCGCGAGGTGGCAGCAGGGCGCTGCGCCGGGCCGCGGTTCCCCAGCTCCGCCGCTGGTGCTGAGCCTCCTGCGTCGGGCAGCGCTTCTGCTCCGGGAACGTTTCGTCCGTTCAGTTACTTTAATAGCAGTGAAAATATCTAATGGGCAGAACTGGACCGGTTATGAATGAAACAGAGAATAATTTCCCCCTCCTTTTTAGCAATTCAGATTTTAACTGCAGCAGCCCGAGAGGTGAGTGTGACGCTGCCCTCCCCCACCCCTGCCCGGCGCAGGCTGCGCTGCCGCGCTGCAGGTGACCTCGCTGCTGCGCCTGGGTCCCGCGCAGTTTGGTCTGGTCGTTGCATTTTGCTGTATTTAGTTGCCCGGCGGGCTGGTGCGCTGTAGCTGTACAAGTCAGCAGTTTTCATGGTTCTCTGCTAATTTTTCAGTACATTCTGAAATCTTGTAAATTAACATTTGCTTTTCTGTTCCATTCTTTCTTCCATTTAATTTTTCTAAAAAGAAGCAAATGAAAATAGCACCAGTGAAATTTTTATTTGTGGTATTTCAGTTATTCATGACAGTGATTTCTGCAGCAAGCATCCCAGCAACTGGTGTCCATTTATTATCTGAGTGACTGTGAATACGGACACCATCCCTAAACCAATATTCAGCTCCGTAAATATGGTGGAAGATCAATTTGACTGCATCACAAGTCTTGTTTTTTCTGGTTTGCTGTTTTTTTATCCCTGAACTTTAGGTTATGCTAGGTAAGGGGAACTGGGTGGATAACGGGTACTTAAAAATTATTAATCTAAAAGCATCTGACAAACTGTCACTGAGAGATTAATGACTGAAGCAAACAGCTGTGAATGGTAAAATGACTCTTAACTGGACGCTCGCTTAGGATGAGAAATCAGGGTTGTCAGAAGAGAAAAATCTTTTAGTAGATGGTCTTTGGGCTCATCAGAGACATCTTGCTAGAGCATGGTCCTCACTCGCTGCCACCAGACAAAGCGTGTGTTTGCACGGGGACGATTGCGTTGCAGTGCAATCTTCTCCAGAGCACCTGTCACTGCTCTGTTTTCCCCTGGCCACGAGGCACTGTAGGAGGAGTGGTTGCCACTTGAACCACACAGCTGTACCCACAGCACCACCGAAATACCCCCCAGAGCGAGGCAGGAGCTGTGGCCAGGTCCTTTCTGCAGGGCCAGCTGGGCTCCAGCCAGCGCCTTCAGCCAGCCGCTGCCGGAGTGGGGGGGACGTGGCATGCCCCCTGCCCAACAGCAATGCCAAGTACTCCGAGTACTGGCAAAAAGCTAGGCTGCTTTCATCCAAGTCTCTTTCTGTTGGCCAGATCTAACTGAATCTGAGTTGTCTAAGAGGCTGGCGTCTTTTCTTTCCTCTTCTGTTTGGTTTTTTTTGTTTTTAGTTTTTTTTTTTAATATGCTGAAAAATAAAAATACTAGAGGTTGGTTTTATTTAGATCTCACTCGTGACCTGTG
Source organism: Falco peregrinus (assembly GCF_023634155.1). Classification (NCBI taxonomy): domain Eukaryota; kingdom Metazoa; phylum Chordata; class Aves; order Falconiformes; family Falconidae; genus Falco; species Falco peregrinus. Next base: position 72,860,957 of record NC_073725.1, on the reverse strand, counting down.
CAGTTCATTACTGCCTCTGCCACTGGCCTTCATCTTTAAATTGCACTATGCCAAACACGGAGAGGGCAGATTTCTTTTCCCCTACCTCTCTCTACTTGCTAACGGTGGGGTACAGCCACCAGGGACTCCTCTTAGTCAATTGTAATGCAAACAAGGGCTTTCTGCTAAATTTTCAAAATACCAGTATATGACACCCATTTCTCTGCTGTCTCCTGGGCTTCCATGCTTGCCTGTGTCTGATGTGAGAAATGGGCTGGTAAGTCCCAGTGCTGACCAAGACAAGGTTTCTCTGGTGAAAAACTAGGCTGCTGCTAATTGACAGTGAGGGAAGGAAAGCTTGCACCCTTCCTGGGATGCAGCCAAACTTGAGTTAATGAGGTCATAACAGGGGAAGATACTTCACAGTACAAACATTTTGATATGCAAAACCTTCTAGTGGTTCTTTTTTTAAATAAGAAGTTTTGATAATTGTGAGAGTGATAGGGAAGAGATAAAATTCTCTTTAAAAGATTCCTCAGAAAAGTTACTGTTTCTCAGTCAGACCTACATATGCCTTTGCTGTAGGTTATGCAAGAGGCATGTGCATGGGATGCAGCTTTGCCTCCTTATTTACAGATGGTAGAGTAGTGGCTTATTTAGATCTTCCACTATTGTCCCTGCATAATACACAAAATTAAAAAAAACCTTTTGACTTGAAAATTACACTCATGTACATTAATTTTACTAGGGCTGCGAACAGCTCTCATATTGGATTACGTAAACTTTCCTCCTCCAAGTAAAAATGTCGTTTGCAAAGACTCTAATAGCCTTTTCTGGACATGTTCAGAAGCACATTACTAAAGATTGCTTTATGTAATGGCTCTTAAAGATCAATTTATATTGAAATAGGTTGAAATGAATTTTCTGTTCTTGTGGTATGAGCAGCTTTCAATTCAGTGGTGAATGATAAGTCAGCTGCCATTTGACATTTCAATATAAGATCTGACTTACTTGCAACCTCTTTATCTATTCTAATGAAAGGCAGATTTATTATAACCTACTGCTGATTACAATATTTTTACTTCTGTCATCTAAGCTTGAAGTATTGAAGCAGATTTCTAAATATGAGTTCAACTAATTCAAAGTCTGATCACCTGTGACTGTAAAAATAGTAGACGCATTTGTCTATGGCACGGGTTTCCTGAACTATGAATATTTTCTTTCCTCGGTATGCATTCTGCTCCTCCGTTGGGACTGTGGATGACACTGAACATCTAAACCCTCTAATCCACTGCAATCAAAATTCCTTTTCTCCAGAAGTGACACAAAAGATACTTATATAAATTGTAACTGCTTTGACCGAATAAGCAAAAATCCCGCTAACCCAACCAGATTTAGCTGAGAGTAAAAGCATAAAGGTGGGGTACCGCAAAGTTACTCCACATGTCATTGTTCAAATTTAAAATCTTCATACAAACAGAATATGGCATAGCAAATTCTGCTATAGCTAACTCATAGAAGTTTCTTATTTAAAATATATTGTATATAAATGTCTTTACATCTGCCTTTGAAAAAGCAAGGCTTGCTCTCAAACCAGCATCGTTCTGAAAATGATGATACGTAAGACAGTAGCTTTCATATAAGTTGGGACACATACTAGTGGTTCATCATCTTGAATTTCTGTTCAGGTTGTTACTCATAGCTAATCTCACATATCATAGGATTGTTCCTGTTTCGTTTTCAGTGTTGAACAATTTAGTAAATTTTAATGGATAGATCTTTTGGAGTTCTTGATAACTGAATGAAAACAAAACAGAAAAGTGTTTTGGCAACAATCTATTTTTGTCAATTTATCTAAAGGATAAAGATTTATTTCTTAGACACCTACAGCAAAATTACAAATTATTATAGAATTGCGTAAGATATCTGTTGTACTGTTAAACTGTAATTGTCAAAACCAAATTTCATTTAAGCTTATTGGAGGGCATTTACAAACTATTTGATCTGAATTCTTTGGTATTTTTATTGTAATTACTTTTTGATTCATAATGTCATTCTTTAGCCTGCATATAACTGCTTCCAGAAGCAGAGATGGCCAAAGAATGGCAATTTCAGTCTGTGACATCTTTCTTTTTTTGTTTCCACACCATTTTCCACTCATTCGTTCCAACATATTTTTGGACTGGGATTCTGTCAAAGCATCCATTTTCTGACTTGAGAAGGTCAGACTTTATTCAGGGTCTTTTTTTTTCTGAAACCAGCCAAAGAAATCACCGTAGTCCCCAGAAACCTTCTCAACAGAACCTTTAAATTGATACCTTCTTTTGAATCATTTCCATTTTAGCAAAGCAACTTGTTTAGATGAGGAAAAAAAGAAACAAAACCCAACGCAGCACTGAAAGTGTTGCAGCCAGCTGTATCCAGAACACTGTAGCTGACAGTTTGCAGAAGGTACAACGGCTGGTGAAGGCAAACTGATATTTATATGATTATGTGGTGTTAAAGCAATGATCTGAGTCCATCTGAAATGCACCTTTCCCTGTCAGGAAAGAGTAAGCTTGCCAAGCAGAGGTGGGGTGCAGGTCTGTGCAGGTCTGGCCCCAGTGTGTATGAGGGCAGCAGGCTTAGGAAAAATCCCAGGCTGGACTTGGAACGGTTGTTTCTCCTCCAAAGACTTGTACCGAGTCTTTTTGGGGCTCCTGGATTTCACATTCTCTATTAAGAATCTTTCTGTTCTAGAAATACTTACTATGTGTTCTTATACTGTCAACAGTTCAAACTACTGAGATACTGACATTGGTTAATATAATTTTTAAAAATCAGGTTTTGTACTAGCTGATAAATACTGGTACTGGTTGAAAAGTATTCAAACCAGCATAAGCTTGAGCTGTGGCTCTTGGAGTCACACAACCACTGTTACGTTAGGAAATGTACTGCAAACAGGATGATGTTTTCCAAAGGTTACCATGAATATTTCGAAGGATATTTCTTGATCTGGTACACAGGTCAAGGCAGAAACCGTCAGTAAACTTGAATGTGATATCAACAAAATAGTCTGGAAACTTTTATTAATTTTGCTGGATAGTCCAAAGAAATAGCTGCTGCACAGATTAATGCTTTTTAGCTGTCATCTTTTCTTGTATGCATAGTAGCAAAAATTATGTAAGACTTATTTTGTTGTCATTAAAATCCAATGATATATAGTTTTATGCAATGTTGTATGTTTAAGAACTAAAAGAATTAAAGCCCAGCTTCTGAACCTCTTTTGAAGAGATTACAGTTGACAGATTAATTTCTGTTTGTTAGTCCCATCTAGAAAGAAAATAGAACTATCTCAACTACAAAAACGCCACCTCATGTATTTCTCTGAATGACTGGCTTGTAAAACAAACCGGTCGGAGGTTCTTCATGATAACTTGTAAACGGGTAATGCTGTGCAGGGACTGCCAAGCCCTTCACCGCTGAGAATATTAGTCACAGTTTACTGGATGATAGGCATTTTTGCCTTAGTGCTATTTTGTGACTAACACTTCATGAACGAACAGCTGCTTCCATACAAACAGAAAGCCCCCGTTTACATATAAAAATTGTGTAATGCTTTACTCAGGAGCCTGAGGCCTGATATTACTGTTGTGGATTTGTGTGCCTGGTCTTGCCATGCCCAGCATGTACATGGATTGAAAGAAAAGATGCAACCCCCTTACCTGAGCGGGGTATGAGATCTACAGCAATCCCTAATGGCCCATTGCTTCCACAGCCCCTGTACTGGGAAAAAAGGTTACTCGAATAATGCTAATGCTGAGATTAAAATATTGAACCGGGACTGGGAAATACTGAGTTAATTTTCTGGCTCTGTCAAAAAACAGTCTATGGGAGTTAGTTAAATCATTTAATCTCTGCGCCTCACATCCTTATCATCTGACAATTCTGTATCTCATAGGGCTGTTATGAAATGCAGTGCATTCATATGAGTCATTCACATTCTGCAGTGGTGGGTACTGTGTACGTGGGGAGATTTAGGCTTTCTGTTTGTATGGAAGCAGTTGTTCGTTCATGAAGTGTTAGTCACAAAATAGCACTAAGGCAAAAATGCCTATCATCCAGTAAACTGTGACTAATGTTGTTTCCACATCTGTATCTACAGTAATACAGGTGGAAATGATTTTCCATTTAAAACGCATTGATTTTTATGTGTTGCAATAAACACAGACACACAAGTGCTTTGATAGAGCAGGCACTCAGGCAGATAGGTCTGTTTGGTCATGTTTACTCAGCTCAAGCAAGAATGAAATCAGAAAGACCCCAAAATGTTATCTAGAGATGGCCATTAGGGAAGAGGCAAAGTTCATTTAAACTTAAAAAGATATTTTTGAGTGGCTGTGCACTAAGGTTCTGAGAAACTTGGGCTGAAAGTGGCTCTTCCTGAACAGGTAGCTGGACTTGTTATTTATTTGTTTGAAATTGCTGCCCTCGAATCCTTGATATCAGAAATATTCTGAATATTTGGCAGTAGTTTATAAGTGCATTCTGTAACAGCATTCATAATGTTTTTTAAAAAAATAATGGTTTTGCGTTGTACGACCTTGAAATCTCTTCGTTTTCACTTGAGGGTAAAGCTTATTCCATGGCTCCGTTGACCTTCCCTGGATACTAAGTACCAAACATATCCAAATCCCAAGGCACTTTTGGGATGCTGTGCCTGCTTAGCCGCCCACAGAGAATCCTAATGCCACTTTCCAGCATCAGTCTCAGATTCACCCTAAACCCTGCAGCATCCTGAGGTCTTACAGCAGCCCTGCATCTGTGAGCTAATGTGGTTCTGAAAATGATCCCGCACCTGAAAGTCCATCTGTAATTGAGACAGCTGTATAATCTGACAGTGATATGTGCACAGAAATATGTGCAGTTTATTTTGAATATCAAAGCCTATACTGAAAAAAGGAAATATTTAGTGGAGGTTAATACCATGCTTGAAAGAGTGTTAATGAAGGAAAATAAGAAACAGGCTATGCAGCAATTTCTGACTGAAATAAAATAACCCTCAAAACAAATAGTCTTCTTTTACTTTGTTCTCAAGCTTGGAGCTCCTCTAGCGTAATAATTACTTTGATTTCTGAAGGGGATTCTATTTTTCACAAAAAGTCTTTACAGCCCCATCAGATCTAATTATTCCTGGCTTTTTTTCTTCAGCAGTTTTTCAAAGAGATTGAGCAAAACAGCATTTCTCTTTCCAAGATAGGGAGAGAGGAGGAAAAAATGGTTAGGTACCTATCCTCCTAGAATCCGGGCTCTTACATTTCCGGATAAGTGAATATATTTAACTAGGTCATAATGAGTAATAATGAAAAGCTTCTGTTTCATTGCCTTGAAATAGTCCATTTTGGTCTCTTATTATTATTTATTATTTATTTTAATTAGTCTTAATTGCTGTGACAATTTGCATTTTAATAGATACTCGGGTGATTAAGAAGAAAACTTTCCCAGAGCCATAATCACAGTATTTCTAGAGCATTGAAATGCAGCCCAGTGCGAGCCTTGGCTGGGCTGCGCCAGTGACCGGCGACCGCCGCAGTGCTTATCGCTACAGCCGTGGGCTCAGCACCGTTGTCCCAGTGGACTTGCTTCCCTGCAGGTGCAGAGGAGCCGGTGTAGCGGTAATGCTTATATAAAGCTAGTTTGACGCTTTTATTAATACTGCAACACTGCTTTTAAGTGCTCTGTTCGGTGAGAGTCAGGTTTTTTCTGAGCAGCCTTTATAGCTTCTCTGTTGGCTACTCTCACCCCAAGGAATTGTATGATAAGTCTCGCTTTGTGCACGAGTGCCAGAGGATGGGAATCGGTTGCATTGGGAGAGAAGAAGCTGTAGCAATTTAATGTAACCAGCAGCTTTGGGGTGGCTTGTGAGCTGACAGCATTATGTTGTGGTGGTGGAAGGCAGAACCTGGGCTCGTGTTGAAGCTGGAACCTTCGCTGTGGTGCACCGTTTGCCGAGCAGCCACGTAGATTAGTCTCCCCACAAAGCTGGAGCAGCAGTTGCCTACGACTAATCTCGTTTGCAGCTGGCCTGGGTGCCCTGGTGTCGTGGGGTTGCCAGCCCACAGTCAGCCTGCAGCCACCGCCCCCAGGCCCCGCGGGTCACAGGAGGCTGCTGTGCCTGGACCGGCACGAAATGCAGATTTTTGTCAATTGAGCCATAGTGTGGGCAAGGAGCACATGGAAAAGGTAGAAATAGAGCAATGGCACCAACAGCCCTCCAGAGCAGCCCTGGTACTTCCAGGGTGGAGCCTGGTTGTCCTGCACGGATGAGGTGAGCCAGCAGCTGCTCCCACAGCCAGACTGACCTGATGCGGCTCTGCCTACTGGCTTCATTCCTTGGGAACAGCTACTGCCGCATGGACCCCGTCGTAACTTCTTGATAATGAAACGCAGCAACACAAAGCTATTTTTCTGTGCTTATTTTTTAATGGGTTATTAATACATGCTTGATATGATATACCAAAAATATTCATTATATCACACAGTTGGGTTTTTTCAGGTATGCAGAAAAATGTTTAGTTCTGGGGTTTTGCTATAAATAAAACAGATTTTGTTTTCAGAATCAAAAATTCAAGTGGAACTGTGGCAAAATTCTGTGGGGTCTTGTGGAAGTTTTTGTTAGAATTCTTGCTGAGAGTTTTTTAACTTGCAACAGTTAGTAAGAGTCTTAAAACTGATGGGGAATTCTGTAGCCAGGAGGAGAGTTATTCACCTTTAAAATAACTTATTTCAACAACAGAAAACTAAATTTCCTTTCTAGGATTTTTACAGGTATTTGTGCCATTGTACAGTAACATTTGTATTGTAATTATGTATCCTATTATTTCTCTACTGTTGAATAAATTTGGCAGTGTTAAAAGTAGACAGAAGATGAAAAGTAATACTGCTACTTGCAAAAACGTGCAATCAGCAGTGCAATAATTTCCTGCGAAATTACTTCAGTCAAATATATTAGCTTTTCAGTGTTAATAAACAAGTCTATTGTGATCAAAAGAAAGGTAAGACTTGTTCTCATATCAGTTTACCATTAGTCTTGCCTTAACGAAGCAGAGATACGAACTTCCATTGCAATTCTATCTATTTTAAGGAAGCCAATGAAGAAAAATAGACTATGTCTCCTCATCACCTCTTTACTATCTTTTCTTTCAGTACAGATCAAGAAAATATTTGCTAAAATGTGTCATTGCTTTACTAATTGCCCTCACAGCATGAAGCACCATTGCAATTCCTATATTCTTATTATGTCCAGACCTGGATACTCTGGTATTTCATTAGTCTAATTACAGAAGTCAAATGATAACAGTTCAGCTCTTTATCCTCACAAGTTCTGTCTCTTCCCGTGTCCTTATTAAAAGAGAAAGCTGCAACAAAAAATAGAAATATACTTTTACTACTCCCTGCTGCCTGTATTATGCTGCACTGGGAATTCTGATGGTCCCTCTCCATCCCCCTTGTGCTGCTCCACTGAGCAGTTCAGCTGGAATGGGGGTCTACAGCCGAGCTTTTGGAGACCTCTGCCAATAAATAATTGAAATGCTAAGAAGATACACCACAGCTCCTCTTTCCCTGGGAGGAGTGTATGTGAAAGGAAGGTGGTGCCAGCGAGAATTGTTCCACTGACTCCAGCGAGGCCGGGACTTTCTCCCACGCTGCTCTGCCAGCATCCTTTCCATCCCTTGCTGGTCCCTGCCAATGTCAGGGTGAGGCTGACAGCAGAGCTGCTGGGAACTGCCATGCTCCCTTATGCATCCAACCACTAGTTCAGAATGTGACCTACATTTCTCTGAAAAGATTTATAATACTCTTAATAACTCTGAAGCATGATATTAACATGCTTCTTTAAAGAAAACTCAGTAAGATTTATTATTAATATTGAGGGGAGGTTTATCTCTCAACAGTACCTTGCTGTGTTCAGCAAAGCTCTTGCTGATGCCCATGGACATACTTGTGAGGGTTTAATCATCTTATTTTCTCTTTGTTTTGCCCTGTGCTTGCTTTTGTGCAGCTGTAGTACCTAGAGGCCAGTGGCACATGTGAGTCCACCTCTGCTGCAGATGCCCATCTCCAGCCAGAGCTTGTTCCCTTGCTCAGAGGCTCTCAGCAGCCAAGCCCTAGATAGCCCGCAGATCCTTTCTTCTGGGAGATGGGGGGAGGCGGGGGGGGGGGCGGGGGGGCCGGGACGGGAATCAATGCCAGCTGTGTTCTCAGAGGGAGCTATGTGAGCTCGTTATGGACTGTTATGCCATGGGAACCTTATACCGATATCTACCTGTAAAAGAGTATTTTAAACACATGGAAATACATCCAGCTATTCAAGCCCTGGGAAAATATTGATATTGCTTAGAACATTATACAGTATTTTATTTAGTACAAGGGAAAGTTTTCTAAAAATCTTGGGTAAACATTCTGCAGAAAAAGCCTTCTGCTTCAGCTGGGAGCTGGACAAGATGACCTAATAGATCTTGTCTGTTTCTCACCTCCAAAACCCAGTGCAGTTTTTGTGTTTGGTTTTTTTTTTTTTTTTTTTTTTTTTTTTGTCAGTGATCAGTGGAGCATATCTGTGCATGCTGGAAAAAAGATTGGCTACAACCATTTTTTGCTTGCTTTGACATGCACTTTGTCTTTTTGTGGAAAACAAACTTTAAAAATTTACAGTTAATAAGAGGCCTCAGATTACTTTTAAGCAGCCTAATCAGGCCGTGTCAGTACAAGGCATGTGCTTAAACACAGTCTCTTCTAAGCAAGGGCATGACCTGCTACTTTTAATGCAAGATATCTTTTGCTGTTGGGCCTCTGAGCCTTGACTTATGTTTAATCTTTCAATTAAATTCCCTTCAGACATGTGAATTTTGTCAATGCGTATTTCTCCCCCACAAAAATCTGTTTATATTATGTGATGTTTTCTTCAGAACTGCACTATTCTGCATGGCATTTCCCATCCCCTATTTTTTTCTTTTTTCCTTCCCTCTGCTGGAAGGAAAAACTGTTTTTAGCTATGCCTGAAGCTTTGTCTTTTATCCCTCACCAGTGACTCTCAGACAGCAAACCTCTGTCTGCATAGCAGGCGTCCTACCGAGACCCTCTGCTCCCCGCAGAGGTGGGGGTGTCTCTGGGCAGCCTGCCTCAGGCAGGGAGACATGGAGGACAAAGGGGTCCAGCAGCCATGGGCAGGACACCCACAGGTGCCCAGGGCCCCAGGCACGGTGGTGTTTCTGGCCAGCGCCTGTGTCTCCACACCACCGAGCCAGGAGCATTGTCTGGGGGTTGTTCTCACTGGAGGTAGATGCTGTGCCCCTGTCCCGGGGGTGACCTGCAACCTCTGCTTGCAGCAGGCTGAGGACACACTCAGCTGCTAGATGGGGCTTCCTCTTTGCTTCCACTAACATGAGTGAAATGATGACTCTTTGCTCCATTTTCCCCATTTTCTGGTTTTTGAATGATCTTCTGTCCAGAGGAGATGAGGGGATTTTGTCAGATTTCTGATGAGAGACAATTTATAGAAGGAGGAGGGGAAAAAAATGGAGAAAACAAACGAGGACACTAATGCAATCTGTTGTCTGAATGAATGAGATGTTAAACAAGTTCAGTGTGTTGATCTCACGCACAGCTCCTTCGCTCAATCCTGGGTGTGCAGGGACAGGACCGGTGCATGGCCTCGACTGAGTGTGGCAGTGCTGCACCTCCATCCCTCCTGGGGCTGAAAACCCCAGTCAGCTTCATACCTTTCATCTGTATTTCATTTTGGGTCAGAGCCTTGATTTGCAGGTTTAATGCCCTGTTTTTAGAGAACTCCTAATTCAGAAATGTTTTGTGCATTTCTGCAGCTTTCAGGTGGTATAAAATAAAAGTTATTCCTTCTTGAGCATAGTTATATTTTTTTTAGCGCTGGGTTTTGATGCCCACTTGTATTTGTCCTTTCGGTTCTGTCAATGAATAAAACCGCTCGCAGTTGGAGAACATAAAAGATGGGTGGTTTTACGGCTCACATTGAAGCATATGAATAGTTTTGAAGTTATCACTTTGTTGAAAAAGAATGCTTGGTTCGTTGTTGTTTCATCATATCTTAATTACAGAAATTAACTACAACTCTTAATGAAATTTCTAACAAAAGTAGGGTTGCCTTTGCTTCAAAGGGAGTTTCACACCGAGAGGTGGCAGCCAGGAGGCTAGGACCAACACAAGGACCCAGTGAGACTGACAACTTCTCCTTTCAGCAGCTCATTTTGGTAGGAAGAGTGCTCAGAGAGCTCCTGTGTACGCGGCCTTATATACCTACACATGCAGGATCTCATCTTACCAGGATCTTGAGGGATTTCATTCATTATACGTTAAAACGGGTCCAGTTAAACTACTCCTTGAGGAGACGGGATTTCTCCTAATGCGCTACTAGAGGAAATTTCTAATTTAATGATCTAGTTGAACTTCAGAGTAGGTTTATAGTGTGAATGCAGAAAGCCTACCTGTTAACTGATGCATCCCAGAGACCTGGAAAGATAAAATTTTTATTATCCCTCCCAGGTAGACTCCCAAGAGACTTGCTCAAAAATTCTTGTTTTCACAACATATTCATGTATGAGCCTTGACCTAAAGGATGAAATCTATCTTGAGTTCACAGAGGAATGTAACAGGGAGAACTGGCACGTTTAGCCTAATTGTACCTTTTCCAAGTGAGGTGAATATAAGCAAATACTGCTTTCAGACAAGCTGCTCTAGTGGAGGACCTTCCTGTACAGAATAATTCATCAAAACTAAGCACTGCATCTCGTTTCAGCCACGTAGTTCACTGGTTTAGAGATTAAAATATCTCATCTAAGATTTAACTCATTGATTCAATTACTTCAACTTGTGCTTCAAACACCATTAATGTGTTGATTCTTTTCGGTTAATTCTTTTGAAAAGCTAATTCAGACTGACTCATTAACTAGAGATGACTGCAAATTTGGATAATACATTTAAGTGGAGAGGCTTGATCCATCTTGATTAAAAGATTTTTTTGTAGTTGATGTTTAACCTCTGAAGTTTATAAACTGAGCTACAGTTAATGAGTGTGTTTCATTCTCAAATGTTTAAGCATCCTCCCACTTCCTTTTTTCCTCCTGAAATCAAAAGGGGACACTTCCTGAGCTGCAAAATGCAACATTTATGCTAATTCAATGTTATTATAATTATTTCACAGTAACTGAAAAGTCTATGTGCAAAGAGTTACATAAGTGATGAATAAATAAACAGGTATATTGTTTATTTCACCGAGTAAATCAGTACATTAGAAGGATAAACTATTATATTACTTAATTAGCCATCATCTAGGAAGAATGTTTTCATGAGCAGGAAGCCAGATGGGCAAAAACTGTCCTGGATCACTTACTCTGAAAAAGCACTGTAAGAAAAATTGATTAGCAGTCATTTTTGATAACTTCCCTTGTACTTAGAGCAGGCAGAGATGTGGAAAAAAAAAAAATCTTGGTCCATGACTTTGAGGCATGGAAAAGGTTTCTTCCTACTTCCTGCATCATCAGCATAAATGAAAGAACATGTGCATAAACCCATAAAGTTTTGGGGGCTGTATTTAGGTTACAATAACTCCTGAAAATGTGGTCTGTGGTGTTAGGAATGCTAGAAATCAAGCTTGATTACAACAAAAAGGGATTACTGTGTATTATGGTGGGGTCTGTTTCCTATGAATCTAATAGGATGCATTTTATAGAGTTCCTTTTATACCAAAGTACTTGCTTACTGTCAAACAGCACACAGATTACTGTCAAACAGGCTTCTGACCTCACTGATTGCATGACATGTAGGCAGTAGATTGGGTGAAAAAAGTTTGCAAATAATAAATTTCTTCAAATGTTATGCATGTGCAGGTCTTGTTTGCAACCTCAAATATCTTCAGACAGAAGCAAAATGAAACCAGGCCACAGTCTGAAAGCTTGGAGAGAATAACTCCCAGCACCACATGATAGGACACCTGCAAGGTAGAGATTTTCTCCTTCCTGGAGAATTTTCAAGTTCCCTGGAAATCCCAAAAGGTTTTTGAACACACCTTTCACATCACTGACCCAGATGCCAGGCGGAGGAGCCAGCCCTCTGCTCCTCCAACTTTGCAAAGTTGGCTGTAGGCAGAGAAAAGACCCACTGCTGCCCGGGTGTTTGCTCTGACCTGGCACGGCCACCCGCAGGCATTTTTTCTTTGCTGAATCAGTGGTATAGCTGTATTGGGAAGGACAAGTTTCTCTGTGGGCTTAAGACCACTAAATGTGTCTCTGTGTGTATGACTGTGCTTGTCACAGCATGCGGCATTTAGGAGGCTATGAAGAACCTCAGGAGAGAGCTGACCCAGTGTTTGTATGCAAGATAAACAGGTTGCCAGCTGTATGATGTGCCGCTGAAACAGCCGTCATAATGTCTTTTTGTAATAGGAAAGGTCTGACTCATGAACAATTTGTTGCTTGCTCGCAAATGATATCCATTCACTGGCATGGATGCTTTGGTCCAGAAATTTTATTTCTTATTTATATATCAGCAGTTAATGCTTGAAAGAAAAGAGTATCCCTTCAATGTGAGTCACTGGGAAATAAAACTGTGAGGGAAAGCTTGTGTTTGTGTTTAGATGGTCTTGTTTGCTCTTCAGTGCGTATAATTAAGTTTGACTATTTCATATTCAAGCTACACTGAGGTTGTCCTAAAAGTCATTGTCAGGTTGCAAGTCATTTCATCCCAGAGAAAAAAAATTAAACATGAGGTCTGGTTTCTTTTCATTGACTTAAGGGAGCACAGGTTTGAACAGATTACATGTAAATGTCTGTATTTTGGACATTTAAAGCAAAGCAGGCGACACCTGCCTGCTGTATATGGACACAGATACTTGAGGGTCACCAGCTCGCATAACCAAGACCCCAGGCTCTCCCAGGGTCACTTCCCAGGCAATCCCTGTATTGGCCTTATGTTCATGTATTGGCGAATACTAATTCCCAGCATCTTGTCTCACTCTCCAAAAATAACGTAGCCCCAAACTGCAGCTGATGTAAATCAGCGCAGCATCCCTGACTTCATCGAAACCTGTGCCAGGATCTGGCTGTAAAATACTTAAGTTACACTGACAGATCAGCTCAGAGAAGCATCCCTGTCTTCTGCCCTGCTATGACATGCTTCACAGGAGGCACTACGACAGCAGGTTGTACAAGGGTGACAGCACTGGGAAATCAGAACTTTCCTTATCCACTGTCCTACAATGGGAAAAGAAGCTGATTTTCATGCAGGAAATAAATCAAAGGCTTCAGCAGCAGCAAGGTCTCTGTGCCAGGCAGAAAAAAAGTTTTCCTCACCTTGCTTCTGATGCTGTATCTCTGCTGGGTGCAGTGACAGTACAAAGATGTACAAGATGGATAGCTGCTGCTGTGGTCCCCAGCCACCCTCTCTGGTTCAGTGCTTTGTTTGACAAAGTAGGTTACTAGATCTGTGTATAATGAGGGCAGGGATTGCAGTGCTGTTGCTCACCTGGTGCTTCTGACACATGCGCGGCACCAGCTGTGGGATCCCTCCCAGGAGTGGGCATTACCTGCACAGTCCCCTGCTGCAGCACCAGGAGCTGCCCTGTGCCATACATGGAGCAAAGGCAGACACCATCTGCCTGTGCTCCTTCGTGCTGCTGGATGTGTGTCATTACTGTCATGCTTAGTGTACCTTCACGCTCATCTAGACCCCAAATCTGAAGATCAGTCTTCTAGCAGTGGTTGTTAATCTGCAGAGCTCTGAAAGATTTCCTGCAGTTCTGTGGCCTCTGTCACCTCCTTTAATTCTACTGGAAATTGCCTTTTCTGAGTATATAAACATATATATGTGTCTGGATGTGCATACATATATACATATGCATTACAAATGTATTGATCCCTGTAACATCACTTGAGAGATGATACTTTCACACTTTCATCTAAGATTTTGCTTATTAGGATATAGAATGTCCCCCAGGTCTCTATGGAGGATTTTACGTTTACGTGGGAAAACTACCTCTCCAATAAATTGTTTCCTGTCTGAAAGACAAGGCAAACAGATTTAGAAGGAAAAGAGTGGCAAGCCAAGTCCAGGCTTGCACAAAGACTTGTCCTGATTTCCAGACTCCCAGATTAAGATGCTGTTCATTGGATTTCATCGCTGGAAACCTCGCCGTTGGCAGCACGTGGCTGGACAGCTGGGCAAGCAGCTCCGCGGCTCCTGCCCTGCACCTCAGCGCGCTGCACAGCCCCCAGCTGCAGGCTGGTGCTCCAGGGGACGTATCTGGAGAAGGCTGCCCTGTCAGCACAGCATCTTCCTTCTCCTTTTCCTCTTACATTCAGTCCTTCATTTTAGCAGAATTGTTAGCTCCTACTCCTCCTTATTGCCTTGTGCTCACTTTGAGGAGAGAGTTGCGCCCCATCTCCACGGCACCAGGCCGAGCGGTACCTGGCGGGGGTCCCCGCGGGAAGCAGCCCGCCCGCACTGAGCACAGCGCTGCCTCTTGGATTTGGCACCGCTCGGTGTGGCCGCAGTTGCAGAGGAAGGCTGGGGACTGCAGCAGGGGAGGGACAAACCAGTAAAGTGAAATGGAGAGGACGGTGAGCAGGGCACCCAGGGCGCTCTCCCACAGAGCCTGAGCTCGGTTTGCAAAGATTTGGAAGATGTTCTAAAGCCGTTTTCCAAAACTAATACTTAAAAGAAGGATTACAAGCCTGTGTGTGCTTCTGGCAGGCAATGATTTTGTAGTGGTTTCCAAGTCACAGGAAACAGTTTTTCCTGAAATGCCACTTTTAGCCATGGAGTAGGGGAAAAATGATTTCTCTAACAACTCTGGCAAACCCTGTCACTGCTGGGTACTTGTTCCCTTTCCCTACACCTCGCATGCACAGTCAGGCATAATCCGTGAGGAAAGCCTCCGGTTCTGCTGTGTGCTTGCTAGCCCGGTTCATTAAACTAGGGCCAGTTATTTTCCCCTTCAATATATTACACACACCTTTAAACAGAAGTTTGCTGAATTCTCAGGGACAGCATCCTTGAGATTTACCTTTTCCTGCTGTTAGGGACAGCCACCTTGCACAATGACTTTGCAGAAGTAATCTTGGGGGTGTCTTGTCGTCTTTGGCTATAGTTCACCCAGACACTAAGCAGATACTTGTATTCTCAAATCAGCAACCTCCTGATTGGGATAGTTAGTGTCAGCATGAAGAAAGGGGACAGAATCTGATCTTTTGCAGGTCATCCTGATTTTGAAAGGTGTAGGTAATATCTTTGTTCAGAGGCACGTCTGAATATGGGGTGACTTGCTTTAGCAAGACATTATACAACTCTGTATTGGAGCAGTAGGATTAGTAGAGGGATGATTAGACTTGGCTAAAATGCATGTGAAACTTGCTTTTTTTATTTTGCACATTCTTCTGTGTGCTTTGCGTCATCAACATACCAAATTTTCACTCATTCTACAGGTTTGTGAGCTACTTGCATGGACTAAAATATAAGGGCTTAATTATGCCCTCATTCGATTCGGTGGGAGTTTTGCCATTGACATAAATGGGAGCAGAGCTGTGAAAAAGGATTTGCACGCATTGATTTAGTATGCTGCAAGGGAAGGTCGACTGGGTGAACTTGGAGAGGAAAAGTGCACTGTCCTGATGATCATGACATCTTGAGATTAGATTTCTCCTGTAAATACATGTATCCTATAAATAGGGTGAATGGTTTGGTCTGGATCCACAAATATTGATGAGAATTTTTGGCTTCATTGTGGGATTTATAGAGCTAAATGGACCCTTCCCCTCACCCCCCCCCCACCCCCCCCTCCCCCCCGATATTTTGGCTTTGCATTTCAGTGGTGGTTGCCTCTTCATCTATTAAAATAATCCTTCACCTTACTCTACAATAGCAACACTTTAAAATAATCTGTAGATATCTGTGTAGCTGAATTTAAAAATCTGGAATAAGTCACTTACAGCTGTATGATTTCCTGCTTTAAAAGATGTAGAGAAAGACAGGGCTGAGACAAAGAACGAGAAGCCAAAGCTGCAAGGCTCACAGCTCTTGGTAGCACTTAGTGTGCCATATGGGCCATGTGGTTTGCCAGTAATCTTGAAACAGCATTCCCTAGCTCAGTTTGCCATCCCAGGAACCACAACACATCTGATCGTTCCATTCTCCCCATCCCTTCTGCCATGAAAGTCCTGCGACCACCGAGAGGCAATCCTGGTCTGCCTTGCAGTGAGAAACCAGAGCGTTGGCACGGGAGGTGTGGTGTTTTAAGATTCAACTAAAATTTGCTCACAGGCACTTGAGAAAGTCCCACTGGCTTAAGTGGGGACTTCAGATGGGAGTAGGGTGATGGATCAAAGTTGTGTCATCCCCATCCATGCAGGTGAGTGCCACCCACAGCCAGTACCTGCAGGTAACCATCGGGCCAGCGTTCCTTGCCCTTAAGTTGTGGTTCTTAGTTTTGAAATAGATTGGCTAGAAGATGACAGTCACTGCAATCAGGGCAACTTGGCTTCTACAAGTCCTTTTACAATAAATAGATAAACAATACAAGATGAGAGAGCACCAGTGGCTAGAGAGGAATGGATGAGTAAGGTGACACTAGAGAGGAGCAGTGACCTAACTCCTGATGTGGAGGAACTCCTCGTCCATCAACCCCATCTGAGCCAGTCGGTGGAGTCCCACTGCTCTTAAACAGAGAGGCTTTGCAGTCAGCACTTACATAGATAAACCGATTTAAATGTGTTCACGACCTACTTATTTGTATGTGATTAGTGGATACATATTCTGGGAATCCTGAAACACTGCCAACCCTTTGTCAAGCTTTTGGGAAATGCCGCACTGCTGAAGATAGCCTGCTGTGTTGTCTGACTTAATTTTCTAACTTATCAGGCGTACAGTTTTATTTTTCACTGATCTCTCTTGGCAAGTTCAGCTTTGTTTGGTCTGGCTTCTCCTCCTAGCATTTTCACTAGTCCTCTCTACACGGTCTAACAGCTGTACCTACCTATCTGTCTCAATTTCCTGCTTTTGTTGAGTTCCATACGATATATCGATATTTTCATTAATCAAGCGTGAAGAACACCCAGGACTTCAGTAAACTGAGTTCAGCTGTCTCTGAACCTGAGAAAGGTGCTGTCACAAAACATACAATAAATGAAATTAAACTGAGAAAGCTGATTACAAATCCACAGAGTCAGAATGAATAACAGCTATTCCAATTTTAAAAAGGCATTGCTTTCCCTGTTTCAGCTTTCATTATATTTGGCTATAAATATAAACCCAAAAGCGCATTTATACCTACTCAAATAGGGCCAGATCCTTATTTGTCATTCCTGGGTACATCCCTGTGTATAGGTTAGGGCACCTGGGTGCTTCCTTCAAGTCACTGATGAGAAAACCCTTGATTTTTCTCCTGACCCCGTTCCAGCAAGGGCATTCCAGCCTCAGCTGTGTTAATGCAGCTGCCCTGGTTTGGGCAGGAGAGGATTGCAGTGGAGTCAGGCAGCTTTCACAGAATTCCCTGGGAGCAGGATTAGGCCATCAAGCAGAGATAACTTGAGGCACATGTTAATCTCTTTTAAGGGTTGCTCTTCCTTTAATTGGCAGCTGCATCTTTCCTTCTTAACCACTGACGATGTAATGACAAGGATAAATGGCACCACAGGAACTGGCTACAATTTCTGGCTGTCTGGACTTCATATGAGCTCAAAATCATGTCCATGTTTATGGAAAAAAGCTGTTGGAAGTAGAGTATTAACATTGTTGTTGTATGGACAAACGAATGGCCCCGTGGGGACAGGCTTCTGACAGCCTTATTTATAATCATTGTCCAAACGGTCTCAGGCTTCTACATAGCTGTGTATGGAATAACGTATAAGACGTGAGCTATGCTGGGTCTCTTGTGGTAAATCAAAACCAGCAAGAAACATGTTTAAATTTGAACCTACAATTTCATATCTGTTTAAACCATGATGCTGCTCTCTTCTGGGATTTTCTGGGTGACTAGTAATCTTTAGTGCTATAATCTGTAGCAGCAGAAGTTGCACATGAGCTGCTGTACTTTTAAACTGACTCACTGCATTGCCCACAGCTCAGTGGCAATTGCTCACCGTGGGTAATTAAGATGTCCTGGAAGATTCCAGGAAGAAGCTGGCGAAGGATGCATGGCAAATGGAAAGCAGAGAAAGAGATTTGCTGATCGTAGCTGATACTAAAATATCTTTTCTTAATAGAACAATTTTTTTTGTAGTTTATAGTAGTAGCTGAATTAATCAGTTGCGTAAGGCTGGCTTTGCATATGGATCCCTCAGGAGGAGCAGGCTCAGCCGGTGCAGGCAGGGTAACTCCACTGATTCTGCCACTGATAATCTGGCACTGTCTCTCTTTAAGATCTCTGTTCTGTTTTATTTGCATTTTCTGCCTTATCACTTCTCTTTTCATGGCTGTTGATCTTTTTATTTTTATTACTCAGCCTTCCTACTAAAACTGCCAACTTTTCGGCTATAATAACCTGGCAGTGTTCAAAGTCGGGAACTTGCCACTCAACATGAACAGAGATGCAAGAAATGGGTTTTTACAGCAAAGTTCCCCACTCGTGCTAATACTTTGGCTGACAATGGCTCTTTAGCAACTAAATACCCATCTCAAAATGAATGGGCTTTTCTAAGGTTAGGCTTTATCTTGTTATTTAAAGCAGAACTGGAAGGAGAAATAACTGAATGGTTTACTAGTAACACATGGGAAAGCAAAATAGGAGTTTCTCTTTTTGCACCCAGGCTCCTCGATGACAATACATTTAAAAGCATCTGTGAAAAAGGCTGTGAGTCAAATATTCATCTGGAGAAACAAATTAGGAACAGGCAGTTCCAGACCTAACCAAGCATGCAAGGCCCTCTGTTGATGTAGAGATTAGAAAAGTCCATAGTCCTCTGAGCATTTCCTAAAGAGTATCTAAATGTTCCCCAAGGTTAATTTGAGAGTAGAAATTATCTATATTCATCATGATGTGGTGAATAGTTAAATTAAACAAAAACAGTGGGATTTTTAAAGTAATGTTTAAGATACTGGTAGCTACATGCTAGGTAAAATTGTAAAAAACTTTTTTTAAAAAAGCATCTGTACCCTGATGGAACACAATAAGGGAAAGTAATTCCATTTGGGGGTTTGTTGGGTTGGGGGGTGTGGGGGATTGTGTGTTTCTGGGCCTCTTTTAAAAAACTGTGGAACTGGTCAGTCTGTACACATGTCCTAGGACTAGCCTTGCCAAAAGCCTGAGCTAACACCAGGAGTCAATGAAGTGATCTGACAGAATTCATTGGGCTTTTGATCACACCCAGGAAATGGGGTCGTTCATGTTTTCATTCAGTCACTCTTGTAGCAGATACTACAGGGCTAAGGAAATGCAGTTGGGGAAGGAGCCTCACTCCTGGACTGCACCATATGGCAGGTCCCAAGTGAAATCGTTGGGTTTTGTCATGGAACAGTAACCTTTTGTGTCTTCTCTCTCTTCCTTTCCAATACATGTAAAGGGCTGCCCTACTCCAGACCATGCTGTCTCTAGAAAATATTTTAGGTAGGATAGTCAGATGAGTGGTTCTTTTAACTTAAATACACAGTGGCTGCTTTAAGCAGCACTCCATAGGTAGTTCCTCAGCTGTGATTGGGATATATAGGGTGCATGGCAGTAACTGCCATTCATGTGGGGCAAATAAGTGCAGATCTGCGTGATCTGAGGTACAACGGGCAGAGCTCGGAGGCAGGGCTGGAAGCCTGGGAGTTACCCACAGTCCTGGATGGATTTTGTACTCTGTGCTGCTTTCCCTGCAGCACCTAAGCCAGTACCTAAGCTAGTTGGTTTGCAACTGGATTGGATTTATTTTTTTCTCCTTTTTTTAATATTTTCTTTACAGAAATCTTTACAGACTTATCTGTACACAAATTCTCATTTACAGAGAAGAAGCCCTTGGCTGCTTCGAGCTTATCACAGTGTTCCTGTTCTTTGTATTTATTGTAAATTACTGCAAGTCCATTAAGTTCTCCCACACTGCAGTAATGGCACGGTGGCAATTTATGTTTTAACTGTAATAGCAATTCTCCAATTGACTAAAATGTTTCTTGTCATGAATATTTTAATGAGAACTACGGACTTTATATCTGGTGAAAGAACATAATTTTCAGATGTCTGATGTTGCCCGATGATGTAGTGGAACAGAGGTATGAACTGTTCCAATGAATAAATGTCTATTAGACTGATCGGAAAATTACACTGTGGCTGCTTCATTTTGTGTTTCTTTGCTACCGGACATTTTCTAAGCCAATGAGCTGATCGACAAATTACACTTTGGCGTATTTTTAGGTTTCATTGAACAAAGATCAGGGAAATAAAACAATGGAAACAAATATATTTATTGCTAGCACAAAATCCAAAGGGACAATTTGCATGTTCTTCAAAAGCTGTGTTTCTCGGGCAGAGGGAGTGAAACGACCTGAATATCTTTTGTGACTTCTCCTATTTGAGCTGTAAAAATTGAGCAAATCACTCAGACCTACAACCTGGTTTGAGTAATGGGTAAAAGTCTTCAGAGCATCTGGGCAGAGAAGTACCAGGAGTGAGTGAGCTGGATACCTTCCCAGGGAGGGATGGTGATGGACAAGGCTGTGCTACATTTCTAGGGAGGGATGACACGACCCCTGATCTGAACCATCTCAGCAGACACAAGCTAGACCACAAATTCATTTTGCATGTCCGTATAAAGAGGGTCCATGAAGACTTCACAGAGGAGTTGTGGGATATTAGGAACTGATGTTTGTAAAGAACTTGAGAAGCCTCTGAATCCCATTTGTTTGTGTTTTTGTCACCAGGCTTTACTGCAAGAGCCTGAAAGCACAAATTATCTCTAATCAGAAAAATTTTTCTTTTCTCCTGGTTCCCACTGAAGGAATTTCTTCTCCTTCACTGTTACAGTGGATGGAAAAGGGCAACAGTGAAAGCGAGCTGGAAGATGGATAGCTGTCACTGTGAAGTGTTACCCTCTAAGAGTGATATGGACCTTTTAAGATAAGGGAGCCTGGCAGAGGGGCGGAATAATTTCTTTAGTTTTAACTGCATGGTTGAGATTGATACTAAAAGAGAAGACATTTACTGCCAGCAAGCAGAATACCCATCTGCCAGGGGGGATAAAAAGAGACCAGCAATCACATATAGACAACCAGGTAATTACCACATGATTATAACTGTCCGTCAGTTTTGGATATTGCAAAGTCAAACTGATGATCCAAGTGTGAAAGGCTCTGTATGTCATTGCCAGCCCTCTGAATCTCAGCAGCGTTCACTATGCACATCTCCTCTGCAGTGGCTGACGGTTTACTTTTTGTACATTTGTCATTAGTAATGCCAACAGGAGTTATTTACATGACTCAGAAAGAGGTTGCATTTTAAAATATTGAAGTAAGATGAAAAAAAAGTAAAGGGCAATGAAAAAGGACTGATTTGCACATGAATGTACTTTTTATCAGTCCTCAGGCTTATTGGGTGATGGTACAAAAGATTAAAAAACATCCTTACCCACTGAGTGAGACATGTATTTTATTAATGCAGATAAACTTAATTGAAGCCAGGTGCCAGGCATTTTTAAAATATTTCTGTGGAGATTTTTCTCCCTTATGTTAAGCAGCCAAAATTCAATGTGCTTGCAATCTGCTTGATGGTCCTAAAGCAGGAGAGGCTGCGAGGAGTGTCCCAGCACCACCCTGCTCCCTAGAAAGAGGGGCAGTGACAAAGGTTGTCTCGAATGGAGGTTGTCTGCGTGCCTGGGTTTAATTTCTTGCTGTCTCAGAGTCTTTCTTGTATGATCTGTCTCCTGTCTGAGTGGTAATGTAAGGTGCTCACATGACAGACAGGTGGCAGCTAGAAAAAGATTAAATATGACTAGATATTCTGGTTTTAAACATTACTGTAAAAAAGGCAATGGTTTAATGTTATGTAGAAAAAGAAAGCAGACAAACCAGGGCTTAGTTTTTGCTTACTCAATCCCTTTGATGGACCCGCTGGATTTCAGGGAAATATCTCTATCCCTTCTGAGCCAGCCAGCTTTTTAGCCATGAGATAGTCAGGACAGAGACAGTAACGATCTGGTTACCACTGTTCTGACAGACGTCATCTGATGTTGAGCTGGATTCCTCTCCTTCAGAGTGTCTGTGAAAGTCCTTTCTCCCCATTCATGTGGTGTATCCAGCACAGGATCATGCTCCTGAGAGTTTGTTTAAATTGGGAGGAACCTGGGTAGGCATAGTTAGCTGTGAAACCTGGTAGTCAAATGTTCGTTAAACAAGTTTTTGTCATAAATGGGTGGGCTACCTCATGCAGTGGTAAATAATAAGGTTAGACTGTACTAGCTCAGAGGGGAGCTGTGTTCTCCCTCCTCCGCAGGCTGCTTGGGGATCACTTCTGGGCCTTCATGGTTGCTTCAGCCGTACTGCTGCTAACGTCCGCTGTGACCGAGGGCTTCAGCGTGTTTTCCAATGTAAAGGGCCTTCCTGGGGCTGGGAGCTGCCTGTGTCTTGAGCTATTGTTCACAAAGGAAAAGATTTCATCCAGATCTCAGCGTGGTGGTGGAAAATATTTCAGTGCCTCAGTAGCAGAGCAACCCTTGGCATAGCATAGTGCAGCGTACAAGGCAATAGATCGCATCTGTTTGAAGTCAGGAGTTTTTCCATTACCTTAGCCATGAAGGTAACTTTGCGAAGGAGCAGTTCTGATTTTTCTCTAGTCCTTCATCAGATGTTTAACACAATGCTCCGTTATATTTTACCTGTATTGAGATTAACCCTGCTTTCTAGTAAGATGCTGCATAGCCTTTTGAGATTGCCGTTGCTTTAGGTCAGTGCTTTCATGGTTACCAAAGCTCAGCGTGTAAGACCAGGTGGGCAGTGAGGCAGAACTCCGCTCAATGTCCTCAGTTATCTAATGGCAGACTTCCCTGGAGAAAACACTTGGTAAGGAATAGTTCTGCAATCAACTATGAGAAACAGGGAAGGGAGAGGTAAAGGGCTCAGCTAGGTTTTCATGGCACTCTATTCTCAGAAAAGCTCAGAAGTGGTGAATTTTAGATGGTTTGATGCTCAGGTCCTCACACCTGGGTAGGAGTAGGGTAGTGTTTGATTTCTGTGAGGCTCTATAGGAGAGCATTGCACACTTGAACATTTGTCTTGTTCTTACATGACTGAAATTGTCTGTCCAAAACATGAAAGAAAATGAAAGTGCTTCCTGCAGACTCTGCCACAGGGAAAGATAATGCTTGCGATTGCTGCCTTCTGCTACTATTTTTGCCAATAAACATTTTTCATGAGTGCTTATATTTAGCATGTTATCTTTCAGACAGTCCTCCAAAAAGCCTCCTGTTCCAGGCAGTTTTGTTAGGCTGTTCTGTTCTTGGTGGAATAAGCTCAGGTTGTTGCACCAGTTTGAGAGAGCTGCAGAGCCCAGCCCCCTTACTGGAATGTCTGGCTGCCTGGCAAAGCTGTAATCCTGGTTCCGATTAAAAGCCTTTCTGAGATCGGTCAGAGACTTTGCTGGCGTCGGGGTAGTCCAGGTCTGTCATGCTTGTTTCTCAGACATGCTTTGAATTTGAAGGAAGGTTTGGACCCCAGCCTTTGGAATGTGCATCCCTTTCAGTCGAAAGAGTTTTGTGCTGCTTTGATATGGTAGTCTGTTCCCCAACACCACCACCCCCCACCCCCCCCTTGGTGCTTTCATTTCTTTAAGCAAAATCAAGGCAAGTTCCTTATATCTCACCTGATCTGTTTCTCCTGATTTCAGACTAGTATTGTAATGTCTTTAAAATATATGATTATGATTTTCCCTTGTGTTTTTATGGGGCAAAACAGGATTTAAAAGACTAAATGTAGTGGGTAAATTTTTAACTATTTGCTTTCCCTTCAATTAATTCTTCCATGGTATTTCAATGGCATGATTTTATATGGGCTTGAGAATAGCCAAGCCTCTGCCCGGCCTTAATGAGAGCTCTGTCTCCAATGGGAGCTGGATTCAGCCCCAGACTCCTCCTCTGTTTTGATGTATTATCACTCCAAAAATAACATGTTCCTCTAAAGACAGGAATTGCTTGTACCTTCCAGTTTAGTATTTTGTGCACTCTACAATTTCCACTTTGTTATATGGTAATACTTTGTATTGCCAATTAAATCCCAAGTTTCTTTAAAAACAGGAATGATGTGCATGTCCCAAGCATAAATAGAATAAAATATGTGAGGAAAATGCTCAAAGACACCACAAATAATTTCTCTGCTTCCAAATCAGAAAATTAGCAAAGCTGGGGGAAGCTACGGGGAGAATGTCATTATTCCTTGGTTCATGGAGGGAAGTGGAAGAAGATAAAGATCTTTGTTGCAGAGCTTGAAAACAAATTCCCATCATATGATGCCAATTCAGATCTTTTTGTCGTCGCTTTCCTAATTTCTACAATGATGTAAATATGTTATTGCCTCGTTCTTTGCTGTTTTTATTAGAGCAGCATGCCAGCTCCCAGACGTTTATGGCTGAGAACAGCTTTCTGTTTCATGGCTGACACTATTAAGTGCTGAAAACTCACACATTTATTTACAGCATCGTGGGATATTGTGTCCTGTGGGTAAGCCTGTTGGAGTTACAGTTCCCACTGTGGAAACGTGACTTGCAGAGTGATGGAGAAAACTGAATGAACTGGAAACGAGTCAAACACACAAGGTCTTCCTGGATCATCTGAGCCAGAAGGTTTCTGCTCCTCAGCTTTGGGGCAGCAATATTGAGGAGCGTTAGGGGAGAGAATAAGACCTTGCTAGAGGTGCCACGGAGCACTGTGAGCTTTGACAGATCTTCCTCTGCTGTTTAACAGAGCTGGCTTGTGCATGCCCACGTGTGGGCTGCGTTGCTCCTGCCAAGAGCAGGTCAGAGGCACGAGGAGCCAAGGTACCCACGTGCCAGGTATCACTGGAAGGGGAGAGGAATGCAAGTTAGACCACGGGATCCTTGAGCAGTGATTTCCAATGTTTAGAGGCTTAATTCTGAAATTCTTTCATTTTTTCTTCCCCAGTTTTTCAGATGTTTAATTTCTGTTAAAATTAGTACTGTGGAAGGGTATGAGACATCTCTGGGCTGAACATGTTAGGTTCAGAACATTTTGTAGGAAAGAAAACACAACATGTATGTGCCTGGGCTCTGAAGCTCCAACTACCAGTTCTCCAGCCACTTAAGGAAGAGCGGAATCTGCAAGAAAAGCTGCAGAAAATGCCATTTCTGAAATCCTGCTGGAATTTCAAGGAGTGGCAGGGACAATGAGAAAGGAGATTTAAATGGGTTACGATCCTGTAGGTGTCTTGGGCAAAGCAGCACTATTCTCACAGATTTGTTACATAGTCACCTTTGATTTGATTTTATTTGCCCAGCTCAGAATTGAAACTGCACCAAAATGTCTGAGCCTTCTTGGCACATAAGCCCTTGTGAGATCATGGCTCGTATCACTTAACGTCAGTCAGTAGTAGGAAACCAAGCAATGGAGCACGGAATAAAAAACAAACCTGTGTTTCAGCGCTCTTTAAATTCTTGCAACTGCTACTTTTCTTTTTGCATGGAAAATGTTTCTCTGAATTGTGGCAGTCGAAGCAATCCACAGCTTCAGCACAAAAAATCAGGGAGCTAAAACAGAAAATTGGGTGCAATTTGTAATCTGCACAATGTGCTGAGTCCTCTGCCAGAATACATTTTCCAGAGAACATTTATTTAGGTCACCCCCCCAACCTGGGATTCCTCAGGAAGACTCAGCAGCTTTCATCCAACATGACAAAACTGTTTCTGCATAGGCAGAGAGGTGCTGCAGAGAGGACCTCCCCAGCATCAGCAAGGTGCTATCAGTCTGCTTAGAATGAAGTGTCAGAAGACAAAAGACAGACTGCAGAGCGTTTCAGGAGAGAGATGCAGAGATATCTGCACCTTCTTAACATTCAGTGCCCTCTGCAAGTTAAGAAGTTGTTCATCCTGGGAAAAATAAAAGGCTGTTTTCCAGTAAATACCGTTTCTAATCAGGTTTCTTTCCCTGCTCCCACATTGCATTGACTCCTTGCCAGCAGCTGGAGGGTGGTGGGCTCTGCCTGTAGCACCTACGCGCACCCTGTGCTGTTGCCAACCTGTGATAAACTGTTTCTAGGACAGGTTTAAAGTGGCCACTTCCACTCTACCACAGAGCGGAAAATACTGACAAACAGAACCCTTTTTTCCATTAAAGTCCTGGCAAATCATTTCATTGCCTGTAGTATGGAAGACAAATAACGCCTGTTAGATTTGACAAGAAATGGGGCAAGTATGTTCCAGAAAAGAAGAACAAAGCCAGTCTAGATAGTTTTCAATGCAAAGGAGCTGAATGCTGGGTATGCTTCCTTCAGCAGCCCTTCTGTGCCATCCAGGGTGAGCTAGGCACAAGGTAAGGATGCAATCCAGCAGCACTGAGGCGACGGTGCACCTAGAAAAGCAACCCAGAGAGGGATTTATGATTGAATTGCCACTTGCCCCACAAGCCACAAAATTGAATTTGGGTCCAGAAATGTAACTTGCTAAAGTCTCCCTCAAATATATATATAGATATGTATATATAAAACTCAGAATGTGCTCATTCCAGCTGTAACTCCCACTGTGGTAATGGTAACACCATGCATTTAAGATCACCATGAGCTCACCAGGTCTGCTGAACAGGCACAGCTCACCAGCACAGGCGAGAGAGCTGCAGGAGTGTTTTACAGGTACTAACAACCAGATTCTAGAAATCTGTTTTTTTTTTAAGCCAAGTGCAAGCTGTGCTTTTTAGAACTGGTCTCACTGATATAAGGTATTGCAAGATTTTTTTGGTTAAAAAGACCTCACATTCTAATTTGCTTGGGAGAAGAAAAAAAAAAGAAAGTCTATTCCAAACAATGTCAGTGCTACATCTCTGTGCATATCTGGAAAACACTTAGAAACTACATAAAGAACAACAAAAAACCCCAAAAACAAACACACCCCCCCAAAAAAAAAAAAAGAAAAGGAAAAGAATATTTTTTATTCTTGTAGACCACATACAAAACATAGACACATTCTGGTAGAAATAACAATTTGTTAGTTAAGGGCAAAGCAAGCTGCCTGCAATCCTACTCATTACAGACAGTAACAATTTATGGCCAGCTCCTCGGTGCCTTCATACACAAAAAGTTTATGTACTATAGTCCAACACGCTGCCTGGCCTAAGGCTCAGTTACTTACAGTATCAGCATTGGTCTATGCTGGCTCTGCCCAGGTGGACTGGTCTTCCAACAGGGTCTGTGCAGGGGAGACTCCAACCCATTATGTACAAGGACCCCTCACACATGCACAATGCCAACAGATATCATTTGTGTGTGCACATACTTGCAAAGGTATGAGGGTAGTGAACTAGAGATAATTCTCTCCGGAAGATCTGTGCCTTTTTATTCCGCCACTGTTTTGAATATTGGGCTGGAAATACTGAGGCTTGCATATTCGATTTTGGAAATACTGCATTTTGATTTTTTTCAATATTGAACTGGAAAGCTAGTTTATTCACTAGGATACAAATCAGAGTGGGTTTAAAATTTTGTAGATAATCTAAGCCACTTTGTGAACAGGTGCTGGCTATTTTCTTCTCATTTGGCTTCCAGCACTGCACTGCATTTCTCATAGCACCATGTGTGGGTTGAATCATATGCCGCATCTTTGTTTGAATTTGCAGCTGCACCTCCATAGTGAATGCATCCGCAGGGGCCTCACCCACAACCAGACAGGCATCCTCGTTCTTCATTTCCAAATCACTGCTTTGGCCATATTACTGAGCCAAACCTTGCCCTGCTCTTATTGATAGACTCGCTGGTTTATGCTATATGTCTGACCCCTCCATCCCCATGGCAGTACTGTACCATCCCATTGGCTTGCAGTTGCTGCCGTTTCCTCTTGTACACAAAATTGAATTCACAATTTCAGTTGCTAATATAGAGAAATGCCTGTGTGCACCTGCTCTGTGCTCAGGTGAAACCACTTACCTTGAGAAATGAACGTTTCACAGTTGTTTTAATGAATACTGCAAGGTTAACTTGGCTGGGTATAACAGGTCATAATTGTCTGCTGTTACATGGTGATCACAACACGCCGTAATGTTATTATGGTGATATCATCACAACATTATCTTAATATGGTGCAGTCAAATAAGGTCTGTATTACCTTACCATATAGGTAATTTATTCATATATATTGCACTGTAAAGCAATGTAATGGGGATTTTGCAGCTAAGGTGATCCTGAAAGAAGTTTATGAGCACTCATGCATGATGAACGTCTGCAACAGCTTAAAGAAAACCTTGACCCCTTTGCATGTGCATTACTTGATTCCTAAGGCAAAAGTGGGTCTGTTATTGTATGTAATCCAGGCACTTTTCTTTTGGTCCTGTGAGGCCAAAGGGAGGGTGGGACTTCATTGCAGATAAGAGAGATAAAGTGTTTCAAAGTCATTAAGAAAGTCTCAAGGAATTGAACGCTGATAATTTTTGCAGTACTGGTCACATAATGCATCCTTAATTTGAGATGTCACAGCTGCCCTCTGAGTTTCTGTTGAAAATGTCTGAAAGCGAGCAGAGCCTTCCCCTCTCTTTCCCTTTGTGAAGGCGGAGGGACCAGCTCCTTGCAGCAGGAATGCCTGTGGGACAGCTCTCCAGAACCAAGGTCCAATTAGCTGCACATAAGCTTAAAAAAAAAGGTTTACAGTATGTGCCAACATGGTGGTTACTAATTGTATGTGACAGTGAATTAATTGTGTTGTGCCTTTAAGCAAGTACAGTACTTGAATGGAAGCGCTGACTCCAGTTTTGCTCTTGACATGGTCTGTGGAGTAGATAATTTAGTTGGAGAAGTACGTATGTAGCGGAGTGGCACCAGGCTGTCCATGCCTTCTCAGCCTGGACCACTTCAGGAGCACACAGCAATCCCAGCTCAGCTGCAATACTCTGGCATCTCTGTCAGGGGCAGCAGCATATGAAATATATATATTGTTATTTCTAGGTTTTACTATAATGAGTATCAAAAGTAAATATTTTTTTCTTTACCTAATATAAGGCTTTTATTTTGTGTGTGTGTTTATGCTGTGAGGATTCTCTGAAGAAGGACTTTCATAGGCTTTAAACCTGGGAAAATGAGGTCTCCTGCCTACTCCCATACTGGGCAAAGCAGGAGGGAGAGGCAAAGCAAAATGTCACTGTGCTTCCCACCACAAGAGCTCTCTTTGATCTGCCTGCCTGCCTGCTAGGGCCTGCCTGATGGATCCTGTTCTCTGCAATGAGCCCCAGGTGATGTGGTGGGGATAAAAGTGATCTGGGCCCATTATGAACGAGCCTGATCATTGACAGAGGGATGATCGGCTGAGTCCGATAGGGACATCGAGAGGGGGTTGTAGGTGGCTGGCTTGGTAACTCCCAGCAGCAAATGTAACTCCTGGCAGCGTTTCTGCAGCCATCCTTGCCTTGAACCAAGGGAGCCTAGTGCAGAAGGTTTTTCCTAGTGACTTAGTTAAAAACACAATCATCCAAGTCGGTTAGCAAAAGCCCATGGACCACACTGAAGCTGCTCCATAAGCGCAAAGGACTGAATATATCTGGGATCTCAGAAAGATCTTTGAAATGCGTATACCATCACCCATCAAGTTAGTGAACAGAGATAGTATAAAAATTCAGGATTTGTACTATTTCAGAGAAAGATTACAGAGTAAATGTGAGAAACCTAATAAGCTAAATTATCCACCAATGCAATGTCATAGTAAGCATTTAATATTAATGACATTTTAAAACGTACATATACAGTTATATTTGCTAAAATTGGTAATGTAATAAAATAAAACAGAATATTTTACCTACAAGGCATGAAATGCGACTAGAGAGGTATTTACTCCAGTGTAGCCTTTAGTAATAGGTGGTAGGAGGAAGCACATCACTCATAAACTTTCCTTGGTGAATGGAGTACTTTCATTTACAAAAAGGTTACTGTAGAGAAAATGTTCGTATTCCACACAGCAGGACACAAGCACTGCTCTGGAGAGTTTCAGCCTTTGTGGAGAAAAAAAAAAATATTATTATAAAGTGGCAAACTGCCCTCAGTCTGACAGAGACCACACCTCTGTGGGTATTTTCGTAGAAAAAGATTGTCAGCTTGTAATCGTAGTTTTCTGAGAGTCTTTTAAACTGCAGAATTCCCTAATCCTGAACAAAATCAATGATGTTTTACTGTCATACCCTCTCTTAAATTATATCCTGGGGATATCTTTTTCAACTTTGTCAAGTTGATTCCAAACTATTCACAAAAGGGTTTTTTTTCTCTTTATTTGAAAATTCTTAATGTTAAGATCTACATCAGTGCACTTGGCAGTTTTTGCTTTCTGCTTCATTGCAATGTACTCATTCAGCAATGGCTGCAGCACCCTACTGTAAAGGTATAGAAAATTCTGTGGTTTTCCTGAAGAAGGGAATCATGTAATCATTTTAGTGAATAACTGTTGATAGACAATAATCACATGTTCATGTGAGGTGAATGAATTATATATTATCATTAATTATAAAGAAGTATGATGTAATGGAAATGTCAGGGACAGAGCAGATGAAGGAAACCCTCTGTTATAAAACCAGAGCAGAGTGACTGTTAGTCCCTGGGTTTATTTGGGTTGGGCGTCAGGACGCTCCAGCTGAGGCCATGGCTCTCTTATGCCGGGTGTTGTTCACACACGATGACAGACAGTCTGGATGGGGGGTAGGAAGGAAAACTGGAGAGGAGGCAGCAAGTTCAGCGAGGTGCCTGCGGTCATTGGGCAGGAGGTGGCAAAGCAGCCATGGCTTCTGCACCCTTCTCCAGTACTGTATTTGTTAATTTTTATACACTGTATTTTTTCTTCTGAATTTTTTCAGAATTAGATATCACTTCTTTCAGTATGTAAATACCATTTTATTAGAAATGGTTCTTCAGCATACCTGGGACGGCAAGCATAGGGTGCTTCCAGGCTGCTGCAGAAGCCAAGGGCTGCCCGTCCTTCCCACACTGCTCAACCTGCTCCATGGCCGCGGCTGCGGGGAAGCATGATGGCAAACACCTTTTTGCATAGCAATGAGAAGCTATTTTAAAATAAGATTAGTATCATATAAAGCATTATTGCTGGTTCTCATCTGTTCTACCTTTCCACTTACATTCTTTTTATTGCTGTTAATCTTCTTACCATGCCGTCTTTTAGTTTCGTGATTATACGTACTTAAAAGTATCCAAGCTGTACTGACAGATAACCAGTTGAAAATAATAGACCCTTCTTTGAAAAATGAAAAGCAGCTAATGTATTATTGAGAGAAACATGTTGTTTACTGATAAAAACCCCTTTTGTTTTCCTTTATTGCAGAGTCTGGTCTTTTCCATTTTATTATCTGATACATTTTACCTCTACATGGTACATTTTAGCTCTATAAACATACTCTTTTTTTGACAAATTAAAGCATCAGAAGATGGGCCTTTCATTTAGAAGAACATGAAACTGAAATGAGAATAATACTTGCTGATACAGCTGACTGGTACCAAATCACATCACTCAGCCTGGCTGTTCTCATGCTCTGTGAAGACTTGGGTGCTCTTTGCATTTGAGCATTTTTCTTTTTACTTTTCTTAGATAAAGCCTTATAACATCCTGCTAAGGCTCACCACTTTCTGGAGTGTGTGGGTACCCTACTGTACTCATTCAGACTTGGAGAATAAGGCTGGGTTTAAGGAGAGGTTTAGTGCATCACTCACCTGCCTCATTCTTGGGTGCTTATAAAGCACAAACAAGTTAAAGGATGAAGCCAAAAGGAGCTGGTCAAAAAATCATAGTGGTTGCATAGAAACTTGCTGAATTTGCAACTGTGTAAACTAGGTAGGAAGTACAAGTTAAGGTAACTATCCTTTGGGCTTTTGTTTTTGTTTTTTTTTTCCAAAGATGTAAATATCAGCCTCCACCTTCTTTCACAGCCATGCAAGGCAAAGCTGGAGCGCTGCTTTCCTTCTTTTTGTGCAGTACTGGGAGGAAAGATATGGGAAGTCTTGTCTCCTCCAGTGTCAGCTTGACTCACACATCAGGACTGGCCCAGCACAGCATTAATCATCACCATCCACAACATGTCCGGTGCAATTGTTATTCCCACAGCAAGGAGCAGGGCTGGAGAGCAGGACTTCCCGGGTGTTTAATTTCTAGTGCCTCTGTGATTGTTTTGCCTAGCATTGCTCAGCATTTTTCAGCTGCAGTCCTTTGAAAAGGAAGAGGAGAATAAAACCCTCCTCTAACTTCCACAGGCATCAGGGACCCTATGGTGTCAATCAAAGATGCGTAGCTGTGTGCCCCTGAGCCAGAGATCAAACTGTCTGGTGGGACTCCAGGGCTGTACTGCAGCCTCGAGGAGGAATGGCAGCCTCTACGCTGAGCTTTAAAATCTTTGCACATGTTCTCAAAGAAGATTAATTTAAAAAGCAGGTGCAGCTTTCAATGATAAATTGTACAATACGTTCAGATACAAGCCTCAATCTCCATTATGCTATTTTTAAGAGGTCTATGAGCTTTGTAAGCACTCGTGGAAATAGTCTCACATTTTCTCTGTATCCCTGAATAGATCCCAGTGACTTTGTGCTGACACCTGTCTTTGTACCCAATCATGAAATTCAGCACAGGATTCTTTTTAATCTTAAATTAAATTAAGTTCATCTGTTTCAGAGCAGGTTTCTCTTATGACTTTAATTCATTTAAATCCAAATCTCAAAGAAAAAAGGGATTTTTAAAATTTATTTATTTCTTATTAGGAATCTAAAAAAAGGCTCATAGGAAGGTCCTTGGTGTTAAAGAGATGTAGTTTTAGAGTTCTGCAGAGATAATCAATAGACAAGCTACAGCATGGCAAGTAACAAATACTCACTGTCTTTCATTGAAATTAATTACTCGGACAAACTAGATCCAATTACTTTCCACACTGCAGACTATTTTCCCCCAAAGCATTGGTTTTGTTGAAATCATGGGCATGCAATTGGAAATTTTTCATTAATTAGCATGATCTGTTCAAGCCTGGGCTGAAAAATTCAATATTATATAACACATTTTCCATATCTGGTCTTGGGATTTGGTGTTGCAACTGTTGTTGGATTTGTATTGAATTCAGAGGAAATGAAAGCGGACGTTGGCCCTTAACTGGCACTTTGGCGAATGTGCACAATTAAACTGTGAGACATATTCACTCCAATGTGTGTTGGTAGTATTTAGCCTGTTATCTTTACACAAAAACCTTGAAGGCTGCTTGGTGGAAGGCAGTTGTGCACCTTGAGCTCACTCCCTGGAAATGCAGACAGGTTCTTCAGCTATTTCAAAGCAGGACAGGCATGCCAAAATATCTGATCCATTTACACCTCCTCGAGAATACTATTATTTTCTGTGATTGAAACTGTATCTGAAATGGTTTGGGTAGCACAAATTAGTTGGAAGGGCAGTACTAGATACAAGAAACAGAACGTAATGCTAATGCAAGATGAGGCTGGCTCTGGGTCATATAATAATATATCATTAGCTGTCCTAACTGACATAAATGAGAGAATAAAAATGCTATGTTTCTGTAATAGTTGAAAGAGGAGAAAATGCTAGATTTTTTCAGGAGCCTCTGTATCTTAAGGCAAATTATTTTTTTAATGCTTTTCCTTGGATTTGTTATTCTTTTTTTCCCCCGCTATGTGCCTTAATAAAAACAAGATGTGCCTGCCACTGGGTAAGACTCTTCCAAAATGCTTGTGTCAAATTAAAAACTTTTTAGGTTCCCTTCACATATCTTCATGAGCAGTGTCTTCCCTGATGATTACGTGCATGTGAACAAGCAAACTAGGAAATCCTGACTGAGCTGGGCAAGCAAAGCTGAAGATCAAAAGTTCAGTTAAAGCTTGGAAAAGGACGAAGGCTGGGAAATTGGAAGTCAAAATTAATTCCCAAACCGCCATGGCACTTAGAAAACAATTAGTGAGCAAACGGTCTCAAAAAGACTATTCAAAGTGCCTGTGTTAGCCATGGGTCCTCAAAGGACAGGGCCAGCCAGAGCTGTGAGGAAATGACCTACATGACTGGGAAAATCAATGACCAAAAACCAAATAATGGGTTGCACCTCACAGTAATACTAGCAGAAGATTGCAAGAGACAGTTGGGTAATTGTCTGCATTTGCTTTTCTCTATCAGTGTCCAGATGGCTCCCAATAGAGACTTAATTTAATATACAGATACAGATATGAATGGGTGAATAGTAGAGGAACTGGTTCTGTCTGCAATTGGAACAGTTCAAAATGTTTTGATATAAAATAATAATTTTAATGCTGGGTTTCATCTATACAAAGTGGACATTTCGGTTTATTCTATTTCCTTTTATTTTTCCTGCCAGAGAGTTTCCCGTTCTGAACATCCCAATACGGAGAACTCAAATCTCTTGCAGAACTATATGAATTCATTGAAACCTCCATGTTTCCCAAACACATTTCAGAAATACATGTTCCGATAAGGTTTTCTGCTCTGGATGTTATGACTTGGAACAGCCAAAATAGTATAACTGAAACAAATATTTTTCACTAAATATTCTGCAATGAGACAAGATTTTATGATCCTGAAGTTTTCATTAGGGCGGACCTTCTAAGTTCCACCCAGTTCTGCATTTGCAGTCATGTGCTCACTGTTCAATAATTCCATTCAATTCCACGTTGCACTTATGGCTCCATTAGTTTCTCATTTTAATGTCTTCCAGTCCTTTTTTAGTCCTCTAAACTACCCTTTAGGGCATTGTATTCATCTCATGGTTCCTCAGTATCTGTGCCGTGATGAGTGAACAGTGTCACAAGATGAAGCAGCAGTGAAATCTAGAACGTGGTTGCAAGAGCAGATGACCTCAGCACATCAGCTCCTCCTGTTCCCTGTGGCAGGGGGGATCTGGGGGATTGCAAATACTGCATGGAAGTTGGTGGCAGGCATAGTGGCTGTTTGGGCTGACCACAGTAGCTCGGGGTGGGTGCGGGTGAGGAATCACATCTTTAGAAATCAGTAAATGCCATTAAGGGTCTTTTCTTCTTATTTATGTGACAGTTAAACATATGGACCCCCGAGTATGCGGAAACAGGATCAATGATGAGCTTCAATCCACACAATCACTCCTTATGTGAGACATAACCTTGGCTATTAGCTCCCAGATCAATCAATAACCTATTATCACATGAGCTAAGAAATAAATTCTGCCTCAAGCCACTATTAATTAGAACAGCCAGGGAGGTATAGACCAGAAATACGCAATGATGTTGTTGTTCCTAATCATTTGAAAAACAGAATGAAGCTGAACTGATAGGATTTGGTTTAGATTTTTTGTTTCCTGCTGGGTTTTTTTGCTTGTTTGTTTGTGTGCTCGTTTGTCTGAGCAGGGAAAATAGGTCTGTTTCTGATAGGATTCATAACTACTTTTAAAATGATAAATTTTTGGCAGTGCAGAATTGGTTACTTTCCTTGACTTGAAGAAATTAGGTCTCTGATATGTTCATTACAAATGTGGATGAAATACAGCTTTCTGATAATAATGTTTTAGTGCAGGGGTCCTCAAACTTTTTAAACAGGGGGCCGGTGCGCGGATGAAGTGGCAGGAGGTCATCTGCAGCTGCTCGGTTCCCCAACCCCCCCAGGTGGGGGGGGTTCTGTAAATACCAGCGGCCAGATTGAGGACCCTGGGGCGCCGTATCCAGCCCGTGGGCCGTAGTTTGAGGACCCCTGCTCCAGAGCATGAACTTCTTAACTCCTGCTCTGTATTTTACTGCTTCTTTCTGTTGCATTGACTGTTGTGAATTCATCGTGTATTTATCAACAAATATGTGAGTGGTTGCAGAAGGATGTGGTCTGCTGCAAATATAGTCAAACACAGTTGGCTATTTCATCTTTGCTAGCAATTTTTACCAAAGCTCGTGACCGCCCCCAGACAATTAAAAAGGTTGAAAATATAGCATTTGTATATGTGCTGCACACTTACAGATCTTTGTCAATTATTAGTAAAAGGCACAAACTGTACAGCTTTTGGTTGCTTTTCTAAACACTTTCTTTTGAACATGATTTATGGGACAGTTGTTGCAAGATGAAGCCTGGAGAAAACACATTACTCAGAAATCAGGAACAATTCTTTAAACAAAACCTCCCCGCCTGTGATACAACCAGGATCTGACTGGTCTGCCACTAATTGTAGAGGACCAGACTGGAGATGTGACTGGTGCTGGGACAAGGCAATTATACCGCTCTGTCACAGGCTTTCTGCCCCAGCAGTGTGTACAGTGTGTCATTCCTAGCTTGCAAATTTGCATGAAAATTTCTAAGGTGGCTCATCAAAACAAGTGATTTTGAGCTACTCCCGAGATGGCTATTTAATTTATATATTTAAGCCCTTCTTGATATCACCTACACATCTGACAACATCCAAAGAGACATCTGGTTGTTCCTGATCTTTGCACAACTCTCTCTGAAGTTAGATTTAAGGTTTCATAAACACTGCTAAATTCTTTATATCTGGGTTCTGTCTATTTCTTTATGACCTATGTCAAGGGCAAACGTAAAGTGATTTTATTCTTTTTTAATCTACACAGTCAAGGTACAATTACTGCAGACTTTGCTCTATTTGCATTAGCTAATAAAGATTAAGTTTATTACAGCACTGCACATGTTCTAAAGTGAAGCACTCCCTCACGGCCAGCCTCATGAAATCCCTTTTTTCAGTGTCGGGCTGGAACGGGAGCAGTCCCGCGGCGGGTGACCCATACTGAGTCACCCCCACATCTGCTCCCAGCACACCTGGGCACACAATTTCCACAGTGCCAAAGAGGTAAGAGGCTTTGGCTGGCATCATTTTTACACAAGTGTTTGAGTAGTCATTGGGAAATAGGTATCAGCGCACCTAATTATTGTCAGTCCCACTAATGACAATATTTGGACTTAGGGTTGGAATAAATGCCACTGAGGTCCCAGAGTTCAATACTCTGCTCTGCAGACTCAGAGCTGCTCAGTAAGTGGTCTGGGCATGAGGACTTGCTGGATTTTAGGCTGCCTGCATATGAATCCTTTATTATTCTTAGTTGCGTTGAATCTCTGATCCTTATCCTTTTGAGAAAAATCCAGCTTGGATTTTCCATTGCATTTATTCTTGGGAATTAGATTATTCTGAGACCAAACATTTTTTTAATTTAAAGAAGGAAGAGCTGGCCTGACATCACTGGCACTGGTGAGTTCAGGAGAGCCAAATTTGCTGCAGTGTCATCCTTGATATTTTCATTTTCTTCTTAATTCATCCATTATGTTTGCCAGGCTTGTGGCAAACAAAGTCTGTTGTTTTGCTGTCAAAAAGTTTTCTTTAAAAAGCCGGCAGCATGAAAGCAATTGAAATAGTGACTGCAGCCTTTTGAGTCACGTATTAAGTCAGTGAGGGCTGGAGCTATGAAACATTTTCTGTGACATGTTTTCTTACAGTATAATCATCTTTGGTGCTTGCTCTCTAAGACAGAAAAGTCAAATCTATGACATGTATCCACAAAGCATAAGGAAAATGCATTTATTTATTTACACTTACTCATACACGATGATAAGTCAATCATGCCAACCAGCAAGGAAATCAAATTCAGTTTGATATGTGTAATCTGCATGATGTGGAAATCCCTTGTGAGCATCCCTGGCATCGCATTCAGTCTCAGCCTGAGTTTTTGCAGGATTTCCTCCCTTAGCCCCAGCATCCCCATGGGCAGGGCCAGCCCAGGCAGGAGGCCAGAGAAACCAGAACGGGGCTGATTCAAGTTTTCAAGCCTTTTTCTGTGAAAGGCACAAGGCTGCTCTGTAGAAGTCCTACTTCTGGCTCCTGAGGCTTCACCATCCCTGATGTGCCTGACACAGGCAGAGGCTTGGGAGGAAGCTGGACCAGCTGCAGGAGCTGGGCACGGTGCACAGCTACCAATGGGACAGGGATAGCTCCTGCAGGTCACTGCGGTGTTGTCACCACCCAGGGACCCCCTTCTGGGCAGAGCCGGGCAGGGACGGACTGGTTTGGCCAGAAGGCAGGCAGCGGGATGTGGCTGTGTCTCCTGAGCCACCAAGTTCTTCTCTGAAGAGAGGCTGTAGGTGCCAAATGACAAAAGATTTATCACAGCTGTGTATTTTCTGTTTCTTTCCATTATGTATTACGAAGTTGTTGACTCATACCTCCATATTTTGCATATCACACTTCTTAGATCCCTGAAGATCTCTTGCCCGCAGCAATACTATCAATATTAATAGCAAACAATCACATTCTGGCCGGTCAATGGCAGGAAGTTCTCCTTGCTTTTTTAGGGACTGCTGAGCACTAATTAACATTTATGTAATACCAGTTAAAGGCTCCTAATTCCATTGTAAAGTGTAGCTGTTGCGCAGCAAAGAACACTGCAGAATTTTGGCCCCAGATAAGCAAGGTGAACTCCCACTCAATGAAGTGTTACATGATGTACAGTAACATTTCAGTTGGAGGCCCTTAAACAGCAAATCACATAGCACCCATATCTCTTCAACAAAATGTACTTTTCACTACTCAGGAATTTCACAGTGGATACATAAATTCAAGCAACCTTTAAATTCCTTCTTGCTGTACGCATGTGGGTGTGAAAAGTCAGGATGGGAATTTCTTTTGCAATCATGTCAAGTGGGGAAGGAAAGTTGATACATATTTATATGCATACACATGCATAAACGCCATTTAACTGTTTAAATTTGCATTTCAGTAAAAAATTCTCTGACTACGAAAATTTTGTTTTCACTGCCTCAGAATGAAATCTGTCTTTGGAAATCATCAATCTGTAGGGAATCAGCTATCTACCGTTATCTTTGAAGGTTCCTCAGTGCCTTTATAGACCTGATCTAGTGATCCTTTTTCTCTAAGCACCTAAACCCATGGCTCAAAACCACTGCTACTGGTAAAGTAGTTGATGCTTTTCTTGTAGCCTTCAGCACTCATCTTTCCCACTTAACACTTCATTTCTTTTATCACCCTAATAAAAAAAGGTGCAGGATTTCTACTGAGCGCTACAAAGTCCTCAGTGCTTCTCTTCTGCAGATTCCTGTATCTGTGGTCTAATCCAAGTTATTAGGTGACCTGGCTTCGATCGTAACGCTGTAATTGGCTCTTCTGGTACTGCTCAGCATCACTTACCTTCTTCCTTGGTGATGAAAGAAAGCCCCGAGGGCCTGCGGCTCCTCTCTCAGGGTGAGCACATCTAGTGCATGGACTCTGGAGACCTGGCCACCTGGGGATGCTCCACTTGAGATGTTCCCTGTCAAGCCATAATCCTGAAAGCAAATGTCCTCAGGCAAACCTGAAGCACCTTTTAACCGCTCTGCCCCTGAGAACATGAAGGTTTTAGAGATGGGTTGAATTAAAAGTTCGAATTTACTCTGCTGGAGGTCAAGCAACCATGGGAGTGAAAAAGAAGAATTGTTTTTAATTGCTAGTCAGAGGTGCTACATGCCTGATGATTAAGTGCAAAAAACTGGAGCTAGTAATTTATGAATATATATTTGACCTTTCTGCTGCTGAAACCCAAAAGGTTTGTGTGACTTGAATGTGCAAAGCAGTTCTGATAACTTGGGGAGCATCAGCTGGATGAAAACAACAGAGCAGCACATGCTAGAACAAATTTTGCCTTACCCATATATGAGACAGACAACACTGAAGTGCACTGCTCACAGGAATAACCCACAAGATCAGGTATTACCTGGTGTTTCACAGAAGAAACTGAGAACACCAGCTCCCTCCCCACCTGTCCATAACAGGGAGCTCTCAGGCAGGCTGCCGAGTGAGTGGCAGCTGCTGGAGGACTTACATCATAATACTTAAATGTCAGAACTTTCTGAAATTATAAATGACATTTTGTACTTCACCAAGTGTTGCTGCCAGCCCTGGGAGTGCTACATTGGCCTCTAAAGAGGTGACCACACAGTTGGAAGTTAAAAAATACTTAGGTGCAAGAGAGCATGACTGCATTGCATCCATTTCATACCATGAGAAAAAAATCCTAACCAACCACATCCACACCTTGGGAATGCCAATGTCACCAAGCTGAAAGCCATTATGAATTGAATCATCTGCAAGAAGGAACTGAAATACAGTGAAACGTGATTGAGAATGGAGAACTGTTTAGAGAAATCTTATTTGATGTCTAAAAAGCCAAAAATTCACAGTAAGGATGAAAAAGTGTGTAACTTCAACAAAAGAAAGCTGAGATCATAGAGGAAATAAGACCAAAAACAGCAGTGAAACTGTAACAGATGGAAAGCAGGCGACTGTGAAAATTGTTAGTATATATTAGCAGCTAGGAGCTATCTATGAGAAGGAGAGAGGCTAAATGGCACCAGCAGGAAGTTTTGAGCAGCTGAGCTACAGGAACCGATAAAAATGACAGATATCCTGGCAATGGTACGTTATTGCATGAAGTCAGTGGAGTTGTCAGTGGTGATGCAGTGAAGGTGAAGGTGAGCTGGCAAGAGAGGTTTAGGGTCCTGCCTCTTATCCCTGGGTTTTACCAACAGCCCTTTAACGTGACGTGTGTAAGCAGTGTTCCCAGCCCCACGTTCTCTTTTACTTGGGTAATGTACTGACTGCTAAGCTACGGAGCTGTGCCTCCTCACAAATCTGCCTTGCGAATCTCTTCTGCCCTGTGGGTCCTTGGCTTCCTCTTCATCTCCTATGAATGCTGCATTTTCTTCAGTGGCAGCAAAGCACTGATGTGATGAACAGCTGCCCGCTCCAGGAGAGCCTGCTGTGTGGCTTGGGAGGTAGGGTTGGAGCTGGGGGAGGGGGAGCCACAAAGGAGCTGTGTCCCTTCCCATGCCACTGCACCAGCTGAGTCACAAAAGATGGAGGCTGATGCGGTCTTCTCCTCTTGCAGCTACACTTTGAAATAAAGCAGCAACAAAGCCTGTTGCTGCATCTTGGGTGCGATTTGGGCGGGGGTTAAGTTGCAGCCTGGCGTGTAGCTGCTCAAGGTGACTTATGTGCAAGGCTGGCAGCATGAGAGCAAAGGGAGAGCTGGGACTTAGGGTGAGAGCCGCTCTGTCATATCCAGCTACCGGGGCATCAGTCCTGAGCACGGTCAGCTCAGTCTTGGCTGGAGCCAGTCACATTTACAGTTGGTGTGAATGTGAACAGTGTACCAAGGCTGCAGTACTATAATGCTTGCCAGTGGTTTTTAACGAGTGAGATAAATTCCATTTTGACTGCACACAGCTGTATGTATGCATACACGTATATATGTGCATGTGGGTGTAGCACAGAAAAGCAGGAACATATACAGACAGAAAGCATATATATACACACCCAGAATCATTATAAGCTCTTTTTTGATCAGTAAAGAAAGCACACACACACAAAGACTGAGAATTCAAGTAAATTAAGTCTTTAGGCAGTGTGCAATAGAAGCAAGAACAGAAGAAACCAAAATCTGGAAGGAAAAACACAAAATAATTATACATCCATTATAAAGTTACGGAAGCCAGCTCAATTCTTTAAATACATATGGCTGGCACTAATCCAGCAGTGCAGGCATAGACAGAGAAGATGCAGGGTTGGTTTAAGTGGAGACAGTAAACACTGAAAACCACTTTCAAGAAGGCACCCCAGTCCTGTCAGCAGCCCCAGCATTAGTGGCATTTTCTATTTTAAGCATAGAGGGAATCTCACGGGAGAGAGCATAATCAGCTGAAAGTGTAAGCCCTCTAGACAATAAACAAGGTAAAGACATACATCTGTCCTGCTGTCCTACTCGTAGGCAAGTCTTTCTCTTCCAGTTCAAATTGGTCAAAGCAGCATTACTAAAGAATTGCTATGGAGAAGAAATTATTTCCAATCTGAAAAAAATGCAGCATCGGTTCATCAGCGAGGCCTAACTCAATCGCTGCCTTAACTCCAAAATCTTTTTTGGAGGTCTGGCTGCCCAAAAGCACAACAGCTGGCTGCAGCAGCTGTGTCAGAGGGCACGGCCAGCGATGCTCAACCAGCCTCTCCTTATAGCATGGCTATATTCAGACTCCTAAAAGAGGTCTAACTTATTGATTCAGTATTTTA
Source organism: Falco peregrinus (assembly GCF_023634155.1). NCBI lineage: Eukaryota > Metazoa > Chordata > Aves > Falconiformes > Falconidae > Falco > Falco peregrinus. Next base: position 72,818,751 of record NC_073725.1, on the reverse strand, counting down.
TTTTCTGACCATTTGACAGTTGTCTGCACTTGCAGCCACCCTTAGGACATCATTAGGACCTCCCAGGGGAGCTGAGTGTCTCTGGCCCTTCTCTCTTGCTGGATACCTGTAGCAGCACCGGAGGTTGCTATTTACTGCTCTTCATTCAGAGGACCTGCCCACGCAAATAGTGCATAAAATAATAAAAAATTCAGTAAGCTTTCAGAAAGAGAACATTATTCATCTGCTCAGAAACATCTGGACATTTCAGGAGTCCTGCTAAATTTATGGAGTCTACTCAACAAATCTAAGTTTTTACTCAGGGGTAAATAAACCATTCTGGGGGCTTTGCCAGGCAACTTCGCTCCCTCTTTTCTCTCTGTACGCTATGAATAATGCATCTTCACAGAGCACGAACGAGCAGCATTAGCTCTTTGTATCCTTTCATATATTTTTAGGACCTCCCGCTCTCTGCTCCCTGTTACAGAGAGGCCGATGGCAATGCGGCACTCACAGCCAAGTGGGCTACAAGCCCAGCAGCTCAGCTCTGCTCCGCGCTGGGGAAGGGACCCCTTGGGCTGCCAAAAATAGCTGAGCTGAGCTGATTGCCAAGGAGCTGCTGCCGGGTACACAGGGCTAGCCACGGAGAGACAGTGCTCAAGTCTGAAATGTAGGACACTGGCCGAGGATGAAGTTTATTCTTACTTAAAACTACTGGTGTCAGGAGAGAAACCGAAATCACAGTCCATCTGAGAAGAGGTTAAGAGCAGAGCCGAATCTCTTGCAACAAGTGAAGGCTGGAAATATATGCCAGGTTCTCAAGCAGCTCTATAAACACTTCCCCACAGGAGAAGGAAAAGGGAAAGGGTTATTTGAATCTCTTTTTCTAAATATTCTCTCCAAGAAGGAACCTACGTTTAAAAAAGTGAAAATGGTTTATATCATTTATTAAAACAATATAGAGAGGTTGTTCTTTCCTTCCTTTCCCCCTTTCTCCCCTCCTTTCCTCCTTTTCAGACCTAGGCTCATTTTAAACCACGATCTGTCTTGCCAAGGCCCACGCAATGGCCAAGGTCCGTGCAGCTTCTCCCTGCTCTATGCCAGGCGTAACAGTGACAGTTGTGAACATCCCTTTTTGTGCCCTCATTCAGAAGAGCCAGTCATTCATGTACAGACATCACTCACAAAATGCCTGTGAGTATAAGCACGGTGATATAAGCACTCCACATGGTAAAGGTAACTACCGTTTCAATTCGGTACCAACTGGCTTGCTTTCGAATTCTGTCATGAGAAGCTTATTGGCACCTTGCAGAAGGATGGGGTGGGGCACAAAGTGGGTGTGAAACCCACCCAGCTCCAGTGAAAGGCACAGCGAAGCCATGGTGCCAAGACCTGGCAGTGGGGACAGCAAGGCAGCAGCTCCCTATGTCAGGAGGGTCCCTGAAAATTTAGTGCAGTCGAGACATCTGGCAGCTCAGAGCTGCCCCAGCTCAGCACAAGCCAGCCTTGCCCTTCTGGCTTTCACAGTGCATTATCTCCCCACTCGCCGCAGATCCCTTTCCAGATTTAACCCTAATGGACCAGGGATATTTTGGCTTTTTTTTTTCTTTTCTTTACCAGCAATGCTGTTGCTAAGTTATTTCACAGACTATCTTCACTTTTTACACTATTTTTTTCTTCAATTATATTCTTCATCACCTTTTTCTGCAGGAAAACAAATAACAAATCCTTTGGGGTTCTAAGAAGAGCTCAGAACTGGCTTCACTTTGTTAACATTGCTAGGATTAGATTTGCTTTAAAGTCCACAGCTTGTGAAAAATCTCACTCTGCTTTATGTATTGTACAAGTGACAAGTAGTCTCCGCTCTTAGAAAAGCAGTCCCTGAAAGAGTAAAGCAGCTGCACTTTGGCAAAGAGGAAATTTTCTTATCATTTATGTTACAGTGATGAGGCAGAGGATATGGACAGGTTAATATATTTCTTCCTGACTCGTTATTTGCAATCAAGTACAAAACCACAGACAGCTGTATCCTGTCATACTGCCTTTGTTTGCTGCAAATACTATCTAAACCCACATAGTGATTAAGACACTATGTATGCATGGGTTTAATTGATAATTGTACATGTTATTTGCATAGCATCCGTCAGCCTGTTTACTCTTCTTGTCTTTAGTATTTACTTCAAGTAGAGGCAGTAGGTAATTAGTCTCATAAAACTTCTCTGTCTGAGCAGATTCAATTATAATGGATCAAGAAGTACTGAATTCAGATTTGAGTTTTAGTCTTTTTAAAGCAAAACTATAACGTTTCTTTTAACAACCAGTCAGTCTTCATTAAGGACTAACATACATTTCTGAGCTCTGCTTGCTCAGTTTCAGCTCTGGTTTTTCTGCCCATCACAAGCGATGCACTTCCAGCAGCGTGAAGCCGCGATAGCCTGGCAGAGAAAACAGGGCTGACGCGTCAGGTGTCACACAATTCCCGTTATTAGTCTATGCCCAGCTCTGTGCACTTACAGAGAAGGTTTGTTTTTCAAATCCTGATCTAGAGTAGAACGTGATTTTTCTAAAATGCCAGCAGTGTTAGGTCAGCCCCATCTTTGAGCCAGAGCATAGGGACTTGTGAAGCAGGATATCTACTCTTTTAAGATTACTGCTAGCAATGCCTCCGTAGATTTAATAACTCCCTTTGCTGCAGCACAAGCGATCCCACTGTTTGGACAGGTGCGGGGGGGCAGGGTTCAGGGGTGCTGGGATCCCTCACAGCAGGCGGCACGGAGCCATCCAGCTCCCGCAGGGGCTCAGCGCCCGGCCCCCTCTGCTAGCAGGGAGCAGGCTGGCACAGCCCACCCCACCGCTGCCTACGCATGCTGCTGTGACTAGCCTGTGGTCCTTTTCCACGCTGGATCCCCCAGACTGGTGTGTTTTACCTTTCTGATAAGCTGAGTTGGGCAGGATGACAGCACATGCTCCACACAGACAAAAATCTGAAGTAAAAGCTGGTTAGCACAGGTCTGATTTCAAGGAAAGAGAATAAAGTGAAGCAAAAGACCCCCTTCTGCTAGTAATATCACATGGTAGTTTTATACCTGAAAGACTTCAGGTGCATAAATTCTGCTTTTAGAGAGATACGGTTTTATTATCTCGAAGACTTGAAGCCATCAGAGAGGGAGTGACTGTCTTTTAACCTGCAAATGGGTGTAGCTGCTGCCATTTCCAGGAGGGAGATGTGCGACACATCTGACTGCAGCTACCTTAGAAAATGGGACATCTGCATGGCTGTTAATAATTTTCTCTTTTCAGGAGAAAAGAGAAAAAGGCACAGGCTGGGAGCAGACTGACTGGTATTTACCTGAGCTCTGTGTTCATGGCTCAGTTCCTAGGCTGTGCTTACCACTCTGTTTCTAAGGGGTGAAACTGTTAGGAAAATAAAACAATCTGAAGAATAAAGTCTGGTTAAATTTAATTGTTCCCTTGAATGAAAATTTGTGGGTTTTGCAAAGAAGGAATGTGAATTCTAGTGCTTCCGTGAGCAGTGGGCATGCTTAGTCCCTTTCCTGTCTTCAATGGGTAGATAAAAAGGCAGATAGACAGACAGATAGATAGATGAGTATCAAGAGTTCTTTGCCGCTCGGGGCCATAAACATTTCCCTCCGGGAAGCTGGAAGGTGTTTTAGCAGCTGTGAAGGTGGATAGCAGTTCTCTGGGGGAGAGCAACTCTCGGGCATACACCGACTGTTGGTAAAAGCCTGTTCCCAAATCTCTGCCTTAGCCCCCACTGACGTGCAGCAGCTCTTGCTGGGGGTTAGGGTTACATCAGCTTTGAGGGGCTGTATTCTCATTGGTGTACGTGGAAATAACTGCAGCATCTCAAAGTCACTCGACTTTTGTATCGTACACTGCGCATCAGTCACAGTCATTTTGCTGGTTCTTCCCCCAGCAAACAGCCCTATGAGAAGCGGGTTTCATCATACACGCTCATAGGAGTGTGGCTTCTCCCGTTACAGCGCCAGCATCCTCTGCAGAAACACTTTGAGTTTATTTTCAGGGTGTACGTGGGGGATGGGGGGAAGAACAGTCTAGTTTCCACTGCTCATACAAAACTTCTGTTTTCCTGCTTGATTGGGTTTGGTTTTGCCTCATTGGCATTTAGTTTAGCTCATGTAGGGGAGAGGAGATGTAGATGCATTGATGCGTCTGTGTTTCACTAGTGGAAACTACTAGATGCTTTTGGATCCCACAAGAAGGAAGGTAGTATGACAAATTCAAACCGGAAAACATCCTTATTGAACAACCATTAGAAAAAAATGTAAGTAGTATTCAGGCTTGAAGTTAAAGGAAGTTTTATAATCCCATTGTCCTTTAAGCAGTTTTTTATAATACCTGTGCAGACTACAGGAAAGTTGTAATAATAATAATAATAAATAAAAAAAAAAAGTGAAGGAAGTAAGTGGATTCTCGGAGATGTCATGCCTGAGTGGGTTATAAACTTTCAGAAGTTGAGTTTCTCCATTAAGACCAGTGGAGAGATGTCATCAAAAGCAAAGGCACTGGATTCCTGTAACTAGCAAACCTGTTTCAGAAGATAAGAATATGCTTATTTCACAACATTTGCCCTAGGAAGAAGGTGCAGCAGAATGAAGTCCTGAAGTGATAAGGGACCACTGATTTTATGCATGCCTGTCATCAAAATTGAAAATAGTTTTTCGGTCTTGTTCAAAAAAGAAATTTATGCTCACAAATATGAGGGTTATCAGGCTTTTTGAAAAATATTTCTGTACCCAAGAGGGGATTTATTTTCCTGCCCCATATAACACTGACACAAAAGATACGAGAGTAAAAGTCCTGAGGAATCACTTTCAGGGGCAAGTAAATAAAAAGGGCCCTTCTAGAGTTTGCTATGAGCAGGAAAAGTTGATGCTCAGAGGAGGGTTGGGAAATGAATGTCTGCAGCTGGGTGGGAGGCTTCCTTCAGAGGGAGGAGAGGGCAAACAGGACGATCCACGTATTACTTATTAAGCTGTGTATCTTTTTCATCTCATTTAAGAAATATGGTGGAAATCCTTTCCATCCAAAGTGGGAGTAATCCCTTCCATTTATATTTCAGAGATATACTGAAATCTGCCTGGAGGTCTATGACCCCCAGGGAGAGGCACATCTGGGAGGGAAAGGAGGGCAGCGGCAGCGCCCATCCTCTGGCCCTCAGCGGTGCCTACAGCCAGCCCCTGTCCTGCTGAGGGCAGAGTGTGCTGGCCAGGAGCTCCTGCCTGAGCCAGTCGAGGGAAACTCCCCTGCCTGGGGGCAAACATTGGAGCAGAGGAGACCCAGGTCTTCCTAGGTTTGGTTCTTCTGCGGCACGTCCTGCCCTCAGCTGCGCCAGGGTCAGGCACCCTGGCAGAGGGAACCAAGGTGCAGTCCCCCCTCGGGCATGTCCTGCTCCAGCTGGTCACATCTGTGCCTGGTGCTGGTCATCCTGGAGCCCACAGCCCTGAACACATCGCCTTTGCCCAGGGCATGTGTCCCCCTTAGGGCCACAAACAACTGCTTTGCCCTGAGGGAAGCACTGGGAAAATATGCCAACTGCAATTAAAAACCATAACTCCAACCCAAAGCTATGGGTTGCTAATTGGCAATCCAAAACGGCCGTTGCCTGTTGTCTCGTGGCAGAGCCTCTGTCCCCCTCACTTTAGGGCTTTGCTCTCTGACTCTAGCAGTGCCGTTCCCAAGCTGGTATTTGACAAGACCTAAATCAAAAGAGTGTCTCAGCAAACGGAAACGTCCCGCAAGGCACGGCATTGCTAACGTTTTGCAGGCTGCTGCACCCGGCCAAGGATGTTGCTGGCCGAGGAAAGGGCTGTTACAGCCCGGTGCCTGGCGCTGTGCCGCGCGGCCGCTGAGCTGCTCTTGGACGCAGCACACATGCACTTGCAAAATGCTTTAGGTGGAGGCAGGTGAGGGGTATAGATTAATCTTTAAATTTTTTACCCTCAGATAAATTCAGGTCTTTTTACTTACCATCCAACGCAGTCCAGTGAGGGAGAGGCAACATTTTTGTTTAAACTTTTTCTTCTGAAAAGACTCCTTATTTTCCTCTCGACGGACTCAATGTTTTCAGACCTTGCAAGTAATATGATTAAGACAATAGTACATCTGTGGTGAAGGTTTTCCCCTTTTTCTTTCCTTTTATTGAAAAAAACTGATCTCTGCTAAACTGTAGGTGTTAAGTGTGGCCTGTCCTCATAGCTCTGGCGTTTCTAGCCCTCCTTGCACTCTACTGGCCTCTTTAATTCACTGTTACCTGGTCACAGGCTGCATCAGAGCTAAAAGGTTATGGTGAAAAGAAGTATTTCTGATTGCCTGGCTTTAACGTTGTGATTCTGTGATTCTTTAATATAACTCCCACCCCATGAATAGAAACTTCCAGTTTATCTTCTCTACAGTAGTGACTTCTGTCTTTCCCCATCTTTCTCCAATAGATATTATATGTGAAGGTTTTGCCTCTGAAACTCAGATTTCTGTTGTGCCTCTAGAAAAGAGGAAGGTAGAGAGTGCCCGTGATTCATACCCAGGTGGGTCATTACCCTCCATTTATTTAATCTATTTACCATCTAACATTTCATGTGACTTTTTTGGCATACCAGAGCAAAGCTTTTCAATAATCAAGAAAAACCACACTAGGGAAGAATGCTAATACTACTCTGCCCTTGATAGGATGGTGACTGGCAGTATATAAATATGCTGACAGAATGACAGAAATCGCTCTTCTATATTTACCGGGAGCCCTGGGCCAACATGCACAGTGGTGGGAACCCATCTGCTCTCTTGCAATCATTTTACCAATACACTACTATTTAACAGCTGAGGCTTTTGTAACATATTTTTTTAGCTCAGCGTGTGCAGTGACAGGAATGCCTTTAATAGCAGTATGACAAAACCAAAATAAATCAGAAAGGTGAACTGTAAATTAAAAGGTCTAGTGATTAATCTGATGAATCATATAAAGGAATGAATTAATTTAGGTATTACTTGACCACTTAGACTTTCTACTACAAGCCTGACATCATTAGCTATGTGTTAATGACTCCTCTTTTCCAGTGCATGCAGCAAACACCAGCAAGGAGATGAGCAGAGGACCTGTGATTTGGGGGTCTCCGGGCTCTTGCTGGGGCGTGGGGAGGGTTTTGGTCAGAAAAAGGGCAGCTCCAGCAGACACCACCCAGATCCAGCTCCTCTGGCTGCACCCTGGCCTGGGGCGGGGGCTGTCAGAGGGATCTGCTATGACTGACATTTCTAGTCACTGCATTTTGGATTTTTTTATAATTTTGATTTACACTCATCAGAAGTACCTGGTACACACACTATACTGCTGAGCAGCCGCCTTTTCCAGCCTTCTGGCTTTGTTTCCTGTGACACTGTTTCATTTTTCTTTTGTATATTTGCTCACATAAGCATTTCTCACCCATTTCTAGAAGTGCAGCTTTTTAACCCAATGTTCAAAATTGGCCACCAGAGCACTGGAGCCAACAGCTGATCCCATATTTCCCTGAATTCAGGAAAAGCCTGAATTCAGATGAATCTACCTTGCACCTAAGTTTGAAATAAAGGTCAAACATTAAAGTTTATTTTTGCCTAAAAAATTACCTTAAGACAGTGCCAGTGTGAGTCTGAAGGTTGATGAGAAAATGCAAACTTACCTTTCATCTTCCAACTAAACATCTTGTACTTCCCATTGCTCCAAACACTTTTGCCTATCAACACCTCAATGCAGAAAGGCTCTACATACTGATTTAACTTCAATGTATGCCTAAATTCACTGGTGTCTATCAAAGGCATTGAATTTACCTCTATTAACAAATCAGGGTATTAGTCTCCATTATTAAAAAAAAAATGTTAATTGCACCCAAGGCACCAATATTGTAGACACTGTGTAGCTGTGGGAGAGTCTGGAGGTGTTTTTTCTGTAAGCAGAGTATCAGAATGGACCGACAGCAGAAATGAAAGCTCTTTTGTCCTTTCCATAAGGGCAGTAGCAGTCCCCCCCCCTCCAAATGTCATGCATTAGATCCAAAAAATGAGGCATAAACACATTGTAAAAAGACAGTTGCTTTAAAAGCCCTTTTCCCCAAAGATAGTCCGTGAAATATATTGGTGTGAATTCATAATGTCTGAGCAGCCTCAGCTGAGTTGGAGACTGAAAAGCAGACTATAGCAACAAAATACAATTTCAGAATTGAAGTTAGCCAAGCAAGACAATTCAAGGTTTAAGTGGTACTTTATGTTCTTAACATTTTCTGTAGCAACTTTCAAGAGCACAAGGTAAAATAATCACTGTTGCAGAACAACAGATTTCTCTCAGGGAAACTGTATCATTCAGTGCAAACCTCAAGTCTGTCAGTCCTTTTGTACAGCTATGCCTTTTTCTCCCCCTTCAGAAGGCTGCAAAATAAAGTGCTGCTGGATGAGTCTGTAAGCAATAGCAATTTTATGATCTTTGTATTCCCAGTAGTAATTTATTTTTAAAATGAAAAATAATGAGCACATAATGACCTTAAATTAATGTTCACTTTAGAACTAAAAAGAAAAAAAAAAAAAAAAAAAAAAAAGTGACCTTTATCAATGAGGTGTTATCACTGTTCCATATTTGTATGCTTCTTGGAAGTTAATTTCTTGGAATCATCTGGGTTTGTGTTTGACAAAATAAGCTGGAAAATGCTTTCATTGCCCTCAAATTAATATTTCTACAAAAATGCCTACAGAAATTATGCAACAACTGTTCATTTGCGGTTTGGTTGTCCAACACGTGAAGTTTTTGATGGGAAAAGGGGATAGAGGTAGGAAGCAAGTCTAATTCAGCTAGTTTTCCAGGCTGTCTCTGCTAAATTTGTGCACCCTACCAAAACCAGAGAATCGGTGTACAAACTGTGATATGCTTTTAAATCAGCTATTAACCCAGAACAGCAGCTCTGTTCCAGGGTATAGATGTCTTGGTTTTAATTAGCTGACACAAACCTTTCCATCAGTTCATCACGCTCAGGTGCCACGTGTCCTCACTGAAAGAAAGCTTTCAGTGGCTTTCTAAAAAGGTGAGAATGATGATCGCTGGTGAGATGCTTCATTTATCTCTTAGGATGGTGCCTTTGAACAGCCTGCAGCTGGGCACTGTGCACCCGTGGGCTTGTAAAAACACAGAGCTACAACACGAGCATTGCTGGCGTCTAGTTAAAGGCAGGACTTGGTAATTTTGACCTTGATAAAACTGCTCCTTGCAAAATATATATAAAAAATTGTATTAAACTCGAAGTAAGAGACACCTTGGGGAAAAAAGATGTGGTGAGTATGAAGGTAATTTTCTGTGTGTTCTGAGCGGCAGGTGACAGGAGCAGCAGGGGTGCAATGCCCGGGGACGGCAGTGGAGAGGCATACACGGTGCCCCCGCCACGGGGAGCGGGGCTGCCCCTGGGGCCCAGCCCACCTGCTCTGCGAGCAAAGCGGCAGTGGTGGATGCAGCCGTGCTCGGGGCAGCAAAATCAGCCCCAGTGACTGATGGAGGTGGGCAGCTGTGGGTCTTCTGAGCGCCTCGGTGAAGATCTTTAACCTTGGGTATTTTTTTTAAGGAGAGTCAGGATTATTTCCTTCATGGTCACTGCTGAGCGCTACATAAATCCCTACCCACACTGTGATTAATGGCTCTTTAGTACCAAAGGAAGGGGTTAGAGAATGTTTTTAATCACTGTCAAACTTCATAATTTTCCCACTTTCTTTTCCTGTCTCCTGTGAAGCTTTGTCATGGCAAAACCTGATGGAAAGTGGCTACTACATGTTGGATGGACTTGCAATGAACTTCAGATTATACGTATCCTACCCTTAGCCCACCCTTCCCACGTAGCTACTGAAAACGGAGTGCTGCAGGTCTGTGGTTCTTTGTAACAATGTGAGGAATCATGTTCTGCCTGCTCCTGTTCCTTGGCTGGGGGAAAATATATAACATAGAAACAGAAAGTCAATAATGGCCTAATGGCATGGACAACGAAGGTCGTCTTCTTCCCATCTGACTGCAGTGACTTGGTTTCTGGCTCACACAGCATTTGATGACTCTTTCAGCCTGGATCTTCTCTCAGTCATATGTGGGAATCACCTCAGGATGGAGTTCAAGTTTGATAAAGTATGAGAATGCAGGAAGCTGCAGATGGGCACAGGGCTGAGTTTCACAGCCTGGCTGATTATCAGTGAGAAGCAGCCGCGGGTACAGTCCTGCTGTGCCAGACTGGGAGAGCCCTGTGTGCCCCAGGCCACCCCACTGGCAGCCACCCTGTGCAGATGGCCAGCAGCCACCCCAGGGTGGGCTCAGCCTTGCGTGCAATGCCGCTGCAGATCAGGCATCGGACCCGCATCCTCAAACCCGGCCAGACATGGATTTATCCTGCCTGACTTTAGACTCCCCACTGGGATGCCAAAATCACCCTCTGGTGCCTGCAGCAGGGAGAGATGTGTCTGCAGTGAGCAGCTCAAACGATTTACTTTGCTGTGGTTTTTTTCCATTGATGCAGAAGACACCAGGATGCCAAGGACAGGCAGGTCTCCGGAGGGCTGCCTGAGCACTGCCTGAGCCCATACCTCTGAGCCTGGAGTCCCTCTGGCTTGCAATCCTCACCCTCCACTTGGCTGCTCAGCGGTGTGGGATGGGGCCGGTATTCCCTCAGCCTTTCACTCCGCATCCAGTGCCGTGCTCAGGGAAGCCAAGGATGCATTCATTTGGCGCTTGGCCAGGCCTTCTGCCTAGCCAGGAGATAGGAAGATAAGCTCTCGCTCTCAGTAACAAATAACTGGCAATCAGTTATTCAGTTTTTCAAGGGACAGGCAGGTTAGAAAGGTTCCCACTTTTTAGCAGTTTTGTTGTGAAATTACCGGTTCCTGTTTCAATTTTTGTGTTTGCTACCATTGGGCTTGTGAGTGTTTTCAGGGAGGGAGCCAGAAAGCCATAACCCTGTTAGATGTCACACACTGAAATTATTCCTTTCTAAATAACTCTTCTTTGATTAAATGGCAGTGGCAGAATGTTGTTTGTTTGTTTGTTGTTTTTTTTTTTTTTTTTAATATCGTTAAAGACATGATTTCTATCACTTAGAAAATATTTGCTAAAACCCAAATTTGTGACTGAAGTTTCCCATCCTCATGCAATTAATTTTCAAAAGAGTATCTGATTGACTGAAAGTAGAAAGCCATTCTTAAACTTCTAAAAATTTGTAGTAACTCTAATTGCATTTTAATAGTTGATATGCTTTATAATTACAAAGAAAGTACTGACATCAATGCTGAGCCTGATATAACTGTGCCATCCTTTACAATACATGAACTACCCTACAAGAGCATTTATATGATGACAACAATAGTAATTATCCGTGATCTGAGATGGACAATAGTGACATGTTTTATTCAAAAGATGTGAACCATTAGTGCCTTTGCAATAGCCTGTAGAGAATGAGAGTTATTTATTAACTGTGAAAGACTAATGCCTGCTCTCGCAGCCTTTCACTGGTGCCAGCTCAGGTGAGATCTGTGTATGGACTGTAAGGAGACACAGCCAGTCGGGGGAAAAGATAGAGAAAACTACAACAAAGCCTGAAACAGGGCACCATAAACTCTGCACACTTTAAATATAGCCTCGTTGTCTTGGAGCTCCTTAACAGTGTTCACTGAGTATTGTGTGCATGCGTGTGTACGTAGAGGTACGCTGAATGCAAATGTCCTGAGTGCTTTCTGCTGTCAGGTTTAACCTTCACACATCCCCAACTAGTTAACAAAGCTATTTGTTTTTCCAGCTTTAAACAGCACTGACGGCTGAGGTTTTCTGGCTGGGCACGTAGCACAAGGAGGGTTATTTCTCGCCCTGCCTGGTGTATGCAGTGACTGATGTCCTGGGCAGTACTAGGTAAGTTTCCACTGAGGGCTGCAGGTAGTTCTGCTCCAAAAATCCAGAAAAAAGGCAGAGGATCAAACCCTCTCACACTGCACCATAGGACACGAGCATGGTGCATACGAGTACTCCTCAGCTGACTCAGGTTTTGTAATCATTCAAAAGCAAACAGTTAAGACTGATCTTTATAACTCTTCTAAGTATTTTTGCATTTATGTTTGCATCAAACCTGTGTGCCCCCACCCTGTGCTGCAGTGTGGCTGGCTGATGAATGGTCCTTGCAAAAACCATTAACATTTTTTCCAGTGTGAGAATTTTGTCCCTAATACCCTGAGAGCTTTTATCTTATTAAAGACTATTTTGTGAGATTAAAAGACAGCATTTTTCCTGTATGACTGAGGTGGTTGAAGTGCACTTGCATCCACAGGTCTATTAGCAAGATACTGGAGAGCTCCTGTAACTGTGTGCTCCTTGTGCTGCCAGTGACAGAGGCACTGTAGAAATACCCCGCGGTATTAAACTGCAGAGCTCTTCAAGCACTGTGACCTTTTTTTTTTTTTCTTGAAAACTTAATTGCATTAAGGTGGTACCAGTAAAACTAATATTTCGAAGATCCTGAAAATGGCTTGAAAGTAAGTTAAAGGAATATATTTAAGTAGTACTTTGTCATTTCTCATGGAGATCTGAGGACAAGGCAATGCTGACGTGCATGCTGCCATCCTGCTTCCAGCAGTCTGGATGAAATGGCCATCCAGGCTCCCACAGCAAACATTTTTAGCAAGACATGCATGTGTCTAGGAACAGCGTGTCCCCAGGCAGCCACAGGGCATCCTAATGCCACCGCTGTGGGACTGGCCCAGGAATGGCAGAAAGGAACTGTCCCCCAGATGCTGCTGACCCCAGCTGCTGCAGGTAGGGTCAGCCTGACATCACCTTCTGCTGTTTTAAACTGAGCAGCTGACAAGGGTGGCATGTGGAAATTTTTGCCTTCAGTTCAATGTGATTCAGGTCAAAAGTGAGAAAATGTCAACACCCTGCAAGCTTTGCTGTGCAGCGGAGTGTCCATCAACGCGTCGTCTCAGCCTTTTGGATGCTACAGGCATCTCTGCCAGCAGAACAACAGAATTACATGGGAAACAGCCCTCTGTTCACCTTGAGAGGTGGTTTCTCCTGTAGCTTCCACCTGTCTGGTCTCCCTCAGCATCCAGAGACATGCTGTTCACTGGGCGGTGCTGGCCACACTGCCCTGCATGGCGCATGCAGCAGAGAAGGAAAGTCCCCCCCATGCCACCCAAGCCCACCCGTGCTGTGGGCAGGAGCCGTAAGGAAGCTGAAATGGCCTCCAGAGACCCTGCCATCAGCTGGAGGACAAACTGGTGGCCTGGTGTCACTCAGCCACCAGAACCATGAACATGTGGTGGCCTTGAAGACTAGCACGAACCATCACCAACCTTGGAGCAAGGGGGAAGTCCTGGTAATCTCCTTCCAGACCTTTTCCTGTGCTATTCCATGGATTTATGACCAAATTCATAAACTGCATGACTGACTCTGTGTTTGCAGCAAAAAAACTCAGCGTTGACCTTGTAAGTGGGCTGGGGGCTGCAAGGGACCCTAGGTGGGCAGCTGGACGTGCTCTTCTTCTCCTCACTCTGAGTCCTGCCCTGTCCCACAGCCCCAGCAATGCCCGTGCATGCCAGGCGATGCTCTGCATGGGCTTTGCCTTGCAGAAGAGGAGGTGGCTCATGGGGTGTCTTTGAAGACAGGATCAAAGCAGTGAGGAGCCATACGCTCTTTTGATTCCTTAATGAGCATTTTTCGTGCTAGCTCCCCTCCTGGCTGGCTGTCATGGCATGGAGCACACATGCTGCAAAAGCGTTCCTGGCTTCAAAGGCCCCCTCTTTGGCAGTCCACGTTCTTTTTCTCCCACTGAGCCGTTCCTCCTGGTATGGAGGGCTGGCACAGCTGCTCACCTCAGCCACCCTCCGGCAGCACCATCCAACATGCTTGTTGAGCCAAGGCAGAAGAGGCAGGGCTGGGATGGGGGGCAGCGGGGACCCCTCTGCAGGCCACCCTTGCACTGCCCTGTCCCGACCCCCTGGTGAGCACCCGTGCTCCTTCCCGACTGAGAAACTGCAGAACCGCTCTGCCTTGTGTGGCAGCTCTGGAATCTGTGAGGGGAAGAGAAGACAGTCTGTACTCATCGGTCAGCAGCCTCTCTGCTTTGGGGCAGGGGGTTATCTGACATTTAAGGTGTTTTTAAGGGGATTATTTCCTTGACATACCATTGTGTGGGGAACTTCGGGGGTGGGGGTGAGGAATGGCTTTAAAGGCAAACAAACAAACAAAGAAACAAAAAAATACCATCTGATAATATAAACTGAAAATTCAGCTCAGCTGGATATTTCTATTGAAAGAATTTTCTACTGGTAGTTGGTATTTTCATTCTCCTTTTAATTTTTTTTCTTTTTTTTTTTTTCTGTAGAATTTGCAATGGAAAAGTCCTACAAAGTGAAAAAGCATTGAAGTGCAAGTTTCTGCATGTAATATACACAGAATATTCAGATTTTTAATGCAGGATTTGCCTTTTCAAAGTATTGTAATTTTATTTTCAAATTTATTTAATTTTTTAGGTATGATAATTTCATATTATTTACCTACCATAATGATATACTAAATCTTATACTGGACTTTAGTAAAGAAATACATCTAAACCCCCCACTGGTGTTTGAAAGTAAGAAAAAAAAAAATCAGTTTAATGTATATTTTTGAAATAACTTTTCAAAAAGTGAGGGTCCAAGTTTGAAATTCAAAGTCAGTTTGAATGACTAACAGTCCAACATTTTCACAGCACAGCTTTCCTCCTTTCAGCAATGTGAACAGGCGCTAGAGCTGACATGAGAGGAAAGTACAAAATTCTCCAAAGAATAACATTGTAATTCATCTTAAAATAAATGTTGAGGGTCTGTGACTGATTCCTGTAATGGCAGTGCAACACCCCCCCCCCCCCCCCCCAAATCCAAAGATAACTAGAAGATAACTAGAAGCAGTTAATCTATTTGAACGTATCATCATGCTCTTAGTAAGTATTGATATCTGCCAACCAGCACAATAAAATAAAATTCCAACTGTGACAAAATTGAAGATGCCATAATATCACCATATTTTAAGCCTTGTTTCTTGGAGAAAAAAAAAAAAAGAGTAATTATAAAAAACCCCAACTTATAAATTCAGGATCTGTATAAAATTCTGGTTAGCTGCAAATGTGAAATGAAGCAAATGTCCCTGATGATACCCGGCATGTGCGGAGCTGTGCACAGGATGAGTGAGCTCCTTGCTTGAACCGCCCGCGCCGCCCCCCCCCCCCCCCCCCCCCCCCATCCTCCCCCTGCCCCAAGAGGAGATGGGAGCAGCAGATCTGCTTGGTCTCAGCAGAGTGGATCACTAAGAAGCCTGTGATACCTGAAGACAGCATCAGCTCTTGTCCTCTGAAATAAAGCCCCGGGGACACCCACAATGTCCTCTGCAAGTACGTTGTGAGTGCTGCTGGCTCTCTGCACAGCAGGAAAGGGCTCAGCTGCCCCATTAAACCAGATCAGAAACCGCTGAGACTTTCCAGCTCTGCTCAGGGGTTAGGACACCTTCCCGGAGGGCTGGGAGGGGAGCTGGAAGCCACCCCATTCCTCTGGGGTTAGCACTGCTTGCCTGGCTGGTCAGTACAGTTCTAACACACAGAATCTTTTCCTCTTTGACAGAGCAAATGATTTTGCTGCACTGGTAACACATCTGTTGAGCCTAAAGCTTTGTGATGGCCTGGAGAACTACGGGTGCACTATTTTGCTGAAAGATATACTCCTAATTAGTCTTGTTCATGAAGAAA
This sequence comes from Falco peregrinus, assembly GCF_023634155.1. Taxonomy (NCBI): domain Eukaryota; kingdom Metazoa; phylum Chordata; class Aves; order Falconiformes; family Falconidae; genus Falco; species Falco peregrinus. The sequence continues at coordinate 72,802,984 of NC_073725.1, read as the reverse complement.
AATTACATATCCCAGCTGGAGAATTGCACTTCACCTTTGGAAAATTTGTAAGGAAAGTCAGCGTTTTCTGTCTCGGTTACAACCACCTCTTTCCTAGTGGTGGTAGATGGAAAGTGATGAAATACCAGCTCTTGGCTTTACCTTGCTTAGCGACTCCTTTTGAAACTTTGTGTCAAAACCTTAATGTCATTTGAACACAATTTTCTGAATTTAATTGACGCAAACACAATACAGGGGAGTTCAAACATGCAGGAGACAGGAGGAATGACGGGCAGCCCTTGATGGACTGCAAACACATTAAGGCTTTGTGCTGAGTAGCAAGAATATCGCTCGGGAGCGACGGTTGTTGCCAAAGGTCCCTTTCAGAACTGCCTTCCTGCGACATCCTACTTTGTCTGGAGGTGGAGAATAGTAACAACACAGCATTATAAAAAATAGCTTTGTAAGTGTACTGTGAGCAGAGGTTGTCATGCTAGGGATGTGCAGTTATAAAAGCACTTTAATGACTTCTTTGTCATGAAAGAGAGGTTTTTAGGGTTCAATTCATTGCTGAGCTTGCGGCCAACCACATGCTCGAGAACGTAAGTCAGTCTGCCTTTTCTCAGGAGATCAGATATACATGTTCTCAAACCCCATTCATTACGGGTATACAACAGCATCACCCAGAGTAGGTACTTCAGTTTGGCAAAAGTGTTCTTCCCGAAGAGAGAGCTTTGGGGATGCACAGCCACTACCTTTCTCAAAACTAAAGGTAGAAAAGCTTAAACAGTTCTTTAAGCAACGCGTGTCCCTATCTCCCCTGGTTTGTGTAAAAACCTTATTACAGACAGGGGCAAGGAGCAGGTGAAACCGGGATCCCTTTCTGATTCCGCCACTATCACTGATGTCCTCGCCTGCCTGTGCTGGAAGCACTCCTCAGCCCAGACCTCTTCTCACTGCATAAAATTTCCCCCCAGGGAGTCTGACAGCACCCCTCAGTTTCTAAAAGCAGCACCACTTCTATATTCCTCACAAACAAAATGGGTGGCAATGGGGGCAGGGGCTCCATCCCGTGGCTCTCTGCCCCACGGTGCTGCATTACCGCTGCTGCCAGTGCACCAACACCCACCGCTGCCCAGCCCGGCTGCCCAGCTCCTGTGGCCGCTCGTGCTCAGGGAGGGCTGAAACCCATGGCACAGGTATGCTAAAGCCAGCAGCAGGAAAAACGTGTGGATGCCACCTTCTGTTCTCTTTAAGGCACTTATACCCTATCCATTGGGTTAATAATTTAAATACACTGTAGAAAAGCAAAAAAAAATATAAATTACAAATTGGCACATGTAATATTGATTTTACTGGATGATGTCTTCCACTGAAACATTGCAAGTGAAGGGTTTTGTTTCAGGGGACCATACATGTTTCCAAAACAGTTTCAGACTTACCTGGTGTTTTCATTCAACTTGAACGGAATATTTTAGTCCACTTTCATAGTATTTAGTTCTTTTTAACCATATTCTTAACATTTAGTTAAATTTCAAGATATTTTATGCTTAATAGGTAAAAGAGTTGAAATCATTCACTTTCAAAATATAGAAATGGAGCACTTAGACATTTCCAGAGCTATGAATTACTATTATTTCCACCAAACCTATTCAGTGAATACTTCCTCACCTGGGCAGCTAGTTCAGGTCCCTTCCACCTGTGGCCCCCTGTCTTTTTTTTTTTCTTTTTTTTTTTTTTTTTTTTTGGTAGGGGGAAAGAAATTGGCTTCCCCAAATTCATCAAAATACATTCACTGGCCTGCTTCTGTATGCATAATGCGTTTTTCTACAGAGGATTTTTTTTACCCCCTTAGTTTTACCTAAAACCCCAAATACCGAGGAGAATGCATTCAGAGGATCTCTCGATGATCCTGCCTGGAACTATTGCAGTCCGACGGCCCTTCAAGCCCTGGCCCAGCTCTTCTGAATGCGCTTTCCTGGGGAGAAGCGTGATTGCTGATGTGCTTAACATTGAGCATATGCTTAAGTGTCTTTCTGAGCTGCTGCCAAATGCCTGTGATGCACTTCTCACTGTGCATTGTCCAAGTTCAGAATTTAAAAGAATAATTTAATGGCAGGTACATCACTCAGGTTTGAAGGCTGCACAGCTTGCCGTCAGCCTGTGCCGGGGTCCCGCCAGCCGCTCGCTGCCTGCTGCGGGGGCTCAGCATGGCCAGGCCATTCCCAGCCCTGGTGAGAGCTGAGCCTCAGCCAGGAGAGGCGAGTGCCAGGGGGCCAGAGCCCCGCTCTGCCGGGGCAGGTACCGGGCATCCGGGCCCTTGGGCAGTAGCTGATGCTCCTGCACCTCCCCACCAGTGGGCTGAGGGCAGGGTGCTGGGATGTCCCCACGGTCTGGCTCTTTTCCTCACTCCCCCTCACTTTCTGGATGGATAAGAGCTGTCACACACACAAGGAAAATAAACTGACTCCCTGTAGGTTTGCAGAGTGCCTCCTTCTGCCAGAACAGCTCCCACCACAGCAGGAGTCTTCGTCACCGCCTTCTGCCAGAAGGATGCAAGCTCTGGTTGGAGGCACTGTCTGGTCTTCTGCTCTGGGCCAGGTGAAACTGCACCACCTGAACACCACCAGTCACCCCATCTTCTTGCGCAGTCCCCATCTTAGCAGAGTGTCTGTCCCCCCAAAATGTTCCCTGCCAAAGCCCACGCTGGGGTGGAGACACGGGAGCAGTGAAAAGCACTGTTAAGGAGCAAAAGAGGGGAAATCAGGCGTGGAGACCACAGGGTGCAGTCCCTGCCAGGTATGGTCACTACTGCAGCCCACATGAGGAGAACACACACAGCCTGTGGTCATGCCCACCCTGTGTGTCACACCTGCCTCTGTGGTCACAGACCCGGGAAGGGGGGTGCTGCCTGGGGAGCAGCTGGCTCAGGCACCCAGCGACCCCTGTGCCAGCGCCTGCTCCAGGCCGGCAGCATCGACATACCACCACTGCTGCATGGCAGGTTATTTGTATCTCCTTCCTGAAGAAGTCTTTATGGTAACTTTTGACTTGCTTTTTAATGAATTGCTAGCTTGACAGAAAATAGAAAAAAAGAAATGAAAATTCAGGATCTGTCTCATTCATATTTGCTTGCAAATCACAAGCACTGTGGAAACACTACCCAAGCAGAACAGAGATTTATTTTCAAGCATGTGAGCAGTTTAAGGTCATTTACTTAAAATTACATTCAAGAAACAACAGTGATGCTTCTGCATTACTCTCTCCCTTTAATGCCACTCTGCATTTAATCCATCTTACTGTTCCATAGAAATAGCTTACTCCTACGTCTGAGTAACTGATTGGGTAGAGCCTGCATCTCAAACACACCCTGTCACCAGCAACGAATGCCATTTTTAGATCTCTCGTTCCAAAGAAAGGTCAGTCACTAATATAAACCATAGAAGGAGAAAACAGCCAGTCTAATGTTCACTTTATCCTTTCTCGAGCTTTTACAAGGGAAAAAACAATCATCAGTGTGCCAAGGTAATTTCTTATGTTTTAATATAGTTACACAGAATCAACAGAATCTGGCAATAAGGTTTTTTTCTCAAGACGTGATTATACATTTCTGACAACGGCACAGGAGTGTTGTGAAAGGACATCAGATAAGAAATACAGCTGGTTGAAATCTGAATTTCAAGTTCCTTACAACATTTTTCAGAAGAAAAAAACAACTTTCTCCAGCAAATAAGAAGAATAAAAAAACCAGCACCAAGCCACCACGTATAGTCAGTTTGACTTTATGGGGATTCATTTAGCTTATGGGGAAACATCTGTCAGGGACGGGTACAGGTAATTAGGAAAGGCAAGCCCCCTCAGCAGGTGTTTCCCTAAGATCAGGACCAGCATTTCTGGTTCCTCCCTTCTCCTCTGTGGAGACAAGCCCTTCAGCCCAGCCAGCCAAGGCGTGGGGCCATGAACACCACAGACGGATACGGGAAATCACAGTAAAAGTTCTCTGGCAAATGCGCTTTGGGGCTCGAGGGTTTCAGGCAGCTGCAGCTGAGCCTGTGACTTGGCCAGTGGAGGGGAGGATCTGCAGCACCTTCACAACCACATCTGTCCCCCTTTATCCCTCCCTTTATAACCTTCCCTGTCAAGCTTAACAAACTAACTTAGTGACTTTTCATTTGGAGTTCTAACACTTTTTTTTTTCTTTTTTTTTTTTAAAACTTTCTGCCCGCATCCCCTAAGGTTTTGGAGGCCTTGATCATGAAATTGCCCAGCACTTACCTCTCACAGAAGAGACGAGGTGCAGTTGCGGGGCCACTGGCAATGAAGCATCAGGGTGGATTACTGACAGCTGGTTTTGTAGAGATCTTTGAGTGAAAGGGTGAGGGGAGGGGTTGGTGGAAATGTTCTGTCATGATGGGTTGGGCTGAGACCATACGGATGCAAGCCTTGAGAGACACAGAACAGAGTTCATTATTTGTCATATAAAATATTATGTATGAGAAAAAATAATACAAGAAATAAAACTATTATCACAGCTGTATTTGTTGTGGTGGCATACACTTTTTGTTACCTAAACTAAAAATACCTGTAAAGGAACCTCATAAACCTGAAGACAGAGGAAGAAAAGTTCCATTTGGGGTAACTTTTAGAAATAATTTGTCCGGCTTAGGGCCAAAAAAGGGTAAAAATAAAAAGTACAGACTGATGACATAGTGAATGGGTCAAAAAGATCAGCTGAAGACATGGCTGCAGCTGGAGATGTACCCTGAGTGGCAGCTGGACACTGCTGGAAAAAAAATAAATCTGTTCCTTGTCCAAGAACTCTCCAGTGGGCACTTCTGTGCTGCATTACGCACACACAGGCTGTTCTGCATTGCCTGATGAAGGGACATTTCTGAGGTAGACTATTTCTGCTCTGGTGAAATCACAGAGCCTAGTCCTGGTAAGTCCACATTCTTATCAGGAAGAGGTTTTTTTAATGGTGCCTGAAGTCTTTCAAATTATTTCGGTTGTGCACCAAAAAATTAAATAAACACACAATGTTATTATCACTTGGGGCTTAAAACCCAGCGAATGTCCCTGGAGCTCCTTTGTTACCACCTGCCATGAAGGAAACGCCAGGTGAGGTAAATCAAGGGATTCCTTGCTGGCAGCTGGATGTCACTTGAAGATGCAGCTTGGATAAACTGAGGAACCAACTTTGTTTTCTGTGAATGCTAACACAGCAGTTGAGAACATCTTTATGGGGGCAACATCAGCTCTGCTGGAGAGTGAGCAGCCTTCACTGGGAAAACAGCTTACCTCATCACTTCAGTCTTTCATCTGTTGTTAATTAGATGCCTTTTCCCCTTTGGTTCTTATACGGAGTTCAGCCAGTGCAGATGCAATTTCTTTGTGTGCACTATTCAAATAAATTACTCCTGAGAATGGAAACATGATTGTTGCAGGGAAATTTTGAGCATTTGGGAGGATGTTTGAATTCTGGTCAAGATCCAGTTCTTCTTTAATATTTTCCCTCTTCTTTCTACAGCATGTTCACACTATTGTCTTTACCTTTTCCCTTATCTTTTTCAAAACTCTGGGTTTTTTCATTTCTCTAGGTATAAGTAGCCACTCAACATGTTAGACACCTTAGTGAGTTGTGATTCTGGCTTTATTTGAACTACTGGTATATTCAGAATGAAAAATGTACAGTTTCAGCTGTCATTTAGTAAATAAAGAGTGTTAAGCAGGAAAGAACTCAGAAAGGATCCATTGCTACTTAAAATTGCCTTTTGTCTGGAGCTCAGGTCAGCAAGTCACACACAGGCGCAGTGTGTAAGGGTGACACCACCTGCAGAGTCCCAGGAAAACCTCACCTGCTAATGCTGAGCAGTCTGAGCAGTGACTTGGTGGCAAATTATAGCAGAATTTAGCTCTGGGCAGACTCTACAGAGCAAATTTATTCAAACCATTTCATATTGAACAGCCTGATTACCATTTATCGTATGATGCCTTTCTATCACTTCAGCAGTATCAAAAAGCTTTATTGTAGATGAGATCAAATAAATATAGCAAAAACATGGAAAAAGAGCACAGTCATATCCTGACTGATAGCATGCTCCTACAGACTATTGCCACCAGTTGAGAGTACGTGCCAGTATTTTTATGAACCATCATTATAAAACATAACTGAAGCAGGCTGGAAGAAAACAGCAACCTAGAAGTGGTGTTTAAGAAAGCCCTGGGAAAGGAAAAGAACAGAAAAGGAGAGCTGCTGAGCTGAATCAGCATGTGGGCTGTAGCTGGAACAAAAGGATTCTTCAGTTCATGCCAAAAATACTCATCAGTGCTGCTGCTTTTTTAAGCTCAACATTCATAGGTGACTTTTCTTATTTCTGAACAGTCTTGTAGGAAGTTGCATGGGTACAGTTATGGGTGGCTGTCAGAGCCCCCACTTTCTGCTTGCTTCAAAGGTTTACTTGGGAGAGGAACTTCTCTGTGAGCAGGGCAAGGTGGTGCCCGCTGAGGCTCTGTCCTGCCTCTGGACCACCCTGGGGCTCTTCTCCAAGGGACACCTTGCTTCTAAAGATGGTCCAGCCCTTTTTCTTCCTCCCTCATCTCCCTTCTCAGTGTTGGCAGGTCCTCAAAGACAACTCAACAAGATCAGCACCTGCTGAAGATCACAGTTCCAGAAGCATCTTCCATCTAGGTGGGGTATGACCACAGTCTTGTATTTTTAGGTGACTCATTATGCAACATTAAATTGGTTTAAAATGGCCCAAAAAATCACAAGTGACCAAAAGAATAATTTTTTTTTGTTGCATAATTAGGCTGTAGGAGTCATTGTCAGAGGGAGTCACAGAGCCCAGAAATTTAACAAGCTTCAGAAAGTACTGCACAAATGTATCACTAAAAAGGGAAAACTAAAATCGTCATTCTGAAGAAATGCAAAGAATCTTCTCAAGTTTCAGGTTTAAACGAACATTTAAGAACTAGAGACTAGGAAGAGGTTTGCCATGGAGGCAAGCATGGCAACCACCAGCCCCAGAAACCTCGGCAGGATGGTTGACTGCAGAGCTGAAGAAATGGGTTGTTAGCCAACTTGTGCTGCTGCCCTCTGCGAGCTTTATGTTTCATCTAGTAGAGAAGTTCCTGCTATCAGCAAACCAAGGCAAAAATGAACAAAATGCGAGAAGCCTACATGTAAGGCTGATTGTTTTTGTGGTGTGGTTAGGAAAGTGCACGTCTAAGATCTCGCAGGAGGCGGGTGGCACTCACATTTCATATGACCTTTGGCTGGTCATTTAGCGAGGAAGCACCCCCTGCTAGTTGTCTTCTCCTGCTGCCGTGTGGTAACGACCTGGACAATATTTTTGTGGTTGTCAATGTGATGCACAGCCAAATTCCTTTGTGTTTTCCATAGGCATTGTCATAGACATCAAATTCCCATGCAGAGCCAGCTGCCATCCACCAGCACGGCTCATGGACTGTGACTGACAGGAGGCTTCCTTGAGAAAATCATCCAGGAGAAATTATCTTCTTAGATAATACATAGGTGACTCCTTGCCACACTTGTTTGTATTTTTCTTAGCCATGGTAAGCAGACCTTAGTTATAAAGCTGAACCCAAGCTGACTTTTTTCAGCACTTCAAAGAACATCACTAATAACAATCTTTTAGGACCTGACCATGTTTGCTATCTTGCTAATCCTAAAGCAAATAGATCTAAGGAACCAGCAAGCTGAACCATACAAAAAGTACAGTATATACACTTGTAAAAATCTAGGTGTCTTTTTATTCTTCAGCTAGAAAACCAGGTTTTGCATCTGAGCAAAGTAATAATAATAAAAAAATTTGGCCACAAAATACATTTACTTTTAAAAAATGAAACCAGCTTTTTAGTTAAGTAAAACTGTTCCCTTGAAATAGGTGTAATCTTTGGTGTTAAAGTGGTATTTACATGAAATATTTCCTCATTTAGTGGCATTTAATTAACTCAGGAGCGTGAAATATAAAAATTAGCATACCCATACAGAAAAGTTGAGAGAAAATAATGTCCTTTACTCCATGGCTTTCTGGATTATGGGTCAGTAGCAAATTAGATTGGGCTCTAATTTTCCCCCGATGTGAAAAGGATTCAATCAGTTACCATGAGGTAATATTATTAATGCAATCACAGCCTAAAGGAAACCAGCCCTAAAGCGAGATGCCAAAATGAATTCTTCATGTAGTAACAAAGGAAGCCAGAAGACTCCTTCACAACGAGTCACGTCTGCACTAAATACAAGCCTGACATTTCATAAGCTTCTAAATAAGTATGCTGTAAATATTACTGTTTCTATTTGTATATCTAACACTTGCTAAAAGCTCTAAAGACATTCAGAGCATCACGAAAGGAATGTATTAGATTTGGTATGACACCAAGTTACAAATATAAACTGGGAAAGTATAAAATAGTAAATTATTTCATAATATATCCAGCGCTCAGGCATTTAGGTACTTTTCCATCTTAATTAAGAGGCAACAAACTGTAAAAGGCTTCAAGGAAACATTTCAGTTTTCCTAATCAAAGCATAAAATTAATCTATGGAACACATTATTGCATGGTAAACTACCAATCTTTTAAGAAAAGAAGACTGAAAGGGTCTGGAAAACAACGATTTAGGTTCTCTGTCCCTCCCTCTCCCCTTGGAAATGGGGGTGGTGGTTTGTGTGTGTATTGAGCCCAGTGCCACTTCCGAAGGCACAGGAGGGTGGCACGGCAGTCCAGCTCTCCTCTCCAGCTGCCACAGGTCCTGCCATGTCCTCTTTCCCACAGCAGCACTTTCCAAAGCTAATCAATTCACAAAGGCTGTAATGAAGTGATTACAGAAATAATAGGCAGCTGTGGAAAAGAGGCCTGCAAGGACGGTGGAGAGGACGACTATCCATCCTCCTGTCCCCAGGCAGACCTGGGCTCCCTGGGGTCCAGGGAGCCTTGGAAATGACAGCAACGCATGCTTCCATCAGCCTGCAGCAGGTTTGGAAACTGCACGATCATGATTTATAGGCAAGGTGCTTTAGGTTATAGTAGAGGTTTCAAAAGTGCATTTCTACTCATTCATTTTCCTCCTGTTGCTCAGTTCTGTTGATCTGGACTCAAGACATTAATGGAGCAGGATTTTTATTATCAAAAGATATGAAAATCCATATCAATAGAACTGTCTAATCTGCATTTACTCTTCAAGTATAAGAGGAATAATTCATTATTGAGTAATAGTAAAGCAGTAACAACCACGATGGTGTATAAGCATTTTCCAGACATCTGTTGAGGATGCCATGCATGAATTACCCGCAGCTGCCTGATAACGTTGTGTTAGACGATCTCATGAGCCCAGGAGTCCGGGGCCTCCTGCTCCAAGTCGGTATTTCAGAACGAGGAAGGTATTTGCTCTTTATCTGTATTTTTATTATGACTAGATTACAGAAATAACAAACTGGTTATAATCCTAGTCATGGAGCCTTTGAAAGCAATGGCAAGCCTTCTGCTGACTTTAACTGAAAAAACACCGGGTTTTGAGACTCCGTTGTGTGATCGGCAGATCAGAGGCTAAAAATATGTGTGAAAGGATGACAAAGTATTTGTGTTTAATTTTAAAATGTGTGGAAAATCACCTTAAGTCAAAGAGTCAGCAAAATGTATCTGTACCACCTGACTGTTCAAAAATCAAGGTTAATTACATTTAGGAGATTTTCATAAACCAAGGCTCCATACAGGCACAAATTTCTCCGCTGTGCAAAGGTTTTGCTGTTGGTTCCTTTTCTTGTTCATTCAGGACTTGAAAGAGATACCCAAGAGCATTTTTTTCCATTTGTGACTCAACTATTGTTCATACACAAAATATACAGACAGGATTTTTTAAATTTTCTTCGTTAGATATATTTAACAAACACCAGATGATCTACATATTTTGAATGTAGTCTGACCTGTTGCCTCTGGAAGGCAAGGGAAGCTTTCCCCCGGCTTCAGTCGATTCCGCACACCTACCATTTTGTGTTCAGTACTAATTCTTCTGTGATAGGATGTGTCCCCATCTTGGGGTAGCTAAGTGTGATATATGTATGTTAAGTACTTCTTCAAAATAAAATATGACTTCTTTTCCCTCTTAAATTTATAAAAATTTAAAACAGCAAAGCTTCTAACTTGCTTTGCCTGCTGAACCCCTGAAAGACTAGAGCATAAATATATACAACATCCACATTATTAACAAGTACATTCATTAACAGCAACGCTGTCACAGTGAATACCAAATGAATTAACAGTGACAGGGTAATAAATTAAAGTGTTTATACATTTCTTTCTCACAGCTTACAAACTCAAGATTTATTCCTGACCTTTAGTGTAAAACTTGATGATCACTGGTAAATCAAACATGATACTGTCAGCATTCAGTGCTACAGCTGAGACCTTTCCACCGTGGAGATGTAACAGATAATTTTCTAAGAATTTCTTTGCAGATTAACATTAATTATCATCCATACTTAATGAAGGATTAACATCAGTACAAAATAAGCTCATTTCCAATCCAGACACCTCCCAGTTTATTCTCACCACCTCTGTAACGATATGTTTACATGATACAAGTTGCCTGCTTAAAAACTCACCACTTTCTCCTTGTTCTTGGGCGATCCTAGCAAGGGTCTGCTACCAAACGTCTCCTCTGGGGTCTTCAAATTCTCAGGTGGGCTCCAGTGGGCTGGAGACACCTGAAGGAGAGATTTAGATGTGAAATAGGGACCATTTTCCAGCTTTTATACATTTTGTGTATTTAATCATGTAGAGGAAAAGAAATCATGTATACCAGTCAGGTTGCAGGCTTTGTCCTTTTCATTTTGTTAGTTGAACTTACTGTCTCACTCTGGGTCAGTAAAGAATTATTTTTCCAAAGGAACGGGTCTCAGCTTTTTTCTGATAGAAAATCATGAAACAGAGGTGCTAACCCCTATTTAACAGTTTTGATATTCTGAAAATAGGATTGCTTCGCCTCATTAGCTGCAACGTACCTTGAAAGAAGTCCACAGACAAAGCAAACAGCAGAGCTTGGGCTGATGAAGGTTTCCAATTGTTGGACACAAACAACAAGTGACAAAGCTTGGCTAATGATAAGCATGAAACCAACAGTGAAATAGGTAGGTGTGGGATTCATTTCATGTCAGAGGTATGCTAATGAGAGGGGAGAAACTGGGCCATTTCTGTCATGATGGGCCAAGGTAATGGTTCTATGACAAACGCACGACTGCAAAAACCATCATGGCACCGTAGCACTTGTTCTTGTGTAAGAACAAAACCCATCTCCGGAATAGTATCCAGCTGCCTAACTGGTAATTGAACAGTCACACCTCAAGTGAGGTGTTTTCAGGAGGGGGGCACAGGGGAGGGAGCGCACAGCAAGCCCCAGCAGTTTACACCTAGCCCGCTGCAGAGGGGAGCTCTGCAGCTCGACAAGTGACCAGTCTGACAGCAGGGGCTTTCCCTGCGGCCCTTGAGATTTGAGCCAAGCACCACAACCAGGTCACCCCAAAGTTTGTCTCCACGCTGCTTCAAGCAGTGGCAGGCAGAGAGCCCTGGCAGCGTGGCAACGGGAGACCTTCCTCTGCCCCACATGCCCACGCTTCTGTTCTCATGCCATCCCACCGTGCTGGAGGGCAGCCAGAACTCACCTCTGCCCAGGTAATGGGTAACGGCGTGGGCAACATGCCTGCCTCTCCCCCATGCCATTTTGTCCCTTGCCTTCCTTGGCTGTTCAGGCATTTGACTCTTTACAATAGCAGGACTTGAACATCACCGCGATCCGTGTGCCAGCACCGGCCTAACGGCCAGCCACAGCACACGGCAGCACTAGGAAAACAAACAGAAACCTCAAGCCTTTGCTGTCGGTAACTTGTACGAGGCAGAGCGTGCACAGGCAGCGTGGGGCACTGTGAGCAGCGGCGAGGTTTTATAGCTACACAGCACCCGGGCCGCTGGAGCCCTGCTTTCTCCATAGGAACGAACTGTGAAGGAACCCAGCTATTAAGTATGCAAAAACCATAAATCTTCCTGTTGGGTGATTTTTCTCTTTCTTTATATAAAGATTTATCACTGCATAGACCCTTTGGACTGTGTGTGCTGGGCTGTGAGACTCTGTGCTGCTACTGGTACCTCTCCTGGTCACTGCAGCGCCCGGGCAGGATGGCTGTGCCTCCCCTCACTTTTGGGGTGGAGGGTGAGTACAGACAACAGGGCTTTTGAAATGAGGGCACCTCTCTCCTCAGAACATAGACTTTTTTAAGCTCTAAAGGATCACTTTGGGTTCAGTTCAAGCTTTATTTACAGTTTTGGTTCAGTTTTACCTTTTTCCCTAGCTAGCTGGCTTGGCCTGAGGAATAAAATTACATGCATTCAGTGACCTTGATCACCCAACCTGTGTTTTAATTCCTGCCCGAGGAGGACTGTAAATATAAGCAGTAGCTGATCTACAGAAGTGTTCTGTAAATATTTAAAAGTATTTGCCAAGGCCAGCCCAAACTTCCTAGGGTGGCCTTGCTCTGATGCTTTTCTTTAGCTCTTTTGGCTTCAGGTGAAAAGGTCAGCTCACAATAACCTTTCCCTTCAGATTTATCCCCCCCCCCACCACCACCACCTCAGTTTTGATCTAAAAAAATTCCAGGACTTAACAGGAAATTTCTCACAGAGAAACTTTCTCCGGTAGTTACAAATTCCTGCAGTACTCCCCGGCGCAGTGCCTGTAGCAAGGAGCCACAGTCCAGCCTGGCAGGGCCGCTGCCAGCCCGGTGTTTGCGGTGCTGAGCTGGGCCTGAGGATGGCACAGCTGCCCAGCTGCAGGCTGGCTTACCCCGGGCAGCGCCAGCAGAACTGATAACCGAGGAACTGACAGCACTGATGCCGTTTGAGCCCCCTCTCCTTTACAGCAGAGACTCTAATCCACAGCAGTATTAAACATACGGAAAAAGTGGGGGGATAAAGCAAGAAAAAAAACAAACAGGGAGAGAGAAAATTAAAAAGCCCTTCGCTCCAATGTCATTTCGGTACACCAAGGTCACGGTGGGGCCAGATGCTGGTTACAGCTCAGTTCGAGGGAGCAAAGGTCTCTGGACTCCAATTGCCATGAGCTGCTCACAAAAGGAGAGCCCCTTCTGGGGGTGATCCAACATCCAGCACCGGGGCAGCCAAACCACGCTTCGTCCTCAGCAGCCTTCATCTGCTTAGCACAGCGAGCTTGCCCCTGCACCAGGCCTGCCCCAGCCATCGGGAGTGGATGTTTTTAAAATCTGAAAGTATTGAAGTAACATAAAATGCCACCAGTACACAGAAATGCAGGTACAAAAGATGCCTTGAAAGGGGTATAATCATTAGGAACCACAAAGGATCTTCCCACTGGTGGTAAGGGCCTTGAGAGCTGGGTCCTGAAGCAGAGACACTGCTTCATCACATCAGTCAGTTATGTATATTCTGCTCACCAGCACTGGATGGCTGTCTCTTGCTATACTTCACTGTAATTTTGCCATTTTCTCCAAAACCTGCATTTTTTTGCATTGTTTTGAGTTTTATTTAATTTCCCTATTAAATGACAGCCATCTGCAGAGCCTAGATGAAGAGGGTCACAGAAGTTCTAATAATGATTCCACAGAGTTCTCTTTGAACAGAAGAGGCAGGCGTAGACACTGCAATAAATTCCACTGAATTGCCATTGCAGTCCTGTCTGCACCGGAGTCTGTTCAGCACTGTATGAGGAGTTTCTAAAATACTTTGTGTGGGAACCTCCCAGGAGATTTTACAGCTAACAGTCTTGCTTAGTGCTGCTGAGAAAGCATGAGATTTGCTGATGTTATTTCTCTTTTATCATGTCCATTTTCAAAATACCACAAGGAAATGATTTGGCAGAAACAATGCCATAATAAGAAGTGATAATCAGAATTTGTAAGAGGATAAAGGAAGTCTTAGACAGTCTTTGCTATACATATAGACCCAAACTGTGTTCAGAAAAGGAGAAAAAAACCCCAAAACATAAAGAAGAACTGAAATACACAAACGACACCTGCTAGCCGTGGTGCATGACTACTCAGGGGCACAAGACAAGCTACACAGACTTAAGAGGGAGCAGATGTGTTGGGGCTTATTTCACTGTGTCATTGAGGATGCTTCTGCAAATTTTTAATGCCTGCCCACTCCAGAAAGTGGAAAAGGCCTACTAGGCAAGTTAAAACCACTCTTGTGAGCTCCTGGTGCTGCCATGAGGGAGTGCTGCAGGGGCAAGCCAGATGCAGGCAGCCACACACGCCAGCTGTGGCCGGCTTACAAAGCAGAGGTAGCCCATCGTCCCCGTCCACAGGCTGGGCTTGCCACGTGTGTCCTCTGTGTGCTGCACAGCCACAGAATGATGGGTCCCCTCCGGGGGCAGGCAGCTGCGAAGCGAGAGGAGAAGGAGGAGAGGTTTCTCCAGCCGAGAAGCCTGGCTGGTGGTTGCTTTTCTTTGGCAGCTCTGCTCTTGATTAGTTTTAGACAGGAAGCTCCTTGTTTAATCCTGTGGCTTCAAGCGCTTTCTAGGTGAGTCTACATGATGAGCAATGGGAGGCAAGGTAGACATTAAAGCAATGTTAGGAACAGAGATTCTAAATCTGTCCATAGAGTACCTTAGATCCAGCTCAAGGTGCCCATGAGCAGCTCCCTGTAGCTGCCCTCCACCAGGAGCCCCTGGCTGCCCACAGAGGGTATGTGGAGCATGAACTGCATCTTGGCTTGCAGCAGCCACTGCTGGTTTCAGGTGACTTCAGGCACTTCCTGATGTCTAAAAAGAAGAGGATGAGGAAGGCAGAAGGACACTACTTTAAGACCAGTGCTGAGCTTTGCTGGCAATGGAGATCGCTCTTCTCTCCAACGTCTGTGCTATCACTTCCCCATTTGTGTGCTACGACTTGCAGTCTGTTCTCTCCTGAGAGATGTGCTAATTTTCTTGAGCAAGAGGCATCTCTAGCAGCATTTGAAAGGTCTCAAACAAGAGCTCAATGCCAAAAGCAGGAAATGGCTAGAGGAAACAGTGCTTTCTGTGGCTAGAATTGATTAGGATTTGGGGCAGTTAGCATTTCTCTGTCTGCAGTGCAAAGCAACCCTTAAAGTCTGTGTTCTCTGTCCATTGAAGAGAAATAAATAGAGCTATCTGTGACTTCAGCTTAATTCTGAGGGAAGCTACTGCCATAGCAATATACTGTTTGATTGAAATGCAATCGAATCTGCCCCAGTCTCTCTTTACTATGTTGTGTACTTGGCTTTCCAGCTTCCACAGACGCTAAGGAGAGTGAATGAGCAGATCTTCTCAAACTTCTCTTTAAACTGACCCCCTGCCCTCCCATCCCACCCATATGGGCTTCAGATTGTGCTCCCAGTTACTTATGTAACTTAGCTTCCAGATTGGGAACTCTTCTGGTATTCCCAGCACTGGGTTGCAAACACTGCAAATAAAGTAATTATTACTATTTTTCTTTTAAAAGGTATCTAACTGCAACAGTATACAGTTGCAGCCATGAATGACTGGATCTCATTTTATAGACTATGCTTCCTAGTCACAAATTAAATTGGCGGTGCAACCTGTCCACCCTGTAAAATTATTTGGTTAAAGTAGTAGCCAGCTGAACAAGCAAAAAAGCACAAGATGGTTAAACCACACAGGCAGCTCAGACAGAAGAGTAGTTGAACCCTCAAGCGTTTTGATACACAGCTGATTCAGCAAAACAAATACACATTCAAATGAAGGATGTCACTGAAAGAGAGAACCAGGCAGCTTAATCAATAAAGTGTGCAGCTGGTCCTGGTACAGGAAAAGCAGCAGCTTAACAAGCCAAACAGAAAAATGAACTGGAAAGAAAAAGAGTCAGTCCGGCTGCTTTTGTGGGGACCTTGAAGCTCCAGCGGGAGCTGCATCCAGCAAAGGTAACTCGTGGAGATTGGCCACTGCCACATACCTGCTTGGGACTTATGCTTGCAGGTGGGACTAGAGGAGCTCAAAAAATCAACACATTTTGATTTCTTCAATCACATTTTATAGGAATATGTATTTTACTTATTTATATTATGTAATTACTTACATAATTCAAGATAGCAAGTTTATCATTTTACTTAGATATAAGTTGTTTTATTATAGTACACAGATTTATTATTCTCTGTGAACTACACAGAAGTGGATTTGATTCACAGAAATGTTTTTACTTCACTGAAGGCTTTGAAAAATGGTGCCAACCAGTGCAGTAAAGAACTGTTGAAGAGATTCACATTCTCATACATACATCCCCCTCACAAGAGGTTCTGTAGTCCTCAGCTGCCACAAAGGTTGGGCTGTCCCAGTCACACAGTATTGCTCCTTTGGGCTATCCTGGGTCCCAGACACTCAGTAAGGAGAGGAGAGCTTGCTTGGGAGGTGCAATGTTTGTCAGTACCCATGTCCTTGAGGTCTGAACCCAGACAGAAGCTGCTATTCTATCACCTTCCTGTCAACAGAGAAATCTGCTCAGAGAAACCTTCTCACAAGAGCAAACCTTCTTCACAGAAAAGTAAACAGGAAAGGCTGGGAGAGCAGCTGATTAAAGGACATGCCAGTGCACATTAAAATATTTGCTAATTGCAAATATATTGTCCCACTGTGCTGCCAGCCCCAGCTCTGACTCACATGAAATGTCAGTTGGCTCCAGATTGAATTTTGCAGTTAATAACCTCATCACTCGCCTACTGAATCTGCCCAGAAGAGAGGCACCTGCAGGAACACCAAACATTGGTTTCTGCTTTCTCATTCTTGTTTCTTCCCTTCTCCGTTTCCATGTTACTTTGGGGTAGTCATGATCTGCGTAAAGCAGGCTGCAATGCTGAGTATGACTTGACAGCATAAAGAGAGAGCTAAATGTTCAGATTTCCTTTGCAATGTTACAGAAGAGCCTTGCTGAAGCTGATCAGACAAAGAACACGTGCTGGATTTTGCCATTTGTTACAAGTTTTCTGATCAGCACAACAATGCCATGAACAAAGAGGCTGGACACCACCCAGTAGCCTGTGAGCAATAGGCAGATAAATCTTTCCAAGCAAAGGTAAAGCAAAGTTAATAACTTGAACATGTCAGACAGAACTTTTTCCATGAGAAAAATGTTCACTCACATGAGTTAAAAGTTCAGGACTAGTAAAAAGTCAGTGTGAAAATAAACAGAATGAATGCAGGCTTCTGATGCTTAGTATTGGGTTGCAGTGTTTATAAGGATAAAGGAACATAAATTCCCACCTGCTGTTTGAAACTCTTTCCCTCACTGTTTTTGGATTACTCCTGATTCAAGTACTGGAGAGATGATAAAAGAGAAATGTTTATAAAAAAGAGAGAGGAAAAAAATGTCAGAAGCAAGCCAACAGAGAAACAAGGCTGTCTTTCCAATAACAAGGAACTTGCAATTACTGTTCAGATCAGGTTCATATTTGGAACTGTAGCTCTAATCCAATAAAGTGTGTAATTTTAAGCATATAAATAATCCCCATTTTTAAGGCGATTTAAATTTCACTGCTTTGATGGGCTTGTGATATTATAACAGGAAAATGCTAAAGCTAAATGACTGCTATCATTTAGTGGTATGTATTTATTTGACTTTAGAGTTTAAAAGGCTGTGGTTTTCATAGTACTTGTCTAACCACCCACTTATTCTGTGTTTCTGAATCTAAGGAGGGTGCTTGACTTCAGCAGGACAGGAATGTAGTTTCAAAAGAGCTGATCAATATTAACATAGCACAGTACTACATATTACCTCTGTTTTGCATAAACTACATTGGAGAACCACTAATATGTAATTTATGCACAAGAAGATATCTGCATCCTTTCTGAATATGGGTATACAAATCTCCCTCTGTTTTTAATCTTCAAACGATTAAAACTGTTCATTAAATATATTGTCTATGCATCTTTTTCAACAGAGTTTTGTCATATGCATATGAATTATGCATAAAGCTCACAGTGAAATAGATGCATAAAACTGCAGTTTAGCTAGGTAGACATAAACATTCAGCAAATTTTGTTTAATTAGTGACTAAATCAGTCTTTATGTGTTTTTTGACTGACTGATGTTTTTAAAGTATTACTGACTCTTAAAATGTCTACCCTTGCTATTTGTTATTTTAACAAATATTTGATGCCATAATCTGGTGTT
This sequence comes from Falco peregrinus, assembly GCF_023634155.1. Classification (NCBI taxonomy): domain Eukaryota; kingdom Metazoa; phylum Chordata; class Aves; order Falconiformes; family Falconidae; genus Falco; species Falco peregrinus. Next base: position 72,784,817 of record NC_073725.1, on the reverse strand, counting down.
TAAATATTCACTATTGTAATTCAGCGCTAATGGCAAGGCTGAGATGACAGAAATATTAAACTGGATACAGAGTTGTCAAATTTTAAGACAGCAAAATACTCACCTGTGACATGTAGCATATGGCAGAAACCTGAGAAAATCATCAGCGGAGTTAAGAATAAATAGATGTGTTCCCTAAAAAAAATATAATCTGACATGCAAACATGGATAATTTTGAAATACACTTGGCAGTCTGTGATTTGAGTCAACAGATTATAAAATCAGAGGCATGCAGTACTGTATTTTCGAATAACAAATTACAGCGTAGCTCTTAATGCTGAACTTGGTGTGTAAACAAGCTGCTTTTTCTACATACTGTGTAAAGAGTTTGTTAAAATACTACAGCTAATTATGCTTCAAGCATTTAAAGAGTCACATGTATCTATCAATTATGATTTTTTTAATGCCCAGCTCATACTTAAGCAATTTTGATACGCAGTGCTTAAAATGACTGTTTATTAGAAGCTTTACTGAAGTAGTACAGAAGGAGTCGTTCTGCCTGTACAAATAAATCACCTGGAGCTGGTAGCATATTTCCCAGCCCATCATGTGTGTACCTTACTCATCTACTCCAGTGATCCCCTGGGGTTAGAAAGGCTCCTTAAGATGACAGGAAACTATGAGACAACTTAAACCATTCTATTCCCCTTATCTTGCATTCAGATCAGCGGTGGGGTCCCAGTACACTGCATGCAAAACATCAGTGTCTGTTTGGGAAAGATGGTTACTATCATCTAACCTGGCTGCTCCTCAAGGAGGCAAGGAGCTGTTTCAGCTCTTCATTCGGACACTTTGAAGAAGGCAGGATTTAGTTTCCTTATCTGGCATTTCATTTTACCATTAAATTTCAAGACTCATCACAGCAGTACACATTACACAAGAGTTACGTAGTTCTATACCCAGAATCAAAGCAAAGAATGATTTGGGAGATTTTAAAAGAAATCTGATAATATAGTTTCTTACCAAGAACCACGAGAACAAATTTGGAGCAGCTCCTTGCTCCACCTGAGACTCCCAGTCCTCCAGCAAGAGTGTCTTCCCTGCTCTGCCGTTACTCTCTGCTGGCTTTGAGCAGACCTGGACACACAGCAAACCCTGTCACATGGCATCCCTCCTGTCTTGCAGCGAACGATGCAAGGTGGATACAGACTTGCACAACAGTCTGCTCCCCACTCTAGAAGGAGGAAAACATTTCTTGTTTAATCCAATCACAGAATCACAGAATGGTCAGGGGTGGATGGGACCTTGGGAGATCATCCAGTCCAACCCCCCGCTAGAGCAGGGTCTCCTACCGCAGGTTGCACAGAATTTCAAACTTGCCGGGGGTACACCCGGTCCTTCCTCCAGGTCACTGATGAGTGTGTTGAACAGGATTGGGCCCGGGACTGACCCCTGGGGAACACCACGCGCTACAGGCCTCCAGCCAGACCCTGCGCCGCTGATCACAGCCCTCTGAGCTCTGCCATTCAGCCAGTGCTCAGCCCACCCCACGGCCCACTCACCTAACCCACACCTCCTGAGCTTTCCTGTGGGGGTATTACAAGGACACAGTGTTAAAAGCCATGCTGAGGTCAAGGTAGACAACACCCACGGGTCTCCCCTCATCTACCCAGGCAGTCATTCCATCAAAGGTGGCTGCCAAATTGGTCAGGCGTGAGTTCCCTTTGGTGAATCCATGCTGACTAATCCTGATAACCTTTTCCTCTACATGCTTAGAGGTAACCTCCAGAATGAGCTGTTCCTTCACCTTTCTACTCCAATGTCAATTAATAATTTAATTGGAGATTTTCCAGCATGAGAAGGAAATGTTCTGCCTCCTGCTGTGTACTCCTCAGCAAACACAGGTTAGAAATGTGATCTACCTGAATTAGCCTTCCCGGAGACAATCCTGCACCTCTCTCCTTGTGCAAGACTGAAAGCAGATAGCCAAACTAAGAGTCCCTCAAACAGCAATTCCCACAGGGGCCAATATCAAGACCATCACCGGGAGACAGTAGCAAGAAGATGAATTACTGATGTTTGACATCACATTGAGCAGTGCCCAGCCTTCGGTACCGGTGCCTGGTCTAAGGCAGGAAGGGAGCAGTGCAGCCAGGAGGGGTGCACGCGGCAGCAGGGAGGGCTGCAGTGGTGCCAGGAGCTGCCGCATCTTCCCACTTTCCTTACAATGGTTCACATCTCTTAACAGGAAAGTCTATTCACACTTATACTAAAGCCTTTACCACTGTTCTAGGAGCGTAAAAGCATCTTAAAATGAGTGGATATCACCGTTCCACCAATTTAAAACCACTTTTGACTGTCAGAGTGGTATAAAGGAGTTTTAGTGTAAATAAAAGTGTTGTAGTAATCTGATCTCATATCCATAGGGGGGCTGATTCTCTTCTCATTTACATCAGTTTTATTTTCATATAACTCCATTAGTTTCAGTATTTATTTTTGCATGAGTGACAGCAGAATTATGCCCAGCATAATCACACATGAAGTGTAAAAATCCAACTTGACTGATTTCTAAGTATTAGCCACAAATGCTAGAAGCCAAAGCAGAATCTCAATGAAGTAAGCAGTCTCCCAGTCTGCTTTTATTCTTTTTTTCCCCTCCGTATCAAAGCTGGACATGCCTCTGAGTTACAGAAGGAAGTGTGAGGAGGGAGCCAAGGAAAAGTAGTTAAGACAACCTGGCTGCTCTTCAAATTTAGTATTCAAATAAAACTAGATTTGAAGAGGCCACTTGGGAAATTGTATATTCTCTGCAGAGTTCTGCCTTGTTCAAAATGAGAAGGAATAACATCGGCACAGTCTAAGAGCACCTTGGTGAGGCAAGGAGTTGGAGACAGTTGTTCAGCCTTTCAAATGATGCAACACTCTTGGGCAGTGTTTTGCCCATCTCTGCCTGATGTTGGTTGGGTTGACTTTTTATAGAACCGTACATGATGAAGGCGGCTCAGGAAAGGGCAAAGTTTTGAACTCCCCTCCAAGCTCTGTTATCAGCCATGACAGCAGGTGAGGGAGCTAGTGGTTAGGAACAAGGGAGGTGGCCAACGCCACATTTTGGTACTACTCCTGGGAATAAGGGGACCAGGAACCATGGTGTACCATGCCAGGTAGGGTCCTGACCTTCCTCCTCAGAGCACAACTTTGTAAGTGCCAGTCTCAGGCTAAAATAGCATGCACAGAGATTTCTCATGAGCTATTTATGGACTGCCCCCTTTACTTAAAGTCTTAGGAAGCAGGTAAATCGGGATGGGGTTGACTTGTACTATAGAAATAACCTTCCAATACTGACTCAAGTAATTACATGCTGTCTTTAATAAGGTTTTTTTGTTTCTTTCTCCCTTCAGTTTTTAAAGAAAAAGCAATGAACCCCTCCCACGGACAACAGTTACTGTGGGCCACAGAGCACAGACCCAGTGCAGAGTTTGTGGGCTTTACACTTTCAACAACCTGCTTTTCGCTCTTTTACTTGTGAAATGGCCGTGGCACCACCATAGTATTCCTGAGCTGGCACACATCTAAACCGTGCTGCCTGATGAGGTACCCAGCATTCTTTATGTGTAACAGCGATCATTGTTTTTAAAAGCCTGCCCTGTTAAATAACAGATAAAAAAGATGAACCATGATGTGGTTTCAGTTTTGTGTGCTTGATACACTGGAGCAACAAGTGTTCCATTTTCAAGGGTCTCAGAAAGAAGCAGTGAATACAAAACAGGAATGGAGGAAAGTGGATAAAAGAGGAAAAAAAGATGGGAAGGGCCTGGCCAAGCAGAAGGCATGGAACAGAAACTTTGGGAAGTGTTAAATTACATTGGTACACACTGATGTCCTGCAAAGCAACAGATATTTCTGTGATGAGTGCAGAATCCCAATGACTCACCGAATGGGAATGACTGAATCCTCATCCCCTCCACCTATCTCAGCACTTCATTCCAGCTCCCATTTATATTCCTTGTAAGTGCAGTCACTGGACACCCTTGAAGTGTTACAAATTACATAGCGCTTCTTAAATCTATCCATTAGGATATTAGCATTTTCCCTGCCAAAGCAGTAAGAAGCAGCACCTAGCTCTCTTGGTGAAATTTGCCTTACAACTGCCTTGTAGCACTTATTAATACAGCTATTTGACAATTTTTCATAAACTCTTTATAACAAAAAACCCCCAACTATTTCTCTAAAATCAGGGTTTTAATTAATCATTAATTTTGTCTATAGCTCAGGTTGGAGGTTGAATGCTTAACGTTCCATTTTGTTTTTCACCACTTGCATTTTAGATTATTTTCCCATTTTTAATTACAGCAGCCAGAACCTGACAGGATTTATAAAATCAAATATAATGAAAATTAATTACTAAAACCCACGTTTGATTACAAATTTGAAAAATTCCCATAGCTACTTTGTGGTTTTTTTAATAATTCAGAGTGACCCTAATTTATCAACGGCCCTGGCTAACTGGGGAGGTCCCAGCAGACAAGGCCAGCCAGTGTGATGCCCACCTACAAGAAGGGCAGGAAGGAGGATTCGGAAAATTACAGACCTGTCAGCCTGACCTCAGTGCCGGGGAAGGTCATGGAGACCATCCTGAGTGCCATCACACGGCACGTGCGGGACAGTGGGGATCAGGCCCAGCCAGCGCAGGTTCATGGAGGTCAGGTCCCGCTTGGCAAACTTGCTCCCCTCCTGTGACAGGACGACCTGCCCGGTGGGTGCGGGAAGGGCGGTGGGGGGTGCCTACCGGGACCTCGGTGTAAAGCCTTTGGCACCGTCTCCCACAGCATCTCCTGGAGACACCGGCTGCTCACGGCGGGGCCGGGGGGGCTCTGCGCTGGGTTAGAAGCTGGCTGGGTGCTGAGCCCACAGCGTGGTGGGGGATGGAGTCACATCCCGCCGGTGCCGGGCACACGGGATGCCCCAGGGCTCGGTGCTGGGGCCAGCCCTGGGTAACGTCTGTACCGACGGGCTGGGCGAGGGGATCGAGTGCCCCCTCAGTCAGGCTGCAGGTGACCCCCAGCTGGGGGGTGCTGGGGGGCAGGGGGCTCTGCGGGGGGGTCTGGGCAGGCCGGGCCGAGCGGCCGAGGCCACTGAGTGAGGTTCAACAGGGCTCAGTGCCGGGCCCTGCCCGTGGGTCACACCAGCCCCGGCAGCGCCACAGGCTGGGGCAGGGGGCTGGGAAGGTGCCCGGTGGGAAAGGGCCTGGGGGGGCTGCTCAGCAGCCGGCTGGGCGTGAGCCCCCAGTGTGCCCAGGTGGTCAAGGCGGCCGGCAGCACCCTGGCTGGTACCCGGAACAGCGTGGCCAGCAGGGCCGGGGCAGTGCCCGTCCCCCTGCGCTGGGCACTGGTGAGGCTGCACCTCGGACCCTGGGGTCAGTGTCGGGCCCCTCACGGCAGGAGGGACGCAGAGGGGCTGGAGCGTGTCCAGAGCCGGGCAGGGGGCTGGGGAAGGGGCTGCGGCACCAGGCTGATGGGGGGCGGCTGGGGGAACTGGGGGGGTTGGCCTGGAGAGGAGGGAGCTCGGGGGGACCTTATTGCTCCCTGCAGCTGCCTGGCAGGGGGTGTAGGTGGGGGGTCGGTCTCTTCTCCCAGATAACGCATGAGACCACAAGAGGAAACGGCCTCACGCTGCACCAGGGGAGGTTTAGATTGGGTATTGGGGAAAATTTCTCCATGGAAAGGGCGGTGAAGCATTGGAACAGGAATTACCATCCCTGGAGGCGTTCAAAAATTCATAGATGTGGTGTTCAGGGACATGGTTTAGTGATGGACTTGGCAGTGCTGGGTTAATGGTTGGACTTGATGATCCCAAAGGTCTTTTCCAACCTAAATGATTCTATGGCTGTATGATCCTATTTTTTTAAAGTATGTAAATTGAAATTTAAATTAACAGTTACAAAAAAAATTAATGATTTTTTTTTTCTTTTTTTCTATCAGACTCACAATCTTACATATATATATATGAAGCAACATAGATGGTAGGAAATACGTATTTATGTCAGAAAGATTGGAAAAGCGTGCCTGCATTTTTTGAGTCCTTGAAATGTTTTGGCATTTAATTCTTTGGTTTGCCTCTTTTTCCTGCCAATAACTTCTCTTCTATTTTTGAGAACAGCAACAAAAATAGAATTAGTCTTTAAAAATATCTAGCTATTTTAAATGTTTTATTAATATTTACCAACTCAAGTCCTGTCTTTCTGCCATCTGATGTGTCACGATTGCTCTGCATACCTCTGATGGCAGACAGTCTTTTCTCCAGTACACTGTTGGGTAGGGTTACCAGCAAAGACAAGCTTTTATGATACCCGTGAATGATTCAGAATGGTAAGTTTCATCAGCCTTTGAAACCAAATATATGCAAAATGCTGTGATAGGCAGGGCAACAAAGACTCATTTCTTGTTCAGATAAGAGATTCCAATTTTTGCTTTTAGAAAACATTGCATGAAGTAACTAGGTCAGAGCTATGCTAAACCCACACTTCATTTATCTGTGTGCTGCATAACAGTTCTGTTTAGTAGCTCAGATTTGACCTGAATTAAATATGAAGCTCAAAAGATATGATGAAACAATAATAAGAGATCTTTCTTACCAGGAAGCCAAAACTTCCATGCTAAATATATGGCCATCTTCTCCCTGCTGTTCAGTTCAACACAGCTCGTGGTACTCATGTCCACAGGTGCTGCAGCCACTGGAGTCCTTCCCTCAGCTGCAGAGACCTGCAAATGGAAAAAAACCACATTTTTGTGAACAGGAATAATGTTTTCTCCTCTGCTGTTTCTGTGCCATAAAATTTCAATCCAAAAGCATACTGAAAAGAAAGCATCGAGCCTCAGTACTAGCTTTATTTCTGTAAGACTCAATCTATTACTATTCTCCTAATGCCTGAGGAACATTTATGCAAGGATGTTAACCCATGGGCTAAGAAGCCTGGCAGCAACCGTATAAGCGCTAAGAGCTGAGGTGCAGTGATGGCATTGCCATTAGTGACTATCTGAAGTCACATGCATAACAAGGAACCACATGGAGACATTTGGAGAGCTGGAAGACACTTGGGTCAGTAAATGCAGGCATCTCCTTAGCACGGCCAGCATGCAAGGGGTGTCCAGTCCCCAGGAGATCACCCATTCCCTCTGCTGGGAAGGGGTCCCTGAACTCAATCACTATCATGAGCCATTGTCTGTGCAGTTACCCAGTGCCTGTTCTCCTGCTGAAGAAGTAACACTTAGACTTCTAATTTCCAAAGGAATCAAAGGGCACTTGGCAAAGAATTGTAGCCCTTTAGACTGAGATACAAATAGGGACTCACATAAGGTACAAAACTCTTAAAGGAAATTCTTGCAGTAGGTTCACATCAAAGGTGAAAAGAAAATAAGTCTTCTATTGTGGATCATTTCTGAATGTGTACTTATACTTACAATACCCAGAAAAGCTGCCAGTTCCTTCTTCTCTGCAATACCGTGAGAGGCAACCAATCCTGAGGCATCAGGCAATAAAAAAAAAAAATAAAAAAAATAAAAAAAGAACAAGTCCTTTTGTTTGGAGCGTGACTTGGAAATCTTTAACAGCAAGTGCAAAATGTTTTGCTATAGGTGGAAATGGTCTGAAAAAATGTGTAAATAGTTGATCATGTTAATTATACTACCTTGTACACTAGGATGTTATGAGTTTCTTAAGGTTTAGTAGCTGCAATAAAATTTTTCTGCTTCTTGTAGACGGTTCATTTCTATGAGCCATCTCCTTCCAAGGTGGTTCCTTACGAGCATCTCTCATTAACCTACTGCTCCAGGTCCCAGACTGTAAAAGACTCTGCAAATAAAACTCAACAAACCTTTTGTAATTAATACCTTTGTGGGAAAGGATAAATGGGGTGACTTTCAGCTGTCAAACTGGACCTTCAATGCCACCAATTTTTTTATTTCCTTTGCATTTTAAGGATATTTCAGAGATGTGCAAATGAAGAGTTGGGTAGATGCACACACTGACTGCCTACATTAACATAACACTGCTGTGCAAAGGGAACAGGAGTGAGAGCAGCTTTGCCTGCTTAACAGAAGTGAATTAGCATTGGATAAAAGACCCATGCAAACAGCCTCCACTGTTCCAGGCAGAGCATGTGAACGAAGTTGGGACTAGAGCCCACCACGCTCTTTATCTGCCACCTTTACTTGTCTGGTCGGCCACACTGCCCAAGAATCTTTTGCAGTGGCCTTCAACGGAAAGCAAGAAATCTACTTGTCGGCAAGCAGGATTGGTTCTCCAGTGCACCAGCCTTGAAGATCTGAGCACAGGCACTGTGGACACAAATCTGCTTTACGTAAGAAGAAAACTGCAATAGCAGCATTTTCCCTTTTAATGCATCCTTTCCAAAATAAGGAAATAAGTCGTTGCTAATGTCCTTTTAAATCATATATGCTTATGTGTTATATAATGTATAAGCACTAAAAAATACTTTCTTTTCCATTTTGGGGGGAGGCAGACAGTTTTGCTTGTAATTCCGACAAGTTTACGTTTTTTTCCCTAACACTTAAAGTAGGAATCTGCAGCTGAGAGGAAGGGGAAAAACTGTTCCTCATATTCTGTGATGAGATGTTTCTGGATTAATCAATCTCCATTGTGGTTTTGGGGGACTGGTTTGTTGCTTTCTTCCTTACAGTTAGCTGAGGGTGTGCCAATTAACTCCCCGAGTCCTAATCTGCCAGTTCCCTCAAAGGAGACTAATCAAATACCTGGGTACTGAACTTCAGCATTCTCACAGGCACTAGGACCCATGGAGCCAGCAGAGACAGTCCTTCGCAGTGCATTTTCCCACCCGTCCTTTCCCAAGAGGTGTCTCCAGGTTCCCCCTTCCCTCCCCCTGGCCTGAAGGTGCTCATTAGCTCAGGACCTTCTGTTGTCCCCAGATGCTCCTCTATGGCTAAGGAGTTAACCTTTTCTCTGCCTAATTCTCTGGGTGATTATCATGAGCTTAACACTAGAGTAATTTGTTCACAAGCTGTGCTAAACCTGAAGTTTATTGTTTGCTTTGCTAGCCCTGCAGAAGTACTTGCATATTTGGAAACATGTCCATTCTTTCCAAGCTCTATTAGCTGGTTGCATAAAAAATTAGCTGTCTCTTCAAATCCAGCCTCATTTTTTTTCTTTTCCCTGACAATTCAGGCTACATCCAGTGGTCCAAGTGTCAGCTTTTGCTCACTGCTTCCTTTCTTGCACTAAGGTGCCTTCCTGCTCACTGACTGCTGCTCTGAGACATTCACAGGTTTCTCCATTGGTCAATAAAATGTGGACTGAAAATGGACCTTCTGAATACAGGCTTTGAAGCCCACACATAGATTAAAGTTTAATTATGATGTATGACTATGAGCAGATTATGATAGTAGCATTCTATCTTGCTCTGTTGACATGTCATGATTTCATCATTCCAGATAGTAGTGACTATTCACAAGTCTAGCTGGAGAATTCGTTGGGATAGTACATTTTGTTAAAGTATTTGCTTCTTCACTGAATAAGCACCATCATAATTACGTGAAATCCCTAAGGACTTACCTCAGCAACTTTCTTAATTAAATAATTATGGGCTTCTCCTTTCAACAACAGGAACCAAGGAGCTGTAAGACTGATAGGCTGTTAGACTTGAAAGACCCAACCACCCACTCCCCAAAAAAGCAAGAAAAAAGAAAATCTCCCCAAGAATACAGGTTTTTTCCTGCAAAAAGAGAAAACACCAGGAAACAAGAATTTTTACTTAAGTCAACAGGTGATTAAGCATTGGTATAAATGGCCAATAGAACAGGAAGAGGTACTGTCTCTCTGCAAACCCTACCGTAATCAAACACAAGATGCTTCACTAAATGCAGAAGCACTGGATTGAAACAGGTAAGATCCTGTGGTTCTTTCCAGCTATAAACACAATTCATTTTCTTATATAAGATCTATCTGAAACATTATCCTAGAAAAAAATATGTCATTGTCAAATTAGCCAGGTGCGGCACTGGTATTTAATATCTTCATCCTCAGAATAAGTGTGATTCTCAACATGTGGGAGTACTCCAGAAATTCCTAAATCAGTATCCAAGTGACAAAAATGATGAACGATTATATATAGGATTTTCCATCAGGAAATACCAGATGGTATTCACGAAGGAAGTGTGCATGGTTAACTCCATCTTATAGATGGGGGAAAAAAGATGTCCAAACAAGTGTAGTAACTTTTTAATGACTACTCCCATCCCACTGGAGTTACTGATAGATCCATGCCCTGTCCACTGTTCATATTAGTCTTAAAAGATCAGTCTTTAAGTTAAAAAAAAAAAAAAAAAGAAAAAAAAAATAGAGAATGTCATTGTCCAGTGATGGCAAACGACATCAGAGAATCACAGTGAAATGAAGATGTGTGAAGATGAACAGCGAGCAAATGCTAAGGAAAGGCCAGTACAGGATTTCTCATAATATTTTTACCAAAAAGGAAAATCAGCTGTCTACTCCCCAGTCCTTAAATCTGATACTACTTGTTCCCAATTCAAACTCCTTCCAGGATATTTGATTCAAACAGGCTTGGCACACTGCTGCACTGCCTGAAGCACATTCACTTTCCAGTGCCCATTCTTCAGGTTCCTGAAATTCACTGCAAATGAAATTCATTAACAACAGACATTCCGGTTTATCAAATTTTCTGCACAATCATTTTACTCCAAGACAATGGCTGGCACATTGCACACTTCGCAGATGAGCAGCTCTCTGTTCTGGGGCTTCCCAGCACTGCTCATGTACCATCACCAGGAAGCAATGTCCATGCCTCCAAACATTGCCAGTTTGAGAACCCCAATTATAATCTATTTCTCTTCTGGGAGTGAGAACATGGGAAAAATTTGTGGATCTCTGGGATCTGTGAGTTGTAAGGATGTCTACAGAAAAAACACCCTGCCCTGCCTGCCACTTTGGTTTCTATCCCTGGAGGAAGCTGAGCTTCCAAGGGTTTCTCTGGCTCACACTGTAAGTCTGACCATGTAAGAAAACGGTCTTCTGTTGGCCTTGCACCCAATATTATCACAAAACCTAAAGCTGGTCAACTGAAGTTAATAGCTAGAGCTTTTTCTCCTGGGGAAGCCAACAGCTCCCTGCCTCTGCTCATATCCTGCTCCATGCTCCTATAACAGATTATTTCACAAGCATGAGTGAGAAGAGTTTCAAAAGCAGGGAAGACTAAAATAAAGCAGAATGGCCTCCAGCTGGGAAGCTGTGCGTGTGGAAGACAGGGAAAGAAATATATGCAATAAAATAGCTATTTATCTACAATAAATATACTTTAAAAGCATCAATTAGAGCTTGTTATTACAGGACTCCTGTATCAGATGCTTTTCAGGCAACTAATAATTATTAAAAACCCGCTTATTGATTTAAGTTACTTTTCATTAAAATGTTCTCACCTATCGGGCTTTTAATTAGCACATAATAAATTATCCATTTAAACAGCAATTACTTTCTTTAGCCAAGTACATTAGAAGCAGTTATTTATGGACTTAACTATAACAGCTCATAGAAACTCAAAAAACTACAGTGCATGCATGGGCTTGTGTATGTCATCACTACTAAAGTAATTGAATTACAGGAGGCCAGTCAACAAAATGCAGAAGCTGGCCTGAAGTTCTCTGGAAGACCAACAGCCACAAGATCTTCCTTGACGGCACATGGCTGGCCTGGTTTGCAGGAGGAATGAGAATGGAGGGACCAGCCACTGAGGTGCTGGTGAGGGATAGGTCATATATAGCATATATGCATATAGCTTAAAGAGCAATGGTCATGGGGAGCTGACCGGAAAAGTATGATGGAAGCTGTAGCAAGACATTTTGAAGTACAATGCCGGTGACTTTCACCTAATCTACATCTACCCATGCCTGTGGATTTCTGGAAGGAAAAGTGCACATGAACTATCAGCGTCCTGCCAGGACTCCTGCAGAGTGGTGCCTGTGATTCCAGTATCTCTGCTCTTGGGAGATGGGGGTCCTTTGGCATTGTGAAGTTTGTGAGTGGCTGCCACCATCACCTGCTTTTTAAATGAACTCCAAGCGCAGATTGGCACAGTGTTAGCTGGGGTGCTTCTGCTAGTGAGGAGCTGCCAAACGCCTGGGAGGCCAGCATGGGAGGTGTCATCCTGGCCCCATAAGCTGGCCTGTACTGGGGGCACTGCTGCATGCTACCTCAAGTGCCCAGAAGCACCACGCAAGGGGAGCAGTGCCAGCTGTCACTGCCACTGCTCACAGCACCCTGCCAGCCCCTGGCCGAGGCTGGGAAGCCGAGCGAGGCTGTGCCACAGAGAGCTGCTCAGCCAAAATTTCACTCTTGCTGTCATATTGTTCTTATCATCCTCTTCTGCAGCCCTCTACAAAAGTCAAGTACTTCTTTATTAGCTTGTGAGGAAAAGCCAAGGCTACAATTACCTTTACCTATGCCTCTACTCCAAGCTGAAATATTACAGACTCTCTGCAGGTGCTCTGATCAGAGGACACAGAGCGGGAAGCACTTTGAAGCACAGGAGAGCAGGTTACATGAGCAGAGGCAGGCAGATGGCCTTACGGGCCGGGAAGGTGGCAGACAGATGACACCAGCAGCCCAGACAGGGCAGGGTGTCCGAGGACAGCCTTGCTGAACACGAGCAACCACAGGCAGGCCACGTGCTTGGAATGACTGCGCTGGTTTTGTGGCCGCAGCAGATGCTGTCCCAACAGGCAGGCAAGGGGACATGGCATGGGAGAGATTTCTTCATCTATTTTAATAAAATATGGGTGTGCTAAGGGATGGGAGGAAACCCCCAGCCCACTGATGGCACGGAGCGCACAGGGAAGCTTGATGGCCCTGGGACAGCACAGCACTCAGCATGGCCATTTGCCAGCTCTGAGAGGGTCCCAGCATCTCTGTGAGGGTGAGCGGCATCCTGAGAGGTGGAAAGCTTTGAGTGGGGGCTCCTAAGATTTCATTCCTAGAGCAAGGTGTCGGGCAGAAAACCTTAACAGCTTAGGTAAGGAACAGTTTAACATACAGCAGAGATGACAATAAAAAGTCTCCTTAGCTCAGGGGGGTCTCATAGAGACCCTTTTTTTTTTTATCCCTTGCCCAAGTTTAAAAAGCTGGTCACGATGCTCAGAAAACAAAAATCAGAATGTTTAAACCAGCATAACATCCGCTGGTGCCGGTGAAGTTACATGGATTTATACCTCTGTACCTTGTCCCCATCTCCATCCTCCATGCTTCAAAAGCCCAACGGAGCTCAGTTCACCCGTTTGCACATGCAGGGACAGCGTGTCTTATGTGTCCTTCCCTACCAGCCGGTCCTGGGCTATCAGACACCACTAGCTGATAACACACATGGCTCTGCGCTCTCTTCTGCCTGCAGGGAGCAGTGCGGGGGAAGCAGCTGGTAGCAGCCATGCCCAGAACATCCTTTCACCTGCAGATGGGAAGACCCTTTGGTCTTAGTTGTCTGCCCATGTTTACTTGATGAAGTTGAAAGATTTGATCAGAGTAAAACACCCCCCTGGAACAAATGCAAAGTACAAAGGAGCACAATTGCCAAGTGTCATATAAACAATGAACAAACAGATTCGTGTGTAAGCAATTTGGTAAAGAGGAGGATTTGGAGATCTATAAAAATAAACAGGCCCAGAACAAGCTATAGACATAATTAAATCATTGAAATGAAATATCCAATGTTGGCAGCCCACAAACACTTTGATGATGATAGGGACTTTGGATGAAAAGCAAGAAAGAAAATTGGTCCATTAAAAATGATGGTGAACAAAATGAGGACTATGTGATGGATAGAAGGGCATGTTACATAATAATTTTAAAATTTTGTCTTTTAGTGAAAGGGAGAGAAGCCCTCTAAGGCAGTCATTTCTTCTGCATCAGTAAAGTGCCAGCCTTGGAAAATTCAACATCTTTAGAAAACAAGCCAGACTCTCAGCCAGGCTCCAAATTTGGCACATGTCCTTCACTTTCAAAGAGGTACTTTAATTAGAAACAACCGGGGAGCTGGATCAATACATAAAAATCCAGAACATGGACCATATAATACAATACCTGTTTATCCACTAAACAAACAGTTCATGGACATTTTCCCAGCTGGGAAGTATGGACTGAAGTGCATATTTTATTCCATTATAAATATACTGGGAATAAGTACAAATGTGTACAATGTAAGTTAGGGATAGGAACATTGTATACCTCCCAGCAGGACCAATTAAAAATTCTGCAAGTCCAAAAATATCAACATTGTATGAAATTTATCCCAGTGAAGCACATAACTAAATGGAAATATTTGTATGAGGAAGTACAGACCTTTGATTTGTTTGATTTAACACTGATGATGGAGTCATGCTGTCTTGCCTGGCTAACATGCATACGTATCCTTGGAATACCCTGGCTATCATTTCCTGATATTTATAATATTCCTCGTTCTATCCGCAGGCTTTTAGCGGCTGCTTCACACACTGCCCTGTGAAGCAGTTTCATCATCAGCCATCAGAGATCACACATGGGGCAGGGTAGGAGAGCTTTACACCTCAAGGGGTGCACCCGCTTTCTATAGCTCAGTGCACACATATGCTTAAATCAAGTACCATGATAATAAAGAACATAAAAACATGTTGCATGAACAACTGTCTAAGCTGACAAGGAACAGACATCATTTAACTTGATATTTTGTGTTGTTCAGCTCATCTGCCATTTGGGATTTGCTTGCTGTTTCTGATAACACACAAAGCAAACACAGCAGAGATTCTAGTTTCCCTGCTAACATACTCCAAACACTGTGAGATACCATCGCGAGCACGCTGGGGCACTGGCTGCTGTTAAGGGGTCAGGGTGGAGATGAACAACTCAGATTGCTGTTGTCAGCTGCAGCAGAAAGGCAAAAGGCAAGCTCTGACTTCTGCATCCCTGTTCGTTTCTGCTCCTCCTGGAACTTTATCCTCCCACTCGCAGATATTGGTATGTAAATCATTGCATCGTGTCTGACATCTGCAAGTGAAATGTCAGCCTGCGTGAACTGCTGTTGCTCCTCTGGGCCCAGTGGAGAGACACTGACTGGCACTCATTTAGCACCCTCCACTGTGCTAATTGCCTGTGCAGAGTCGTACAATGGAGCCTAGAGCGTTGATCCTCAGTTAGGAAGGTACCAATATATTAAAAATGTGAGTAACGTTAATGCGTATGATATCATGGAACACTTGAAATCAGCAAAAAGATGAAACAACAGCTGCTTCATTGAGGAGTGAAGGAGCTCTGTGCAAAGCAGCTGTTTAATTACCTAGCACTATGTCGTGTAACGATTTATACACCATGCTCATAAATCCCAGATCAGCTCAGGGAGAGAAGTTAGGAACTAAGAAATAGAACTAGCACAGACATGTCTTCAATTGTCAGCTTTAACATTAATAAATAAATACATAAATAAACTCAGTAACACCTGCATTTCCTTCTTACCTTCCAAGTAAGATACTCATCCTGAAAACTCCAACACATCTTTACCCAAGTTAGTCAGACCAAAGCGACAACATCCTGGGGACACAAATTTGCAGTGAATGTATTTATCACAGCTTAATGAAGGCAGTAGTATTAAACCAACCTTTTCACCATAATTGCACTAGCTCTGGGTACAAGCTTCCAAACTGATGGTGAAAAGACTTGATGAAGCCTGACTCCAGAGCACCCCCATAGGTTTGGTTTTTAGATAGCCTTTGGTACAAGAAAGTATAATTAATTAACGATCTGAGGAATTTTCAAGAAGAGTTAAGTATTAAGAATCACAATATTTTTATATTTTTTCAAAATATTTTCTTAAATTTCAGTGACATTAAATGGGGAAGTAAGTCCATACAGCAGCCTTTACGTGGCTGAGGTAAATGCAAGATGGGTATTTTTCATGTTCTGAAATATTGCATATGGTCAGTTAGGAAAGGTCAGAAATTCACCTGATTAAATAGTTTTGTTGAAAATCATGGTCAGTGAGTCCAAAATATTTCATATGGAAGATTTCTAGATAGACACACCTGTTGTGGGTTCCAAACCAGCCAAAAGCGGGTTCTGCATCTCTATGGCAGACAACCCAAAAGGACATCCTGGCAATGCAGCAGCACACAGCTCAGGTCAGGTGCCTGGGAATGTTCCTTAGCACCATTTAATTTAGAAGTAGGAAAACAGCCTTTGGGTCCAAGAACTGTGTCACACGGGACTTTGATTTCCCAGATTATTCACAAAAACTTAAAGGCTGCCATTTATCCTGTATTTGACTCAAGGTAGTTAAGAATTGATCTGGGGAATAAATCATGTAGTAACTTGAGGCGCAACTACTTTTGGTTTCTATAAAGTCATGTGAGCTCACTGAAATGAAGCCGTAACCAGAAGGCTGTAAAGCAGTGGGCCCATCAGAAAATCTAATACATTTTATTGTCTCCCTTTGCAGACTTGCCAGCCTGCCTGAACCAAGCTATGTCAGATACAGAACCAGGTAACAAAGCTAACACAGGCTGTAAAGTCTCTCAACATCATGTTTACAATATTACCTTTAAAAATACTTTCCTGGTTTTGTCTAGTCACATAGATTTTCATATTTTCTACAAATTTATGGACTCTCTTCCTCTTCAGTGTGCTGTCTCTGACACCCAAATGTATTACCTCCTAGACCTCACAGTTTTCCTCATTTCAGCCCCTCTGTACTCTTTTTCCCTGTCGTGTCCCCCTCTGCAATCACTCTTATTCCACTTATTGTCATTTGTATCCCTTTTATAAAAATCCACTTGAAAATAGCATGGAACTAATATGTTTGCCTAAAAATATTTGCTACAAATATGCCAAAAGGATGATATTCCCTGTTCTGTCTGTTCCCTTGAGGAAACGTACTCATTAATTTCATTTCCAGCTTTCATTTTTTTAAAGGGAACAAATGACAATTATTGTTTACTTTGAAGTGTGATCTTTAGCATGAATAATTCCCCAAAAGAAACATCTGCTTTGCAGATGAGTTGTGACAGCAGACAATATGCTTCCATATTTTGCATTCATACTTGAGTGGCAAGAGCTGGGACTGGGACTGACTGTCCAGCATCGTAGTGCAGTCTCAAGAGGCCAAGATCACTTCTCAGGAGTGTTTCTTGGCTTTGGCAGGTATTTTGCAGTGGTTTCTGGTGTTTTGAAGTGTGGTTGGCCCTGATACAGTATCTTTGTGCTCAAGGAGGGCATATGCACATGCAAGCTACCAAACATTTCTTGGTCTTTTGGGAGGTGCTTAGCCCCAAAATGGCCTGCTTGTATGTCCAGGGACCCTGAACATCAATGATTTAATGCTTTTTGTCTTTAGATACATTGTGCACTTCCTATTTGGCACGTGAAACAGGTTTCTGCCTGTGCCCAGCTAAGCTTGGCTGGCAGCCTGTTGATCCAGCTTGTTAAAGCTACTGTCTGCACACCAGAATGGATTTCAGCAACAGCAGGACCTGGGCCAAAACCTACCATTTAAATTCAAGTCCAAACTCCTCCAAACTTTCAGACCTTTCAGCATCCTTAGTTGACACTTTCTGAGCTGGCTGGTACATTTAGACTCTGGTTTCGTATCCTTACTGGTACACATAATGCACTGCAAAATAAAGATCAAACATAGAAAAACATCAGGTATGCTAAAGCTTCTTATGAAAGGAAGGAAGAAACAACCTTTTTCTTTTGTACATCAAATAGATCAAGGAGTGGTACACAGAATGTTCAAGACACATATCAAGAAAAATATCTCATGGGAAGGCATATGGAAGAAATAGATTGCCCAGCGACAGAGTGGTCTCCATCACTAGAGAAGTCTGAAGACAGGTTAGACAGACAGCTGTCGGGAATGGTGCACTTATCCCATTTGGAGGAGGAGGACTGGATGACCTCTTAAGCCTGGAATTTTCTGATCTTATCTATTCTAGCAGCAGCTCCCCCTGTGCTGGCACTGGAGGGAGAAGTTCATACTGGAAACATCTTCCTAACAGGAAATGCCTCATCTTTCCTCACTTTTGTGTTACCATAAATCCACTGCTGACCCGTGGAAGCTGTTGCTATCTCATGACTGAATAGATAAGGAAGATTTACCATTACCTAGTACAGAAGTTCGGTTTGATTTCTAACACCTTCAGCAGTCTACCAGCTCCCAAACCATACAACCATCCCATCCCATCCCACCCTGTCCCCTGAAAGGGGCCTGGCAGGGGATCACAGTTACAAATTTTGATTTAAGAAAGAGAGAGACAGAGAGAAAAGATGGCATCCATCATATGCTTTTTCCTTTCCATTCATACCCTTTTTCCAAAAGAAAGCAATAGATACCTTAAATACTAAGCTGAACTATGTGACCAGGAGCACACTACCTTAGACCGCCTTTATGCAGCCTTGTAGCTGTGGTTAGGAGTTCCAAATAAAGCTATTTTCCTTGACATTTCCCAGCACTCCATACACAACTGTCAGCAGCCACAGCCCGCCTCCAAGACCGTGCAGGACAGGAGCCACCGAGGCCTAAAGGCTTTGCTGAGGACATGTGAGAGCTGGAAAACCACGGCTCCCACCAAATTTGAAGATAGGTCTGTACCACAACCTGCATCACCAGCAAAGACTCAACAAGTATTAAAAGGATCAGAAAAAATGTTATTTCCCCCCTCACTTTTACTGAGAAGTGGCTATATTTACATCCTATTGCATATGAAAAATAGCAACATTTAAAGGTAGAAAATAAGATGAGAGGCATATAGTATACACAACATACTCACCATTTATTAACAAGGTAGAAACTCTACAATAGGAAATATTCCTTACTGCCTGTAACAGGGTGCAAATCTTCCAAAATTTTTTGGCTGCATTTAATTTAGGGGTTTTTGTTGTTGTTGTTTAAAAGACTAGGAAGAAAATTTAAATCCTGGTGGTTTGTAAAATGCTCTACCAATGCAGGGAATTGCAATGCCATTTGAAAGACACATGACCAGCTAGAAAGCTGTTGAACATACAGGTAAGAAAGTGTCATCTTTTTAATCCATTAAAGCCCATTTTCAATCCAAAGCCACCATTAACCAGGTATTTCAAAATACTCAGCATTGTTAGAAGGTATGTCATGGAGCTGGATATTCTTTATTAAACTATGAAAATTATCTTCTCTCTCAGAAAACACAAGCAGCACAAGAGAAACACAAGCCATGTTTACAGCCTGATAGCAGAGCACTTTATGAGATTCATCTTTATGAGATTTTGAAATTCAAATGGCTGAACTGTTGAGCTGTCTGAATATTTGCTGTTACAGGCAGATGCTGAAGGAGTAGATGTTCATCTATAGCTGGTGCAACTCTACAGACTGATGTATTTATTTACTAGCTAAATTATTTACTTACACACATATTAGCTGAAGATCTCAGAATGCGGTATCTAAGGCAACTAGAACTGTTCACATGAAAACTGAGACAACGTCCTTTGATTTCCCTGGGAACTGAATCAGAAACAACTGGCAAACCTCTGTCTACATCATCATCTCTATGAATTCACTGTCTTGGCTGTACTTTTCTTGTATTTTTTTAAGCTTATTTTGCATAAGTTTATTTGTTTAGTGAATTTATTTAGTGAAAGAAGTACACATTCAAAATTAAAATGAAATTACATTGGAAATATTTTGTATCTTTAGCTACATACAAGGGGTTTACACGTTAAAGCTAGTCCAAATTGTTCACTGATGTGTACCCAACAACAAAGATCCAATCCAAGGCTCAGTGAAATCACTTGAAATCTTTCTAACATCTTCTGCAAGGTTCAGGTCTGGCTGTGTAGGAACTACACTGTCCTCTGTGTCTTACCACATTTTAATCACAAGAGAAAGAAAGGGAAAAATCTGAGCTGATCAGAACACGATTGTATAAATATGTACATTTGTATCCATATGTCCTTTTTTTAAACCATATGTTCTTCATTTTTATCTGTAAGAGGAACTTAACTGGATTTGCTATTCATTTTGATAAAATTTAAGCTGGAAGATTGTAGAGAATTAAATGTTCTTCAAGGACATTTGCAGTCGTACAAGAAATAGAGAAACTGTCTTTGCAATATGACTAAAGACAAGGGTTTGAGACTGTTCTAGATATTCTGAGCCAGAATAGCCTCCCAGAAGCTAATGGCATCAGAAATGCCTATGACAAAATTCCACTGGATCTTAGAAGGAAAAAGTAGCATTTACAACTCTAATAGAAAAAGTACTGGGACACTTAAGCAAAGTAACCATTTAAAACCAAAAGAAATCTGCAATCAGCAATCACAGCTTTACCAGTGACAAATCTAGTAAGGATTAGACCACCTTCCAGAGTGAACTGAACTCATGGCACTGCTGCCAAGTAATTGTGGTGAGGAGCTCTGCTGCAGTACTTATACACTCACTTTATTGTTTTATCTACCCACACTGCCAACTGGATAAAGAATTAGTGTGGACCAGTCCCAAGCTTTAGAGATGATGGTACCATGGGAAAACCTTGTCTGGGGTAATTCCTTTTACTTTTTTGTGTTTCAGTCTTCCGATCTGTAAAAATGAAGGTAGTGATACTCACCTCTGCATTGCACCTCCATGGTTCCTAGATGAGAGCGACCTTGGCACTCGTGAGCTCAGTAAGCAACAGGAGCAAACGTGATGGTGTGCAGCTGCCTACTGCCTCTGCAAGGATAAACAAGACGCTTGGTCATATTCCTACCACTGAAATACCTCACACTAAAAAGACTGAGGTAATAGACACAATAGCAAGCAACACAGTGATTTCCGTTTTTCCTATGTTACATAACCATTTAGCTACTTCCTCAGTTCTAACATTGAGATTTGCAGCTCTTTCAGGGTTCGTTTGTTTACTCTGTTTCTCCAGAGAGAAGAATATGACCAGCAGCTTTCAGGTATTTCCTTGGGACTGCAGCAATGCCACAATGGACTGTAGAAATCATGAGCAGATTTTATAACAGCCAGCTCCAGTACCCATTACAGGGTACTCAGGGGCACAGGGAGCTCAGGGACTTAATACCAAATATATTTTATTTTGCCTTTTGAGCAGCTTTTGTCACCCACATTGAACTCCATGCAACCACGGCTTCAATTATCCAACCTCGCTGGTTTTGTAGCACATTCTTGTAATAAAAGATACCCTATGGGAGCTACAAACTAATGATTGTTTAAAATCTCTCTCATGTTTTAAGCAGAAACAACAAGTCTTTTCCCTCTCCCAGCCTTCCTAATTCTCTAAGGCTGTAGTTGAAAAATATTTAAGTAAAACTGGTCACTCGGTAAAGAGGGCATTCTCAAATTTATGAGGCTGAACCTCAGCTAAAACTGTCCAAGTAGTTTGTTCCTGGCTTTGAATTCAGTCTCACAAAGTAAGTTGCTCATGGCGGTGACACATTTGGAAATGCCATCAGAAATTACTTAGGAAAAGGGTTATAAAAGTCTTTACTAACAATTACATGCCACAAATGCTTTTGGCTCTTGCTCCCACAGCATATTTCCAGCAAAATCAAATGTAGACTCCTATGAGCATAAGTTGGAAATCATCCTGCCTCACTGAGCCTGGACCTTTCTCAAGTAGGACAGGACTCTGCTGAGACCTCACGCCTGGAAATGACTTTCGAGCATTACTTTCAAAAAACCTTCAGAGGTTTACTTGTATAGTTAGTGTCTCTTAGGAGAGATTAAGTTAATTGCTACATTTGCTTTATTTATGAATTTTAGAATTCATTTTAATCCAGGCTTTTAACAAGCATTCAAGGCATTTTATTCTATGGTTTTCAGGTCTTGAGCCCTAAAGAAAAAGATCTGTTTTCAGCTCTTGTCACTTCAGTCATCTTACAAACTGAAGTTAATAATACAACTTAAACAGGTGGAAGTAATAGTTAAGAAGTCACAATAAATCCCAGGAGCACTTACTGAAAAACAAACAATGCAACAAGCAAAGACAAGGCTAGTCAGGTAAATAAAGATGATTGGAAATTAACTTTGTTGAAAAGAAAAAGTGTTTTGGCAGAGTGAAATTGCTGTGCTTTGTAAGACTTAAAGTGCAGCATATCATAAAAGAGCGAACTGATTTATTATGTTACTACTGGTGAATAACAGTACAACTTCATGAGGAACCAAATTCAGTCGTCTAGCATCAAAGCTGTAAAAAAATTTTAAATGGCCATTCACTAGAATTTTTACTATTTTTACTATGTTAAAATTGGAAGAACTAAAAAGGTGAAGATCAAAAAAGACTGAAAGGGTGAAATATTTTGCAATTTTGAAATGTTTGATGCATTGAAGATTGAGTATCTTTTATTATCCCTATACTCTGTAAATGCCTTCTTTCATTAACAGACTGAAGTAATCAGTCTTTCCAATCAACTGTAATACAAATCATACACAGGCACTAACGTGCAAGTAAATGCATACAGGAGAAACTCTTTACAACCGTACCAGGTGTCTCTCCAGTAGGGTCTCCTTTTCTGAAGCATCATAACACCTGTCTTTTATGCAATAGCTGGGCATGAACCATCCAGAATCAGCTGAAGTTCAGATCCATACTCGATCTTTGCAGCTGAATTTGCATGTAAAACTCTTAAGCCTTCATTGCCTCTTAGACAGGACAAGTAGCTCGCCAGCCATAAAGACTATTTGACCCAACCATTTAAGAATTAAATTATTTGTGAAACCATCTGTTCTGGAGGTTTTAAACCGTACCATACCTTCAAAGTAAATTATGAGAAAGGACAATGAGATAAGTAACAGGAGAAAAGACACAATTATTTGGGAAAGTGCTAGCAAACATGGCAATGGACAGTCAAAGAGGTCCTTGGTGAGATGAGGACAGGGACTGCTCCAGGAAAGGGAAGAGTAGCAGCCCTGTGGTCAGGCAAGGGAGAGGGATGGAGGAACATGCCACAGATCAAAGGAATTTGCCAGTGCCAAGTGGGAGTAAGCCTGCCTGTGTGCAAGGTAAAGCCCTGCGGAAGGAAAACATTGGATGTCATTTTTAAGGCAAGAGCAAGGTCTGTGGAACAGTTGACAAGATAGGAAGCCACAGAGGACTGAGAATATGTGTGTGGAAGATATCATCAGAGCAGCAAGGAAGATAATTTGAGCTGGGGGAGACTAAGAGCATGGAGCTAACAACTGGCTCTAGCTTCAACCTGTGCCTAAAGTTAAATACATTCTTAAGTGCTTTGATGAACTGAACCTTCTGGAAGGATAATCTTCAAAGGAGCCAGCAAGGAACATCGAACTCCCCTTCATTATATACATACACGAGCCCAGAAGGATAAAGAAACTAACATTTCTTTCCAAGACTGATTTTATTCTGCACTTCAACATTCCAGTGAAGTTGTTACAGCTGTCCTGTCCAAGCCACAGAAAGCAGAAGGCCAACAGAGTGCCAAGGCATTGATGTGGAAAGGGTTTAGGAGATACAGAAGTAAGTCCTGACTATCAAAGCAAAGGTAACTTTTGATCATGCCTACTCTCACCTGCAGGTAAGCCTCAGAGGCCAAGGACCATCTAGGAAGATGAGATGCTTTTTCACTGCAACTAAATCTTTCTCATTTTCTTTAATATTTTTCAGACATTATCCTTTATGTTTTGATAGCTTCAGATGTTGTTTCGAGCATATCTCATCCTGTTCATGCCAAAGCAAGAATGAAAAGAGAATCACAAAAGAAAGTGATGCTGTATAAAAAGTTAAGTTATTCCTAATCAATTAAATAGTAACTAATTAAGATTAGTTTAAAACTCAGATATTTGGATGCACACTCTTGCTCTGCCACAACCTTCCAGTGAGCATATCACTTAAGTAGACAGAGGAATTTAGCCAAGATAAACATGTACCTCTTAAGCATAGGACAAGAATATATTATAGGTGGCACAGGACTAGAATCACGCAGGGAGACTGCACAGACACCTGCACAGGGCAAATGCTGTGCTGGCCGTGCCACCCACGCAGCCCGGAGGGCTGGTCCTTCTGGGCCCACAAGCCTTGGTCGTAGGGACAGCGTAGCAAAATACTGCATTTGGACACTGTTTTTTCACTAGAAATCTTACAGTACAATCTTTTACAGCATTTCAGGATAGGCTCCTTATTTCAGGATAGGCTCCTTAGTAGCTGTCCGTAACAGGCAGGAACACTATTTCTATTTGCTGCTGCAGCCACAATGTGAAAGAGAAGCACATCTCCTCGTGCTTAGCCTGCAAGTCAGCTGCCACTGCCTTTGCCAATATGAGTGACCCAGTGCCGGGCCTGTGAACATGTTCACTATTAAGGAATTGTCTTAATTGTGCTTCATGAGCAGGCAACGCTGCTTGGAGTGCACCTGTTCCATGCACTAACTGCAGTATTTTTGTATTTCTGCTATTTCTGTCAATTCTTCCCTTAGAGATATCAGTCCAATAATTGCTCTCTGCCTGACCTCCAGTCTTAAGAAATTCAATGATTTATTCTAATCCTTTTGCATCCTCCCTGAGGACACTTATAAATTAACCCAACATTGTGTTTAGAGTACTTGGGTTGAGTTATAAAGATACCTACAAAATAAATGTCCTTGCAGACAGACAAGGTTTTTTACATATTTTCATATATCAAAGAAATTAGTTGTGATGCTTTAACAAACACAGCAGTGAAACTCCAATCAATAGAAATAATGGAGAATAAAATAAATTACCCTTTTACTAGAGCTCAGATGTGCAAAAGATCTATTTTTGTAGATTAAAAATATAGATGAAATTTTGAGTTCTAGACTTCCTATCCTGTAAGACCTTGTGATGTTAGCACACACAAGCTATTTCTATCACATACAATATATGGATTATAAAAAAGCACTTTTAAAAACTTTTTAAGATCTGTGACTCAATCAGAAAGAGAAAGCTTATTTGTGCATTTAATGGAAGGTTGTAGGACAAGGCCTCAAGGACAAGAGTCCAAGTACTGATAGCCTGATGAATAGAGACTTGTTAGAACTTGTAGGGCACAAGCCCTGGGAGCAAAGGAACAAGCTAACTGCAGACCCCTGAGCCATCACAGTTGAGGAGGCAACCAGACGGACAGAGAAACGAGTAGCCAGATAAGGGAACGGATGGTGCCAATATGTAATTAAGAAAGCCGCGTAGAAAGAAACTCCCTAACCTTGGAATAAAAATTATTGCTAGGTCAAGATAAACTAGTAAGTACCTATTGTTCTAACGGTGTGCCTTAAATATTAACCAATCAGTGTTTTTTATGCTTAAGATTTAACCAATCAGTGTGTAATATGTAGAAGGTAGAAACATACATAATTGTAAGAAAATCACTAATAAATGGACACTTGCTTGCATCAAGCTGCGTCCCGTCTCTTCATTCGCCGCAAATTGGTGACCCCGACGTGATACGTTTAAGGATCTAACGTGAAGGGCTCTCGAATCGCCTAACTGAGCGACATGCAGCGAATCCCACAGAACTTTGAATGATCTGCTGAAAGGAAGCAGGAGCCGGCTGGCCATAAATCCCTCTGGAGTTGAGAGGTGAGCTGTGGGAAATCTGTAACGGGGAATCAGGCTTCGTCCCCAGAAAGAGACGTATATGGACTCATAAAGGGTCTTCTAGTCAGATCAGGGAGTCCATGTCTCAATCTCCTCAGAAGGTCTCACTCAAGTTGGGCAGGTTGATTCTCAGGGAGCCACTGTTTTCTGCAAAGATGGGAAAAATAAAGAAATGCCAAAATGAGTATGATTTTAGAAACATGACTACCATAACATCACTGAGTTTCTCATGAATGACAGCACTACAGGACTGACATTTCATGTGCTTCTGCAATGTATGCTATGTTTCTATTTAGAGCTCCTATAGAAGTCAGCGATGGAGGAAATGATCCAGAAACTATTCCCAGTCCTCCACCCCTCTCTTCAGGTTTATATACCAGAGCACAGAATCAAGTGTTAGAAATGAAGTATATCACATGGGCAGAATGTCAAAGTGTTTTAATGATTCACTCTCTAACATCGCATATAAAAGACGGCTCAAGCTCCAGCACTCAGATCCACACTCAAATTTCCCCAAATTTTGAGAATTAATTTCTGTCAACTCCAACTTACAGTGTGCACTTTCTTCCCTTTAATAGACTGCAACACGTTAATGGTTAAATAGCATAATCATTGAACTCCCCTTTCCTTTTGGTGCTTATTGCCTTAGCCTCCCAGCCCCCGCTTTTTCAATTCACATATATCCATTAGCAGTTTCTTTATACACTGAGTATAGAATCAGCCTCAAATGTAGCTTTTGCATCATCTGAATGCATCATCTTGGGGCCATTAATCAGTGTGACACCTGGTAAAACACTAAGAGAAGAAGAGACTTTGTTGCCTAAAAGTGCAAGGAGAACTCAGACCTTTCCTGGTATTTTTTCACTGATGCCCTCTAGTATAGGAGGCAGAAGAGGTGTGCAAGGAATCTGGAGCCAGAGCTGCCCCTACCTGGGTTATCCGTAGGCCAATCCTACTTGGGACTATTAAAAAAAAAAAAAAAAAAAAAAAAAGGAAGACGCAGATAACAGTGTGGTTCATACCCAGCATATTGAAATACATCTGTTCTTGTGTGGTGAATCCATAGTAACCATTTCCCCCTCTCAGCAGGAGATGGGAGGGCTGAGCATTTTTGGAAGTCAAGCAGCTCCTTTAAGGAATCTGATCTACATTGGGAGTGACGGGTGAAATGGGGAGAGAAATCAGCAAAGATTAAAGGAGCTGTTGCTCAGGGTTGCCTTTGCAGTAGCCCCCTGCAACACACCTCCATGACCTAGTTTGCCAAGGTTGGCCTTTCTGAAAGCCATGTTTCAAAGGAACATGCCTACTCACGCCATCACCTTCCTAAAAAGAGATGAATGTTCACACCATATGAAGGAAGGTCTCACTGTGCACTGGGGCACACAAAGAAAGACACCATATGTGCAAGGGCTCAGGTGGGCCTCCCTTTTTTGTTACGTGTTCTATACGATACATCAACGGTATTCAAGCTGTAGGTCCTTGGGCAGTTGTTTTCTGATGCTGTCCCAGCCTGGCTCATTTTCCAGATTTTTGTCTTCCAAGAATGCTCTACAGAAAACTCAAGATAGGAGGTTTCTATTAAAAGCAACTCTCTTCAGTTCAGTTTAATGATCTATTACCATTTATTTAACTAAAGAACTCACGTTCCAAGCAATCAAGAATTCTGCTGTGGCTTGATTTAAGATACTTTTTAAAACAAAGTCCCTATGATAAATAGGATTAAAACATCAAAAAATTAAAATATTTATGTGTTTAACTAATGAGCAATGCAACATGTCTTACATTCTTCTCCAATACCAGCTGAACCAGTGGAAGAGATTAAACAGAAATCAGATAGAGATTAAACCAGCAATTAAATGTTTCATCAAAAAAACCCAGACCAAATAGACATTCTTTGGGGTGGTGGTGGTGGTGTGTATATTGGTGGATGACAAGTTAGTTATTGACATGAAACAATGCTTGCTGAATAAATGCTATGCTTCTTACTACATCAGTAATGCATAGGAAAAAAAGATATATAATAAAGTTCTATATAAAGATTCCTGCCTGGGTAAGCGTGCCTTCAGCTGGTTACAACATACAAAAATTCAGCTATATTTATTTCTCAGTGTTGAAAGACATCCACGGACAGAGGCTTAAGGAAACACAGGAAAGAAGCATCCAGAGGCTCACAGAATTACACTCAACTTCCAGAAAAATACTTGCTGACATGGACTCAAACATGTGCATGTCTGTGTTATCTCTCCATGAATCCCGCATTCAAGATTTACCAGATTCCACATTTTACCTTGTCTTGAGGAAGCAGACCTCATGCGCTCCTTAAGTACACTAAGACATTGCTACACAGACCATTATATTCTAAAATATAAACTGTGATATATGATTCGTAGACCTATTTTTAGCCATACAGCTCTGTCACAGCCCCAAACACTCCATCATTGTCTTTCCAGCGTACCAAGACAGTGCACATTAGACCAAATGGTGGGTTTATGTGTGTATAATACATCTCGATCCATGCTTTTAACTTGTAAAGGAATACAGTGGGGACGTGCTGGAGAAAACATCTTTCTCACACTCCTCAGCAAGAATATACTTGAATGAAGTCCCGTTTTGAGAGGCACAGGTAGAAACTCTTCAACACCAAGTGTCCTGTCTTTCAGTAAAATCACTACCTGCTACTTAATAAGCTAGAAATAGCATTCATTCCTTTATCCTAAATCCACAGATTGAAGGAGAGTTTTGATAGTGGCCAGGATCTGGCAGTTAAATTTAATTGCAAGTTGGGTACCTTGGAAAAATAAAAATCCATTGTTGACTTGCAAGCTTGCAAAATTTATGTTCAAAATAGCTCTAAAAACTTGTAAGCTCAGTGTAGATATAATTAATGCAGCAAGTTTAGCTAGAGAACCAGGGTGGCTGCATAGATAAATTGATTGTTTGGGACAAGTGAGCAGGACCAAATGCTGGGTCTGCCACCGGCTTCATGTGAAAGGGGCAGCAACCTCAGCATGCACAGGCTGCTGCACCAGGACATGCAGTTTGGGCAGACTCTACAGACCAGGATTCCTGTTGATCTTAAATTGTAATATATTTGTGTATTTTGCATAAGACAAATGGTACTGAATAATTATCCTACTGTGATCCCAGGAGTATTTCAAAACAGCTATATGGCACCCAGTTCCACAGGAACTTATGGAGAGCCACAGTTAGAAATCATTCTAAGAGTAAGTAAACACATTTCTTAGGTCTTTAACTACTTCTTAAAAGCTGGGAACATCTGTAACCCAAAAGCCCTGCCCTACCTGGCATGATTCCCCTGAAAATCTCAATTAACAGAATATCTACAACAGAATCTAGAAGAAGGAATCACACCAAAAGCCTTGCCGTCTTGTACTCACAGCCACCACTTTTGGTTATCATCAGCTGATGGTCTGAGCTGATACATTAGACATGGCATCTGGTTCTGCTCACAGCAATAGAAGACATTTTTTTAAACAAAAGTTCCAGCTCAGAGAAAAAAAAACAAACACAAAACAGAGCAAGCAGTAGAAAGATATATATTTAACACAAAGGGAATCTGGGACAGAAAAATCAAGTAGTAGATTAACACCTTCTTTAAATATGCAAACCACCTTTCTTCAGAAACCTTCGTTAGACTTAAAAATCTGGAGGTCACATGAATGGTACAAAAAAGATGCTGGATACTAAAAAAGGAATTGGATGTCTCTCAGTCCTAAATTGGCCTGTAGAATGAAATGCCCGTCATGCACATTTCCCTTTCAAGTCAAAATACATCAACAGAAGTATCCAGTTTACCATTCACAAAGAAATCAAGATTTCTTCCAACCCAATATTGTGTCTCAGGTCATAGCCAACATGGAGTACTATGAAGAGATCATCTCTAATCTATACAATAAGTAAGCATTGTATGAGGAAAATGGGAGAACTGTTTCTTGGACAAAAATCTACATTAACTTTCATTCAATTTATTTGTGTTTTCTTTTTCATTTAAACGTTTCTGTTGCTATTTTAGATGAGTTAGAGAAATAAGCATATAGCATTGTTCATTTACTTCCTCAGTTTAGCAACTTCCTATATTATTGTTTCCTTAATACAGGCTGCTCCCTCATTTCATAGCTTTTTTATTGTTCTTTTTATTCTGCTTATTCAGCAAACATAATTAAGTGCTCCAGAACAATTTAACACCTTTGTCTTAAGGTTTGCAACAATTTTGAACACATTTTTATGTACAAGCATTTTAAAACTCTTTCTTCCAATTTGTATTGCTTTGGATTTCCCCATCATGTATTTCATCCTGCATCAAAAAAGATGCATTTCGTCTCTATAGCCTACAGTAACCCGCAACTTCTGTACTTAAATCCAACCCAGTGAGTTTATCTGGTTTAGAAAGACTGAGTTGTTCTCTCTATTCAGTGAACAGGCAGCAGGGTATGTGTACTATTCCTTTTCCCTGCAAAGTATTCATTTTCTAATTTGACCCATTAGCAGTATTTCTGTAACTTTTACAGCCTCTGTGTTTTCTCTACAGAGCTGGTCATGGTCTATTAGTAAGTTTTCCATTAGAACAAATTTCTAAACTAATAAAAGCTAGGAATTGTCAAAACACGCTACCATGTTTAAAATATAACATCAAAATAATTTCCTTCACATTTTTCTTCCCCTAAATGTCATTTCATGCCAGGATGAGCTTTTACCCATAACACGACAAAAATTTAAAACCAAATATTTGTTGAGTTCAGGAACTTGAACAATTAACCCATTCCATAAATATTATTTACAAAAGCATTCAAGATTTCAATTCCCAGATGTCAAAAAAAAAATAATTAAATAAATCGGAGCACAGAAATCCTTTTTTCCACTGCTCACTGCCCCTCTCCAAATTTCTTCAAGATCTCTACATGTTTTCAGTGTGCTCCTGCATGTTCAGAACAGGTTGTAGTTAGAATTTCACACAGATCTCCCGGATTTTACTTGATGGCAGATGTTTCCAAGCTTTCATATTACGTTAGTGTGCTCATGTGTAAATCCATCTTTCTGTACAAGGTTTTCAGAGTCTTTTCCCCCTCTGGAGACCTTCTGCTTGGCATGCAATTCACAGTAAACTGTCAGATTTATATTTTAACAGCCTATGTTAAGATTTATGGTTTTTGATAGACTGCCTGTGAAATGAAGCAGCACAGAATACAGAATCACAGTACAGAAGGGACCTCCAAAAAGTGCCTAGGCCTTTCCCATATCAACTCTAACTAACTGTTCCTAGTAGAAATTTGTCTGCTTTTCCCTCTAACAAAAGATCTGTAATCTATCTGTAATCTCTTCCACAGAAATATACTCCACTGTTTCAGTAACATTATTGTAAGAAAGAGAGTTTTCCTACCAACTCGAATTTCTAACTTCATTTTTTTTAGAGGTAACCATGAGCAGTCCAGATGTACTCACAAGTGTTGGTATATGATTTCTTCCAAGTATCACTATACCTATGTCTTGGTAGCATTGTTCATGGGAACATGAGCACCAAGGAAGAAGTTATAGGATGTTCCTCTAAGGGATTTGGTTCATCCATATCAAGGACTCACTACAATAAATGGAGAACATTTTCAACAAGTAAGAGTGACGTGACAGGGATTACCTTCAGCAAAGGCACATTTTCATAATGCTTCTAAGGCTTTTTGTCACAGAAAGAACTTCATCTTCATAACATTAAAAAACAACCAACCCTTCAATCATGGGATCATGAAAAAATGAAATATGAGAGCATAACAAGAAGAATGTGAGAAAATGCCTCATCTTGGGGACTCGCAGGTATTTATGAGGTGATAACTTCACACAATTCAATGTATCACGTACAGTTAGAAATTGTAACGTTAAACCATGCAGACTTGCTACATAAAATAACCTTGCTCCTGAGGAATTCTGTCCGATATCATCCATTTAAGGTAATACATAGCATGGATAACAACAGCGGATAAAGCAGGATGAAGATCACAACCATAGTACAATACGTCAAAGATGTACACCGAAAGTAAAGTGTGATTTTTCTGGCAAATCTGGCTCGTCAGTAAAATCCTGTGACACAGACATGAGGATATCTGGTTGCAAAATGATCCAAGAGTTAGGAAAGACTCAGACTGCAGGCTTTGACAACGTTAAGTCCTTCTCTGTCTGAGGTTTCCCAAATCTTAATTTGCTGAGACAACAGGATAACGCGGTGTCTACTCTAAGAGGCAAAGAAAAAAAATTAGAACGTCACTTTCTCATAAGCACGTGGGTGCTTTTTTTTCCTCAGTTAAACAGCCAACACAAGTGCAAATATGCAGGTACAGCCCTTCCCTCAGTGCTGCTGGCCCCACTGCCTGCCAAGGCTGCCCAGGGCTCTGGCCCCTGCCACCCCTCAGGGCAGCCCCCGCTGGCGCTCCCGCTGCTCCCAGCCCTGTCGCTGCCCAGTGTCACAGCCCACCCGCACACATCCAGCCCTGCTCCGCAGCACCGCGTAAGGCCCCAGCCCTGCCAGTTCAGCCCTCTCACGGCCACACTTGCGCTCTTCAGCCATTCTTTCGTCACTTCTTCCTGCTCCCACTCACCACTGCTCAACAGCCCTCAGGTCCATGATCCCAAGCATCACACATGCATGCCTCTGTGTTATCCCTTCCCATCTGTCCTCTCCCTGCAACACTTTATCCTCATTTTAGCCCGCCAAAAACAAGATGAGCCATGCAATCCTAGGAGCACCAAACCCCAGACAGCCCAAATGCCCCATCTGCCACCACCTCTCCTGAGCTCAGGGGTATCCATCAGCTCTTGTTTGTCATCTGACGGCTTTTACAGAGGCCGCACAAAGCCAGACAGAAACAGGGACCTCTGACACCTCAGAATTTCCTAGAGAACATCATCAGGGTGCTAGGCGTGTCAGCAAGCGTGGCCAGCAGAGGAGCCAGTGGGGCCATTGCAGCTTACAGAGGGCTGCCGAGAAGCATTGCTCCACAAAGCATAGGAACCTTTGCTACCTTCCAACCACTCAGCTGCTGCTTTGACTGAAAGAAGTACCTCATTTATGTAAGGGCATGACTATCTAAATACTTTGCAGCCCAAAACATATAATACAGCATCTTCTTTTCATGCTGTATTGCTTAATGTTTTAGTGGAGCCAGTGTTTTCAAGGGACAGCAAGTGCAAGCTCACACAGGAGCTTGTGTCAGTAGTGTTACGCAGTCTCCAATAATGTAATTGTCTTGTTATCTGTGATGGTGTTTGAGCTACACAAGGTACCCAATAGGGCACAGAGAATGGGAAAAAGAATTTTCTTTGGCATCAAGCGAAGTCACTTCAGTAACAAAACTCATACTGTAGAAAAAACACTTCTGAGACATTCACATTTTATATTGGTTGGCCCATGAACGCCAGCTACTACAGGAAAAGCATATGCAATCCCCTTCTTTATATCACCTATCCTGATAATTGTTGGGGGTGGAGTTGTTGATTTACTGAAATAAGTAGAAGTGCAGAATGTTTAACTGTATTTAATAACCAGGAAATATGAAGCACTGGCTTTCCAAATTGACTTGATAGTGTTAGTTGTATAGTTATACAGCTCATCTGGGGTGTTGGAATGAGTGAGATAAACAATGACTCTCTTCTGTAACCAAATAAAAATTAATGGAATGGTAAGTTGGTCCTGCAGTCCAGGAGGATTTTGTCTAAACACTTACATAGCAAAAGGTTCCCTCCCAGCCCGCCTTCCATGTCTCCTGGGTGGGGAACATCTATGGACAGGCACGTGCACTACGGTATTCAACA
Source organism: Falco peregrinus (assembly GCF_023634155.1). Taxonomy (NCBI): domain Eukaryota; kingdom Metazoa; phylum Chordata; class Aves; order Falconiformes; family Falconidae; genus Falco; species Falco peregrinus. The sequence goes on along the minus strand of NC_073725.1, from coordinate 72,751,420 downwards.
TGACACTGTGCAAGCTCTCTACGAGCGGGGAACGTGACTTATCTGCTGCAATTGTTTGAATATTTGAATGACAGAATGCTAAATGGGTTGCTTCTTAAGAAATGTCTTACAGACAAACACAATGTTTGGCTTTTTAAAAACAAGTTTTCCAAACATTTTTCCAGGGTTCTTTATATAGGAGGAAGGTTATTTATTCCATTTTCCTTATTCTGCCAGATAAGCATGTTGTCTGACAGCAGAAATAGATCCTTTCAGCAATGATAAATTTATAATGGCATACAAGAGTTTTGACTGCTTGTGAAGTTCCCTAATTAATTCTTATGTAGAGTTTCATTGGCAACAAAATTTATGTTTTGAGATAAAATGAAGCTCAGAGGAGTTACTGAACACTCTGTTCCTTTTTGCAGATCTTATGTTGAATGTCATGTATTGTTAAACTCTTTGCTTACTAAGGGGGTTATTGTTTATCACTCTGGTGACACAAACTGGCTTTTATTATCGGAAGGAATAACCCTCAGTAAGGCTTACAGCTGCCAAGTGGCTGCACACATTTTAGATATGTCCTGAGGCAGGAACCTAAAGGTTGTCATTAACCCCCATCTGCATCTTATTTCAGGAAAATCACATCTCATGGATTTTCTTTATTCTCTTTTGAAATTGGCCTGGAAAATTTTGTGGCCTTGGTTTTGCAGCAAATAGAGGTCTAGCACAGACTGAGTTGTGTGTAATTCCTGATATTACTGTATAAATCATGACAATGAACATTTGGTCTATAATATTTACAGGATGTGACTCAATTGCACTCTGTAAATAGATCTAACGCTGCCATTCGAAAAGGCTGGCTACGATGACTCCAGTAATGCTTGTACTACACTCTGAAAATGCAAATCACCAGGATTCCAGTTTAAAATCTTAAAAGTTTCTTAAATAGGTATTGTAAGCATTTAATCTGATCTACAGAAATTGTGTCTTTCCGTTCTGCTATAAGCCATGAAAATTGTACAGAAAAATGGTGTCCCAATCACTTTGGTGAAGGAAATTCTAGTTAAGACTGACGTACAAAAAAGATATTAATATCATGCACATTTAGTGGGAATTGTATCCTGCAATGATCAAAGCTATTTTTGGTGCAAAAAAATAAAGAGCCTGACAAGTTTTCAGTGTTCAGTTGTAAGACAGATTGTAAGACAGAGAAAAAGTATCCATGGCTGCTAATTCACGAAAGGATACCAAACGCAAAGACCTAACTCTGCAATGGCAAACTTATCAAAGGAGGTTGTTGTTGAAAAAGAAATGACCGGACTAGCATATCCCTGCTGAAGGGCTACAATTCTTTAAGCTTTTAGCAATTTGAGCAGTTTCAACCCCAGCTCTATCAAATTAAAACCTGGAAAACAAATTCTGAATCCATCAGCAATGCCACGCTTCGGTAAGCATTTTTCTATGGACTACTCCATCTTATTTTTCAAAGCTCAACCTCCTTCCAGCAAAGAAAATATTTTGCTTAAAATACATAAGTGAAGAGTGTTTGCAAATTTAAAGTGACCTGGGCACTATGGCCTGATCCAAACTACACTGAAAGCAGAGACCTCCCATCAACTTTAATGGAGGCACTATCAGACCAGATAGCTCCTCTTTGTCTGGTTCCAGGAACAGTCTGGGGATTTGAGAGCCAGCTTGAAGGATGGGAAATACCTCCAAACACAGAGCAGGGGGAGGCAGAAAGGTCTGGGGGAGAAGGCTAGCAATTTCTTGATCAGTTTGGGGCTTTCCCTTTTATTTTTGAAGAGTGGATTTAAACATGATCTGGAAGGGTTTAATCAGAAACTGGTACAGGTGAAACTGGTAGGGGCCAGTGCCAGCAACCAACACCACTGGCCCAGGGAACAGTACAATGGAGAAAACATGGGGTAATACAACCCTGGATACCCATCCAGTATCCAGCAGTCTGCAACTAAGCCTCCTCACACCAGAAATGATGTGTTTAAAGGAAGTAAAAATTAGCAGGGAGCTGTTTGATCCATTTTAAACCCCTGTAAAATTTTAGCATCCACAAGTGTAGGGCAAGAAGTATAAACTCAGGAAGTTTAAGAGCAGAAAAGTAAATAGTTGCAGTCTCAGAGGTGTGGTCAAATGACCTCTAGTGCTAAATTTAAAGTGTCCACATTCTCCCCAGAAGCTTGTGTTTGGTTGTATTTTTGGGTTTTTTTTTTTTTCTGTTTGTTTGTTTTTTAAATGTGGCAATCTAATGACTGAAGCAATGAACACAAAAATGAAATCCAAAAGAATGCCAAGCTTTATATAAGTTTATGAAGCGACCATCAAGTTAACATCTATTTTATACTATTTTTTCCTCATTGACTATGCTATTCAGCCTGCTTGACCCAGCCTACAAAATGTGCCCAAAATATCTGTGTACATTTACATACAAAAAGGAAGAACTAATACAGGAGAATAAAAATGACCCACAGGTGGTACAACTAATTCTCAAACTGTAGCCTGGGTTTTTTTCAGTCTGTTTGTTGGTGGGGTTTTTCCTTTCTTCTACTGAAAACATTAAGGTCAGTTCTAAACTTTTTCCGCTGCTGTGTAAAAGGACAGCAGAGTTAATAAACTTACATTTCCTATAGGTTTTGACTTCTATCAATTTATTTTGCCGTTTTTGCACCACAATTATCCCAGTTCCTTCTGCTTATGATGTCCTCTACTATTTATGTCCTTCCCCTAGCAACAATACTGCCATCTGCTTAGCACATCCCCTAAGTACCAGCCAGGCAACAGTTGCATTTCCTATAGATCATGTTTGCTTATTGACTAGTTGGAGGGTACTCCAAGCCATTTAAATATACAAGGCATTATAAAAAAAATAAATCTTTCCCCAATAAGCCATAATGTTCAGATAAGAAAACAGAGAGAAGAGATAAAGAAAAGTGCCTTCAAATGAAGAAATGAGGGAGGTAATGGAGAGAATCATTAGGTGCCTGATATTGGCATGGGTGGCATTTATCCCTATCTTTCCCTTAGACAAAGGACTAAAGTCCACCACTTTCTTTCACATCCTCCATCAAACTTCTCCCTGAAATGAACAGAAGCAAGTGAGATGTTCAGCAGGGAAAAATCTCAGGCTCAGTGAAGCCAACTTAAGTGTCACTCATCTCTCACCTTCCAGCAAGTTACCTGAAACTGAACTTAAGGGAGCGCATGCATCCATCCCCACGTGTTACCTGCTGCAGCACTGAGATTTCAATAGGTGTGCAAGCCAGCCAACTGCTCCTTGCATCTGCTGTACCTTCAAAAACTGTTCTGATAGGGCACACCAGGGTACAGTTGTTCCTGTTATGTTCCTATACTACACTTATAAAATGTGAAAGCTTTCAGAGCCTGCATGGGATTTGTCATCAGTAATCTTCCTTGGATAATTAATCTAGAAATCTATTTCTACAACAGCAATAATAAAACTCCAAAGCAATGGAAACTCACAGGACTGACCATACTCGATGCAGTCTGTCCTGAAAGCAGGCAGGGAATGAGCAGAGTTTCCACAAATGGGCTCAAACAGGGTATTTAAGCCATACTGGCTTTTGCAGCTCTACTGCAGCTCCTGTTCTTATGAGCTTAAATCAGGTCTCCTGGGCAGCACAGATCTGCTCAGACCATACCCGCGCAGGGAAGGGGACATTACCTGGACTGCAGCGATGCTTAAGTGGGAGGGGTGCATCGCTCTCCCAGGCCAGGCACTTTCCCTGAGCACGTATCACATTTCCAGCCTGAGAAAGAAGTCCAGATTCACATGATGCTGGAGAATAAAATTCCCACAAGGCTTTCTTTGATACCTACACTCTGCTGAACTCTCTTATTATACTTCATGTGCACAGTAAGGCAAATAATACCTCCTTACCTCAAAGGGGACACAAAATTTCATAAATATGTCCAAGGCTGATTCACCAGTCGTGGTTAAGATGGAAGATGCCCAACACAAACAAATCCTAACCACAGAACATCTCCCACTGATGGCAGCACATCCTTGGGAAGTTACTTCAGGCTTGCCCTTCACTTTCCTTGTGCCACAGAAGTAGAATATTGCTCACATTTCTTTGCAAGGTACATTGAGATTCTAGATGGAAAACATTTTCCAGGTGAGAACTGTATTATGCAGACACATGCCTTTACCTGCCATCATTCATTTATAAACTGAAATGCATTTGCTGTTAACCAGCTTTCTTTAAATTGAGATTGTCCCATTAGCTTTCCTGCCTGCTCAAAACTCGTTGGCAGTGTTTATAACAGAAGTACAACTTGAAGGATTTGTCTCATCTTGTTAAGTTGCTTGGAAAATGGGAACAGAGGAGATGAGACTAATTGAATGGTTGTAATGGGGAGAATGGGGTTTGGTTTTCAGCACAGGAGACACAACAGGCATTTGCCACAACAAAAAAACCCCAAAAACAACTAAACAACAGACAAAAAATAGTATAACTATTCCAAATTCTGCTTTCCCTAACAAAGCAGTTACAACACCAAATTTTAAAACATAAGCTCATGTTAGTCCTTCTTACAATTCCTAATACTTTTCTATGACAGGAATGTCAAAAACATAGCCCATGAGCCAGACTGATCCTTCCAAGTACTTTAATCTGGCCTGCAAAATCCGTAGAACATTTTAATCCAGATTGGACCTGCCAGTCAGCTCCGAAGTCTCCGTGCTTGTGTAACTTCACTGAGAGTAACACAGGCAAGTGGGAGTGGGGAGGGGATCAAGATGTATTTAAAACAGGTAACTGTGAAAGCAGCACACAGAGGACCATGACATCATCTATGTGCAGCTCCAGGACCCTGGGTCCACAGGGGGCTGTCCCAAAGGGCTTCCCAAAGCAACCCTGCTGCCCAACATCCCTGATTCCCTGGGGAGGAGTCAGGGCAGCTTTCCTGTGCTGTAAAGCAGCCCTGCCTTCTTCTCCACACAGCTTCACTGTGGAACAAATGACAACCAAACCATTTAAAAACCAAAAGCCCAAAAAGATCCCAATGCTTTTAAAAAACCCCAAACTCCTCATTTGATACAGATTTCACAGCTCCTGATAAAGTCCAATGCTGCATGAACAAACACGCACCAGTAGAAGCTACACTATGCAAGAACATGAGCACTGCAGGAATAGCACTTCCACCCTTGGATGGGTGTCACTATGCAACGTTAATCTCCACTGGTACTTCTTTAAATTAGCAGAGTATTAACAGATTGCTGCTGAAGATAGCATCATACAATGGTTTGTGTCGCAAGAGACCTCAAAGATCACTGAGTTCCAGCCCCGCTGCCATGGGCAGGGACACCTCCCGCTACAGCAGGCTGCTTGGAGTCCTGTCCAGCCTGGCCTTGGGCACTGCCTGGGTGAGATGGTCTGGGCAGCCTGTGCCAGTGCCTCACCACCCTCATAATGAAAAATCTCTTACTTGTAGCTAATCTAATACCGACACTCTTTTGGTTTAAGGCCTTTCCCCTTGTCCTATCACTAAATGCCCTTGTAAAAAGCCCCTCTCCAGCTTTCTTGTAGGCCCCTTGAGGCACTGGAAGCTGCTGTAAGGTGACCCTGGAGCCTTCTCTTCTCCAGGCTGAACCACCCCACCTCTCAGCCTGCCTTCACAGGAGAGCTGCTCCAGCCTCTGATCACCTTCATGGCCTCCTCTGGACTGGCTCTGACAGGCCCATGTCCTTATGCTGGGGCCCCAGAGCTGAACACAGAGCTGCAGGTGGGGTCTCACAAGGAGTGGAGTAGAGAGGGAGAATCACCCCCCTCGACCTGCTGATCATCCTGCTTTTGATGCGGCCCAGGATACGGTTGGCTTTCTGGCCTGCAAATGTACATTACTGGGCCATGTTGAGCTTCTCGTCCACCAGCACCCCCAAGTCTTTCTCCTCAGGGCTGATTTCAATCCATTCTCCCCCCAGCCTGAATTTGTGCTTGGGATTGTCCCGACTCATGTGCAGAACCTTGCGCTTGGCCCTGTCAAACTTCACGAGGTTTGCACGGGCCCACCTCTCCAGCCTGTCAGGGTCCCTCAGGATGGCATCCCTTCCCTCCAGTGTGCTGACCACACCAGACAGCTTTGCTGTCATCAGCAAACCCGCTGAGGGTGCACTCGCGCCCAGTGTCCATGTCACTGACAAAGATGTTAAACAGTGCCGGTCACAAGACCAATCCCTGAGGAACGCCACTTGTCACTGGTCTCCACTTGGACATCAAGCTGTTGACTGCAGCTCCTTGTGAGACCATTCAGCCAATTCCTTATCCACTGAGCAGGCCATCCATCAAATTCATGTGTCTCCAATTTAGAGTCAAGGATGTCACCTGGGACAGTGTCACATGCTTTGCACAAGTCCAGGTAGATGATGTCAGTTGCCCTTCCCTTATCCACTGGCACTGTAGCCCCATTGTAGAAGGCCAAGAGATTAGTCAGGCACAATTTGCCCTTAATGAAGTCATGGTGGCTGTCACCAACCACCTCCTTTTTTTCCATATGCCTTAGCATAATTTCTAGGAGGATTTGCTCCATGATATTGCTGGACACAGAGGCAAGACTGACAGGCCTATAGTTCCTCAGGTCCCCCTTTTTTCCTATTTTAAAAATGGGGGTTATGTTTCCCCATTTCCAGTCAATGGGAACTTCACTGGACTGTCATGACTTCTCAGATACGGTGGTTAGCGGCTTAGCCATGTCATCTGCCATTTACCTCTAGGACCCATGAATGCATCTCATCACGTCCCATGGACTCATCAGGTTCCTTTGATGTTACACTGGAAAAGCTTTCAGAGGAATCCTTGTGCCTACCAGCTATTTAAAGCATTGGAATTCCCACTTCAGACACCTAAATACGTGACTTCTCACATGGTCTCAGCAAATCTAGGACCATGGTGCTGCTGAACGGGCAGGCCTGCCCTCTTTCTACTGCACAGGAGGAACCTGCAAAGCATCACCTCTTCCTTTGCGTGGGGTGAGTGACCACTGAAAATGAACTCAAAGCACAGGTTTTTCAGCCAGGTCATTGAGTTGGCCTGACCCAATTCAGAATAATCTGGTCACTAAAGCAATGTTGATGATGGGATAGGAGCAACAGCCAGTGCAGCATTGCACCAGACCATCCCCTTCCACAGCAGCATGTATTTAACCTGGCTTAAGCTGACTGGCAAGTCCTACTACAAGTTAGAAGCTGACGAGGAACCATGCACCTACATGTTGATGGAAGCAGAACTCAAAACCATTGCTCATTGGAGGTCAAGGTTCTGCATGCACATGTGAAACACAGCAGAAAGCTTCTGGATCTAGAAATGCCATATTTCTACCTCTACAAGTACTTAAACCATGTTATTCCACCTTTCTTCTTCCCTGTCATTTAGAGGATGTAAGCTAGGACTGAAAAGTCAGGCAGAAGTGAAGTCATCTGACTTTATAAACCCTTGATTTCATAAAGTATGTCAGAGAGAGAGTGGGTAATAACTAACAATAGGGATTTTTTTTCCCAAGAGGTCTCAGGAGACATCATTTGGAGGTGGTTAAAAGAAATAAAATAGGTTGTCTCTCCATGGGCAAGTAAAAAAGTAGGTTTTCATGTGGGGGTGCTGGAAAAGAACAAAGGCAGAATATCTGCTGAATCACCAGTCTATCCACTACACTCAAACAGCTCTAATTCTCCTGAATTTGCAGTACCCAGCAATCAAGCAATAGTGCTGCTGAGAGAAATTTTAATCAACACTATAGCAATCACACAAAAGCAACTCCACTGCAAACTATCTCTTCCAGATGACATCTACCACTATCATTCAGCCCCAAATAAATTTGTTGGCATGCAATAATAATGATGACATGCATCTGCTGAAAGTCAACACAAAGGTCTTTTTGTTGATGAAGTGGAACGATTAATTCCATGATAACAACTGTGTGGAGCCACTTGAGTTATATATCAATCCAAAGAAAGCTCCTTCATCAGCATTTTTAAGAAGATAAAAAATTAATACAAATAACGTGTGTGGTCAGGAAAACAACTGTGATGGGGAAAGAACAAAACAGAGGGACTAAGGGCAGAGATTTGCTGTTACTCACAAGTAGGTAATTCTTCAGCTATCAGCCATGCAATGGTCCCTGCAAAACAGCGAGTGATCTCACAAGTTTCCATCCAGCCTGACACACTAAGTTACTCTTTCTACAGACTTTACAATTGGTGCAAAAAATTAGGGTGACAAAACCATTCAGTTTGGTTAACCTTCAGGATTAGGAGTGTTTCTATTACAATATTTAAAAACATATTTTACCTCCCTATGGCTATGGAACAACATACAGCAAGGATTTTTTTTTTTTTTTTTTTAAGGATGATATTGGTAATTACTTTACCTCCTCCTTTTTGAGAGGAGAAAGTCTTGCATGCACCACGAACAAGCACCCACATAGTAAAGATTATATTTTTTTGAAATAACACTGCTAATTCGTTGCACCTCATAAAATCCTTGGTCTTGCAAGGTGCTCACTGGCTTTAACTTCCATTGACTTCAGGTTGAGATTTATGCTCAGCACCATGCAGGTTCAAAATTCTAATTACCCAACAGGAATAACACATATGTAATAGACTGCTTAAAGTAATCATGCAAGAGTATCTCATTCTTGGGAATCACCGGATTTACCTATTGAAGGTTGTCAGGTTTTTGCCTCCCTGCCCTAGCTTTAACAGAATACACACCTCTTCCCAGCTTTGCCCTCTTTTGTGGCTGTCACTGCTACCTGTGCCCAGCCACATCCGCACAGACATGCGGTTGTTAGTGCTTGCATTTTCCATGCTGGGATCAGACCTGACATGCAGGTACACTAAGGCTGCTTTTAACTAAGTTGGGTAGTGATGACAAGAAGCTGTGCCTAGCCTTTATAAGGATGTTCAGGACTTAAATGCAGATTCATTCTTCCAGCTTGAAACATCTAGACAGACTACCTAATTTCAGAGAACAGTCATTTTGTACTCCCTCAATAGTAAACGCAGATAGGCAGACACCTCCAGAAAATTAGCAGATTGGAGACTGAGTCATACTCTGGGGGTGTTTGTCTCTCCAGCAACATAAAGGAAACTAAGGGTTTCACTCCTAACTGGCACGGCAGTGACTACCTGAGCGATACCTCCAGTAAGGCAGGACAGGCGTGGGCTGCGATGCAGAGGGTTGGGGCAAACTCACCCCACAGCTGGGAGGGGCTGAACTCTGCTCCTGGGATTTCACTGCTGCTGGTACCTGAGATATCAGCATAAGTCTGTCCTCACTAGGGAATGCTTTCTCAAAGACACAAACAGCATAATAAGCGACATTTTCATTACGTTCCTGTGACAGTTTCAGAGACGGTGATAAAGCAGGCTGTGAAACAGGGAAATTACTTTGTAAGATATTCTTAATTGTTTTTATTTCTTACCTTCAGCAACACTTACATTTGTTTGCTTAGTATTTGCCTGTTTTACAGAGTTTTGCAAAAATTATTGTACGTGGGGAATGAGGTAGCTGTGAGCAGCAATAAGGAAAAACAGCTTTGTCCTACGTTACCAGTCCCAAAATGATAGAAAGTGGCTTTTACTATTCTGTCGTGTTTGTGAAGAAAAAGGCGGATTCTGCTTTTCAATTCTCCACAGGTAGGTTTCCATGAGAAAGGGCCAAGACCCAAGCAAATCCTCAAAAACATCTACTCATATTTGCAATCAGACACACCGCTGAGGGATCTTTGTGCCATAGTTTCTGTGGGTTTTGATAATGGTAAAGTGGCAGTATTCACTTGCCCCATTTCCACTTTTTTGCTGCTGTTTAATACAGAAAACATCTTTTTATGTTACTACAGCAGGGTCATTCCCAACACATTCATCTGATCGCACACAGAAACCACCCACATGGGGAATTTTTAATGACTACAAGTTGTGTTGGTGATATGCTACTGATTTTAATGGAGTCAAAAGGTCCCCACTGAATGCTATGGCTTACAAAATAGCACCAAAAATAATTGAGGTAACCACAAGACTGCCAAGGTAAGCACACTATTCTTGCTGTAACTCCCTATCCCAGCTCTACCAGGATTCATTTTTTATACTTTCACAGACCTTAACTAGAAAGAATAACAGCCCCCCTAGGAGAATAAAATTGGTTCTCTTTCTAACTATCTTTGTTCAGTACCAAAGGCAATATTTTCTTTTCTAGAAGGCAGAAATCAGATAATACTGAGTTTGGTGTGTCTCATGCACATTTCCTACCTTCTCCCCTATTATTGTCCAGAAGTTGGGAGCATGTCCGGTAGCCTGTCAGGTACGGACATGCACATGACAGTGTTTTCATAACTTTGAATAAAAGTCCTCTTATACTGCACAGCTGGCAACTGGCCACAGAAGAAGAAAAGCCACTTTTTTACAGAAGATCCTGCTTCTTGTTTAAATGAGCTAACAGTACACAGTTGTGGAAGCAGTGCAAGTATAGATCACATATAATTAATAATACATCACAAATAATTGGTGATGCAGTGAAACAGTAGCAGAAGTCCAGGGGGATCTGAAGTACTGCTAACAAAGCAATATGCTTTGTGATTCAGCAAGAAGGAATTAATGACTTCAGGCCTGAAATAGAAATGTGGTCAGCTGGTATTAAAAGTTTGATCCTCCTTTTTGTGTAATGGCAAATGCTCTATAAATGCACGAAAACGTCAATAGTATAAAACTGCTATGTGATTCAGTAGAGAAACCAAAGTTTAAAACTCTTGTGAATTTTACTGAACATTTTACATGCTATTTTGCAAATAGATTCCTAGCTAGTGCCAGGTTTCCATTCACAGAAGCAGTCTAACTCAAGATATTTGTAAGAGATCATGGCTGTAAACCAATGGAAACAAGAAGCAATTATTTGCCCTGTGTATTGGAACATGGCTTCTCTGTCGAGGCTTTTATATACTACGATGATACAAATAGTAATAACAACAGAGCCAACTTGATTTAGGTAAACTCTGTTTTCCTAGGTTTTATTCTTCAATAACTAACTGAAGTGTTACAATGACAACCTTAATCTTTGCATTTTCAGTTTTGGAAAATTCATCACTTTATCACTATATTAAACACTATTTTCTGTTTGGTATTTCCAGAAGATATACAATAGATTTGTAGCATCATTTAGTAAATAAATTCATTATGGTTTGCATTAAACTCTACTAAGGGGAAGAGAGAACCTTTCTCTATTATTGATTCTCGTGGGCAGTCTAGCATGAAATTTTTGATGTATTTTTTTGGAGGATTAAAAAGTTGGGCAGAAAAATGTATTATTGATTGTGCACTACAAAGTACAGTATGCTGCTCATCAAACTCATGTATTATTGATTAAAACACTCAACAGCGCTAACCTTTCACTCAGTTGCTCCAAGGTAATTTTTTTCATGAGGCTGTCAGGTACTGTGCTTACAGATTGTACTTCCCAGGCAGTTTGGAAAACTCATGGAGCAGCAACCAAAGTTGTTTAAAAGAAATTTGTTGATAATCTTAGAGTCCATACATTCAAAGAAGGGGTTAGTTGGGCAGAAAGACACCTTGCATCTCACTTACACCTTATGTGGAAGAGGTAGCTGGTGGATCACCCAATCCATATTATCCAACAGAAACTTTGTAACTGGTTAGGCACATAGGTGTCAAACATGGGTCTGCAAATACCAGTCTGCATACTAAATACAAAAGCAAAATTTGCCTGACTTTGCCACTGCTATGCCTGGAACAAGAGTAGAATGAAAAGGGGATTTATGACTTCAGAAGTATCTCTGGAATCAGCACCTCAGTGGTTTTTCCCAAAGTCTGGAGCATGTTATGCACGAGCAATTTGTCAGAGCTGAAACTGAAAGTATGATCAGCACAAATGAGGTCAAATCCTCTGGTTGTCTGCCCATTACAGGATTCTTACACCTCACCGATTTGTCTTCTGAGCCATGGTTAGATTTTGCACGCTGCATTTATCTCCTTTACCAAAGTATTCTAAAAAGTATATATATATTTATTACATTTGGTACAAGGAGATAAAATACTGCATGGTGAAATTTAGAACAGACTTAATACAGAGAATCCCTTCCTGAACTGATCTGAGGTTTAGAAGAGGAAGCAGACAGTAACATGAGCTTTCTGTCCTGTGACCTGTAAGCAGAAAAAGCATCTTCTATTCATAGAAAAACAGTGGAGACATATATCACAAAACCTCCTTTCTACAATGATTAACACCTTACTTACAGAAATCCTATTGGAATATTCTAGTTTGCCATCATAATAAAAGTCTGACTCTACATAAGGACAGAAATGACAAAAATAGCATCACCAGGGTGATGGCTACTTGACAGATTTCACAGAATGATTAATCCAATGGAAAAACCCGAACATTGCAGAACTGATGAAGAGGTCTCTTTCTTGAGTGCATCAATTCACAAATCTCTCTAAATAACATGCGCTAGCAGCCCACTCACAAAAAGACTATAGAATATTTGTCATCATGTATTTCATGAATGATGTCAGCATTTTAAAATAAACTGAAAACTATTCTTTTCAATTCATAGGCCTTAGCAAGAATTCAAAGAGAAGTCTGTCACAAAAACCAAGTTAGAAATCCTTAAAATGCAACTTTAAAAATGTCTTTTGTCTATTTGGCATTACAACTTCTATGTTGGTGGAACAAGGTCAAGAAGAAAAACGAGAAAAAGAAAGTTTCCCAAGTACCAGGCCAGCACCAACCTCATCACAGAGCCATCAGCATGGATTGCATTGCCATTCAGAAACAATTACTCAGATGCAGGGCCAAATAGAAAACTACTCTGCAGATATAGCATAAAGTAAAATAAGAAAATTCATTGAAGTTAATCTGCTCTGTGGCCTGGTTACAGAACCACCACAACCAGTTGCACATCTGGTAATGATTCTGGAGCGCTCTGGCGTTCAGTGAACTTCCCTGTCTGCTTAGCACTGGGGAGGCACATCTGGAGTACTGGGCCCATTTCTGGGCTTCCCAGTACAAGAGAGACACGGACATACCAGAATGAGTCCAGCAAAGGGCCACTAAAGTAATTGAGTGCAGCATCTCTTGTACAAGGGAAGTCAGAGCTGGGACTGCTCAGCCTGGAGAAAAGAAGGGTCAGAGGGGTCTCATGAATGTGCATAAATAGCTGATGTGAGCGTAAAGACAACTGAACCAGATTCTGCTTGGTGGTGCCCAGTGAGAGGACAAGAAGCAACAAGCACAAACTGGAACACAGAAGACTGTTTAAACATGAGAAAAAGAACTTTTCACTGTAAAGGTTATCAAACACTGGAACTGGTTGCCCAGAGAGGTTAGGAGTCTCCATCCTTGGAGGTACTGACAAGCTGACTGTATCTTGCCCTGTGTAACCTGCCCTAGCCATCCCTAGAAAATCTCCCAAGATCCCTTCCAGCCTCAGTTTTTGTTATCCTGTTTCACAGTTCAAGCAAGCAGCTCTGAAGATGCTGAGGCAGACAGAATGGAAAGAGAGGGGCAAAATGAGCATCAGACAATGAAAATAAAGCTTTTTAAGAGTCCATTTCTTCCTTTACACTGATGTAAAACAAGGCAACCCCAGGGAGTGCAGGGCAGCTGTACTGCTGCAGCAAGCAGAGCAGATGCAAAGTCTAAAAGATGAACCGGTTCCTGGAGCAGCACTTTAACATCTGTACTGACTGATCTGCTTCAAGCACAAGGTACCCAAAGATCCCCATTCCCTTAGACTCCATGTTTCTAGACATGCCTGGACAGGTGGTGGAGGCACCTGGACAGAGAACACAGTGATCCAAGGTGTGGGCAACCCTCTTGCCTACTGCATGCATAGTTCAGCAATGAGAGGCTACATTAAGCACTGAGTGCAGAGGCACCGAGGAGGTTACTGTCTCATCCACCCAATTACCACTTTTCTTTTTCCACCTCTCAGGTTTTAATTTCTCTTTGCCTAAAATTATGCCGAAATAACCCCTCTGTGTGCTGCTTGGATGTATGCCCTTGTACTGCAACAAGGGACGTACGTCACCACTGCTGCTGGGCTTTGACCAAGTACCTATTTTAAAGTCAGGAGGGAATTTTGCCAGCTGTCGATCAGGACTGGTTTTTCACCCCCATGCTTCTCCTGCATCAGAGAGGCACTGCTATGTTAGCAGCAGCGGAAGAGCACAGGTTGCCATAAGACAGGTAAGAAAGTTGCTGCTCGCAGCACAATGTAGTGAAAACCTGGGCAGGATGAGTGGCAGAGGCAGGAAATAGTGGGGCTGCTCTGGCAGCTGTAGGAGCAGGGAGAGATTGGAGACATTTCCATAAGGAGATTCATCTACTCTGGATACTTCTGCGTCCCAAGCCCCTTACACGCACAGGGAGGTAGCAGGAGAAGGGCAAAGAGGATCCATCTCACATAACTTGCTGAAATCAGCTTTTAATCAGCTGGAACTAACTGAATCACTGGGCTCAGCATGTGCATATAAGCAAAAATAAAGATGATGTAACTAGAATGGCGGGATGTGCATATGCCCTATCTGCCAGGTGGCTGTACCCCCTCTCAGTTCCAGCTGAGCTATGGGGAAACGGGAGCTGCATGCAACTGGATAAACTGGGACTGGGTAGCCCTACAATGGCACTGTGAGCACATCTCTGAACCAACAGGAAAACATCAGTGAAACAGACTGTGGCAACAAACAAAACTACCTACAGTATTATTTCCTGTGCTGATCTTGGACCATCCTCTCACTCCCTTTCGTCTCAGCCTTAATAAAGGGATGTCAGATTTACAGGATCATCTCTCCTGCCTCTGCGTCAGTGAAACTGTACTAGATTTTGCAAGTGAATCTCCTAGATAAGAAATGCAAATCAATTTGTCTCGTTTTCTTCATTGTGCCAGTACCCAAAATATGTTCTCTGGGATTAAGCAAAGGATTGGCAGGCTGCACGAAGGCTGCAGGGGAGGAGGGAGGGGGCAGAAAGGGTGAAATAAGGGGTAAAGAGAGGAATCTTCAAACCCAAGCGGTTTGTGGGAATGAAAAGTGCTTCATTTCTTTGCATCATCTTGGAATGGAGATCAAAAAGCAACTGCTGGGTGAGCACTGACAGCAACATAAAGCAGCAGCCACCACCTGAAATACCCAGGCGGCATTTCCACTACTCTTAGTTTATTTTACAATAGTAAAATCTCTGTGATTCATTACTGTTCTTTGAAGTTTGAAGAAGTATTTTCACTGTAACAGTCACTAAAGAAATCTTCCACAAGGAGAAAGAGAGCAACATCCAAAAGAGAAGCAGAGCGAGGAGATTCAGATATACTTCTAGTGTTTTGGTTTTGGTGGGGGGTTTTTTGTTGTTTATTTGTTTTTTCTTAATAGATGTGTTAAAAAAACCCAAACCAAAACAAAAACAAGCAACTTATCTCCTCTGAAACAGTTTCTGCTTCCTGATCATTTGTCTTTCAAGACAGCTGGACAGCTTCCTCTTTCCTGAAGGTGTTTAGTTGCTCCAGACATATAAAAAACCAAAGGTGATGCACCAGCCCAGAGCACTGTTTTGCGTCCTGTGCAATCTGACATGGCCAAATCAATGACATCACCTAACAAAAACTGAGAACTCAGCTAAACAAGGTTAGAGTGATGCTTGAACTGCCAGATGCCTGAACTCTTCTCACCACCACCCATTCTAGAACAAACCAGAATGAGCTGAGATCCTAACAGCCTTATTTATTGTCCGTTATTCACTGCTATTGTACTGTAGCATTGAGGATTACCAGGGGGCTGTTTCATTACATTAAGTGTATAATAAGAGAAGCAGTGTTCTTTACTTCTTCCCTGTGAGGGTGCTGAGGCGCCGGCACAGGCTGCCCAGAGCAGCTGTGGGTGCCCCATCCCCGGCATGTCCAAGGCCAGGCTGGACGGGGCTGGGAGCCGCCTGGGCGGGTGGGAGGTGTCCCTGCCTGTGGCAGGGGGTTGAGACTGGGTGATCTTTAAGGTCCCTTCCAACCCAAACCAGTCTGTGATTCTAAGAATATAACTAGAATTCAATAACACAAAGATATTGGAACAGTTTTGATCATCATGAAAAGTAATATGCCAAGATTTTGTCTGAGAAGAGGTTGGCAGAAGAGAAGGAAGGCAATGGGGTAGTTTTTAGTGTGTAGTGTATAATGTTCCCATGCATAAATTATCTTTTCACTTCTTTTACTTTCTGTGAGAATCACTATATCTTCTCTCTCTTGTGAAAACCTGTGCTGTAAGGACATGACAGAAACTCCCAATAAAACATGAAGCACATGCAAGCAGCTTAGAAATTATTGCTAGAAACAAACACAGGTATAAAACAGGTTTTAGCATCCTTTGCTTCTTTAAGCAAAATGAAATCCACAGATTTCTCATTGCATGAGCCTGTGTGGTACGCAGCAGGAATGGTGATTTTATCCACATATGAAACCAGATTTATAACTGCAGTCACAACAGAAGCTTGCCTTACTAAAGCTGTCGCTTCTTCCATCTCCCCACCCTTCCCAAATACCTGCTTTAGGAAACAGGTCAGACGCCTAAGCCTGACTGCCTTAGTCTGCATTTTTAACTGGCTTCCCATCATATCTAAACGTTTGGTGTTCATAACTCCATGAAAAACTGGGTAATGGGGCTTGAGGGAACCCAACAAATCAAACAACTAGAACTACCTAGAGAAGCATTAGCATCCCAACTGCCTTAATGATGTGATACAAACCACTGGGATTAAGAAAAGGTATACACATCAGCCCAAGGCACAGCAGTAAGTCGGCTTGCTTCTATCCCATGCTGTAACTTTGGGGAAAGTCTGAATGTCAGGGGAATAGGAGAACTCCCCTTCTATTTTCCAGCATAAAATACCTGTGTGAAATTTTACTGGCTACCAACAACTGCCCCACAGGTTTGGAAGTGCCAGGAGCACTGCTGACAGTGGCAGCTCAGCAGGATAAAGATAACAGACTGATCTGTCTAGATCTGCCTTCAGCTGCCAGCACCCAAAGGTATGAGCAACACAACACCCTGAAATACGATGAGCAATAAACATGATCTACCCTTGCACCTACTGACAAACTCATTATATGACTCCTCCAGCCCAATTAAACAGCAGCTGCTGACTGATTTGCATGCACCACCACTCAGTCCATGATTACTGCTGACATGACGTGAGCTGTATAAAGGGCTCTTTCAGGAAAGGATTGTGTAAGCTGAATAAAGGCAGTTGGATTTTATGCTAAAGAAAATGTTGTGCATCAAGTCTATTAGATTTGCATTGCACAAGAATTATTCCAAATAACAGCTGAATCTTTAATGCTGCTACTGAAAAAAAAAAAAATAAAGAAGAAAACATTTCTACCAAAAAGGAAGGTAAGGTCAAGTGAGAGGGTAATGGAAATTTGTTTTTATTAATCAGGATTCAGAGGGCAAACACAGGTTTTACTAAAATGCTCCTTATTAAAATAATTTTCTAGTCGAACAGTTCATTGTATTTACCCATCATTGCAAAGGTGCCTGCCAGGTCAGCCCAGCCTGGAAAAGAAGCGCTTTAAATCTGCTAAGTAATCTAGGCTGTCAAAAAAAGCTTTGCACCTAATCTAACATCTTTTGAAATAAAAGGGTACAATCCTGAGCCCACTGAAATGGATAGCAAAACTATTAGCCACGCTAGGCCAGGATTTTCATCTGGTTTTGATCACTACGTTAAGCAAATATTCCTGTTGGATACAGAGCACTCCAGAGAAGCCATAAGAATGAGCACTGCTTTCTCAGGTCCACAGTGCAACACACAATGGAGACAGCCCCAACCCCTTAAGGGAGAAAAAAGTGAACAACAATACAAAACAGCTTTTAAGCAGTCAAATTAAATAATGCAGACTTAAGGCTAATTTGGCAACATCCCTAGACTGTAAAAGCCCCTATGAGAACTTCAGATTTGGAAGGGTTCTTGATACAGTTTATAGGCAAGAGAGACATATAAAAATCTTAATGACTTAAAGCGACTCTTTGGATGGACAACACCACTAAAAACCAAGCAAAGGAGAAGTCTCAGTTATATTAAATGCTACTGTGGCATTAACAGTGATTTTTCTGCAGATACCCAAGTTAAAACAAAGTGTACCCTAAAAAGGTGGACAGGGATACTTGCCATATGCTTGCTGAGATATTCTCTTAAATATTATGAGGTGAAACTGTAGGCAAGGGAACAAGAGAGAAGTCACTGCAGTCAGTTCACTTCTGACAAAAAGCCTAGTAAGAAGCAAAAGAAGAGACTGTTCAGAAGCAGCCAAATAAGCCTGCTACAAAAGAGATAAATTGCAAAATTTTTGATTTTTTGTTTGTATGTTTTGCTGTAGCCTTCATGCAGAAACCCATGAGACCATGGGCATTCAGAATGAAACAAAGGAAAGAAAGATAGAGTTAATATTTTAACACAGTATTTTACATTTGAACTGGTGCTCCAAACAGACACAAATCTCAACCAACTCTAAATGCTTAAAAATCAGCATACATTTAGGCTAAACAAACTAATCATTGTCAGTGATTAATTGGGATAAATTGCCTTCAGGAATTGCTTGTCTGAGTCCACTGACTGGAGAAATATTCTGTAATAAATCCCTATATTTTAAACAAACTGGTTTCACATTTATACTGGTACAACCTGTTGAGGAAGAAAGCCAGCAGCCACTGTCAGCACGGCCATCAGGACCAGCATCAGCAGATCTGTGGCCTCAGATAGGCCTCCATCAAGAGTAACAAGAAGAAACAGCTTCTTCTATTATAGCTCCTCACAGCCATTCATGGCAAGATTTGGTACAGAGCTATCAGCCAGTTTTATCAACAGGGGAAATGAGGTATCAACTACAGGGAGGCTGATATGGTGCTAGTAGAGATGTGAGCCTCCTGACTACCAGTCCACCTGCTTGTCCTTTTTATAGGATAGATTAAGAAACAAAAAATAAACCAACCACGAAGATACGCAAATCTTAAAATTATCATCAAATCAGCAGTGGCAATTAAAATGAAAAACACAGAATTTCCTGTGTTCCTTTCTCCCCAGTCTTTTAATTATTCATATCCAACATCAGAGAATAGGGAAAACTAAACATTCAGAAGCTGAAAAGGTCAACAGGGACAGTAGTCTGCAGGAAAATTATAGGGATTTCTTGCTCTCCTGCAGCTAGAAATACAGACACTGGGACCCCATCCAACAGGAAGGACATCTGGGCTACAGAGAACAGGCATATGGATTGATCTGTGCCAGAATGGGCACTGCCAGCAACGAAAAACAGCTAAGGAGAAGGCAGAAGAGCATTAACTGGTTTGTTACTGTCTAAAGAGATTATACCCCAGAAAACTCAGGTTCTGCAGTTGTCTCTCCCTTACCCAGCACAGTAAGTACGGGAACACAGGCAATTTTTTGCCAATTGGTACAGATGGAAGGCTTGTGGTTCAGAGGGTCTTGATACATTCAGCACCAGTGAGCTCAGAAAACCTGAGGAAAGCAAAGCGGGGACATCCAGCACAGCGGGCTTGAGCTCGACTGCACTCAATCAAGAAGAATTAAGACAGTATTCCTAGCAGTTCAAGTTTTTCACTCTTCCCCTTTTGTCATTTTTTCCTTTTCTAAAAGGAAAAATTCTTAACTTAGAAAAAAAGAAGCCATTGTCCAACACTTAACACACTGCTACCCACTCTGCTAACACATGCCACCTCCTGCACCCTCCTGAGTATTTCACAATTCAGACAAGTGTCTGCTGGCAATCCCAGCACTCACAAAATAGTGAGTCAGACATTAAAATCTATCAGATTTTCAATACCATATACTAATGGATTTCTATTTTCCATTTGGACATGGATTTATTTTATTTCATTTCAGCAGTTAAGCTGCTTAGAAAACATACCTTTGAGTTCATTGCCTTAAATAAGAGATAGAAAACTGACCCACCGCTTGGTATCAAGTTTGGTCAGATCAGGAAAGGACCCATAAAACTCAATAAAAGTCATAGCAGTGGCCTGTGGTGGTCACCCAGTGTAAGGGGTGCTCGGTCACTCCTAGCAGCTGGGTAGCATCAGGTCTAACTTACAACCTTTTTGAGGTTGTACTGTGCTTGTGCCTCTTACCAAAGGACTTTCCTGACTATCTCAACATTAAGATAATGAAAAATTATATGTAGCCCATCAATTACTTATGCATTCTCTATTAATATTTCAATGTTTGTGTGCATAAATAAACCAAATTAATTAGAAATGAGAAATCTTTTTCTTCCCCTTAATATTTTCCTTTGGCACCTGCCCTACTTAGAGACCCTCACATATAGATCTCTATTTGTCTGCCATAAATCATTCAATGTGATGTTTCACCAAATAGAACAGCTTTCTCCTTACACCCAGTAACATCAAATACTCATGTTGAGAAATCAGCCATAGACTTTTGACTTGGCAGAGCTGCTAATACAGTACCCGAGCTTTTGCAGAGAAAATTCATCACTTCATCACCAGCACCCAAAGAAAAGCCGAAGAATTATTCTAGTTATACTAGATACCACACTGGGAAGCAGACACAAAGGTGTGGCTGTAGGACACTGGCACCAGCTTGGTATTTATGTACTTCTACCTGGTACCTGGCATCTTTCATATATACACAGCTCACCATTATCTTATTCTCAAAGTCATAATGCATAATCTCCCAGCAAAGAAAGAGCCAAATGAGTCATACAAGTGAAGGCATTAATGCTACTACCTTATCTCTGCACTAACTATATGCTTGGGTTTTTCTTTTTTTTATTCTCGAATAAAATTGTTTTTATTCTCTTACTTTATTTCTCTGCTCCCCCATGCTCAATTTTTTCTTCCCCTTTTTCTCTTTTTACTTCTTGTGTCTGTAATTACCAGTGCTCAATGCCTTCATACAGATCAGTATCTAGCCACGCATCGCACACTCACTGTGCTCTGTCACAGAATCACAGAACGGTCAGGGGTGGACGGGACCTTGGGAGATCATCCAGTCCAACCCCCAGCTAGAGCAGGGTCTCCTACCGCAGGTTGCACAGAGTCATATCCAGGCAGGTTTGAATGTCTCCAGAGAAGGAGACCCCACAGCCTCCTGGGCAGCCTGTGCCAGTGCTCTGTCACCTGCAAGGTGAAGCAGCTCTTCCTCGTATTCAGATGGAACTTCTTGTGTTGCAGTTTGTGCCTGTTGCCCCTTGTCCTGTCACTGGGCACCCCTGAAAGGAGCCTGGCCCTGTCCTCTTGACACTCACCCTTAAGATATTTGTAGATACTGATAAGAATGATAAGTCAAATTGATAAGGTTTGTTTGGACTCAGTACCTACTCCATAATTCTCCTTCACCCCAGGATTTCTATTTTGTCCCCCATAAGCCTAGTGGGAATTACTTTAGTGCTCTTCTCTAGGCTTTTCACACATCATGCTCTGGTCTGCTCCCATACAGTCTTCTGCACTGCAGAAACACACAGTTACTGTTGTTTCAGCATGAACTTCTATTCCTCTTCTATCTTCATTTTGATAAGCTTAGCCCCTGAGGGCCCTGTCCCAGTCCTTAGAAAGAACCTCCCTTGAGTTATCAGTAGCTGCTCCTTCCTATTTTCTTTTTCCCCAGCAGCTGAGTTTCTCTAACTCTTTCCTTTTAGCATCTTTGGTTATTCAGGTAGGAACAGGATTCTTTTCCTTCTTATTTCCTTTTATTTAAGCCCTTCAAGACACCCTAGAAGACCCCTTCTCTGGCAGCAGCAGTGAGGCTATCCCAAGGATGACCTCATACCACCAAGCACAATCCCCACAGTACCTGAATGGAGTTGACATAGCAGAGCAAGCAACAGTTCCATCCTCAGCAGACACAGGAAGGGAATGAGCCCGACCAGGCTAGAAACAGGAACCCCACAGCAGAGCAGTAAGCAAGCCCTGAGCTCAGCTGGAGCACCTGGGCCATGAGTAGGAGGCAGGAGATCCAGGTGAGGCTGCTCAGGGCAATTAAAGCCCATTAGTGCCCTCAGGGCCCTGACAATCTCCTCCCCATTTACAAAAGGGGTTTTTTTTGAAGTTGTTTCTGACAATGTTATTTATGATCAAGTACCGTACCCACTGCACAGTCACAGTATGAATGGCAGCAGCACCTCTGAGTTATGCAGCTTGGGAAGAATTAATTTTGAAATTACAACCATTGATCACCAGCTGCTATGTTTTCTATTGAAAATTTAATCAATAAAAGGTGGAAGTACAAAGTTTGATTAAATTGAGTCAATAAAGGCAAACATGAAGAGTTTCATTAAACTCTGTGCAAAAAGTGTCATTTTTGAGAATATTATCTTTTAGAAGGTTTGCCAAACAATTACTCTTTTTGACAACACATTTCAAAAGGTACATTACAAAAACTACAGTGCTTTATTGTACCACCCTTTGAAAAGAATATAAGTAGTATCCTCTGGTGAGCCTTCTGACTGAGAATAAGTAAATTACAAAGTATATAGGCTATCTTCATGAGCATTCAGCCTACAGAAATGTCTGTCCGTGTGTTTGTTTCTTTGTCTGTTTTCTTGCATAGGCTTTCACTGGGGCAACTGATTGAGGAGAGCCAGAGAAGCCAGCCTCTCTAGCTTGTTGGTTGTCAGTGTATTGGACTCTATAGCTCTGGACAATTGCTATTGAAAGAAATGAACTATCTCGCCTATCATTCCTTCTGGAAACGTATTAAATAATATCACCACTTCTAGAATATAACAGTTATTATTACAATTTTCATCAAAAAAAGAACTGTGAATCCACTACAAGGGGAAAAAGCATGCCTAAGTATTTCTCAAGCCTTAACTCTTTGTTGCTATTTGTTTTCCCTTTTTTCCTATTTGTCCCCCTACAATACCATTGCTTCTTTTTCCCTCTTTGTAAATGAACTCAGTCCAGTCCTGCTCAGTAATTCCATGGTTGTTGTCTTTCAGCCTGTTCCCACCAACTGCAAACTTCTCTCCCATGATTTTCCCCTTGTTTCCCCAAAGTGATACTTTTTTCCTAACCAACCTTCTGCAGAGTTCCCCTTCCTCCCCCTCACATCTCCTGCCTTCCCTCTCACTCATCTCCTCTTTTGCACCCCTGGAGAGAGATCAGCTCTGTCTGACATCTTTCCCATGAGAAAATCTATAGCAGTATGTATGATGTAAACTAGTTGTTAACTATATTTTTCTCCATTAGAAAGACTAAAAATAAAGACTAAAATCTTGTGAAGATGGGGCATACAGCTTTGTTTATCAGTAGAAATTATTTTTATCCCAAGAGGTTTGGTCATTCTTTGCAGAAAAATGCTCTGTAGTTCTCACATTCAGGATACGTCAGTATTTAATAACACTGCACAGGAATGAATCTGAGATTAAGTTTTAATGGTTCTCTGCAGATTGTAGCAGTTTCCAGCTAGAATAATTAGATAAATGGAGTTACTGAAGGGAAATGCAGAGTTTATGACTTTGCAGGAGAAAGATGTTTTTAAATTGTAAAGATTCATCTTAAAACTCTCCACTTTCACTTACTTCATTTTCTTTCCAAGTAATTTACATCCATGTAGTTTTGTATTCTGCCTATAAAACATTTCACTGATATTATGTCAGTTTTCTCTGAGTACAAATAAGGTGAGTGTGATGCACATTTATAACTCTGCCCTTTGTCTGAGTTAGAAAGATGAAATGTAAGGATCAAAAATCTGTGTAGAAAGCTATTGGATGTAACTACACTGGGTAACTAGTTAAAATTATTGTTCCCTTTTTAGGCACTTCATGGGAAAATTTGTAAGAAAAATAGGGTGTAAGTAGGATGTTTCTCTTATGGTGCTGAATTGTGCAGACATCAATGTGATTCACGATCAGTCACATAACTTTGAGTTCCCTTTTCTTCTCGCAATCACAGCTGCATCCCGCCCGAGACTGCAGCTTCTCCAAGACAGTGCATTAGGCAAGAGGTTATAAACAGAAGTCAGCAGAAGGGTTTCTTCTAACCTGTATCTCTGCAAAACTCCTGATTTGTTAAATCAAAAGGAAAAAAACAGAGCTGCCACTATCTCAAGGTATTTCTTAAAACATGCCCCTTCAAGATTTAGATTATTTGGCCATGAACATCAGTCTTAAGTGGGAAAGTAGAGATTTAAAAACAGAATTGGAGAGAAGCCATCTAAGGAAAAGAGGTCTGCCAGTTAAATCCAGAATATAGTTGACTAAGTATCATTAATGTCTTTATAGCCTTATGTTTAAACATCAATAGCCAGGGTTGCCTTTGTTCAAAAGTAAAAAACTGAGAAAGTTGCATAGGTGCCCTAATGTAAATTTTCAGAGTTCATTAAATATGAATGAGAAAGGCAGTGTCTGAAAAAAAACTTCTCAAGCATTATAGAAATTAATTTACTAGGATTTACACTGCCAGAACCGTAGAACATTGAAATTAACTGCCGCATGGATTATCCCAGTATAACTTCTTAAATGCTAATTCAGTTATGGCAACCTCAAAAAAACCCCCCAAAAATGCAAAATCTCATGGGCTTCATTTTTTTAGCTAGTTTCTCCAACTACTAGTAGACCTGTTATGCATGCTAACAATATTTGGTCCCTTGTAGGAAGCAAGGCTCTGGTATCCAGTGTGCAGGATTAAGCAATATAACTCAAATAAGGATCCCAAAGTTACTGAAGTTCCTCAATGTCTTTCAGAGACAACCCCCACACCCTTTAGCTTCTGAGGTGGTTCCAGTTTAATCCTCCACATTCCTCCAGAGAGAAAAAAATGCAAATTTGAAGCAGGCCATTTTCAGTGCATGGTCTAAATGACTATGGTTTGTTAAGAATCGTTAATTCCTGCTGTTGAAGGAGAATGAATTCTTGTGTTGTGACGAATGCTCTCCCCAAAGGGCTTGTGTGCAGTAAGGCACCGGCTCTCTGGGTGCCAGCATGCTGTCCCATGCAGCTGATAACCAGGACCCTGGTCACAGACACTTCCATTGCAGCACTATTGCAAGCTGCTGCTGTCCTCTCCCCTGCCTCTAGCCTCTGATTCCTGTCCCAGCCCACGCAAGTACAATTCGATGAGCCAGTTCAGGCTTATTTTTATCCTGGATCTGTTCCCCAGCCTCATTCACCAGGTGGTCCTGCAAACGGCTGTCCTGGCCGAGCACAGCAGCTAGAGCAAGGGGCGGGCTTGGGGGCACAGTGGCACTTCTGCCAGCACCGCTCCACTGCGCTGCAGCTGGCTGCCCAGAGCTGGGGGGAGGCTGATCCCCTTCAGATGTTCTTTGAGTTCCTGCTGCAGCTCCCTCTGCCTCAGAGGTGTTGCTGGCCGCTAGAGAGAAGGTAGCTTAAGACTCGGTAACCACTCAGCGCTGCAGTTGCCTGCCCGATGCTGGCAGCATCAGGCCCTATTTGGGCCCTTTCTCCCGTGGAAATGGGGTGGGAAGAGGCCAGAAGCAGAGACAGGAGCAGGTGCTATTGACTCCTACCGCTGCCAGGCTTCAACCTGACTTTCTGGGCTCTTACACAGGCAGTGCAGGCAGCAGCCCCTCCGTGCCCCCCTGCCCAGCGGTCACGGCTCGGATGACCTGCCTGCATCCGGAGCTGGTGCCACTGCCCTCAGTCTGCGCTGAGCCTCAGCCTGTCCTGCTCAGGAAGATCCCCTGTCTGTCTGTGCTGCGCTTGCCTGCTGGAGGAGACAGGCAGACAATGGACAGAGGAAAAGAATCATCCAGAGGAGAATGTGTGTGGATTTCAGACCACCTGCACATTCAGCGATGTACTGAAATATTTTTTAAAATGGCATTTACAGCCTTGCTAATTGTATTGTTTGAGTAACATGAAGTGAATCAATAATAATATGCCTGGTTTGTTTCATTTCCTTTTTTCTGTTCTTACTGACTGAAACTTTTCAGTATTAGAAAGAATTTTAACACTGAATATTCTTGTCCTTATTAGGTATTTTTAAAATAAATTAATAAATGTATTAGGACTACCAGAGCGTAAAATTCAAATCCACAAAATTTGTGCAACATGGTACTTCAAACATTGCTGTTGTACAATTCTGTGAACCAATAACATCAGAGACAAGCACGGTGAAGCCCATCAGCCCTCTGAGCATATGGTACCTGTTTATAGCCAAAAATGAGAAGATGCCAGTTGAATAGAGGAAACAGAAATAATGAACAATAACCCTTAGCAGATTTAAAAGGAAAGCCTGTTGAGCAGTCCACAATAGTTGTTACTCAACACTCATATATTATCAGAATATCTTTAGAATAGATACTTTGAATTCTTAGTTGCTTTTATTATGTCATTAATTAAACACAAGTTGCATACAAATGCCTGCAAGCATTCAATTGTATTGTTCTACATTAAGTGGCATCTATTTACGGTTACCAGCAAGCCAAGGGGTTTTTGACTGGCTCAGCTAGATTTTATTTTTGCAGCAAAATGCCAGCTCAAGCTGGAAACGTTACAAATAAAAACTAAAGAGCCTGGCTCACCACTGTACTATTTCCAAAATATACCAAGATAACAGTATGAGCTAGATCCCTGCCTTAGCTTCACATTCACAACCTGTATATTTATTCTGGCACTCCTAGAAGGTAAAACGGCTCTTTACAAGATTCAAAACATGCAAATGCCTAGATGGAGGGAGGGGCTCTAAGGAGATGACTCCATATCAGACATCTTAATAAAGCAGTCTCACCTTATTCCCCCAATTTATTACCACCTTTCCTGAGGTCCATTATGCATCATTAATATGGAAGTGGAAAGCAGCTGTTGGTGAAGTTATTTTTCCCTTGTGTTTGCCCGTGGGAGACTACTGGCATAGAGAGCATCCTTGGGTACCCATGGCAGATGGCTTTAAGCCATCCGAGCAACCAATCATCACTACAGCTCCCATGAGAAACGAGCTACTGCATGACGCAACGTGGTCTCTCCTCCCTGACTTTAGAAGAGGCACATTAGTTTTAGCATGTATCACTTCTGATGTACAGTTTCAGAGATGTTTGATGAATATAGGCAGTTCATAGGTCTCAGAAAAGTTTATATCCCACAGAAGGAAGGAAATTAAGTACTTGCACATCTCAGAAAACTGTTCCCAAGCCCATCTAAACAAGTGTTACAGAGATCAAGCATGCAGCTTGAGGACAATATTCTGAATAGTCCTCCTTCAACCTCTCTTCATTAGAGCTGAAACGAATAGTGAAAATAAGAAGATCACAAATATTTTGTTGGAAAGACATCAGGGAGCCTATTGGTTGTTATTTAACAGTCTGTTATTACGTAAGTTTGGCCTGTTTGCGTTCTTCAGCTCAATATTCAGGGATAATATTTCATTGACAGCAGTTTTTGCAGAAAGGAAATGCAGCTGTGGTATCAGTGGAAAATTACACAGACTAGATTTCATATTTCCACATGTAATATCTTTCCCTAAAACTACTATTACACCCAATAAAAGAAAACAACTGCTTTATTTTTAAACAATAACAGCCATTCAGTTTTAAACTTGGACTTCAGAATAACTTTTTCTCGTAAGAAACAACCCTTCTAAAATCAGACGAAAGAGTTTGAATTTTTACTATTTCCCCACAAAAATTTAAGCCAGAACAATATGACTTGAATACCTTTGATTAAAAACCCTAATTTTCTTGAAAAGAGATGTGCTCATGCCTATTCAGCCAGTAGAAAAGAAAGGATCAAAATCTATCAGATAAAAAATGTAACACATATCTCAAACCTAAAAGTTTAAAAGTTATTTTTTAGAATTCCCATGAATAGAAGTTCTTAAATGCAAACAACTTCCCATGAAGTTCCCAGACAGATTCATCACTTAAACACAGTTTCTTTCCTAAATTTTCCTTTTGCTAGCAAAATATGCTCAAGCCTTACAAAATTCACGTGGAGAAGTGGTGTGCAATTGTATGTCTTTGAACCTTTTACACTTACCAAACGAGGAGATGTGTATTTAATTTATGTTCTTGATTTTGAGAAATAATTTTTAAAGGCCTAAAATAGCAATGCCCCTGATTGACTTCTGCTTGAAAAATCTGTGAATCACTCTCATTTCCAAGATAAAAATAGAAAAGTAAAAAAAAAAAAATATCAAAAAATATCTCAGGAAATTCCAACTAGTGTCCAACTTGCTACCACAAGTAAAGGTGTAGGAAGAATTCTTTTCAGAGGTGGCAGCTTAGCACTACTAATGCATTACAGTCACTGTGACCACCAGTTCCTTTGCTCTAAAACCCGTTCACCGTAACTCAAACAATAACATAACATAACAGCACAGCATAGCATAGAATAACGTAATATTATGTACTATAAAAGTAAATATAGCATGATCAGCTCTAGCCCTAAATCTAGTTTTCAGTTAGATGCTACTCATTCATTTTGGCAACTCAACAGTATTACTGCCATGACTTCCATCTCCTGCTACAACTCACTGCTGCTGGAAGTAGAGCCAGCCATATCCCATGCGTCCACACCGCTGACTGGGGGGGATTTGTAGCTTGTGTCCCACAGCCCATTCACACTGGCAGGTGGGGCTCACCACACTCTGCCCTGCAATGTCAACATCCTACCTACTTTTTGCAGTCATTGCAGAAAAATCTGTGCTTTTGATGAATAACTTTATATCCACTTCAGGCGTGGACCTTTACATGAGATGCATGATTGCATAGAAGAAGAGCTAATTTCTTTCTGTCAACTGGATAATTTGTTGCTCCTAAACTGATTGTCTTATGGTGACATTATCCATCCACCATTAGATGTCAGCGCAAGGACAAGTGGCATCTATGTGCCCATTCATATATAATGCCCAGCGTAACATTGGTGTTTCCAATATACCAGGGTGACCTTTCTGAACACCGGTACGGCTTTGCTCAGGTTTTAGCACCTTTCTGCTCACTCTTGCTGTTCCAACAGGTACAGACAGTTTGAAGGGGTGTAGTTGATTTTTCCAGTGCCTTCTTTTTGAAATTTCTTTTACTTTTAGACTACTCAAAGCAAATAACAGTATGAAAAAAAGTATTTTTCTTTGGACAATTTTTGCAGAGTTTGTAAGTTGTAGACAACATAGAGTTTATACAAAACCTTTTCAGATTTTCTCCCTCAGGCACTTCAGATATATAAAACCAGTAGCCCAGAGCTCTGATTGCCATGGAGTACAACTGACAGTAGAACCCACCTGGCAACTCTCAAAAGTTTTGAAAACATCTTTCCATACCTCCCCTCTTCACCAGATATTAGGTCTAGATTAAAAAACAGTGCCTCTTCTCTTGAAAGATTATACATGATCCAAGAAAGGGATTTGACATCCGTCCAGAAAAGTAGATATTTCTATTTCCTTCATGAACTTGCAGCTGGCATTTACCATCACTCATCCCTTAATGCATGCAACAATTTGCAGTTTCTGCTGGGTATTATATTAATAAAATCTGCTCATCCACACCAAGATGTTACAATCAGTTATTGTCTAGTTATTTTTTAAATGAAAATCCAATTGTGCACAGAAGACACCTGAATTACAGTCTTAGCCTCAGATGTCCTCAGCAGATTAGCACAGAGTCCCAGTGAGCCCCGAGGCTGAATCCCAAAGGGTCAGACCAAAGGCTTCAGGCTGAATCATGGCCCCTGAGGAGCCCCTGGGGTTATAGTCATACTTTCAGTTTCAGGATGCTGAAAAAAGCACAAGGCAAGGGAACATTTACTGATCAAACCAGAATCCTGAACATCTAACTACTCTTAAGTCTTTTAAATAATATTCTTAAATTAATTTTTCCCTGAATCCAAATGGCAAATAGATTCTTTTCCTTTCTAGTGGCTCTGGCAGATTCACATCTGGCTGCATGTGTGTGAATTTGCCTGCAGTAAATGGAGTTTTACAGACTAGTCAAAAAGAGAAATTGTTCAACACATCAGCCGAAAGGGCTCAGTTTTGAATTACACAGCACAAGTAGACAGCTGCTGCTTCAGGAATGTAGGTGAGCTGCTTCGATAACACACCTCACTCCATGGATTGTAAAAGCCATTACTTTGCAGCAATAATAGTCAAAGAAAACAACAATAAAATCATGAACTATTAAGCAGGAAATTCTTTCAGTAGCATTGAAGTTGTTGTTTCTGCTACTTATAATGGCTGAAATAATTTCTGGTAACCCCAGTGGTTCCCTTATTTCTATTAGTTTTGCCTCTGTAACCATGTCCTCCCTCTGCCCTTTCCCCAGCTTTCTCTTTCAGAGCTTCTCGACAACAAAACCTCATTGGGGAAAACTAGTAGGTTTTGTTCATGGCAGTGCTATGCTTTTGCCTGCCATAGTTCCACTATTTTGAAAGAAATATCAGGCTGTGAAGTTCACCAGACCATGAAAGAGAAGATAAGCAAGTTCCATTTAAATTTCTACAGCCCTAATTTTGAGGTTTTATTGAAATATTTAACTGTATTTAAAAGTCTAAATTTTTGTCAGCCGTTACTTCACTCTCATGTGACAATAGGCATTGTAAACCATAAACTCCAAACAGAACAATATATTTTGCCCGGTTAATTTCTGAGAAATAGAAATGGTTACTTCTATATTTATTTCCCAGTTTAATGACTGCTCTGGCTTTATTGACCTACATTTCAGCTTGCAGACAAGTGTAGGGGAGTGCATTATCTCATGTGTGCTGTTTCATTGCAAAATTCAAACGCAGGTTTCACAAGGTGCACCTTATAGAAGCACACACAGTCCCTGCTCCCAGGACCCTGCCCATTCAAAAAGCCAACCATCAGGAGGGAATACTGAGCACAGAGAGTAAGTTCCATTCACCCAGGGCTGCACAAGCCAGCGGCAGAGACAGGAAAAGGACCACCTTTTCTACTACTGTATTCCTTATGCTAGACAGTATTCTTGGATTTTTATTTTCCTTTTTTTTTTTTTTCTATTCTATGATATAAACAAGAAAAGGTCAGTAGGCAGGGCCTGTAGTTAGAATCATGGAATCATTTAGGTTGAAAAAGACCTTTGAGATCATTAAGTCCAGCCGACAGTTGGTGCATGATGTGTGAAAGCAGACAGATTAAACTTTGCAATCCATAATCATCGTACCATGGCCTCCAGCAGGGCCCTTGGCTACCTCCTGCAAAGAACTCACCTTCTGCAAATATTGGAGGAGCCTCCTGATCCCTTTGCACTTAAACTACTTTGTCACTTTCCAAAATTGTCAATGGCAGGCAACAAATATCACACAGAGCGTGAATAAAATCATGGTATTAAATTAGATCGAAGTCCTACGCTCACAGAAGTTCTTTGGAAACCTTATTTTGTCCTATAACCCAACTAGCCTTATCTATACAAAGCTAAAAATGAGAAATGACAGCAATCAGCATTACTATCACTAACCCATTTTTGGTTCTAGCCTAAAGAGCCCAACCTAAATCTCACTGCAGACAATACAAATAAAAACATAGCAAATGATACAACCCTTGTGGTTAAGCATTGGCCATAATTCCTCCAGCTGCCCTCAGCCATTTCACACCCAGGGGACTAGCAGCCTGTTGAAGCACGTCATCTTTTATGGTCATGTTCCTACTAACTAGATATGTTTATCTAGCTAATTAAACCAGTTATCTGGTAATTCTCAGAAATAAGTATTATTCAGCATGCACAGGGATTGCAAAGGAGGCTGTGCTTTTGAGATGCAGGTTACAGGTCCATAACTAAAGTCACTACAGGCTTCATTATATTTCAAATATGTTCTTTGTTAAACAACGACTGACTCTTGGGAAGCTGCAGAATTCAAATTCATGCAGTTGCTGAAGGTGCTTCTCTGTGAGACAGATCAGTCAGCCAAGAAAGGGATGCAGGGACCAAGCGTGTGGTTTATAGCACAGAGAAGCTAAAAAACCCTGCAAGTCTGCTGTGCTCCGGGGAGGAACCGTTCTGATGTTACCTTTGAGAAACACAGTTGTGCCCACTCTTTGGCAGAGCATGGCAAGGACTCTGGTACAAATTATAAAACAACCATACGGCTTGAGCGTACTTTTGACATCCTCAAAATCAGTGAGTCTAAAAACTTGTCTTGGAAAACAAGCTAGTTTCATGCAAGAAAATGAGTTAAAATATTGATTTAGGACCTCGGTAAAGACTCTTATAATTTGTACTATAAATAAACTGAACAATAAAATCCACAATTCAAGGAAAAACTCGGCTATAAGAAGTAATAAAGTAAAAATAATGACCAGCTCATCAGCTTAAAACAAGCAATGTTCAGAAATTAAAATGGTGACTGTAAGGTAAAAAGCATGACTGATTTTCAGCTACATGTGGCTGTGCCCAGGCAACATTTGCCATTTAATGTTTGTTCTGAAGAAACAACACAGAAATCTTAAGTCTTTTTGATTTAGAAAATTCAGTCATACTGAGATGTGAGATTCCTTATATCTTTGTGAAACCTTTCCCTTGGCTTTATTATCTTAAATACTTGATGCAACTTGGTTTAAAACTCTTAGTTTCTTTTTCCTGGAAGGGCAGGTCAGCTAACAAACAGGAATTCAAGGCAGTATTTGCTACAGATCCAGGCATGCACATACTATCCTTTTAATCAACGCCTTATTTTCATCTCTGAGGTGAGGTACTGGCATAAAAAGGTTTTACTACTGGCTGGGGAAGGAAGGGTGATTTCATATATGTAATTTCCTATTTGAATTTCCCAGTATGACCTTTACGAGTAAGAATCCAGTGGTCCTCTCTCAACTGCAACTCACTCGTGGACCTTCACATCCCCTTCCCCAGAGCACCTGCCTAACCTGCTATTCCCCAACCTGCTGCACAGGTAATCGTTCATACCCAAGTCCAACTCTTCTTATTTGCTCTTACAGGATTGTGAACCAGTTCTCCCACTTCACATTAAACCTTCTTCACATAAGCCCTCATATCAATATCACCTGCAGATGTAAAGAACAGACTCTTTTTAGCTCAGGCCACTAATGAGAACATTGAGTAGTACCTGGGCAGCCCGCCTGGGAGCTCGCAGGTTACTGCCTTTCCATTCTGACAGTCAATCATTTACAACTGTTCTCTGAGACTCATTTCACAATAAGTTTTGATCCCATCTAACTTTATTGTTATCAAACTGTATTTCTCTATCCTGCTTACAAGAAGTCACAGGAGACAACATCAAAAAACTTAGGTCGAGGTATGTGACATCTCCTGTCTTCTTGCTATAGTAGAAAGTTAAACAGGTTTGAAGAACAATTGCTCTGGGAATATCTATGTTGACTTTTACTTGAGTTCTTATTGAATTTCATGTGCTTTGCAAACAGTTAATCTGTTCCCCTGTTCAAATAAAATATTTTGTAAACATCTGGGAACACTACAGAGCTAAGCACTGAATCACCTCAATTTTTATCCTGTGTGTTAGGAAACACGACTGACATGGACTCCGAAGTCATGAAATACTAGAACTTGAAAACAACAGCTTTGCAGGTGCAGTCTGACACCCACCTCCTCCAGTCAGAGAGAACTTAAATTCTTTAACTTTCCAATACAATATTTTCAATAATGAATCTTCTTGCCATTGCTGTTAATTCCCCCCATTCATACCTTTCATATTTTCACACAGTAATCCTCTCAGCCTCCCTTAGAATATTAGCAGTTTTCTTAGCTGTGAAGAATAGGAAACCCACAAAATCTTTGTTTCATTATAATCAAATAAATGTCAGCTTCCAAAACCAGGTTGTAGCTAGATCTGTTAATATAATTCTTACCATAGTAAACCACTATGAGTTTGCTATCAAAAAAAAAAAAAAGTTTTACTGTTGTCTGTTCTAATGCAAATTTCACTGGGCTCGAGTTCTTCATGTGGCAGGATTATGTCATTCACAGGTACGCCTGGAGTATTAACAAACCCAATCATTCAAAAAGCCACAGGCTAGTATTAAAAGTCACAGTATTCAGGCCAAGTAGATAATACAGAATCATACCAATATTGATGTTCTTGACATCAAGAAAGATTAGATCCAATTGTTATAGTTACAGAGGAGAGGAACAGTGGCAACCAGAAGAAAGGAGATCCTAACTTATCTGAACAGCAAAACTGGCAAAGTGAAAGCTCAGAAGGCGACAGCAGCCAGAGATAAATACTGGCATAGGAACAAAGGACTATAATCTAGTCCTTTAGATCGGACACCTGAAATAGTTTTACAACCAGTAGGATTGTATGGCTGTGAAAAGAAGGAACAGCTTAGGATGGAGCTTGAGAAACTAATTAATTGTGAGTGAGATGTGCCAAGCACACCTGTAAAAGCAGGGGACTAATGCTAGGAACAGAAACACATATGTCACATCCAATTCTTTCCTTAGGATGTATACTTGGCCTCCATTTATTTACACAAGCTTAAGATCCAGAATGGTAAAAGTTTGTTATGAAAGAAAGGTGGTATTAATTTATTTTTGTTGACAACTTAAGCCAAATTCCCAGGAATAGGATTGCAGGTCATTAACTTCACTGAGTTCACAACAAATGCAAACGATGCTTTTTATGCTGAAATAATATACTTGACATCAGTTGAATATACTAGTTGCAACCAAACAGCTACATGCCTGAACTCACTTTTTGCATACAACTGTATTTATATCATATTTATATCACCTTTATTTATATCATACTTAATTTGATTTGACAGTTATATCATTTGCTAATATTTTTACACTACAGCTACCACTGTGCTCTGCCTTTGCTCATTATGTTTAACATCTTTTATAAAATATTCACTACACACAAACAGCATTACTCAGCACACACAGGGTCTTACCTTACAGCAGAAATTAAATACAAAAAATTGCTTCAGAACAGATTAAGTGATGAAGAGGAAGCCACAGTAATAAAAACTTGAACAACAAGCTCATTCTTTATGTAAACTGTTTCAGAGGTATTTGTTTTCTAAATATATATATAAAAAAACACTAATGGAGATCAGATAAATTGGTTACAGTCTTAAAAGCAAAATTTTGACAGTTGTCTTTAAATACACATGTGCACACATGCATATTGTACATCACCTTTGCAAAGACATCACAGACATATTCTGCTCGTTCACTTGCTCGTTCCAACAGCAATATTAGGAACATTAATCCTACCATGCTTTTAAATAACACTTTCAACTCCAGCAAAATGTAATGTATCACTGTGTGAATAGGAGGCAGAATATGTAGTGCTCTTGAGTATATTTTTCTCTGTGGTACAAATTATAACTCTGGAATAAAAGTCCAGTCCTCAGATGCTATAGGGAGGAGAGGAACTAAGAACCTGCATCAACAGAATTTCTTCATAAAAATTACTAAAACGAATTGCATAAAATGTTTCTTTGGGACACATCCAAGCAGCTGGTTTGCTAATGAACAGGAACCAGAGTCAAGCATAGCCCTCAGAGACGTACAATCAACCTCAACAGGTGTATTTCCCTGAAATCAGATTTCTGGCTTCTTTTTATGAGAAATAAGAAAAATTTCAATCAAAGAATAAAATTAGAGAAAATAACATTTCTTTCAGGAGTATCCTCCATGTAAAGAGCTAGCATTACACTTAGCAGACTGATGCTTAAAAACAATTACCATGCAAGTTTAAAACTTTCTTTTCTAGCCATTTGCAATTATTCTTTCTCAGCCGTAATCAATGGAGTATAATTGAAGGCTACCAAATGTTGTTTGAGATTTTGCCATGATTTAAAAAAAAAAAAAAAGTTACTGTCCAGTTTTTGTATTAGTGTGACTTAAAGGCTTGAAGGATTTGAACAAGGCTGTATCGCCAATTACTATAAAGAGATGCACCTACGAAATACATCAGCTCATTTCTGAAATCTCCAGGTGCCTGGGAGGTGGAAAAGAAATACCACTATTTAATATATGAACTAAAGCAAGCACACTATTCAAGTGTGACCTCCTTCATGTACCAGCGAATGCAGCGAAACATGGGAGATACAGCCAGAAGTGGGAATCTTGTCTAAGGGAAGACTGGAGCTGGAAACACCCTGCGGTAAAACACAAAATTGAAACATCATCCTAATTTTATGACTAATGTCAGGAGAAAAAAAAAGGTTGTTTACATATACATGTATTTATATGCATATTTTTGTATATACAAATATACATTTTTGAGGAAAAGAGGATCCTGGAGTTTTGCTCACATCACGTTTTAAGTACTACAGAAGGGAAGACAAGCAGTATGCTAGCTGAGAAGTTTCTGCCTGATGAAGCGCTGACAGGCAGGCTGTGCGAGCACACACCCTCCTTCCGCTCAAGTGCTTTGAAGGAACATTGGTGAGTGTCAGCTGAAGGGTGAAAGCTGCTCTTTTTAAGTGAAATATTTTCATATTTATCCTGCCTATTTGCCCAGGATGCTTTAAAGGGGTAAATAACACCTTTCTCACTACACACACTTTTTCCTCACTGCCTAGAGGGTCGACTGTGGTGCAGCTACACCCAGATCAACAGGGAGGGCAATATCCCTGCGCACATCCAGCCCTGTCCAGAGGGGCATGCCAAGCCCCTGCCCGCGCCCCCCCCCCCCCCCCCCCCGCAGCCCTGTACTGAGGCTGACCTCAGTTCAAAGGCTTCTCTCCAAGGGATATTCTGCATTTCCAGGGCATCTGTTTTCACAGAGCTTCTGTTTCTGTAATATATCCAGAGTATATAGGGTAGGTTTTCAATGGGATTTGAGCTGCTAATGCTCTTAGACTCCCTGGAAAATTCCAGTCCGATGTCTTGACATTTACAAAATTGATTTCATGCCATGACCGTTTTAAAGCCCAGGGTCTTGGGATTTTTTCTTTTTTTTCTTTCATCTTTTTTTCCTCAGGAAAAACATGATATACGCTAAACTAGCAGAATCACCGTCGTGCAGTTTGCCTCGTTACAGTTTGCCGGAGCGGCTGGAGCAGACCGTGTACCCTGGAATGCTGTATCCAAGAGGAAGAGAGCCAGGAGCCAAGGGGAATTTTACCATCCACTATTAAAACTTCCTAAAAGCTATCAATTCAGTAGATTAGATTAGTGCCACTAAGCCCATCTTTTTCTACAAAAATGAAATCTGTGCTAAGTGAGTATGGCACCTTTGTTTTGAAAAAAACATTTACTCTCCTGTGTGTTTGTTGAGACTTGTGGACCATAAAAACAGACAGTAACTTGAAGCATTGTACTGAAATGGTCTTTTAGAACATTTAATACAAATGCACACAGATGTACCCAGCTCAGATTGCACTCTGCTAATTATCAGCTTTTTTCCAGAAATTTGCAGATGGTGGAAACTATCCTTGTATTTTTTACATCTCACCTATTTGCCTAGGATGCTGATATGAAGTAAATAACATCTTTTACGACATTATCACTATCCTTGCAACAAAATCTTTAATCAACTTTTATTAATTAAGCAAGGGACTAAATTTTCTGCCTAGTAACATTACTTCAAAGTCTGTGACCAAAAAACCCATGATGACTTAAAAGATCAGAGTAAAAGCTATTAACTAACAAATACCATTTAAAATTTCCATAGGAAGCCTCTTATGGTAGGAAGTGCAAGACTCATTTTGCTGTTGCTGGAGTTTCTGCTTTTTTTGTCCAGGGCCGATTTTTAAATCTTAGCACGTCTGGTCATGAGGGACATATCTTAGTGGAGACAAACTAGAAAGGTTTTGGAATTGAATGCTATACATTGGACGCATGCTGAGGATGGTAGCTGATGCCCAGATGAATTTCAATAAACCTTCCTATGAGACAAGCTTTCCTAGATACTAACATCACTCATAGCCTGGGTTCTTCCTTACAGATAGTTAATTGATCAGGCTTGCATAGAATGATATGCTTGATAGCGATCCTCCAACTTACTATTTCAAGCAGGTTTAAGAGTAAGCGGTATTCGATGACACATTTAAGTAAATTCAAATAGTTTTTACATACTTGATCTCTAAATAATTAAGTACTTTTTAATCACTTCTTTCACATATCATAAATCAATGTCCTGATTACTAAAATGTCTGATCAGGGTATTTTCTGCACCTTTAAAATTTCTTAATGGACACAATGAGACAACTGACAGAGCCAACCAGATTTTGAGTTTGAGTGTGTTGATCACCATTGTCTACTTGAAACGCAGTACTTAAAGCTGTTAAAGTTCTTGTTTGGTTACTTACAGACTAGAACCTTCATACCAAAGGTTATCATTATAGATGTAGTACAAAACATCTCTACCCTTAGTTAGCTCTATTATAACAATCAATAAATAAACTGGATATGCTAATCTTCTCATTATTTGTTATTCATCTTATGCCAGCTATGTCTTTATATGGGAATACTCAACTTTAATGGCTCTCCAGCATTTTGTCACATGGGATTTAGCCTCACATTTTATTTGTGCCATAGGCAATTCAAAATACGTCCTTTCCCCCAGACAGTCTAGCCGGAATTGGTTCTATAGCTTTATATCCCCTCTTTAAATTCACTCTACCTGACATTTCATTGTCGTTTACTATAGCTACCACAGGAAAATACCCTCCCTGGAACATGCTCTGAAATGTATATTATTTTATACCTTTTCATTAAAAACTGATGGTAGATCTAGTGTAACATGGTATCCAACCATAACATATGCACCACGGTAGTCATTTGTATTCCAAAAATATCCAGCAATATTACATTTTTCAATAGAGACATTCCAAAGCTAGAAGACATACTCTGTTAAACTACCTGATCAGCTCTTTCTCTTCTGAGATAAAAAGCTGTGTTCCCTTAGTGTGCAGAATCTCCTGTGAATGAAATCCAAATCTAACTGATCCTCTTCTGATTCTGGGCACATGAGTTAAAAGGAAGTCTTCACAACTGTCTCTAGTCTGCTTTGACCCCATCCTGAGCCCCAGTCTTATAGATACCGGGACACACACGGGTGGAGATAACAAATCCTGATCCACTGACACTAATGTTAAGATTCACTTTTTCACAGGATCACAATCTGTAATATGGAGGTTCTGCAGGACAGAAAGTAATTTTGCTAGGATATTGTTCTTTCAAAGTACTTCTGCATCTTTCTCAATTGACTTCTCACTCTCAGGAGGGCATCCCACTACCTCAACTCGACTCCATGCCTGTTCTATTTTAACCTCCCTTCTTTAGGGTATTCTATATCGTACTGAATTACCTTGATCTGCAAAAATTTTGTAATGAAGACAGGCTTACAACAGACAAAAAGAACCTGTACTGCACAAAGCTACCTAATCCTACGTCTTCCCACACAATGTACCGTCACCTCTGCCACAAACAGTCAGGCTCCCTCCTTTCAGGTCGTTTGTATCTCACCACCATTTGCTTTGTGGCTGACCGAATTTAGCTGTCTGAAACTACCATGTTTGAAAAATTGGCTCCAGAAAGAAAACATTTCAGTACACAGTAATGTTTTGAATTTCATTTTGGTCCATTAAAATGGTTAGAAAAGGGACATTTAAAATATCATTAATGAAATCACAGATACGCCATACAAAAAGTAAAATGAAGCCCCTTAATTAGATATTAGATTAACAACTCTTAATAAACTTATATAAAGTTAGTCAATCAATGCTATTCTCTCCCAGTATCCCCAGAGCAATTAAAATTCAGTGCTCAGTAAGATCCATTTAATGATTTGGTAAGGTCTCTTTTGGAACCACATGCACAGTGTTAGTGTCAGAACATTCTATGTACGTTATACAGGATGCCTACTACAGCAGGTTTGTGGGTCCTTCAAACCAAATGGCTCACCAAGAGACCCACCAATTAATTCTCAGATGTTAATAGGAGGTAAGTCCAATGGTTTTGAGATCACTTTTTATAAATGACATCATGTGAACAAGATCATTAGAATATTCCTCAACTGTACGATCAGTCTGATGGTATGGATGTTGTGAGAAGTGTGGTTGTGAAAGCTAATATAAGAATGGCTTTTCTTTGCATGCAGATACATTCTCAGAGGTCACAGGACTGCAACATGTTATTTTTCAATTCTTTACTGAAAGAGGATGGAATAATTCACAAACATGCTTATTTTATCTGTCCCTCCAGCAGCTGCTGTATGTGTACAGCAATTACTTTTCAATATTAAAGTGCTTACAGCAGAATTCATCAGTACACATTGGTCCTTTTTAAAGCAGGTTTGAAGATAAAAAGCTCTTGAAATGGATGGAAAGGAATAATTAAAAACAAACCTAAAGTAGTTTTAGAAAAATAATTTTTAACAACTTTATTCTTGACAGGATACATACTTGCATATAGTCATTTGCTGTGACTGGATGACTGATTATATTTTGTAATTTTGTTTATATTCATTTACTTCCTATTATAAGAAGTACTTGGCAATTATTTAAAAAAAAAAAAAAAAGTAGGCTTTATGTGAAAACATCTTATCTGTCAGTTCAGCTCACAGGAAGCCTGTGAAGTTCTATGGTGGTCTGTGATGAAGGAACACATTTTTAACAGCCCAAAGTCAAAAGATGTTACGGCAAAGGAAGACTGAACCTAGACTTTAAAATCTGTTCTTCCCTCTCAAGAGGCCAGAACTACCAGGAAATTTGCTCCCTAACAAAATAATTTGAAAAACAGTGAAGCACTTGACAGTCAAAATCATACTTGAATCTGCCATTGGGAAAGATGCTGGATGCATAATTAGTATTGTCCATGCCCCAGCACCACTGCATCTCCTTCATTTCAGTTGTAGGGAAGGAAGGGTGCCATGGTTATGAAGAACATTTATTTACCACTGAAAATGATGACTCTGAACTGAAAAATCAAGGTAGGAACTTACAAATACTTCAACTCCCTCCATAGTAATATAGAGCTGTTTGGTTTTAGGGTTGTTGTTGGGGTTCTGTTTTCTCTTTAAGCAGCGTAGTGGATGTTATCTGAAGGCTTTCTACAGCTCTGAAGGTCTGCCTTATTAAAGAGTGAGGTCTGTGGAGAACACATTGCATCCCAGAATCTAATGGCTTCTAAATCCAAGGGAAG
The DNA here is from genome assembly GCF_023634155.1 of Falco peregrinus. Lineage (NCBI taxonomy): Eukaryota > Metazoa > Chordata > Aves > Falconiformes > Falconidae > Falco > Falco peregrinus. The sequence continues at coordinate 72,710,387 of NC_073725.1, read as the reverse complement.
AAAGAGTCATTGGCTATTTCCTATCAATAAATCATGCTGAAATATTTCAGCATTTAGTCTAAGCTCAAAAGATAAACACAAATGGTGATTTGCTGATGCCTGACCCAAGACTCAAGCCACAGAAAGTAATTAAGAACTTTTGGTTCTGCAAAATGAGCTGGAAAAATTATCTAGATAACCACACATAATCATTTTGTGCTTTGTCAGGCTCATTTGAATAGTACTTTCATAAAATCAGCAATTTCCAAAGGACTGGTTGTCTTAGTCTAGAATTAACTGAAAAATTACTTTAGTCTAATGCCTATAGCTTAATTTAAGTAGGAATGCACTTCAGGTCTATCAGTTGAGAAAAGAGAACATAAAGCAGGTGCAAAAGTATTAGACAGTGAGTCTATAGCAAATTGATTCACAGTTTTGAAACCACAGGAAAACCGTCCCTTTTGTAAACAGATACGCCATCCAAACTGTCACCAAAGAAGACATTTTAAAGAGCAAAGATCTAAGATTGCTGTGCACACAGCTAGAATTCCTTCATCAGAGCAGCAATATAAAACCCAGTATACTGTAGTTTGAATGTGCACAGTCACAAAAAACAAACCACAGCCCAGAGATAATTTCCATTACATTCAAATCACTCTAACAGAGATATAAATTAAAACACATTTTGGAAGCTCCCAGAAATGATAGAACCTTTTCCTCCCTGTCTCACATAAAAGTGCAGTCAAACTCTGCTATGAATCTTTATATTTTTCCTATACTTAGTTGAGTTCCTCTACTCAAAAAAAGATGGCCATTTAACTTCAGAAAAGATCCCACCATTTGTCCCTTCTATTTAAAATAAATGTTTTAGGACAAGGACGTTTTTCTCTGGTCTGTGAACAATGCCTAGCATAACAGACTCAAGATCTCCACTGAGATCATGAAAGTATTAGGTAAGAAATGCTAACACCACATTGAGTGGGTTAGTGCACAAGCCATACAGGCAGTAATAGTTTATATGACCTTCTCTTCTGCTGATACTGTTAGCTCAGTTCTTGCCCTTCTCTTTCCTGTAGGGAACTTCAGAAGCTATTCATCTCCAACAAGTTAAAAAACCTTGAGCTTCACTCAAATGCATCAGGGGATCTGTGAAAGTTTGCCACAGATTATGTGTTGATGTAGGCACCGTTACTTCGAGGGTACATTATTGATAAAAGCTAAATATTTCATCTTCGCTGTCTCTAAACAAAACTGCCATTTACTTAACATGAGACTGAAAATTCAACCTTTTCAATATTATAACAAGGAAACATGCTCGTAGTGCCTCTCATGAAGAAAACAGACACCATGGCTCCTCTGCAGCTGCAGCAAAGTCACAGTGTTCGCTCAGAAAGGGCTCTGGAAATCCAGAGGGGTGCCCAGCAGCTCTGCCTTGCATCACGCTCAGCACACTGTCTGGGGTACACCCAAGCTGGAGGAGGAACAGCTTCAGTTCTACATTTCTATCACTTATAGGTTAAGTCCAACCCATCCTATTAGCCGCATGCAGGTGTTTCTGAGTGTGTTTGTGCTTTAATTATTCATAACATCAGCTTCATATTTTATGGATTATTCTGCATCAGTTCTGGTACTTGCCTCATGCATTATACATGCACCTGAATCTGTTCTGATGGTAGGCATAAAAGACACAAAACATGGCTCTCACCTGTATGCTTCTGAATGGAAAAGAGCATTTCTGACCCTAAGCCTGAATTGCATCCCAAATGTGTCCTCCTTTGTCCCATAACTGCACATCCTCCAATGAACAAAATGCAGATTATTTTTTTCTTTTCTCCCTCACACCAGACAACCCTAATTTTAGTCTTTGGTTAATGTCAGCTTATAATGAAACTATTTCCCTTATAAAATGCACTTTTTTTCTGAGTGCTGGTTCAGAAGTACTGTCTGCTAAAAATCCTAACAAAGACCTTCTTAAAAATAATATATCTGAATGAACCAAAGGCATCAAGTTGAAAGCCTCAAAACACAGGCATAGTACATCGCTGTTTTACCCTAACAAGCGTCAGGGAAGACAAGGGGATGCACTGGTCTGATCATGCTAATACAGCTTACTGTTTAAAAGATGTGACAAATTATTCATAAGTTGGAGTAGAAATGCAAGTGAAAGTTATTGGGTTGTTTGGGTTTTTTGTTGGTTTTTTTTTTTTTAATTGCTAACTGTTTTATTGTGCCTCGTTACTAATGCTACATTCCTTTTTCAATGTAACTAAACAACAGACCTTCTTTCCCACAGGGCCCTAAATTTTCAAAAATCCAAGACATTTTTCAAAGTCATCTTAGCCAAGGAGGAAAATATTTTATGGCACAAGTAATACTCAGGTTGGATGGAGGAGACACTGGAGCAGAAGGACATGGGCTGGCAGCTCAGGCTGGTGCCCAGGGAAGGGCCATGCCACCGCCTCTCACCTGGCTCCAGGGAATGGCTCTAACCTCCCCCAGCCACACAGGAGGTCCTTTTCTTTTTCATTGAGAGATAACTTTCCAGTAAATTTGCCAAGACAGCTTTAGCAAAGGACAACCCAGGAAAGAGTTCTTCAATCACACAGAAATATTTTAAGAAAAACATAGCAAAATTATGTAAATAGATTTAAATAGCAGCTTCCTGCATTCTTGGGAATTGTTTTGCCTCCTACACCCAGAGCATGAGTTCTGAGCATGGAGAAGAGTCTGATGTTAATTATAACGAATCGACATCATCCCTTGATCCAAGCAGACACTAATCAGCATCCTGCATTCAAAATACTATGGGCATTCAACACAGAGAGCACACTGTTTGATTTGGGGTGTTATTCTTCCCCCTTGCCTTCAGCAGGACTGTTAGCTGCCTGCAGTGAGGTGCCTGATGGGTTTTCTCCACTATCCTGGCTGATGTCCAGAGACTTTGAAAAGAATATAACTGTTGTATGTGTCTGCAAACCAGAAAGAAATTATGTCACCCAGCAAATTTCAGATGTTATTTTTAATCCAGTTTAAATAAACTAAAACTACTTTACCTGCCTTCTCTACTCATACGCTTCCCTATTTGTCAGGTTGAAATGAACCTGGTTTCATTACGTTTTGATGATGACAGATGATGATGAAACATGGTTTCATCAAATGATCATTTTTTTTCCCAAATCACACTTAGGAGACAAAAAAAAAAATAAAAAATCTGTGCTTTTACTCATAGCAGACTTGACTGAATACCCTCCTTTATTCCCTTGCCAGAGCACAGCTGTGTGCTGTCACCCTTCCGTTAGCTAATGTGCACAGTCTTGCTCGAAAGGTACCGGTCTCCACCAAAGACAGCAGCTCTTTTATCTGCACAGCCACAGCTCGAGCTCACTGTCAGCAACACCACAAGACACAGCCCGGTTTTCAAGCCTTCTGAGGCAGCGGTGGTCTTCTCTTACTTAACCTTTTTTTTTCCATTCCTGTGTTCTGCAGTGTTCAAATATCTTCCCCCCCCCCCCAGTTTTGAGCTGCCAATTCCTATTTTTAGCTGTAATCTTCCCTTCTATCACTTTGCACTGTGCTTTGTCAGGCTTCTTAACATTCACCAACCCAGCCAACTTTGTGTCTAACCCACCCCCACCCCCCAATGGCCACTGTACTCTCATTAGACAACCTCACCATGTGGAGGAGGTCCACTGCACAGACAATTTGATACAGACTTCATCATTTTGGCAGGCCTGTTTTAAAACACATCCATACCTTTTCAGCAGAAGTTTTAGAAGAACTGGGCAGATCTGTGCATAAACCCAAAGGTAAACACATTTGTATTTTGCATGGTAAGTTTTGATACTTGTTTGCAAGTAGGGAAAGGTTTCTAAGCAGAGAGTTTTAGGGAGAACACGACCTCTTCTAGATGGCGAAATCTAGGATCCTTCCAAATAAACCTTCTCCAGAGTGTATGAATTGGATATTTTCTCCTCAAATTTTCTAATGGCTGAGAAAAGCGCTATGTGCCAGCAGATAACTGAGAATTACATTGACAAAAATAACACCTAAGGAAACAACTTATGCTGTTTCATCTTTTAAATCCAAACAGTTCCCATAACACACAGATACAGAAGTAAGACTTGTGAAAAACAAGCATTTTTCTTTTGAGAAGTTCATCTCACCCAGTGATTGTTTATGGCCAGGCTCAGCAGAGTACTTGCATACACAAGCTTCTTAATTATTCAGCAACATTTTCATAAGTTGTCTTTTAACTCCTGCTAACCTGTCCAGGAGAAACCCTTCAATAAAAAGGAGGTAGTTAAGGAAAGGTACCTGTGACTCACCCATCACTTTAAAAGGGCCATATTGATTTTCTTTTAGCAAAGCTAACATGCAGGAAAAACTTGCGCTTGACTTACTTCTTTTCTACAACCATCCTCTTTCCTCAGTCCCTCATTAGAGGGTAAATCTTCATTTATATAATTGTGAGGTAACAATGGTATCTGCAGCACCAATTATGACATTTAAATTAACTGGCCAAATCTTCCCAATCCTGTTTTTAACCTAATTAGTATATTTTGAGGTTTGAGCTGTATACTCATTACCATAGAAATGTGTCTATACAGTGAACTTCCAAAGTGTGTTGAAGTGAATGCAAAGACTGTCATAGAGCTCAGTAATTTAGAGTAGATACTTTACATCTTGTATCAGAAGTATCAGGCACCTACCTTTCCACATAACATGAACTCGTCCTCAGCCCTTCTGTCCAACTAAGATATGGCGAGGAGTAAATATCCTACATTTAAATTTGTAGAGCACTTTATCTCTAAAATGCTTTGCAGGCATTAACCGCATAATCATTAAATATTGATATTTGCATGATTAATGCTTTGTTGTTACATTATATGAGAAGAAAGATACAAATGTTGGGAGAAGTAATCTGCCTTGGAAGCAAGCCATGAATTTGTGCATAGTAACTGTAAAACTTGTGTTTCAGATATTCTCCTATTAAAATTCTGGCTGTTTTAGAAATAGACCTGTGGATGTAGTGATCCTGGTGCAATATCCTCAATTGCATTTCATCCTGTATCAATATTTTCACTGAAATTAAAGCATTATGCCTAGGAAGGACTATTTCCCACAACAAGCATTCTTTGAGGATTTATGCAGCACTAAGTCTGATGGATGCCAGGTCAGCATCCTGGTTTGAGGATTTTATGGCCCCCATCTGCAACACATCTGTAATGTTTCCTTTTGTGGACAGTAAAGGGAAAGGAGAACAACTGCTAACGAGATATTTTCCTTCTCTCTGAGTTTAGTCATTTCTTGCACGATCTATTTTGTGATGTTAGACAGATTTTTTTTTTTTTGTCCATGGCTTACAGAGGGGAAAAATATACATATCAAAAATATTCTGTTTGACTAATAAGTTCTTCTTTGTTGCTTAAAAAAAGACACCACTTAGCTGCACCAAGTAGGCAAAGTGTAAAGAGCAGATTCAGGTTTATAATTTAGTACAACTTTGACAGAGTTATACTAATTTACCACAACTGAGGATAGAATCCCAGAGGGTCTCCTTGTTATTTATTTCTTTATTACACATTTTGGCTAGGGCAGAAGTTCCTGCTTTTTATTAATACAGTCCCTGCAAGAGTTACACAGAGCTAACAAATGAAACCCAAGAAGATTCTTTCCAATCTAGTTGACCTGCTTTATCCAGCTTCTTTCCTCTCCTCCTAATATTCCTCCTAAGAATCAGCATATGAAGAGCCCATTTCAGCTAATCACCACTTGAAGAGAAGCAATTGACAAGATTTTTTTTTTTTAATTTAGTTTTTTAAAACTCCTTGGAAAAATCATTAATTGTGAAATACAAGTAATTGTGCTGGTATTTTTAATACTTGGCAAGAAAGAAAATTGTTCCCTCTTCTTCTCAATGACTTTATAATAGATTTTGAAACTAGCAAGAACTGCAGAATACGGGAAAGTGAAGAAAAAATACAAACGTAAAGATTATTTAGGCACCAGGTCATTGGATGTTCCTATCAGAAGTGACTAGGACTTCTTGCTACACTTAATCTGGAGATAGCTTGCTGCCTTACCCAACCCAGAGATTGCTCTCCTCTGGGGAAGCTCAAAGGTGTCTGGCTTAGCTCTGGGGCTGCGCAAACGGCAAGCCACAGTTCTCAGGAGCCCTGTTGCATGAGAAATCCTTGTCACAACACAATAAATACAGCATTTACATTTTTTCTAAAATGAACTCCCATGCTTTGTTTTTATGCATCATCCCTAAGCATACCCTCCAAATTCTGGATTGAGGTAAATAGACACGTTTTTATGATAACAATAAACCATAAAAACATGGCACAGCTAGTAGAGGACTAGACACAGCCAATAAAATAATCCAGGAGAAGGATGGTAGCCAAGGTATACTGACTGCGACATATTAGCTAACATTACAAGTAAGCTCAGGAGGTGTGGGTTAGGTGAGTGGGCCGTGGGGTGGGCTGAGCACTGGCTGAATGGCAGAGCTCAGAGGGCTGTGATCAGCGGCGCAGGGTCTGGCTGGAGGCCTGTAGCGCGTGGTGTTCCCCAGGGGTCAGTCCCGGGCCCAATCCTGTTCAACACACTCATCAGTGACCTGGAGGAAGGACCGGGTGTACCCCCGGCAAGTTTGAAATTCTGTGCAACCTGCGGTAGGAGACCCTGCTCTAGCGGGGGGTTGGACTGGATGATCTCCCAAGGTCCCATCCACCCCTGACCATTCTGTGATTCTGTGATATTGTTCTTTAAATACCCTCTGATGTAAAATTTTTAATCTTTTTTCCTTTTCCTCTTAGCTTTGGGTATGCAGGATGGCAAGTGGCTTATGAGCAAACTACAAGCTTCCACGCACTGCTGGAGAGGTTTTAGCTGGTGTAACTAACAGGGGTTTAAAGAGCAATAACAAAGTATCTGCTCTGTGCTGTAAGGAGGTGCAGTAAACATGCCTGGCAAGCTGAAAGTCCAGTGAGTAACTTTCCTGTTTCCCCAAGCACTATAAAGTAGAAACTAGTGTTTAAGATTTATTTCAAGTCAGAATAGAAACGTTGCTCATCCACACCAAGCAGTTGAACAGAATGAATTTGGGATTACGTTGGAAGAGCAATCCAGATACATAATATTCTTTGAGACACACAACAAATTAATAGCCTGTCTCCACTGACTCTTAGGTCAATGCAGGCTGTTGAATGCATTCTCTCTACTTGTGTCTTTTCAGGGCAGCAGAAAACTTGCAATGATTTATATATATATATATATTTCTGTATTATTTTTAAGTAACACACAGGTTTTTCAGTCTCCACCATCATACATGGAAACCTTACTCTGAACAAAGGCTATTATCTGTACCAGCTCTGCCAGCATGATTTGGTCCTGTGATGACACCCGATGGGAACTGGCCTAGATTGTATTTACAAACACTCATAACAGTTTTGCATTTGATAAGGAGATTTCTAAATGCAAACCAACATCCCAATAGTGACAAGCTAGTTATATACCCAGGGCATTCTGAAGGACACGGAGCAATGCTTCTCTACCGTGCAACCACCAGCAGCACCGTTCAAACAACTATCATTATCATTCTTATTCAGAGCCACAGCATCAATTTCCGAATAAAACATAAGCCATTATAGCTTGCTACAATCTTGGCACGACTAGATTGTGCTGATGTTATTTTTGGCATGATAACGAGGGCCAAGGACAGCTGTAGCACAATCCTGATATTGCTGATATTGGTGACAGGACACTAATCTGCTGGAATGTGAGATGGAAGCAGCCTTTGCTACCCACAAGCAAAAAGAACATAAAGGCCCATCCTATTGTATATTTGGGGTGGGGAGGTGGGGGTGGGTGTTGGCAGGACCAGTGTAATCAAATATGTATATTATACTGTAACAGTTTAACAAAAATACAGGATTTCTAAGAATCGCCTTAGAAGGCTTATGCCAGACTCTTGTAGATGCTCCTGGGAGAAAGACTAGTCAGCAGCACGCTCACACTGACACACTGTAAAGCGCTGCAGCCAGCAAAGGGTTAGTAAGACCCTGTTCACCATACGTTCAGGTTGAAATAGCCTGTAAAAGGAACGGGAATCTGTGTTTTATGGGAAATTGTACTCTGCAAAGCCGAGGTGACAGCAATGCTAGACAAACGTGTATATTCTTTAACCTTCTGTGGGAACTGCAGCTTGAAGCACCATTTCTCTGCCTAGAGAGAAGTGCAAGAGAAGCAAGTACCAGTTTGTTGAACCTTGGTGTTGAAAGATTCCTTTATGCCCCCCTAGAAGGCATTTTCTCAGAACCCTACACAGGTCAAGGCTGCTGAACATATTTTTCTAATCCATCCCTGGTATATAAATCATGTAAATCATCCCTAGAGCTCATAGAATTAAGACTACAATAGATGGTAGGACAAAAATGCCAGTAACACCGCATTAGCTACACAAGGAATAGTGTCTAAAATATGCCTTATATTAATAGCAATAAGCTCTCCTTAAAATCGAGTTCTAACCTTTCAGAGGCTTGATTTGATCTACAGCAATTAGTATTCATTCATTAAAATTCATTATTTACAAATATGCATGTTATGAAAGCAAGAAAGTTGTGCACATAAACCAGAATAAAATATTTTATTTTGCATTGCATTAGTTATCTGTGTTTGACTTTATATTACAACTTTATTCTGTTGTCCTGTTTAAGCGTAGTGTTAACATAATTTTTGCAGCACACCATATAATCAGACATCACAGCTGTGGGAATCTGTTACATTGCTACAGATTTACCCTGTGGCTCTCCACAAAGACTTGGGAGTGTAATGCCAGGATTTGTTCTACCCAGACACTCTGACAAAAATGATACTCCTGTGACATGCAAACCTAATAAAGAGATTTTAGTAAAAAGATTATTTACTTATGTATTTATTTTGACTTGGATCAAAACATTGCTTTGGGACCCAAATATTTTTAACAATTATTTTAAATCTGGACATGACTTTTAGGCTTTGCTATGAAGAAATGAAACCTGGATAGTAACTTTTACATTTTGCTATCTCAAAAAAGCCCTCAACCACAATTTCCCTAGAGAAATATTGGTTGGAGGAAAAATATCCTAATTTCCTTAAAATTATTAAGAACAATTGACATTTTTACTATCTCCAGTGATTATGTAAAATTTTTTAAATCAAGTTTTATCTGGTTGCAACAGCTTGGGTGTTTTATTTACTCTCTAAACAGCATTTTAAACTGTATTCCATGTTCTATCATCCTTTTAGAATTTATAGAATTTTAAACACTATTTAAAAAAAATATATTCACAGCTTCTTTATATTTGACCTCTACTATAGTGTTTACTGCTTGCTGAAAATAAAAAAGTAACATCAAATAAAGGTGAGCTAAACCACTAATATTTAACGTTTCTCATAAGCCAGCTTGAGATGAACACCTCCTACTGCAGGCAGGGTAAACCAGTACATCATTAGGACCTCGTTTTGAAGAATTTTGGTGTTTAATCTTTAAATTTCTTTAATTTAATTATCTTTAAATGTTTATATGTGCCAAACAATTATCCTATCAAATGAAGGTGCTTTCACACAGCTCAAGTATAAGTAACAGTGGTAGGCTTTTCATATTTTTATACAGTTGGAATAATTTATTTTAGTAGCTATTCAACAGGAAAGAAACACTTCATGCTGCCATTTCCAACATCCTTAAAGTATTATTTTTAAAACCACCTAAAGAACTCAAAAGCGGGGGCACAATTCTCTGTTGATTACATTTTATGAGTTGTTATAAATTTTTTATAGAAAGGAATTGCTTGCTATTAAATACTCCAGGGTTTTAAAATTATTTCTATAGAGCTATTTTTAATTTATACACACACACACACAAAAATAGCTACATTAAAGGACGCAGCAAAGTCACCCAACTGAAAGTTAGCACATGCCAGAATTAGAGAGGCCCAAGAAATTTTCCCTCTATCTGTTTCTGTGTGCAACTCCTCTACTCCAAGTAGCACTGCAAACACGGGATGCCATTGTGGGGTTAGAGACTGATTCTGAAATGTTTGATTGATTCTGAAATTCAGGTTCAGTGGGCAACCATAGATCTAGCGATTTCTAACTTCTGAGGATATGACGACAAATCCATTGGCTCTCAATTTACACTACAGGGTGGGGGTGGGGATGGGGGGTGGTTAAGTGAGAAATTAACAAACAGTCAGATCATAGTATTACAATTATATTTCCTCAGCCTTTTCCTCCAGTTCAGCTGTCCCCACTGTCACTGGAGGATCTCGCAGGTGTCAGACCGGTGGGGCCATGTACACTGGGCAGAAGCATACGGCTGGGACAAGAGTCCAGCAGCTCCCCTCAGACTGGCATTGCCTTGCCGGGGCTGTGCTGCATGCTTTACGTAGCGTGCATTGTTACTGGGCCACTTCGGCTAAATTAAGTTTTAGCTCTTCAGAGCGTTTCACATTCATATATTTAAATTAGACTAGATACCATAATTTTCTTGGGGAATACAGGAATGTGGAAGAGAAACAGCAACTTGTAATAGCTTATAACCCAGTTAACTGGAATACACAGGAGAAGGAACTGTGGCTTTTCTGTAAACCCAGGGGCTTCCAGTTAAATATCAAACACCTTCTATGAAAGTCAAAGACTTTAGACATAGTTTATAAAAATTCTACAGAGTGGTCTCTACTGGAAAAGGGCTGGACAACCTCTGTCAGCAGGATGTTTTATGCAGGTATTAACTTAACTCCGAAAAACTTCTGAGCAAGTTTCTACATGCCACACCAACTGTTCCATGCTCTTGCAGAAGGAACAAAAAAGTCTGGACTGTGAAAATCAACTACATGAGAACCATCTCCAGCTGAATTCCTCTACATGCAGAGCATGCCAAGACCTGGCACAACAGAGAGGTCATGATTATCATGTGCCATGACTGCAGCTGATGTGCTCCACACCAAGGAAGAGCACAGTGCAGCCAGGAGAAAAGAGAAGTCAGACCCTGATCATTACGAATAGGGGCATGTATAAGATTAAGATGCATTAAAAAAATAGCCTTCTTCCTCCATCTTTCCTTCTTTTGCCTTTGCTGTTCTAATTTATGATGTTCTGCAAAAGACAAAAGCACAGAACTCAGTACACTGGCACCACGCCTAGAAAGGTGACATATTGCACATATATTTTTCATACATTTTCAAAAATATCCGTGTGATGGGGTTTTTGCATGAATAACTGTACGTGTTTGGCAGAGCAACACCCTTCCCTTTATCCTGGGCAACTACACAAGGACATTCTGCTTTCAGTTTCTGCTGAAACTTCCCACAGAAAGAGACTCTAGAAAAGCATCCCTTGCTCAGAGCAGCTCCAAACTATTCTTGTAACTGTCAGCAAGAGCTTGAAGAGAAGCGGTGGGAATGTGTTGCTTTATAATAGATTGGGACCAGATACGAAGCAAAAAGCAAGTACAGATTCCAGGGTATGGCTCAAATCACAGACAGAGCCATCAAACAATGCAGTCCGTGGATACAGAGTTCTTTATCTGAGAATTAATTTATCCTTATTCCTAACCTGCCTTGATAAGTTTGCATTAAAAAAAAAAAAAAAAAAAAAGGCCTTTCTTGAATAATAGATGCCTCCAATCTCTATCCCCCAGATACAATATTTTTAAACAAGTGAAGTAAAATCCACCTGGACTTGAACTCGTAACATGAATCTAACTTTAAAATGCGTCTGTGCAATCTTTTTCACAGCTCTGTATTTGTCCTATCTGTACTCAAGTTGTCTGAACACCTGCCAGGCTTCATTCAAAGGCGTGCTTCAGGGCAGCTTTGTGAGCTTGTTCCGGTGTGGTGCTGACAGGTCACTGCATCCTCATGGAACTCCCCCTCCGAGCTGGCCAGGATACAGCGGGTCTCTGCAAGATGCTGCAGACAGGCTGAACCCTCATCACACAGATGCTTGGTTAACGACTCATGGGAAGGTGTGAAAAGCTCATTTATTCAACACAGTAATTCAGACCTTAGATTTTAACCTGTCATTTTGATGTAGTGTGTACAAAAAGTAAGTAAAAAAGTCCAGGACTGGACACAGGCATTCAGAAAACTCTAAGACTCAAGTTTCTGTTCTTTAAAAGTCTGAAAACACATTATCCTGGAAGCAGGTTGTCTAAAGATTTCTTTTTTCAGTCCTCCTTCAGTTCACACTTCAGATGCTAAAGATCTATATATATCCCTCTTATGTTTTGTTTAAGAGCCAAGATTGATATTGTTAAGGATATTGCCCTCTAATCTGATGGTGAAACTGAAAGCTGCCACTAAGGTGCCTGAAGCAGAAAACAAAATTAGTGTTGTAGTAGATTTCGTGAAGCCTTAGTGGAGTAAAGATTTAAGTCCATGTAATGCCACTGGCTTTTTCCCCAGTGCCCAGGATTTTTTTCCATAAATGCATTAGATTTGAAAATTCTTGTATTAAACTATTAAGAACTAGTGCAATTTCCTTGTCAATGTTTAGCTTTATGAGCCAAGTTGTAGTTCAACCACAGCGCAATACCTGCAGGTAGAAGACATAGCAGACATAAAAATACTGCTTGTGTCTCTTCTGCTATCCAATAAGATATTTTTTCCTGCTAATCATTGGAATTATTCTTCAAATTCAGCCTAGAAGCCTGTACCTCCAGATTTTTGTGGGTGTGCAAATCCCTTTTCATTGATTACAGATATTCCTACCAGGGTCAGCTAGTTTTGGACCACACAGTACAGACCTCAGCAGATACAGCCTGAAGCAAGTGAAAGACAGTCAGTGACTTTTAGCAGCTCTGGATTGTACCATTCACAAGCAATAAGGAAGAAGAAAGGTGCAGGACAGTGATCTGCAAGGTTTGAATGCTCCTATAGCTTGAGCACCAGCAGAGACAGCTCAGCATACACTCCTGAAGCTCCAAACCCCATCACTCTTTCCATCCTAGAACCAGGTATTCACCCCCAAGTTCTGCTTATCCCACTAGACAGTTCCGTCCCAGGCAAGGAGACCAATTCAAACAGCAGGTGCTCAACATGTTTTCAGGAGAAAGTACCTGCCTGGTTTTCTTCCCCTTCAGAGCCCCTTGTACAGACCCGGGAAGGAGACTAAGGAGCAGGAGGGTTTTAGTTACAGAGATGCACAGAGATAAAGCAAAGGTAATGTTTCCTTCCCATGTGAAGATGCTTCACATTTTCACATTTGCTCATACTGAATTTCACCTGCCATTTTATTGCCCAGTCAGTTTAATTTGCTTTAACCTCATAAGCCAGGTCCTGTATACCAGAATCTGTACACCTGTTATAATTCTTGGTATGATGCTGGATAACTTAAGCCTGAGGGGAAAAATAAAAACAATTTTTTAAAGTGTCTCTTTTCCAAGACAGCTTTTCCAAAGCACACGTGAGAATGATGGATAATATATAGGCTAATCTAAACCTGCTGTATCCAGTATCAAGGTCAAAGTGCTAAGGAACCAGCCCACAGCAAAAAATACTGCTCTGAGTTTTATTTACTGTGACATCATAGTTACTCTATCAGTTATATCTTGCTATACATATTTACTGTGCAGTTTTTCTATTGTTTTATCTTCTGCATACTGATAGCTGTTTCCATAGCCATTAAAGGTCAATATTAATTTTAAAAGCAATATTATATGAAACCACGCACACAACATGAAGTAAATATATTATGTCACCCATACAGCTCTGGATTTTAAACTCTTGGTAACAAAACCAATTTATTCTTTTCCCCTTAAACCAGCACCTTTGGGGTCGCTATAGCAATCACTTTTTTTTGGTGGTGTTTTTGCTTTCTGTTGCAGCACTGACAAAGCCAGGGAAGTGCATAATGATGAAAAATATAAATTAGGGCAAATATCACTTTCTTATTTTCTTTGGCATGCATCTCTTTTGGAATGAGTCTGTATTGTAGAGTTTTCAGTCTATTTCAGCAGCATCATACAGGTCTCTGAACTCCCTGCCTTCCAGGAAGTAATTAATTTTCCTGAGTTGGCATGCAGGGGTTGTTAGAGGAGCCCACCACACAGCAAACAGAAGAAGGAATATTATGTCAAACTAACAACAACAAAAAAAAATCGATCACAACTTGTGTCTAAAGAAGACTAACTCAAGACCTGAAAGGCAGATTTCAGGTCTCTCTCTGTGTGTATATATATATGGATTGTTGGGCTTCTCTTCCCCTTGCTCAAAACACTGTATTAAAATAGCTACTTGCATGGACCAGCTGAAGCCAAATCAGCCAAACCAATTACTATCGAGTGAGGCAAGAGCCAGTCTTTGGTGAAGTATGAGAAAAATAGTGGAATAAGTGGACAGTGATGGGCAGAGAGCCAGCCTTAAGTTTTTTTGTTTGCGGCTTTTTTACTAGAGATGAGTGAAAACAGTCTCTGTTCATGGATTCACTACGAACACCATCTGGTCATGCAGGTTTTTGTATGTAATTAATTAAGCACCTTAGATCCATTGTATCTTCATCCGAGTGGTACACCACAATTTTAAAGGATCAGTACTATAATCACTGAGGAAATGAATATTTACACCTTCGTATTCAGTTTTACTTTTTACTTTCCAGCACTGATACTGCTAATCATATACATTTAGGTAGTTCACATTTGAAAAAAATGGCTTCAAAGATGAAACCACAGACTTGGAAAATCTTAAGAAAATAAAACAGAAATTCAGAAATGTCTTGTGCTGACAGGTGACTATTATTACTATTAATGAGAGAATAGGGGGGGGGGAAAGTACATCCTATATCAGCCCTGGACTATATCTCTATTAGTCACCTTCTATAGTCCTAAAAGATTCAGGGCAGGATGCAGAGATACTGAGAGTCATATTGGTCATAAAAATGTGACAAAAATTAGTGCATCCACAGTAACTTCCTCAGTTCCCCGTGCCTGTGACAGCACATCCACCTCTGAATATATGACACATGAGAAATCACAATAGATTAAGGTCACTAAAAACATGGGCAGAGTTGGTGATATCATCGGAGAAATGATAAGCTGGTTCTAACAAAAGCATTTCTCCCTTCACCTCCTGCAGCAAGCAGGATGCCTAATGGAGATGAAGATGACAATTGAGTGGGGAAGAACAAAAACCTCTATCAACAAGAGCAGAAGATCTGGTAAAGTTCAATTAGAATTTTTCAGTGATATGTCTTTGTTCCTGAGAAATTTTGCAATATCTGTCTTTCTATCTCAAGAGAGAACAACAAAGACACTAATTTTCCTGGTATATTAACAACAATTTTCATATCCGGCTTATTACCAGTGTTTGTTATTCTTATCTGGCTTGCACAATATAGGTTTATATACAAACAAATGTAAGGAGCAGCCACATTTTGTAGTAACTGGTTTGATGATCTTCACAGTTTGTTTTGTTTTTCTGTAAGGAGGAACATACGGCACTAAGAAAATAAGTGCACCATTAAAAACATCCTATGCATAATAAAAGCAGTGATTTTAACTCATTCTGACAATTGAAAATCCTATTAGATCATGTATAGCTGAAAATGCCCATTTCAAACAGTTCATTGTTCCAGAAGTAAATAAAGCAGCTTTCATTCTCCTCTCATGGCAATTTTCACAGATATAATTCTTCTTACTTAATTGAAGTTATTCCTGATTTATATTGATGCGAGTGCATGAGATGCTGGCTCTATTATACTTACAAGGCAAATTTCCTGACTGGGTGACACTCTACCATTACTGTTCACACTGAATACAGTGTATTAGTAACCTCGATGACTTCAATATATGATTGACTCATATTTCAAGTTTAAGATTCAAGTCTTAAAACTTCAAGCTTTTAAATGTCAAGAACAGCAACTGAATGCTGGGACAGAAATGTTTCAACAGATGCAAGATACATTTGAGATATATATATGTGTATGTGTGCATATGTAAATTACATGCTAAGGCACCAACATACAGTTCTCCAAACTGCTCTGTTGTGTTCATTGGTCTTGCAGGTCTGGTAGAGCCCACTGTGAACTTTGATAAAGGGCTTCTGCATTTCCAGATCAGTGGAGACCTCTCTTCAAAACATGTGTTATCAGTTATAGGACTGAATCAAAGGTAGAAACAGAACCACCAAACAGATCTCCTGTCACACCTTCTGTGACCACCTGGGGATTATCGCAAAACAAAACAAACAAAAAAAAAAAACCACCACACACAAAAACCAAAAAGCGCCCAACTGTTGTGGGTTGTGGTTTTGGCTTTTTTTAAGACATATGGCACAGTATAAGAGTATACATTTCCCAGTGCAACACGAAGCTCTCTGAATCATGCTTATGTTTTCCGTACAAAAAAAAATAAGAAAACAAAAAGCTGATTACGCCTCTGTCATCTATAGTCAAGTAAGCAAGTCCTCTGGTAAGAGATACCAGCTGCTCTAGATGTTTTGAACAAGATCTTCCTGAGAAGCAAAGAGGAAATGAGACAGGCCTTGGCTGTGAAGAGAGACACAGGGCTTTGAGTTGCAGGCTCTGTTGCTAAGAGGAACAAATGTTTCTTTCCATCATGCCAAGTATGAAAAAGTTTGAAAAAACCAGAAAAAATACAAAGCCCTAAAATACCCTATTTAAGCAGTTCAAAGAAGTATTTCTATTAGTCTTAGATTTACGTTTCAGGATTTTGGGTTTAATTTAGGAACCTTACTGTCAGGTGAGTCTACAGCTCTAGAATAGGCCAAGACAAACCAGAGCCCTCCACAGAGGTAATGATGACACAATAATAGAGGGAGAGCAGGCTGGAGCATTACTGCGTTTCCCTTCCTCCTCTGGAACATTTCCATCAGGGAAACCTCATACTGCTTTTGCTTTTATGCTTTTCATCTTTTGTAGGCAGAAAACCAGGCACAGCTATGTGCAGGAGAAAATGGCACTGAGATGTATCATGCTTGATTTGTTGATGCTGCCATGGAATTAGATTTCCATTTGCTGTTGTTCACATCTGACTTGTTTGTCAAAAAAAATGAAGGGCTATCATTCTCTTAAAATAATAGTCTGTTTAATAAGAGGCAGTGGTGTAATTTTATTTGCTTTTTTAAAAATATAGCAATAGCTACATTTGCCTATACTAGCATAGAATTTGTAATGATTAAAACCCCTTTTTCACATACTCAATTCCCAGTGAAGTCATCAAGGGCAGAACTGAGTTCCAAGGACAGGTGGTGATACCCCAGAATTTCTAGTTTGGAGGCTTCTGTTTTTCCTTATACTTCTTAATCTTCTAAAGGAGAAAAGAAAACCCACAATCCTGGAATAAGGCAATAGGGAGGACTCACATGAATGACCTAGAAGTCTCTTAAGTCCCTCGGTTTATATTCTTCTGTAAATAAATGTGAGGCACATTCTGCTTTTTCTGGCTTGTCTTCTGTCAGTAAATACATCATCCCAGTCCCCACCAGCACTCTGGCTAGAGCAAAATTCTCTTTTCACATAATCAGTTTTCATTTTTCTCCATTAAACATCAAGACTACAATGTCGTATCCCATCTTGAGAATTGCCAGGAGCCGATCCCCCCCTTCCCCTATGTGATATGCATACAGCCCTTGGGAGGGGCTCTGCAAAGCACGGCACGCACATCGCTACACTCTTTCCAGTGATACTGAGCACTAATATATGTGAAATTGTAGTTCATTCAGTTCATTCTACACTCAGCGTAGTTTTTAAAGTGTATTTCTAGTTGAAGAACAAAGGATTAGACTACTAGGCTTTCTGCTCTTGTGAGCTAAATGCGTTTTGGCTGTGAACCCCAAACTGACATTTGCCTGTGTCCCACAAACGCGATGTATTTGTCAAGATGGGCACCAGATTGTATTTTGATAGCTACCGTGTCAGTGGAATACTCTCAGCCAAAAATATGGGAGTCTGGCAGCTTGTTTTTCCTGTGTCCAGTTCACAGTATCATCAGTTAGCATTTACCCATAAATCTCAAACTTTGATAACGTATTTTGAAAGCAGAAATACCAGATTTTGAGTAGTTGAACTAGCACAGAAGCAGTATTCTGGACTGTAAGGCAGGCACAGAGTGAGCCGTTAAGCCAGAATGACCAGACAGTATTGAAACTGTTTTATCCGATGAGGGTCTCTTGGGCTGGGTATTCCTGTGTGTTGAGCTGGATGCAGATTAATTTAAACACATTACATTAAGGAAATACCTTAACTTAAGACACTAATCCAGCAAATGGATTTAAGAAGCACACATAAATGGGCTAGGTCAATTTTTGTCAAATTTCCCAAAAGTGAAATTAGGCAAAAGGAAACATTAGGATTGTGAAATTAGGCAAAAAGAAGATTGTTATAAATGGCTCTCAAAACTTTTCACAGAGGACTAGCTATCACAAAGGCTGGGAAGTTTCCGGTTAGAAGATCTAGAGCAAAGCAAAACAAATTGCAGTGAAGCCTTGAGATGATGCTGTTTTCCTCATTAAGGTCCTCTGGTGATGGAATAACAGCGACTCTTCCTGCAATTTGTCACCATGTTCATATGGTAATGGCAGCCTCCTGATCCCTCTTATAACCATGTGCCAAAGGTTTACCATGAGCCATCAGTTATGGAAGTGATCAAATTAAAAAAAAAAAAAACAAAACACAACAACAAAGCAAAAAGCAGAGAAGCCCCTTTAGGTTTACTTTTACATTTTTCCTTCATTCATTCTCACTACTGATGTGTATGGTATCCTCCAGAGTAAGGCTGCTATCTGTTAGTTCCCAATGTCTTAATTAGAGAAAGTATTATATTGAGGTATCCAGAAAAAAATATTCAAAAAATTAAGGATAAAACCAAAGAAAACAAAGTGGTTTATTAAAATGGATATTCATTCATTATTTATGATGGTTAGAAATTGTATTTACCACTTCTGGGTGAGATTTTAAGTGATGTAGGAAAAGGCAGCAATGTCAGTTGGAACCTAATGGCAAATTTACAAATGGCAAAAATAACATTCTGCTCTTTATCATCTTTCCTAGCCTGAGAAATCCTGCAGTTATCTACAGTAAAATAAACTGCAATTGAAGAACAGAAATAATTTCAATTTTTCCCCAAATATTCCTGTTCTTGTCTGAAAGTTCAAGCAAAGGCCAAAGTTATCAGGGATCCAGGAATATGTATCCACTTATTTATGAAGCTCAGTGCATGTTTCATAGAATTCTTGAAATAAACATACACATAAAGTGGGGCTTACCTACAAGAATGGAATATGAAAAATAGTATGGCACTAACCAAAGCAGCCACACGTACTCGACATTTTTGCAGTATTAATTACAGTAACAAGAGCATTTCCCCTGCATCAGAGGGCACCAGCCTGCGCCTTTTGATCTGCTTGTGCCTATTCGCAGCTGCCGGGCAGCTCCCGTGCCAGGAGCACTCTGCATGGTGACCGGCTGGCAGCAGGGCTGGACTGACACGGTGCCTCCTGCTTAATATATAGTCTCCACAGAAAAGAAAATGATGCAGAAGGACTTATATTAGCAGGATCTATTAAGAATTAGCTTTCTTACCCTTATACCCAACCTAACCTCGCATGAAGCAGCTGGTGCCCTGACAAGTTGCCACCTTTTCCGGCCTATGAGTTTCCCTGTATTTCTGCTTCAGCTGAACGTGTGAAATGCAGAGCTCTTCCTCGGCAGGTTACAATGGCCAAACCCATTTCACACCGCATGCCCTGCCCAAGCAAACGGCAATCCCAATCCAAAAAAACCAAGCAGTGCTGACTCATAACATACAACACAAACAGATAAAAAAGCCAACAAGCTAAAGCTGTATAATGTTGTGTCAGCTTAGTACTGGTAAGGCAGATCAGACTCTTTTTGATTCAGTATCTCTAATCCAAGCCAGCAAGCACAGATGTCGTCTAATACGTCAGTGAATCAGACTTTGCAGTTCCTTCTCCGGGAGGCTGACACACGGCACCCCAGGGAAGAGTCTAAAAGAAGTAACTGTAAACTTTTATACACTACCACATTAAATGGCATCTGTGCTTCCTGGCTGGGCTTGTTTATTTATTTATTTATTACAGTATCCTAATGTTTGCAAAACTATGTGCTAAAGGAAATGCTTTTCTTTTAATCTAATTGAACCTAAATATCACAGCTGCAGTTGGAATTGGCAAAATTTGGCTAATTTCAATATTAAAGCTGCCATTTGTTTGTATTCCTACAGCTTCATTTTCTGTTACTTGTTTATCTCAGAAAATTCAGCACTCACTTTTTCACAGAACATTTTATTTGCATTGTCTGGCTTTGGTTGTTTTGCATCATGGATGCAGCACAATTTAAAACTGAGAATTTCAAGAGTACTCTGGAGTCAAGGGCAATGGAGGATTCTCAGTCTTAGTAGTTATGGGTCTACCTGTGCTCTGCTGCCACTACTGCTTTCACTACTACATTTTTCAGCTCAAAATGATATATCGTTAAAGCAGAATAAGTTTTCAGGCCTTTAAAGGCAGCATTCAAAGCAGAAGTCACTTAGCCAAGGCGTCCTTGGGAGTACAGCTGTGGAAAGGCAATGTATCTTGTACTGTCCCATTGATCATTGTGCCTCTTCAATGGAATTGAGACAGGTGATGTGCATGAATATCACAGTAATGTTGCAGAGATTTTTCTCTTATTCCTTTTAGGCAACATCTCAAAGATACTACCATCTGTTGTGGTTTAACCCCAGCTAGCAAGTAAGTACCATGCAGCTACCCACTCACTTACACCCCCACCCCACCCCACTCCATGCCAGACGGATGGGAAGGAGAATCAGGAAAAAGGTAAAACTAGAGGGCTGAGATAAGAACAATTTAATAATTGAAATAAAATAATAACAAAAATAACAATTGTAATGAAAGTGAGGGAGAAGGGGGAGAGGAATAAAATCCAAAGGGAAGGGTGGCAAAAGACAAGCGACGCACAGCACAGCTGCCCACCGCCCGCTGACCCACACCCAGCCAGTCCCCGAGCAGCGATCGGCAGGCCCTGGCCAGCTCCCTATAATTTATATATTGAGCATGATGTCATATGGTATGCAACAGCCTTTTGGCTGGTTCAGGTCAGCTGTCCCGGCCATGCCCCCTCCCAACTTCTTGTGCCCTTCCAGCCTTCTCACTGACAGGGCCTGAGAAAGTCCTTGAGTTCGTATTAACATACCTAGCAACAACTAAAACCATCAGTGCGCTATTAACATTATTCTAACACCAAATCCAAACCACAGCACTGCACCAGGTACTAATAAGAAAATTAACTCTATCCCAGCTGAAATCAGGACACCATCAATTTACAATCATGTAAATTGAACAATACTAGAGTAATTCTTTGTCACTACTATGAAGTATCTTTGTGCCAGCAGTGACTTCAGTGGTACTTCAAAATTCCACTTTCAAGCATGCAGAGTGATTCTGTTTCTGTAAACAGAGGTTTTTATAACATGTAGCAAGAAATACATGACAAGAAGTGACATCACTTCCCGAACTACTACATGAAAGGACAAGTGGTCTGAAGATTACGACATCAATTATTCATGTAGCACCAATATTATTTCCGAATTCTCTGTAGTACTCTGTGAATGATACCAGTAACAGTGCCATGTGTTGTTTTAAATTGTTACTCCGTTATCATCCTCCTCCATTATCATCTGGACATTCCAAATGAAATTAGACATTAGGCTGATATGTACTGTACAAGCACAGAAAAAAAAAAACATCATTTCCTAAGGAGCTAAGAGAGGATACCAAAGTATGGCAAAAGCAAAATTGCTCACCCAAGCTGGCAGAGTTGAAGCCAAATGCTGGTCTTTAAATCATACTATCTGCTAAATATCCTGCAGCGCTTCCCATTTACCCCAAGGTAGCACCTTCATGCTGCATGTTTCCATTTTACAAGTGACCTGACCTCTAAGATGCACCAAAGCACAGCAAATTACATTATTTTGAAATTTGTTTTCGCTCTAAACTAGTGGCTTTTTAAATCAAAATTTCCTGCTTTATTTTTTTTTTTAACTGCTCTCAAATGATTTTTTTATTTCTTCCTGGTTACTTTTAAGTCAGATCAGTGCCTTTGAAATAGTGTGTATGCATTAATGTTTAAATTATGAGACAGCAATAAGGACAAAAAACCTAGCATCTCTGGATGTGCAGTGAGAAGGGAGCAAGAGAAGAACACTTGCACTGTCACTAAGTCATCTTAGTGACTTCCATCAAAGCCTGATCTAATGCACACAACATACCCATATTTCAGGCACATCTTTCAGTACATTCTACATTCCAGCACATATTACATTTCAGTAGTATTTCACATTCATATGTGAAAGGTGATCTTTGATGTTGAAGATAGTGACAAAAGGAAGTCAAAGTCTGCATTTCCATAGGCCCAGCTTTTTAAAAATATGAAACAGTCACTAGTTCCCACTTTTTAGCTGAAAAAAACATAAAAGGACAATCGTACAACGTTGTCTGCAAATGGGGAGCTAACCCATTAACCACTGAGATTAAGTGATTCATCCAGGTCACATGAAGTTAACTTTGGCAGTAGAAAGAAGTGACTTTCGATTGGAATCTGATGCCAAAAGGCCATTCTCACACCTTGTGCCCAGGCAGCATTTATCCAAACAACAGGCAGGATTGGCGATGGAAAAAACAGGATTACTTCATATACTGTAAGAGCTAGCACTGGCCTTTGAAATTGCTTTATATAAACATTAAGTGTATAGCTGCAGATATTTCCAAGCTGACATTAATGCAACCAGCAATACCATTCATAATCTGTGCAAAATACACCAAACATAAAAATTTTCAAAATCATCTCCTGTTAATGTTAGCTTACATATTTCATGATAGGAACCAAAATCTTATTTAATGGAAAAACACACTTGAAGTTGAGGAATGTTGCTCAGATATTTTTTTTTTTAACATTAAACAGCAGAAAGGTTTGCAAAGGAATCTCTGCAAGTGGTTGTCAGAACTAAAATGCAACACAAAAGAAGAGCAAGTACCCTGGGTTTAGATTCCTGGTGTTTTCTCACATTAATTAGATGTGAATCTTGTAAATTATCCAACACTTCTTCAGAAATATGTTACCCAAAGAGAAAATGTCCCTGAAATTAAGTTAGAATACTAGCCATTGCAAACAATTAATATAAACTCTGCATGACTGTGTATGGTACTGCTGTTTTCTTGTGCACAGTGTGGTGAGTGGTTCTTTGATATGGTAATATAGACAGCAACAAAGGCAAGTGTCAAAATAATCTGCTTAATAAAACCGTTTCCAGGAAATCTAAAACAAAATGTATCCTCCAACTACATAAATCAGTTTTTCTAGAACATGTCCGTAATCATGGATATGGGAAGATTCTGTGCCCAGTTAGCTAATCCCTGCTAGCAGGAAACGTAACTAACATCTGCCATCACCCCTTCCCAGAGAAAGGAATGTGAACAGTCTTTTGGATTTTTTTTTCTTTCCACTCACTCAAACATATCCACACATAGACACAAATATAGAGACACTGCTGTAGGTTTATCTAAGCAAAGACTATACACTATGGTCCTTACAGTGATTAGTTCTTATCTTCTACAATGCTCGCCTCCCAGAAAGGCTCATCTCCTCCTAGATGGGGATGCCAGGAAACTAAAGAGTAACCTTTAGTTTAATTGTTGTTGCTTTTTGAAAGAGGACAGGTAAGTTTACAAAAACAAAACACCAAAAACAGATAACTATCGAAATCGATCACCAGTATACAAACAGGCTATTCACTGAGACCTATGCCTCATCAAGGGGAAAATAGGAAAACTGGTAACAAAAAAACATATTTTAAAACGCTCCCAGAAGATAGATTGTTATCAATTCTGCCAAGTGAAATTACACCTTTTGCACAAATTCTGACAAAAGGTAAATTTTCAGGGGTGGATTTACACTGCTTAATTTAATGCACCTAACAATAAGTGTTAAAGCTAGGGAACTAGCTTTCCTGTACTTCTTGCAGAGAGGAGGAAAGAGGGTTCTTCAAAGAACTGTTAAAAGTGATGCACTGAATTAAATTCCTACCTGCAGGTCATGCAGCCTCAGAATTATTTTCCTTTTTATTGCAAGCGTTTTACCTCCCACGTAATTCAACATTCACTTATTCACAACTTTCCAAAATCAATATTCCTCAATTTCAGGGACGCTCCCTGATTCCTAAGGAACTTGTGTTCACCCCTTGATATGAAACCAGTTTTTCATGGCACCAAATCTGTTACCAAAACACTGAATTTCTATATTAAATATCTAGAAATATATATTTAATATAGAATTAAAAAACTGTCAAATCACATGGCTAGCTAGAGAAGAGAGCCCCTATTACACTATGTGCTGTGGCATGAGCACCAGCCCTTCTTAGGCATCAAGGGATCCATGGACAGTCTAAGTCCACAGCAAACTTGTAAGAATCCAAAATTTGATTTTTGCTGTTAAGAAACCCAGTAAGGCCAACAGAGATGAACTTTTCTTCCACAAGGTGAGGAAATAAAAATCAAACCTCAAATTAAATCTAAAGAGTCTGTCTTGCTTTATCTTATAGCTTCTTTTTTCTTACCTATCATTAATTTTGTCTTTCAGTTATCTGGGATTATTTCTTTCAAACAGTACTGCCTGAGGTAACGGAGCCCAGAGTAAACTGCAATCTTCATGAATATAGACCTACTTGAAAATAAAATGTCTCCCAACTAACCTTAAAACTTAGAATGAGAGCTGATTGAACTGTGATTTATTTTATATGTTAATCTAAAAAAAATTTAGAAAGCAAAGAAAAGAAAACAAAATATGGAAAAGCTTGAAAAGAAATCAGTATTTTCATATTATTCAGTTGAAAAAAGGTAAAACTTTATTTGGGTCTAAAGTAAAGTGGGATTCTGAATGAAGTGTTTCTGGTGGTGTGTGTTTGTGTTGTGAAGAAGCATGGGATAAAAAGCTTACAATTTTTTTCTTCATTATTTATCCATATTTTACTGAAAGATGCCATTTCAAAAGTGACAATCAAAAGCTGAGTTTAAAAAGCAAGAAAATAAAAATGTTTTTCCTAAAGGAAGATTTTGTCTTCCTTGAAATTAAACATTTAATTGACATTTGTCAGGAGGGCAGAGGCTTACTTTGCTTCATCCAATCCTAGCCAGGTAAATTAACAGCATTTAGTCCAAAGCTCTACAAATTGCTAAATTTTTTCTTCCACAAAAACAAAAAAAAAATAATTTATCCAACTCAGTTTGGAACTAAACCGTCTCCTCTATCAGTCTACAGAACAAGCCAACAATGCAGTAATATAGCTGAAGAAATTGAAGAAGTTTGCTTAGGAAATTCAATTTTCAGTTAATACCTCTTCTTTCTACCCTGCGTATACTCAATAAGCAGATGAAAGCCAAAGAATATAATAGCTGTGTTTAGTTTCTTTTGCCTTTTTCTAAGCTTCGTTTCACTTGCTCCCTTGGCAGTACATCTGCCTGCTTTTTTCATAAAGACATCACCTCTCCGAAAGGACACAGAAAAGCCATTTGCCATCCCAGAGGGGCCTGTATCTGATATCTAGCACTGTTCTCCCACTGCCATTAGATCCTAGAGTAAATGTAAGTTACCAGCTGCCATGGGTGGTGTTTGTTGGGTTTTTTCTTCACAGCCTGTGTTCTGGCGCATAGCGAGAGGACAGGACTGCTGCAGCCCTTCACACCCAGGAGCTGTAAAAGGACTTGTCAGGATGCTCAGAGCCCTTTGTGGTTGGAGGCTGCTTCAGCCCTGCCAAGCTGTAGATGTTTTTACCTTCAGATTTCTCCAGCAGCTGCTTATCGTATTCTTTCCTGTCAGTATTGCTCAGTTTGGGGATAGGTGAATGCAAGAGCTTTCTACTACTTTTCAAAGTTTTCTTCCCAGGTGAAAGCAGATTCCCTTGTCTTCCTGTGACATTTCAATAGCTTGAATTGAGTCTGGAAAGACTCTGACAAATCATTTCATTTCAACTAATAGCCCAAAAGATTGGAAACTTTTTGAGGATTATCCCAAACCACAGGGTTTAGCTTTTTCTCCTCAGTCTTTGAGACTTTTTTTTCTCCTCAACAGCTCCCCCCTTCCACCTCAGCTATTTTCTTTCATCTGAGCTCTGCAGCAAAGACGAACCTTCCTCCATTCCCATGCTTCATATTCATTTCCAGAAGGAACCCAGGTACTCTGATGATTGTGTTTAACACAATTCATGTGCCCTGCCTTGGAGGGAAGCAATACTGGTAAATCCTCAAAGCAGGCAGAATTTGCTTGTTCAGCCACCCTAAAAAAAGCCTGACCAAAACAATTATCGGTAGCAACAATGCAAATCAGAGAGGCTGATTTAAATGTTTTACCCACTGGGAAAGACTGTTACATAGCAAAACATTGCTTGCTTCCTTTTCCTAAGAAAATGCCCAGTGAAGGGCAAAACTGCTGAATTGTTATTGAGTCTTTTTTTGCCTATTTTTTTCTTACCTTTTCTAGGCCGTAGCCAGTGCCTCCACCCAGAGCAAGCTGCTGAAGGGAGAGGCTGCAGCGCAGACAGACTGCAGGAAGCGCCCAGCCCTTTCTTCTGCGGCAGGGACAGGCAGCAGATGTGCCTGCAAAAGGTGTGCCCAGGTGGAGGACCTCCTGCAGTAGGTGGCTGAACTGCAGGAGCCGATAAGAAGGCTGCATAACATCAGGGAAGCTGAGATGGCACTAGGTAACTGGTTCCAAGTGCAAGTGGACCCACAGCCCATGGCCAAACAGCCAAAAATTCCCCGAACGGCACACACAGAAGGGAGGGGGGGAAATAATGCAGAAAAATGGAAGCTTGGAACGGGAAGGACCTACAGGAGGAAGACACTTCCCTTGAAGCCTGAGGTGCTCTTGCAGAACCGCTTTGCCACTCTGCAGGCTGAAGAGGAAAGACCCATCACATCAGGAGAGACCCTGGAGCCAAGCAAGGCACCCCAGTCTGCTCCCCATGCAGCAACCAGCACAACTAAGAAAAGGTGACGGGTGATAGTAGTAGGCAACTCTCTTCTAAGAGGTACGGAGGCACCCACCTGAGGCCTGATGCACTCTCTAGAGAGAAGCGAGGACAGGTAGGTAGCCTGGGAGAAACACAGAGAGATTGTCCAAGCACCCAGGAATCAGGTTAGGACAGCTAAAACCCTGAGAGAATTAAATCCAGCCAGGGACATCAAGGACAACAAGAAAAGCTTCTATGGGTACATCAGTGGTAAAAGGAAGGCTAGGGAAAATGTGGGCCCTCTCCAGAAGGAAATGGGAGACCTGGTTACCTGGGATATGGAGAAGGACAAAGTACTCAATGACTTTTTTATCTTGGTCTTCACCAGTAAGTGCTCCAGCCACACTGCCAAGTTGCAGAAGGCAAGGCAGGGACTGGGAGAATGAATAACCACCCATTGTAAGGGATCAGGTTCAAGACCATATAAAGAACCCAAAGATGCACAGGTCCATGGGATCTGATGGGATGGATTCATAGGTCCCGAGGGAACTCGCAGATGGAGCAGCTGAGTCACGATCCATCATATTTGAGAAGTCATGACAGTCCAGTGAAGTTCCCACTGACTGGAAATGGGAAAACATAACCCCAGTTTTCAGAAAAGAAAGAGGAAGACCTGGAGGACTACAAGCCAGTCAGTCTCAAGATTATGGAGCACATATTCCTGGTAACTGTGCTGTCCTTGTTTTGGCTGGAGTAGAATTTTCTTCCTAGCAGCTTGTATAGTGCAAATACAGTGTATTTGCTTTAGGATGAGACTAACATTGGTAACACACTGATGTTTGTAGTTGTTGCTAATTAGTGTTTATACCAAGTCAATGACTTTTCAGCTTCTCATGCCCTGCCAGTGAGAAGTCTGGAGGGGCACAAGAAACTAAACAGAGAACACAGCCGGGACAGCTGACCCAAAGGGATAATTCCATATGATATGACATCATGCTCAGTATATAAACCGGGGGGGAGTTGGCCAGGGGGTAGGATCACTGCTCAGGGAATATCTGGGTATTGGTCAACAGGTGGTGAGCAACTGTATTGTGCATTGCTTGTTTATTTTTTTTTCCCTTGACTTTTATTTCTCTTTCTGTTATCTGCCTTTCCATTAAAATTAGTAGTATTATTCTATTTTACTTTATTTCAATTATTAAATTGTTCTTATCTCAACACACAGGTTTTACCTTTTTTTTTCCGCTTCTCCTCCCCATCCCATTGGGGGAGGTGGAGAGTGATAGAGCAGCTGAATGGTACCTAGTTTTTGGCTGGGGTTAAATCATGACATATGCTGATGCACATGGAAAATAAGGAAGTGGTTGGTGACAGCCACCATGGCTTCATTAAGGGCAAATCGTGCCTGACAAATCTATTGGCCTTCTACAAGGGGGCTACAGCACCAGTGGATAAGGGAAGGGGCAACTGACATAATCTACCTGGACTTTTTTTGCTGATAACAGCAAGCTGTTTGGCATGGTCAGCACGCTGCAGGGAAGGGATGCCATCCAGAGGGACCCTGACAGGCTTGAGAGGCTGGCTCATGCAAATGAGTAAAGAAAATATCCTGTCACCCTTCCAGATGTCCATGCTGCTCAGCATGTCCTGTTGTATGTCCTTAATTGGCAATTATGGCTGTTATGTCCCTTTTTATAAAAGGAATCAATGCATTAGACTACCTGTGGTTTGGGGTTTAGTTTTGCCATCGTGGGATGTCAGATGCAGCCACACAGAGTACACACGTTCAGGTGAGTACAAAAAGGGGAAAAGGGAGAAAATAGCTTAAATATAAAGGAGCTAATATCCATCTGGATTTCTGCTTTACTCATTTCACTGATCTTAGGGGGGTTGCACACTGCACAGGATAGGAGGGAATTTGCCATGCTAAAGAACACTATTATACTTTTTAGAAAAGGGGATGATCGGGCATGATCCAGGTTAAACTGAAAAGGGTTGTACTCTATTTCCCATATAGGCAGTTTAGTAGAACCTTTCTTTTCCCCTCCTGACTGCTGTGCACATACGTAAGACGACAAGACCCTTGAGTTAACAGCAGGGCTAATGACTAATAAAATGAGGGTTTTCTATCAATAATCTGATGAAGATGAGCTGCATCAGGAAACATGAACTTCACCCAAAATATCAAGATTTCAACATTTTTTTACTTAAAAGGAAAGGAAGACAGAGAGAAAAAGAGTAGGATCTGGCGATGATATTCAGGGTGGGGATCTGAATCTGGTTCCCCCATATATCAGTTTGAATATCTTGGGCTCAAAGCTAGCGTCTGTTCTGAGATCTTCCTCCTGTCAGCTGATATGTTTCCACAAAAAGTTTTCATTTTGATGAATTTGCCAAGGAGACAGTTCTGCTGAAAATGTCCTTACCAGGTCTGCATTCATCTCCATGGTAATTCATATGTTTCTAGTTTCCATGCTGGCATTTTTCCGTGCATCTATTGCTGCTACACAAATGGTGCCATCTGATCCCAAAGTTCTGATGATACTGAGTTACCATTTGGTTCTTCAAAAGCCATAGCTTTTCCCTAGCAGAAGACCATGAGGACATTGAGCTAAAGCTGGAGGCCTGTGATCTATGACCCCTTCTGAGCCTGGTGTTGGGACATGCTTTCCTGCTGGGGTCTGTCAAGTGCCAATGAGTGGACTGATTAGGCTGAATGATGAATCATGGCATGGAAAATAATAATAGCCAAGACTGTCCAGTTTTTCAGCTGCTCCAAGTGCCCAGCCAGAAGGTTATAAAGCAGCAGCAGCACAGTGTTTGCTACTCCACAGTGAGCAAACAGCAGCTGAAGACACTGCTAAAGCCTGTTACGTAAGTCCAAACAGAAAATAGCTCTCAGAAATCAAGAAGGATAGTTCCAGTGTCTAGGCAGTTATCACATAGAACGGAAAGGATGAGGTCTGAGCAAGGGTGGCAAAAAGATAAAAAGAAACTATTGCCACCAAGAGAAGGCAAGTAAATTCCATCTCAGCCTCAACCAATCCAGCTGCTTCCCCAAGGTAGCGACAGCCCTGGTTTTCACTGTGTCCTTCCTGTCTGCCCTTTCCCAAGCCCCACTGCACAGAGATGTGCAAACTAAACTCCAAAGCTGCACCACACATGGTACCTCTGCCCATCACACACCTGGGTACCTCTGTCAAAGGATCGAGTTCAAATGTCACGCAGAGCTTGCTTTTCCATGCGGCTTCTACTGGTATTCAGGACTGATTAAACACTAGTTAGGAGCTCCAGGAGCTATGCAAAGCAAATACATCAAGGCTACAAAACTTCCAAATGCAGCAAGGCAGTGCTAGAAAGTGTCTAGAAAATCTGATAAGTACATCGAGCAAAGGGCACTGTCCTGTCCCTTCAGCTCTGCCTGTTGATTCAGAGCTTCCTGGAGCCCCTTTCAGGCAAGTTACACACTGTACCCAAAACTGCATTTGGAGGTTTTACAAGTGGATATCAATCAACATGTCAGCTACTAATGTTGAATCACTGACTTCAAATCAGAAAAAGTGCTGTGCTCAGCACTTCTAAAGGATATTTCGAAGAGCCTTAGATCAAGATAAAAGAACTGAAATAGTTTTAACTGGTATTATTTTTTCACTTGTATAAACTAAACTGAAAGTTTGGCGATACAGTAGGAAATTAAAATTATAAAAGCTAAGAAAAAATAAAACCCAGGGAAATAGGTACCCATCCAAGAGTTCTGCCAAAATAAACTACAAAGCCCTAAAATTACATTAAAGTACTTACAACTAGCATAAGAATATAATGTATATGCATGTGAAGTTAACTTAATACATGGAGAGCAAGAGATCTCTCTCTCTTAACTTCACACCAGACTGGACAAAGACTTGAAATGAATAGAAAGTAGCTGCATTTTTTTTTGCTTTTAGCAGTCCTCTTTCCCTCCCTCTAAACATTCCTCTTCTAAACAAAAAAAACCTCTAAATTCTTTTGACTAGTAGATCACACACCACAGTAAGTCAATAGAAATGTTTGCTTTCCCACCGTTATCTTCCTTTCTACAAAGCATAGTGCTAGGACACTGAATTCAGTTATGAAAATAAATGTGTCACTTTTTAATGTGTAACTAAAGCATAAAGAAACTTATTACCAGAGACCAGCAGAATATACAGTGAGGGTTCAGTCATGAACTTTGATACACAGGAATCAAGAAAGCTCTTTCTACAGGCTATCATAACAACCTGCGTGGTTATAAGTTGTCACACCTTAAAACACAGAATCAAGGACCCAAAACAGACACAGAGACGACAGAGTGAAGAGTAAGAGAATATACAAGATATTTGCAGCAGGATCAACCAGAAGAAGTTGCACTGTGTTAGAAGGAGCCTCTGTTTCAAGACAAACCCATAACAACACTCAAAGGAACACATAAAAGAAAGGCCTGGCTTTTCTTCTGGTCCATTTTACTGCAAAAGTGCCACTGACATGATTCAAATCTCCAGATTTTTCTGATATGTATTCTGGCTAAGAATGACACTAGTAGTAAGATTATTTTGAGCAAGACTGGAGAACACAGGAGTATGATACACTTTTAAATCTAACGAGCAACAGCAACCTGCAAACTGGAACGCTACTGGCTTTAAGTCTAAGAAATGTACCCAAGGGATAGAGGCTGGTAGGTTAAATAAAGGAAATGGCATTCCCTTCCTCTAGGTAACAGTGGTGAAGACTACATGCAAAATTTTGGATTTTTAGAGTTTATTAGTAGCCTACTTTCAAGCATTAGGCTCCCTTATTATACCAAATAATTGAACTGGCAGTAAACAGTACAGATGATTAAAGGCATATAGGTTACAGGAACATTAAGGAGATATGAGATTACATTTTAATTTTATTAAGACTTTGTGAACACCAGATTTATCACGAGGACTGATTTTGTGTGTTGCTTTTAGTATATGTCTGGACCAGATAAGGAGACGAGCACCATGATGAGAGCAAGTACAGTGTTGATTTTGCAGACACGTGGATTGTATTGTTCCAAATCCATTGCTTTTCACTCACCATTAGAGTTAATAATACAAGAGCTGCAAATGAAACACACTGCAAAATTACTTTTCACACTCATAGATGTATAAATCCCTGGGTTATGATTGCCATCTCCGAAACCCATGACCAGTCTGGTACAGCCACAGTATCTCAACTAGCAGTTACTGAGCACAGCAACATACAGATCTGTGCCATCATGCGTGAGACCCACGGAGACCCCAGTGATTTCACAGAGATTATGGCCTTCCCTTTCCTCCTTCCCCTGTGAGCAGTCCTCACGTCAGGACATTCACCAAAACAGACATAGCAGAAATGAGCAGCGCTAGGAAATCAGTGTTTCTGTCACACTTAATGTAAGACTTGAAACTGCATGGTCTTCTAAATGGCAGAGAAAAACAGCTAGCAGCCCGCATTCCAGGCCTGAACAGAGATGTGTCAGACTGACCTGTGGGGCAGCAAACACTCTTCTGGGCATAGGCACCTACATCCCTTCAGTGCCGCAGGAGATACACACAGGTGAGCAAACAAAAATTAATCATTTATTAAAGTAAGGCACAGAGTCCATCTGACTAATATGGAAATGGAAATACATACATTCATAATTCGGGCAATTAGGCATTTGCATCTGTAGGTCCTTTTCAAAGACTTGTAACTGTCTGACCACCATGAACAGCAACATACTTTTCACATCTACATGCCTGCCTGGTGAAGGACCCAAAGCAAAAAAGCAGAATTCAGTGCAACAGCAAGACATCTTGGTGTACTGCATGCCTGTTGCTCCAATTTGACCTGCTAGATTTACCTGAGAAGTCATGTGTTCACACGAAGATCACACAAGGTTTGTGGTTCCATGACCATATTTGTTCCATTCAACCACTTCCAGGTGTTGTGGTAAAATAATGTGACTTTTTTTTTTTTTTTTAAATGGCAATAATAAGAAATGAAGTGACACACTCAAAACCCCATAAAGCACCAAATATCAGAAGCCAATAAAGAACACATAATACCCACTTCATAGTCCCACACACTGCCTATCCCCCTTATCCTGCACTTCTCACTTCAAAGAAGCTTAAAATACCTCCCTGACTGAAAATAATTTCCAGACTTTGCATGGAGATTATTTCACCCATCAGTAAAAGGCAGTCATTTCTGAAGTAGCATTTAACAGAGCACGGCAGCCTGGAACAAAAGGTGAAGAATAACTTATTTAAATGAAATGTGGGAGGAAATCTAGAAAGGCAGAACTTTCCTTTCAAAATTAGCTAGGATATTGGGTTAAAAAAAAATCAGCATGTTGTGAAAATTACAAGCCGTTGAAAGAACAAGATCTGAGATCTTTCACAAGTTGATCAGTCCATCTCCCCCCACCACCCTG
Organism: Falco peregrinus; assembly: GCF_023634155.1. Classification (NCBI taxonomy): domain Eukaryota; kingdom Metazoa; phylum Chordata; class Aves; order Falconiformes; family Falconidae; genus Falco; species Falco peregrinus. Next base: position 72,676,950 of record NC_073725.1, on the reverse strand, counting down.
ACATAGCAACTGCATTTTAACTTCACTGCTGGAGGATTTTGGCTAGAAAGCCACCAACTGCAGCTCAAAAACATTCCTTGGTGACCCCTCATCCGACACTGACTAGGCTAATTCAAATAGTCTGGGGAAATCAGGCAACAGGCAATGCAAAGTATAACAAGACTATCATATGTACGGGAGCCCTTTCTATGGGCAAATTAAAGGCTCATCTAACAGAACTCCTCACTTGATCATGAGTTTGCTGACCTGAAGCAAAACCTCATGGTTTCTTTTCAATAAGCTATTTGTCATGTTGAAACATGCCCTGGATTCTCTCTAACGTGTCCCTCTCGTCGTAGGTGTGGAAGCACGCTGCAGACAGCTGTCTGACCAGGGAACCCTTCCCTTAATAAACACACTTACTGCACATGAACAGCATTTCAGCAGCCCAGGGTCATTCCCATCTGTCTAGACAGCATTTTTTCCTGCACCCTTATTAACAGATTTTTTCCTAAGGGATACAGCTACCAGGCTGTTGAGGGGCTTTGCTAGTCATCCTGTTGTACGCAGAGTAAGACATTTCTATTAAAGGTGTTCTCTGTGCCAGGAACCAAGGGCTGGTATCACATCCTCTGAGACCTTCTCACACCTGCTTATCTAACAAAAACCACCACAACTCAGCAGAGAAGAGGAAGATACAGAGATACAGAGCTTGTGGCCACTGCAGGCTGCCAACAAGACAGATTGTGTTGTCTCACATGACTAGAAAAGTCACAAAGGTCAAGTCATCCAACTGCCTGAAGACCGACCATGGGAAGAAACACACTATAAAAGGTTCTGATATGAAATTTGATCACATAGCATCATAAGGGACACACGAGTTTTGGACGTTAGAGTTAATTGCAAAGCTGATCCCACACGGAAAGAAAATGAAAGCTGCAGCAAATGGACAATCACATGACATGAAAATATCACACTTACACTTTTTTTTTTCTCCCCAAACTATCTGCATCCTCAATATTTGGATGGCAAAACCAAAGAAAAAAAGGTTTTCCTTGCCATGGTAGTTTCTATGATACTCAAACAATTGTCCATACTGGTTTCTAGGATTTCTGTGCCACTTTTCTGTTATATTGAGATGTTGTGGAGCAATGAGGGGTTGCAGGGTAAAAAGCCTTTGGCAGAAGCTGTTCAACACCTCATGAGGATTGCCTTTCTGAGCAGTAAGAGTTCCACAAATTTGACCTGTTAATGATGATCGCTTGCTGTCAGCTTTCACAGCTTCCCCTAGCTAGCAAGCATGAAGGGGGTTGCTTGGGATTTTTTCCCATGACAAATTGCTAATTTAGGGGCAATTTTAAGGCAGAGTGAAAGACAGATGAAGTTATCACTCTGTGTTAACAGGGACAGGTGTTTCTCTTAAAGATGTTCACAGACATCTAAGGCCAGAAATATTTTTATTAAAAAAAAAAAAAAAAGCAAAACTTCAACTTCAAAACAAGACAAAAAAACCCCAAGCAATAACAGTCTGCTCAGTCAATAATTCTTTGCTTATCCTGGATATTCTCAAAGGTAATTATCCTTGAAAAAAAATGTTATTTTATTGAGGTTTTCCCCTCCCAACTAATTTATCCTGACTGCTCTCACAATGAAATTAAAATCTCTTTCTCTATATAGGATTTTAAATAATCTATTGCCTGAAACCAGACATCAGAAATCCACATTATAATTTCACTTGAAGAGTAAAGAGGAATAGATAAAGAGACATAAGTCCCTTCTTTGGGATACAATTATCTTTCATAGCTTAAAAAAAAAGAAACAATGCAGTAAGAAATCACATAATATAAATTATTAAACACTGCAACATGAAAATCAGCCTGCAACAAAAACCCGCTCCAGAGAATATTCCTGAACACCGATACTTTCTCACATGATCAGAATTCAGGTTTGTGCATCCCTTCACATTCAGTGATTATTCTAAATAATGCTGATAATGTTTCTACCTTGCAGCAATAACAAGATGGTAGATCACTCCATTGGCAGCCTCAGGAAGACACTACATCCTCAAGTTATGAAGTTGCAAGTTAATTTCATGACTTTCATGGCTGGAATACAACAACATTATTTTATAATTAACACTGTTTTCCTCTGTGTCAAATCCCAGACTCTTTTCCAGTAGAAATAACAGGTGGAGAGGTTCCATCAACAAGATTTCATCAAATTTGGTTCTGGCCAACATGGAAGAAGTCCCTTGGAACACAAAATCCATCATATTTAGCCATCTCTAACACTAGACAAACCAGTACAACTAATAAAAATACCAGCAAGGTTTTTTTTATCAAAATCCATCAACAAAGGTAGAATTGAAGCTGGGATCTTTCAGATAATTTTATAATAAACATAGTGGTTGTGTCTCAGCTGTGGTTAGTGTACTGCAGCACTCACAGCATACCACTGGCTTCCCCAATGGGACACTGGTCTCCCTAGTACTTGTGTTGTAGGCCCCAGTCCCATCTGCATTTCTTAGCTATTTTAGAGAATCTGAAATGCCACTAATCTGCTTTATTGAATCTGCATCGCTGAATTCTTAATACACAATGTGTTTTTAAACAACTTGCTGCTTGCTTGGACTAATTGGACAAACTCACCTAACATCTAGCTTTGGATATCCTCAGTTTATATTTGCTCAAAAATGTGAATTTCTGACCAAATATCAGGGGGTTTCAGTATTTTGTTTCATAATAATAAGGCAACGAAATCTTAAGTAGATCTTACGTGTAAGCTTCAAATCCTAATGTTTCACAGACAGGATATTTATTGCATGGTGGGGGGTGTGTGTGTGTATCTGTTGCAATCCACAAACTCACTACTGATGATACTGGTGCCCCAAGTCCTTTCCTTCTTCATTTTTTACAAGTGAAAACCAAAATATTCAGATAGGCACTTCTCTGAAAGAACTTCTGAAAACAGTATTTGTAAAATCGCCTTTGGTGGATTGCTGAGGTTAGGAGAGAAATAAATTCAGCAACGTGAAATAAAAACCCAAATAAGAGCTAGGAAAATTATTTCTATGTCTTTTTTTAAATGCAGATCTGCCCGAAGTTATACATCACTGTGCTGTATGTGTGTAACTTCCAAAAAAAACCAAACAACAATGAGCTTGTGCCTGTGTCTCTACCAGCTGCATGGAGCCCTAAGCATTTTCACTTGATTTTCTTTCCACTTCACATTTGGGCCCCCAGCCCATTGCATATCCAAGTCCTCTAACCCCCAAGCATTCCTGTCACCCTTCTTTCACCTTCTTGGGGCCGCACTCAAAGGCATGGGCAATTATCAGCCAGGATTTCAGAGTTACATGAACCAGATGGAACCTCTTGTCAAGTTTATGCTAGTGTCTCACATGATTCAACTCAGAGCCCAGTAATTAGATCATGTCATGCTTCTGCCTGCATTTCTCAGTCAGAAATACACAAGCATCTTACACAATATTTGGGCTCCCTCCCTCGAGAAAAACTGCCAGCATGTACACAGATACCAATAGCCTCTTCAGGTTCAGTACAATGCAAATTCATACTAGCACAGGAATGGGTGCAATCACTTCAGTCAGGTCATCTCCACCTTAAACACAGAAGCAAACTTAATAACAAGTTAACTGTCTGAATTGCCTTAGCCTTTGGCCCCATCCAGCCACCGTTTACTCCTCTGCAACGGCACTTACTGCTGTGGCTTCCTAGTGTGGTTTTATATTATTTGAAGACTGAAAAGGACTTTGAAAAAACATTTTGAAAAGGCAACCTCTCTTCAAAGAAGTATTTTGCTTCTCTTGGTAAAACTGCTACTAAATATAAGCAATGCTGTCTTTGAAAACCTACAGAGAGCTAGGAAATGAGACATGATTCCTTAAATATAGCTTCCTATTTCTGAAGTGTACCTTTACCTAATACGTCCATAATGGCTAGAAAAGAATAGGACTGTGTAGGCACTTGAGCAGTGCTAGAAATGGGGAAGAGGAGGTGTTGCTTGCCTAGATTATTTCTAATAATTAAAAGGTTTTCATGCAGCCTTTAACCTACTAGAAATTGTATAATACATTAAATCTTTTTCCTTTTTTAGATCTTCATAAATTCATCCAATAAGAGTAATGCTATTATCAACTGTCATTTGAGAGTTAATGATGAATTTTATAATTTCATGACCATTTTTTGAAAGACTAACCCTCACAAAGACGATCATTACAATTACACCATTTGTGTTAGTTCCTTCTTTAAATTGCAGATTCTTCCAGGAGCAGAGCTTAGTTCTGCTGGTCATACCCCAGTACTGACAATGACTGTCTCAGAAACGCATGTCTTAGGAATTCATACATCAAATTCAGACACACAAGATTCTGATAGAAAACACAGTTTAAAAAAAAAAAAAAAAAAAGAGATGTTTTCATTATTAAATGCCTCCCCCTGGCTCCCATTTTCCTGTCCAGAAGTATTGTGATTCCTAAACACAATATTTGTTTATCTCAATTCTACCTAAACTGCATTTCAATATTTGCTGTTCCTTGAAACAAACCTTTATAATGGTGTGTTACTCTTACCGTACCTATTAAAGCACTTTGCATCATTACTTCCAACAATCAAAGAGGGAAGGAGTAGGATCTGATGTAGCCCCAGCCTCCAAATACCAAGAGAAGAGACAGATAATCAATATTTCTGACTATGGAGGATATTCTAGGTAACCAATACAAAACACAGTTTCATGGCTGGAAATCAAAACTAGGAAAAAAGACTTGAGGAGAGAGCCATACTGTCAGCTACTTACTGACTGATATGGATGGCTCATTTATTGAAGTTTTTCCACTCAAGACTGAATATCCTTGTAGAAGAAACAGTAATTTTGGTATGAATAACCAGGTGAGATTCCACAGTGTATGCAGTACGGGACATCTGGGGTGATCAAGGGGTGCCTTCTGTCATTCATATCTCTGACTCATCATGGCTTTATCACCCTCTCACATTTGTAATAAACTGCCTCCATCTTGAAGACAACTTGACTCATCACATCCAAAGTTACCTGTCGGCTCCTGCACATACCTCTTTATTCAAAAGGCTTAGCAGAGATGAGGATTTCCCTGAAGCACCCAAGCCACATCTTTCTCCCTCACTCCCTCTATACTTCTCTCTTGCTCTCCAACCTTGCTACCTCTAGTGCAGTGATATTTACCTGAATTGCTATCACATACTTTTGTTTCTTTTTCTCTTTTTCAGTTCTTCTCATTTGGCCCTTCACAGAAAAGTGATAGACTGCATTTTTTTGTTTATTTTGCCTGAAAGTTATGAGCATGCAAAGTTTGACTGCAGTCTGAATTTCAGAAGTGACTTCTGCAAAAGGTGTTATAGCTTCTCCTCTCCTGCCCAAATCAAATATCAAAGGCATTTGAAATATATTGCCAATTATAAGACTGCTTACAAATGCCATATTAATGTATTCTGAAGCACATTTCAAATAACATTTGCAGTGGATTATATAAAAATCAGCCATCGTTTTCTCTTTAGCTACACAGGCAAATTCACCTGCTGTTCCCTGTATAGCAATGAAATTCATAGCAAGAAACAAAACTCCTGAGCTGAGAGAAGATGTCTCATTACCATGGCAATAACATAGTCCATGCTATTAGAATCTCAGTTTCTATCTACATCCAACGACTTCTGGGGAAGGAACAAATTACTAGAAATCAAAGAGCACCACCACAGGCTATTGAGAGACAGTCACCAACAAGAACCAGACTTCAGCTCTTTTATCAGCGAAAGACACGAAACCAGAGCTTGCTGTGTTGCTCTGTGATGTCTTATCACAGACAATCTACTTAGATAATACATACTTGGTTCAGCTGGTGATTTCTGCTCAGAGGAGTCTCCCCAGATGCACACACTTCTTATTTCAGGATTGAATTTCTATATGGAAAGCGCTTGAATGTGACTTTTTGCTCATTGCCTTGCCCACTTGGCTAGGAGGCCCTGGATTGGAACATGAATGTGTAGCACATACTGTGTGCGCCTTCTTCAGCCTGTAGGGGAGGGGTTTTTCACTTCAATTGACAGACTCTTGAGTGCAATGGCTCAAAGAAAACTTGGAACTAAATTACCATCCTAGATAGAGGGAAAAGCTGAGCAATGGAGAAAACATGGATTAGCACTCGGACTTAAATATGACCTCCTAAGGGCCCTTCCAGCCAGAGTTATCCTATGACTCTCTAGTAATTTCTGAACACAAATATCCAGGGCAGGAAAAGACTTCTTTCTTGATTCAAATTTATAGCATAGTGGCTGTTTTGCCAATTATGCTTTTTGATAGTTATGCTTTCTAGTGATAGCTAATGTATGAACTGAAAAATCAGGAAAATATTTCTCTCCCTTTGCTACCAATTCCACCTGGCTTCCTAAGCTACAGCCACTGATTCATGCCTGTTTATAGGTCTCTTACTCAGTCCTGTCTGCCTCCATTTGTGTTATCTCTCTGTATGTTCCAATCTGCAGAACAGAGAAGGAAAGAAAATGCCAGCAGCAGAAGAGCCTAGTTATTTGTTTCTAAGTACAATCTTTCTTCAAGGAGTAGTAAGATCTTAGGCTAAAGACTGTCATAGCTTTCATCAAAGCTGACTTTAGTTAGGAGCATTGCGATAACAGTGGATTTACCAGGTTTGTGCTGCACAACCTGGAACCTTCTAGAATTATTACCCCATTACCAAACAACCTTTTTTGTCAGTTGGCTGTCCTTCGTTTCAAGGCACACCATTAAATTTAACCCAAGATACCCATATTCCAGAATGACTTGCTATTTCTATTGTTGCACCTGCTTTACAGCAATGAATTCCTAGTAGGAATTATTGAAACTGATGAAAGATCTGTTTATGCCAACCAGAAACAATTCAATCCCACAATATGTATACTACCTGCCACAGTAATTCTTTTGCAACTTTGATTTAGGTCTGGTAAGACATAGACTCCCTTCTTACAGGCCTTCCCATGAAAAAGACACCAATTTGCCTGGTGGTTACATCACATAACCCGTTTCATAAGACTTAAGAAGCAGTACGTGGTGCTCAATACTGCAACACCATTTCCTTGTGTTGTAACTGCGGTGCAGCCACTGCATTTCACACAGAAACGTTTCCCATTTCCCATCCATTCCATATAACATTCCCCTTGCCCACTTGCCCTTACAAAATGCCAAGCAGCCTCCTTGCTTCCAGCCTATTTAATTTTTTTCTGCCACCACAGGAGGTTTTCAGTGACGTGTGGTGGCTTCAGTGTGCAGCAAGAGCTCAGCTCTGAAACATCGCAAACCTTTCAGTTCAAGAAGTATCCCACAGTGAAATGCCACAGTGCTAAATCATGCAGTTCGAGTTAGAATGATGAGCAACATGTTTCTCTACATCATACAATAGAAATCTCTTAAATCCAGATATGGGACAGGAAAAAAAAAGTTGACTTTATGAATAAGTCCTGAGCCAGTTCTGACCTCCCAGTCCAGCGCAGGAGGGCAGTGAGGCAGTGCTGGAGTGTGCCTGACTTGGAGAGCTCTGGGACAGCCCCTGGGTCACACAGTGCTCCTCCAGGTGCACACAGCTCCTGGGGATGGCACTGGAATGACACTGACTCCAGGGTTGCCATTGGGCTGCTTTCTACAGCCTGCATGATGGCACTTCAGCCATACATGTGCCACAGCACAAAGCTTTTTAAGCCTCTCCATTCTGCTCTGATCCTCTTACATATGAATATGAGTACATCAAGCACACATTAAGAAATCCCTTCCCACTAAATAGGCAAATTTTGAATGCTTCAAACTTGGGACAGCTCTCTTCAGCCTGCCTGATAAATTTTCTAGCAGGGACAAAGTTTCTCCAAGCTATTTTATTTTTATGTATTTTCTTTTATGTATAGGTTCTTCTTGAGGAAAGATGAGTAGCAAATGTATTTTCCCATATAATGTCATAAATATTTCAGCAATATGGGTGTATATATCAATAACATAGTATATAATAAAAGCTGTCTGGTTTATTAACATTTACCAATGCTTTAAGAATTCATATTCAGAATGTGATTAAAGGTTGATTTTTTTTTTATCATCTGCAATGACAGTGACTCCATATTCAAGTTGAATCTTTCATACTTTCATCACAGCCTGATTTATTAATGATGTATCAGTTTACCGACACAGGAGAGCACTGCACGCAAAGTTAAATAAAAATGCCCAGAAAGGAGGTTGTACTGAAAGTGACAACATAAGTACTTGGCAGAAATATCACAAGAGAAATAGTGTGGTGGAGAAAAGTGAGGGAAAAAAATACAAGCAAACAACAAAGATCAGCTGACCAAAATACTATACTGCAAAGTTTGCGTCAGCCATCTTGAAAAGAAGTCTTTTAGGGGAGCTGGCTCCAAGAAAGGTGTCATGAGCTGAGAAGACTCAGAACAAATGCAAATTCACATGCACTCCTGAGATGATTAAGAATTGCCAAAACCTCGGTTATCACTGAAGGTACAAGACGATGTAAGATTATTCAATTATCTTAATTTTATAAGCAATTTTAAGGTAAATATATGGTAATACAATAGGTAAATATATTTACCTATATAATAGGTAAATACATTATTTTTTCCAACCATTCAGTTTAAGGATTTCAGACACTGAAAGTGGGAGCAGCTGATGCCGTGTCACTTCAATTTGTATATGCAATTGAAAGAGTATTCAGAAATATTCCATTCACTAGATGCACATGGATACGGACACTTCAGGAGTTGGAACTGGAACTTATCTACCCACATACAGACTTAGTGCGTGATCTTGATCAAGAACCTTTTGACCTTTATTTTGGTGCCTTTGAAGAACAGTGCCCTGGCTGCTCTGAGTCTCAATTTAGGTTATACATGAAAATAAATTCCTTAATTACAGGGTCATTGTGCAGATAGATTTCTTAAAACTGTGATCAGCTAAAATATGATAATTACTAGATATAGATTAGTTGTGAATAAGCTTCTGAATAGATTCAACAGCTTCTGATTGGACCTTCAGCCCTTTTCTTCACTTAATTTTAAGGTTCACAAACCAAAATCTCTCTCAGTTGCTCCAAGGTGAACATGGAGTAACTCTAGATATAAACTTTTAGTTCCTGAAATCTTGTTCTTATACCAAGTACAGACAATTATATCCAAGAGGACAGTAGAGTGCCTGTAATTGCTGAAGGAAAAAGACTTACATTTTCAGGGTATGAAACAACTAAAGATTCTAAATTTAAAGCCAAGCTATGTTTTAGAGTCTTCCAGAAACTTCACCTCTGAAATTATAAATCTAACATTAGATGCTGGAATCTATATAAGCTACACCAGGTTTTCTTTTATAGAGTCCATAATAAGAAAAATCTGATGAGGGTAAACCAAGTAATCCCTATCTAAAGATAACTTCTCCAACAAACGTAAGTTCTAAACTTTACCTGTGAGAATTTTCTCCTTTGCTTCACACACAAACTCTTGAACCTAAAATCCCACGATTGACAATCCCCAGACTGTTGTGGCAAGATTTTCTCTAAGCACTAATACTTGGCCACATGGACTAGCAACCCATGTTCATTGTCAGTGAGCCTTGGCTGCAATTCTAAGCATGCATTGGTTTACTGTACCAAAACCGCAGGAATCTGTCAGTAGAGGGTGATAACACTAGAACAAGGTAGATAAACTATTTCATTCTTGTCTTCAGATAAATGGTGCCAAGCATTAATTATTATGATACATTAACATTTTCCCCATTTTCATTACAGTGATATGAAAATTAAAAGTCCATTTTTGGCAATACACTTGATAATTACTGACATCAAACTGCAATTAAAAAGCTCAGAACCATTCAAGGGATGTACTCTATGGTTCAGACACATCAAAGTTGATGCAAATCTTTCCAGTGAGTCAGATACTGAATAGTCAAGCTAGAACTATGAACATAATTTATTCTGGCTCCATTCAGGCACAAACACATGTTTCAATAGGACTTATCTATTATTGTAATATTACGAAATAATGTATGAATTAGGATAAATTAGAAAATGTTCTCCTAAAAATGTTATTTCCACAGTGCTGGATCACTGTAAATATTTGCATACTAGGAGTGAAAAAAAATTGCAATTTTTAGTATCTATTTCAAATCATTGCATGCTTCCATATGCAAATAGTATCTGACATCATAGATATCTCATTAATTACACATTTTGCATACCATGTCAGTTAGAAATTTTAGTTACATAGTATACACTATGTAACCGTTGCACTTACACAAATACATATGAGCTATCAGCTCCTTCTCTTTGCATACTATGAAGTCCAGTTTAAGGTCTTCTTACACACCTCTGGTTTATGCTAAACATGTTTCTTTCACACAAACTAATAAATACTCACTAGCCAGAAAAAGTAACTCATCAGCTGTTCCCAGCACTGTTTTGAGGTTTTGCATGTCACCATTACAAAGGTGAATAGGGGGTTTGGAGCTGAAGAAAAAAAAAAATAAAAAAAATCTGAAAACGTTGCCTGGTATCACATGCTGATTAGCATTCATAAGCATTCCTTCTTGCTTATGAACAGTCTGGTTCCCTGCCCACCTAAGCATTTTCTTGCTCCACATTGTCAACTATATTATTTGATCTTGGATGCTTCTGGACAGCATCAAACCATAAAACTGTATTCTGGGAATCCTGAGATGCAATAATTACTCTGCCTCTGCTACACTGACCTATCTCACCAATTACTTTGTCACATGAATACCTACTGTTGGGACTCTGCTGATATAGCAGCAAGACCAAAGTACCATCTCACATGCAGGTTGCTAGCGCAACAAAGCTGAGTATTTCTTTTTCCAGTCTCCTCATCAATAGGAATCTCTAATTGCTAATCAATCTGCCAGCTCAGTCTAACACAACTCAATCCCTCTTGCAGTCATTGTCTCAACAGGATTCTATAAAGTAGCTATCATGTAGTCAAATACAGACGTTAGCTGCTATTCACCATGCAGCCATGGAGAAGTTTTCCACAATTCAGCAATTACTTGTTATCATAATGGATTTTTTCCTTTTTAAGAGCACAATATAGGTCTTCCTCATTTCTGAATTGAGGCTGCCACTGGCATTGCCAATTCTATGACCGAAGACACTTCCCCCTGAAGATTCCCATGTCAGCCATGCGTTCGCATATTTATCTATCCATACATCTTCTTGGCACTTGTTCACTGCTCAGGTGAAAAACTGTTGTTATTTTTCTTTTAATTGATGTTGCAATGTTCAGGATGAGAACACGTGATTTAAACCAATTATACAATGGACAAGGATTCTCTCTCAATTACCTGTTTCCTGAATAAAAAAGAGTAGCGACATTCGTGCTCCATAAAAATGAGCTATGTCTGCACCATCCTTTGCTGAAATCTACCCAAGGATTATATTGGATATGTAGCACCTCAGAAAACATCTAGACTGAAATAATCTGCAAAGGCACTCATCCTTTTCAAAATGTTACACATTATGTGCCTGAAGAATCAGTCAGAATCTGAAGACAGATGATGAAAAGAAACCTCAGCGCTAGTAGTCCTAAATGTGGATAATTTGATTTGAAAAACTGTTTGATGGGGTGTGTGTGTTTGTTTCAAAATTTAAAAAAAGTCTTTAATTTAAAAACATCAATTTCTATATGGCCAGGATTTCCCTTTAAAACTCCACGATGGTCTTTAGCCTGGAAATATCTCCACGCTACAGGCAAGGCTGAGCATCACATATTTCTGTACCCCCCCTCATGGACCCTGAAGGTACTGTGCCACTTTTCTGTGGGAGAACTGCTTTGCCATCAAACAGTACTCTGCTGGCTGCAGTGGAGCACTCTGCTACTCCGAGTTTACCAGCTTAAACTACAGATCCTTTTCAGGAGTATAGACTCAAACGATAGCAATGTATCAAATTCTTTTTTTCACTGGTTTAAAATATCCACGTAAAGAACTGTTTCACAAAGCTGAAACTAGTGTTGGAAAAATTAAAGCAAATTAACTGAATGGAGTTAAGAAATCCTCTCCAACTCATTATCACCATATTACCTTCTACAATTCCAGATATGTCCGTCTTGATAGAAATAATAGACTCCCTGTTATGTGAGCTCAAAGTGAGATGGGAAAGACAGAAATGAACACTCAGCTTTTCAATTTTTCTTTCGTGTGATGGTCTTACAGAAGTTTACAACAGAAAATGAATACTACTTTGCAGAGGCAGACTGAGATGGAGAGCACCTCACTGGCAAAACCCAACAGAGATTGTGACATTGCAGTTCTATTGTTTGTACCTTTCTTCTTTCAGAACCAGGATTGTCTAACTCTTCCAGACTAAAGTTCATAAACTAGCCACATACACAAGATATATATATGTATTGTATGTTTCCCCTTTGAAACTAAAGGACTTGTTTTAATTACTATTATTATTAAACAGAAGACAAATGTTATTAATTGCCCTTCATCCTGAATGTGATGATTATGACAAGATTATGTATACAAAATGTATGGAAGCATGGGATATACATTAAAAAGTATGAAGATCCTGAAAAACTAAAAACACCACCATCAAAAAAACCCACCCAACACTAAAGCCAGACCAAACCATCAAAAAATCTAACCACAGAAACAGAAAGCTAAAACAAAGGGCTCACCGTTTGATTCCATCTGCATCTTGTGTGCTGGCTGCTGCAATATGGGCATATTTTATCTACTACATTCTGGACCCCCCTCATTTCCCATGAAGGCTGAGCCATCATTCATGGAGGAAAAGTGGACATGTCTAATACTAAGAAAAGATTCAACACGTCCAGAGACTTAGGTAGACTTTTTTAATGGCTCTTTGAATGGCTTCTCCACAACTGAAACTCTGACCTTAATGAACCTGGGAACAAACTAATACAGAGGCTACTCAGAAGAAGCCCAAGTGTATGATTCCAGTGGAGCTACAATTCTTGGAAAATAGGTAAAAACAAGGAGCATAGAAAGAACACCTGCTATTCCATTGCTTAAGTTTCTGAAACACCGTTAAACAAGCCTTTGGTGTTCAAATGAAATTTCAGGTCTTTCTGGAAAGTAGCATGGAAGGCAGAGACTTACACCATCTCCGCTGAATACCTACAGACAGCTCTGTTCAGGAAACTTCTCAACATTTCTGCAGGGGAGGACGAGTCAAGAAAATATATTACTGAAACAGCCTTTTGTCTTTCTTGACAGGCTGTTACTGCACATTACTGCACACAGCAATATCAGCCAACAGCTGTGATTATATTACTTAATGTGTGTGTCCATAACCAAGCAGATCTTAGCATTTACTATTCATTTAGTTTAATGTAGGACTCTAACTCACTAAAGACAACTGTTTTTTACATCTGATAACACCTTTTAGACTGTAAGTGGAACAAAACCACAGGTTATTTGAATCCTCAGAATCGTACCTTTTTTTTTTTAACACCTACTGTGAAAAGTTGTTGCAACATCAGAAATATTAGGCCTCAAGGCCATCTTCACAAAAGTGTGATCGTTTAGTTTATCTTTATGGTGACAGTAACTGCCTCAGAACCAGGTGTTTCCAGCAGACCAGGAACCTGCAAGTATTTAAAACCCTTTAGGGGTCTGCCTATCAGCTCAACTTGCCTGGAAAGCTTTTCAGTTTCACCTTTATTATATAAACATGCCTAACCTGGTTAAGGAACTATTTCTTCTATTTCTCTTGATCATATTTTAAGTTTCTCTGCTTTAAAGATAAGTCAATGGACTGGATACTTTTTGAAATAGACTGTCCAAAAGGGTAATGCTAGAGGGCACATAGATTTTCAAAAGCCCTCAACAAACATCCATCTTTGAGTCTAAATTTTCAAAAGTGTACCAATCCGATGCATACATAAAAACACTAATTATAAAGCCAGGAGTGACTAGTATCAGAATCTACTCTGACCTCTTACAGAGAACAGGCTGTAAAACTTGGAATCATGGAATCATTTAGGTTGGAAAAGACCTTTGAGATCATCAAGTCCAACCATTAACCCAGGACTGCACAGTCCATCACTAAACCATGTCACCAAGCACAGCATCTACACCTTTTTTGAATACCTCCAGGGATGGTAATTCTACCACCTCCCTCAGCAGCCTGTTCCAATGCTTGACCACATTTTTTGGGAAGAAAGTTTTCCTAATATCCAGTCTAAACCTCCCCTGTCACAGTTTGAGGGCATTTCCTCTTTTTCTGTTGCTTGTTGCATGTGAGAAGAGACCAACCCCCATCTGCCTACAACCTCCTTTCAAGTAGCTATAGGGAGCAATAAGCCCCCCCCTCTCTAAACAGCCCCACTTCCCTCAGCCACTTCTCATCAGACTTGTGCTCCAGATCCTTCACCAGCTTTGCTGCCCTTCCCTGGACACAATCCAGCACTTCTATGTCCCTCCTGAAATGAGGGGCCTAAAACTGAACACAATATTCAAGGTGTGGGCTCACCAGTGCCGAGTACAGGGGGACAGTCGCCTCCTTCGACCTGCTGGCCACACTATTTCAGCTACAAGACAGGATGCAGCAGGATCTGTCTGAACGGCCTCAGCAAACACCAGTCCAGCAGCGTGGACCGCTCCCCAGGATGGCCAGCAGCCAGTGCGTGTTTAGCAGAACAGGGCATGTCCCTTCCACTGCTTCCAGCAAGGAGCTGCTGAGGAAATTCCTGAGCTACTTTGCACTGCACCTGCTACTCACTGTGTTTAACAGTTGTCTAGTCTATGGAGGTATTCAGTCCCTTTTCTGCCTTGGCTTTACTATTGTTCTCTACATTTCTCTGAGTTTCACAGCGTAGTTACTTTATATAGTTGCAATAGAGTCATTACTTCTGTCAATATAGCACATTTTTTATAATATTTTTTAGTGACCAAGACACCAAAAATCAGAAAGTATAAAAGAAAAAAATAGTATTTTTTTTCCTCAATAAATCTCTTTGTCAGATTTAGTAAAATTCTAAGCAGGACTCCAGAATTCAAATGTAAATTACAGAGGTTTGTTCTTAGGTCAACATGATTATTTTTATTCATATCATCATGGGTTGGAAAAGACGTTTAAGATTGCCAAGTCCAACCATTAACCCAGGACTACCAAGTCCACCACTAAAATATTTTGGCAAGGCACCAAGATTTGATCTAATGCATTGAATTCAGTGGACTGGTCAATATCATTGTCTTCTGTAAGCTAATAAAACATAGTTCTTCCTTTCTAATAGACTAGTACAATTCTTACTACTATTACTAATATCAGCATCTCTCAATATTATCATATGTGGGCTCCATCTCAAAATACCATTGAATAAAAGGTGACCTAATAGTACTCATAATCTTTAGACAGATGCAGCTTGTTAAGCAAAACCATCTGCAGCAGTCTGCTCCAATGGCTTCTTCTGTTTATTAAAAATATATTTGAAAACATTTCTACAGATGCAAGGTAAAACAAAGGCCAGATATCATTAATGATCCTTCTTTCTTTTCCAAAACATCTGTTTGTTACAAACATTATAGAGTTCATCATGTGGCTTAATATGCAAAGACAACACAGTTCAACTAAAGCCAAGACCACTCTGTACCAGTCTGACCAGTATCAACTCCTTTGCTTCCCTGTGCTCCCTTCCCTACTTGTTTTCTCTCAATTTCTACAGAGATTACAAGACTTCTGGGGGCATAGCCTGTCTTTTTATTCTGTGTTTGGGACACAGTATTACAAGATATCTAATCTCATCTGTGAAGTACTGCATATGTGTACTAAGAAACTTTGCTGAAATAAAAATAATGAGTAATTAGCCCACTCTAGGTACATTTCCAGTTCAGTCTCCTAGATGAATGCCAGACTCCTCTGTATGTGGAGATCTAAGATATGCTTAAATTTAAGAAGAAAATCCTAAAACATGTACTACATAACAATTGCAGATAGCACAGCTGAAGCAGCACTTTCAACAGTTTCAAGAGATGAAGAAACCAACACAGTTTTATCTCATGTATTGAATTAAGTTATCACATTCCCCATGTTGATTCAAAGTCTGTAATAATGATTGGTTTCTTTCTGCTTTGCAGAAGTAATACCTGGATAGGCTTCTGCCTGAAAATTACCATCACCCTGGTGATGAGGATTGGTCCAAACAAAAATCTACATCTCTGAAAAATTCCTCCCAAGATGCTCATGGGGAAAACTCTGACCTCCACATCCCTATCAAAATATGTAAGGCAGAACATGAAGGTGGGAATCAAGACACTAACAGCTTAATACTTAAAGATAACACATTTTACTAAACTTTGTGGAACTTGGAAACGTGCATTCTTCCCTATGAAATGCTGTGTACTTCTTCCAGTCAAGCCCTAATATAACACTGACAAAGCAGACAGGTCTTTCAGTTTTAAGGAAGTAAAGTAAAAGCAGGGGTTGGCATCACTACAGAGTTCATCCAAGATTTATTTAACTTTATTCAAGGGGGTCCAAAGTATAATGTCCAAGGAACAAGCACTGTTCTTTCTGGTTAGGGAACTCTCCAATAATCACCTTCCCTTCCACCTCCCCCTCCGCCCGCCTTATTTTCAACATTTGTTTTCTACCCATGGTTGGATTTTGCTGTAATTTTGTTTCCTCCACCTCAAACAGGGATGATAATCATCACCAAGAAAAGATTTCACAGTAATGGTTTTATTGCATCGGGGGGGGGGGGGGGGGGGCGGGGAGGGAAGTGCTGTTGTGACAATATTGGCTCAATTTCTCAGTGCCGCCCGATGACTGGAAACATACCTACAATGGTGGAGTGGTTTCTTTTCCTCTTTTTCCTTTAATAGTGTGTTTATATTTGTCAAATAAAGACCTTAGCTTTCTTCCACATGAAAGTCTTAGCAAAATCAATAAGAAATTAATAAATAAAATAATCTGTGCACATAGTACCTTTATTGTTTTTATAATTGCTTCATTTCAGCAAGGCGTAGGAAGACTGATAGAAGATCCATACATCAGAATTTAAGCATGCCCAAACAGGTTTTTTAGTTTTTCATATGTTATTCCAATTGACCATTTTAAACTGGAGCTGAAAACTGCGTTGATTTTATATATCTCAGCCATGCCTCATTGACAAGTTAATGATTATTTTTGCCATAAACTTCTCCAAGCTACTACATGCACAGTGTGATGGAAAAGCCAAATTAGGTGATACAGTTTTCAGCTAAAATGTATAAATAATCATCATAATTGAAAAGATGATCATCAAAACAAAAACATAGGTATTTTATAAGCATGCAGCTTATTCTTTTAATATCGTTCTCCTTCTTCCGTGGTCTAGATTTGCCCCTGAAAAAGAATGAAAAGGAAGGAAATGAAAAGGAAAGAAAACAGTAGGGGAGGTTGCATTTAGTTGGGGGGTGGGGAAGCATTTGTTGTTAAGGTTTTTGGATTTCTTCCCCCCTGGAAGTCAGGATTATTTTTCACTTCTTCCCCATTAATTTACTTTTGAAAGTGGGGGATTCTTTCTCCTTTTTTTTTTTTTTTTTTCCTCCATAAGGGCATTTTAACACTGTGTTAAGACTGTATGGCTGCCAACAGAATACAACAGAAAAAAAAGTCATAAATACATTAAAAATTTACCCACTGTTTCTAGGAAAGAAAAAAAAAAAAAGAGGAAAAAACTCCCAAATATTTCCTGTAACAATGAAATACTGATAAGTATCGGTGTTATCAGAATTGAGTTTCAGACTGGTGTCCCAGTGAACCACACACAAACAGAAGAATTTAGTTACAAAAGTCCAATTCTGCCACTGTAATTGCATCCTTTTTAAGGACTTCTGTTGACAGAATGGCACATCATGACACGTCTGAACAGTATCAATTTGCCAGCCAAAGGCTGCTGCGTATGTGTGGTCTTATTCAAACCATTGATTTATTTAAGTATTAAATGAAGAAGCAGTAATTATTTTGCATTGATCCAGGCCTCCAGTTACAAGATCTGAACAGAAAATACTCAGATAAGAGTGGCTTAGTGAATAATATCCATGAAAACTATCAAGAGAAATTAGTTTGCCATCAAAGCTCTGTGATTAATGAATATGCCAAAGTTTATCAGCAGACAGTTCAGGTGCAGAGTCAGAAAATTGGTTGTGGCAAATACTATGCCCCATTCTTCTCTCTAGAAATTGTATTTCATCATGGCAATAGTAAAAATTAAACTGCAACTGAGATTTTTTCACAAGGTTTAGCTGCTGTAATCATCCTAAAACACAAAGGTCAAATATCCCTTGAAGCCGAACTTTCAGAAGCTAATTGGAGGTATTTTCCAACAAACAATAGCCAATTAGCATACACTGCTTTTACTTTTCACTGATTGTCACAGAAATAGCTCTTGGATGTTTCCTTCTTGTTGATATTAAGAATTAGAACTTTTTATAAGGGAACAGCAAAACAGAAATAGAAATTGTACAGCTCATACAGATACCAGCAGGAAGGTGAGAAAGGGGCACAAGCATGACAGACTAAAGATTTTCTACAAATTCAATCATGGTACAGGAGTTCTAAAGTCATGCTGTTCCATTTACATATAAATATCAAGCTTTGCTAGAGGAAAGCCCAGCTGGTTGCTGTCAATGCTAAAGAGATACCTCAACCCTCAGGACAGCTATAACCCAAGAGATGTGGGTTATAGCATAAGCCACTGGCTGTTTCCACATCCTACCAGCCAGCAGATAGGGACAATGAAAACAGTACCTGGAACACCTGCATACCTTAAGGTATTATTATTTGCAAAGCAAGAAGTCACTTCAGATTACAGACCAACGCACAAGACAATAAACCAAACTGTGCTTGACTAGAACTGTGCATTTCAAAGGACCAGTGCTAAATCTGAACCACAGAGCTTGGTGATAGGGGAACATATAGGCAAAATCTTCAAAGCAGAGAGCACATTCCCATCTCTCACACACAAAGTAGCTGATATCCAGTGCCTGATGAGCTCCTTTCTCTGAACTCTGTACCCAAACACTGGGTCTTCTATGATCATAGAACAACCCATTCAGAAATTCCCCATATGCTCTGGTACTTGACATATTCTAGGTGTAGGTTGCTCACTCTAAAAATCATTTATATATGTTGTACCCTGACACACTAATCCATTACTGGTAATGCGATTTCAGTGGCATGGACAAATAACCTACTTTTGAAATGGTGCAGGGAATTTCCACAAGACAGAAAATGCATGCAAGTGTCAATGGGCATGATGGACTACTTATGAATACACTCAATGCATCAATAGCCATGTACCACCTTATTACTTCTTTTTAGAAGCAGTCCTGTTCATTTTCCATGGAGAAATATTTCTTCAGTAGAACAAGATGCAGTGGTAAACTGAGAATATCCTATTCTAAATAACTGACTATGCATTATTAATTATTAAACTCTAGTGGCCTTAAAAAGAGAAACCAAAACGTGGCTGTTATCCCAGTGATTAGGCTTTCTTCCTTATTAAAGTCTTCTTTGTCCACACTCACAGGATTGCAGAACAACAATGGCAAAGAACAAAATGGAGCTGGATCTCATGAGACACATCAGAATAACGCTTTGGAGATTTGCAGCTACAGCACACCAACTTCTGTAGCTAACTTCTCTTTGAGACTGACATGTCTTCCTGGAGAGATCCTAGAAGAGCTTAAACTGATAATTCCTGAAATACCTTCTAGGGTATTGGTATCTCCACAAGTTTCAGAAATGCAGCGTTTTATCCAGCCACAAACCAAACAACTTTGCTTGTTACCAGTGTTTCTTAAAGGGTTGTTAGTCCTCTTAGCCCTTATTTGGCTGGGGGTGGAGAGTCAGAAGTTGCTTATGGAAGAACATTAAGAAAATAAGAATCATTAAAGATCATTTTAGGTCTTTGGCTAATAAGCTTAATCTTTGCCAGGCTATGCAAGTTCTTCCCATATATTTTCATTAAAAAGAGAAGTTCCACATTAACCTTTATAGATTTCCTTGTGGTGGAAAGTCTCTGGTGCCTCAAGAAGGTGGAAAGGTCTGAGGTTCTTCCCCAGAACTCTCACATGGAAGGAAGTTACAGCCAGGAAGCTGGGGAAAAACTCATTAGTATGAGTGAGTGGTTGCTAAACTTGAATCATTCTTCAACCCCAGATACAGTTTCCCTCCCTGCAGAGATGCACATATACCTTGTGCCCTTAAATTCAACCCTTGCCATTGAAAGCCAAAGCCTATCATAGTCCTTCCACAAGTATTTCTATGGTAGGTTGGAAACAAAGAGATTTCAGAAGTTGCTTAAATGCTTAGCCAATGGTGGTTTTGATGGCCAAGGGCTACAGAAGGATACCATGTAGAAATGCAGAGTTGTTATTAAGATTCAGATGCATCGACAGCTTTATTGTCATGTTTGCACTGGGAGCC
Source organism: Falco peregrinus (assembly GCF_023634155.1). Lineage (NCBI taxonomy): Eukaryota > Metazoa > Chordata > Aves > Falconiformes > Falconidae > Falco > Falco peregrinus. Next base: position 72,656,498 of record NC_073725.1, on the reverse strand, counting down.
CTGCAGAGAAGAGCTACACAAGGTGCAGGAGCCATGAAATACATACACCATGCTTCCACTTCAACCTGGTGCTGCAAACCCCAAGCTGGTGCTGTCTTAGGTATGGACGCATTGACCAGCCTAGCCCAATGTTTAACACACAATGTCTACTACAAAAAAAAAAAACAACTCGCATTTCTGCTGGCATTTGTCATGGTACCAGAACCTCTGGCATGTCAAAAACATCAATAAACCAAACAAAATACAATACTGTTGGGCTTTACTGGCTTAGTGTACATAATTTCTTAGCTGAGGAATTCCTTGAAGTTTTCAGAGTTGAATCAAGTGTCTCACCTTTTAGAGTTGGAGGTACAGGCTGGTGAAATCTCATGCAAATGGTTTGGGACAAAAAGTTTTGGTGAGAAAAAAATTTGTAAATTAATGAGTCTTCCTTTCCAGAGACAAAAATAAGTATATCACAGGCAGCATGAAATAACTGAGAATAAAAAAATGTTCTGAAGATATAATGGGCAAAATATTTTACCCCAAGGCCAAAGTTCATCAGTTTTCACTTTGATTTATTTATGCAGCACCACTTTGGGATATGGTAAAATTACAGAGCAAGTCTTCTGAAATTTGACAAATTTGTCATGTCAGCAGATGGGCTGTAAGAACAGAAGCTCTGAACTGGGATTAAGGATGATTTGGTCTTGAATGATTCCATCTAACTGCTAGTTACAGCTAAAACAGCTAGATATAAACTTAGATAGTTATCCATCTATTATAAATCATTCTGTTCATGATGTTGCTTGTTCAGAAAAAAACTACATATATCTCTCCTTGTAAGCTTTTTCTTACTGTTCTGATTCCTTGAAAAAAAATTATGCTGGACATCAGGTAGGGACATTAATACTGGTTGACCAGAAAAATGAATGGCTTCCCTCTTGACATTTCAGCCATCACATTGAGTTATGTTGCTTAAATCTAATCATAGCATGCTACCTTGCACCATGCTGTTATACCTGATGCAATAAATCACTTAACCCTGTTAGAATCAATCTATGCTCAGCTGCAGTACTGAGATTGTACCCCACCAGTTTGTGTCACATTTAAGACACCCAGTACTGAAGTCACACTGAAGCAGAGTGCTCCATTTCACAAGCATAGGAATTTTATTTAAGGGCATGGATTAGGTGATCAAGACTTCACTTTGTGTGTTTGTGTTTTTAGCATAAAGAATTTGTGGGACTAGGGTCCTTGATTGTTCCAGGAAAAGTAGGCAGTGCTTAGGTGGAATGGGCAACTTTGGGACCCTCAATGGCTCTCATGTTTATGAAATCTACAGTAGGCTTGACCTAAAGCTAAAATCAGTCAAAGATTGTGTTCACATACATTCATGCATCCAAATACAACCCCCCTGACTTAGAAAAAAAATCATATTCTTCTGCTGCATGAATCAGTTCATAGCTGCAAGCAGCCACACATATGAAGAAAGCTTCCCATACAGAATAGTAATGCAGTGTATCTCTGGCTTCTTCATCCACAAAGTTGCTATACCCACATGAAACATGCTTGTGCTCACATAACACTTAACAGGCTACCATTTCCCAGGTTGTTTTCCAGAGTGCTTCGGTTGGAAATAAAATTTCATATGTGCAAACATTATTTGAAGCCTAGGAATCTCCAAGTGCTAGAATGACCTAGAAAATAAAAGCTGTTACTTCACAGCAAACCTAAGCAATAATCACGTGTAACTTTGAACTGAAGAATAAAAACAAACAAAAAAAACCACACAAAAAAAACCAAACCACACCTCTACTGGTGTGTGACCACAGCTTCCATAAATAAAACACCAAAACCAGGCAAGGTAATAAAACTATCATAGCTGGCATTGGGGATTACTAATAAGAAAAAAAAAAAAAGACTCAAATGTTAATCTGTTACAGTACTTTGTTAATTATACCTTCAACTTGTAGAGCACAATTTGCAAGAAATACTGTGCAGTTATGTACAGTAATTTACACAAAGACTGCCTGTCATAATCCATTTGTTTGGCTCATAATTTTCTTCTCTGCTTTGTCTTATTCACCCATTAACTGTTATAATAATTTCCAGGCATGCATTTACTCTAGCTTTCAAACAGTATTTGCACACCTTGAGGTACACAGACATAGTACTGCAAACTGTACTGACTTTACCATATGCCAATGCAAGGGAATAAAGCCTAATCCCAGGCATCCTGAAGCCTGCCATTGAGAACCTTTCCCAAAAAAATAAACAAACAAAACCCAGCAGGCCAGCCATTAAAAGGCAATAAGAAAATTCACATCATCAACTGTCAATAGCATTTATTGTAATCTCCTTCATATAGCTAACTCTGCCAGTGCTCCTTTGCATTTTTAATCCCCATAAAGGCAAGAAACATGCTAGACTCATCCACCAAATCAGCATACTTGTGCCTCTGAAACGCTATGAACTCCACTCCTGATCATGCTCATGTATCTGCAAGCCTAGTAGAACCATCAGTCAAACGTGCATTATGCACACTTCCATGTTCCAGCGCTTGTGCCACCTAAAGAGAATGGTGACCAACAACCACACCTAGGGCCCGTGGGTATTTAGCTCGAGCTGTAAATACATACAGCTTCCTTCTCTGGCAAGTGCCACGGGATAGCAATACAATAGCTCGTGTGTTAGAATGTTTCTGGCTATATGCAAAGCTGTAGAGATTCTTTGGCAGAATTAGGAACTCACTTCAGACACTTGTGAATAAAAATTTCAATGAATATGTAGTTTTCAGACATTTTTTGACGCAGGTGTAATAGTAAAATCTGAACCACATTTTAAAGTCTAAGTGAGCCTATTGATAACTGCCTGCACTTCACTGGAAGAATACACTTGTTTGCACAACTCTTTGCTCTACTGCCTCCTTTTGCCGAGTTACTTACCTGTAGATGGGAACAGAATTCTGGTTTGCGTTTGGATTTGCCTAATTCTGAATCTTCTAGAGAAGAGAACAGAATGGCATGTTCCAAATGTTGTTTTCTAAAGCACAGGTCCAGACTACGTAATCAAAGCATTCCTTAACACATTTATACAAAACTTACCACAGCTTACAAACAGTCATACAAAGTGAGGATTCTGCATTGCATGCAGCCGTTTCCCTATACCAAGCTGATTTCTCAGTCAATGTGGAGATTTCGGTATTGCAGAAATTACCTGTTGCTCCCATAGCTGTGTGAATTTTCTGTCTCCCCAGTCCAAACAAACCTGTAGCAAACCTGCAGCTGCCTGGCCTTTCTACCAATGATCCAGTTAACCATCCCCCTGGCCCACCACTCTGCCATTTGGGAACTGACCATCTTGCTAGCCACAAGCATCAGTATATGAATTTGTGTGACGACTGCTCTGACATGGTAATTTGCTTCCTAGCAAAACTACTCCAGACCTTCCCCCCAGATAGTTTCAAACAAGACCTTTCCATCCTCCCCCAGACAGTGGTGGAGCAGCATTTGTTTCCAAGGTGCCACTTCTAGGGCTCTTTGGAGCAGCTATCCTCTGTCAAGCCACAGGTCAGTAGGCTTAAACAAAAAAATTACGGTCTTCCACAGTCATGGACTGGGACACGCCACTTGCCATTCTGTGTAAAAAAACTCAAAGAGGATGATAAGTGCAAAACTGCAGAATTTAATTTCAGAAAAGCGTGATTTCATGAGACTAGATGAAATGAGGGTTTGTTTTTTCATGTATTATGGTGTGGGGTGGAGAGGAGAAAAGAGTGGTTTCCTAAAACAAACTATTTGTTCAGCTTTGGATAATCTATCCTCAGATAGCATGTTCCAAGTCTTGAGCAAGTAAAGGCACTTTCAACTTTACTACACTCAGGGTAATTGCTTGACCATAGCTAACAGTTGCCAACAGAGGAATAAGGAATAGAAAACTTTTAGAAAGTTATCAATAAGACGAGTAAAAGAAAGCATCCTTTATTGATCAAGTTCAACTGACTTTTCCAGATTTAAACAGGAATAATTCAAGTTGCAGAAATTTAGTATGCCTTTAGATAGGGATCATTTGCAAGGAGATACTTTCCTTCCTTGCTTATGCATGCCACTTTTCCAACTCATAATGTTATCATCCATGTAATGTCACTGACACCTATAATTCCAATTTTAATCACACAGGACCCCAAAATGTATTACATGTGGCACTAGAGAGAGTTGAGTGTGTTCCCAATTAAACCTGAAGACTGACAAAGATGTATGTACTGCTTATTGGATGAGTAATGTATTTTTGTAAATCTGTTGTGGAATGATTCATGAGCAATTCATTTGTAAGCTATGCAAAAACTGTCCCTGTTCAGAGTTCCCTTCTAAATTTAGATTCCACAGCAGTTCACTTTAAAAGAAATATTAAATCAGTGATGAGATGTGGAATATTAAAGAAAAATAAGAGGTTGTATGGGGATTCTAATTAGTTGAATAAGCTATGAATGACTATAACCAACCTTAAATACTACGAATAACTTTACATCCTTGTTCCACTAATTAAGAAATGCCTGTAGTTGTAGCTGAACAGTCCTAGTAACTGTAACTAATAAGCCTAGGCTAGTTTTGGTGACAACAGACTAGATAAACACAGAACTTTTTTTCTGCCTTGGAAACAGTAAAGATTGAGCTTCACAGCTTTGCCTCCAGCAATGCTTTACATAACTACATTTTATATAAGATCTTCAGCTCTTTCAGTGCCTGAGGACCTATGGTGAGGGAATGCCATAATTCTATACATGTCACACATATTCTGACTACTTACCAAAATAATAGGAGCATCATTAACTTGATTGATTGCATATGTATCAAGACGGGTTAAACTGTTCTTTCCAAAACTTGATCCCAACACGAAGGTTTAGGGAACAACTTTAATTAGATTCAAATTTCCATATGGACCTCAGGTTTGCCTTTGGATGTATGTTGCAGATTTTGCATAAACTTGCATTTACAATTGAATGTCAAATAATTTTATTGTTCTTTAAAATTAGTGTATGGGCAAACATTTTCTTCCTTTCTGCATACATGGACCCCAATTAAATATTCCAATTCAACAAGGAAATTGGTTAAATTCAGCTCACTTTGTTGGCAAAAGAAGTCTTCAGTTACACTTTACTTGCTAGGTACTTGTACACTCCTAAGTGATAAGATTCCTAAGGACGACCCTGACACCACCGGGGTTTATGGAACAGATGATCAGAAATTCGATGATGTCACTAGATCTCACCAAGCAGTCCTACCATAAGACTGCAGACATTCAGCATAAAACTGTTTCTGTCCTAAGCTTCTAGGTTTCCAGTTGTAGAACAAGAGCCTTGGCAGTCTTGGAAGACACAGCTCAAAATAGAGCTCTCAGTACTTTTCCCTTTTTTATTTTTAAGTTTAGTTTGGATGCCCTTGCTGAGTACAGGATATAGCAGATTCCAAAACATCTGATTTAGTCCCTCTAAAATAGATAGTTTTCTGCTGGGAGAGGCATTACTTAACATTTTTGGAAGCTAGTTTTATTATAACATTCTTAAGTACTTTGCATGAATTTAAACATAAGTGCAAACTGAAGCAAAGTTTTAGTAAAAATTGATATTTTGTGAAAATTATGTAATGGTTAACTATTAGTTGTTGTACTCTGATAATACTGTTAAGAAGGCCATGTAGGTAAACAGAGATATTATGATTCCATAATGCCAACAGAGTGCAGAGGAAAAAAGAGAAAACAGGGAAGTTAGATCTGAGAAAGGGGCCAGAAAAGCATATTTATGTGGCCTTTCATCTCTGGCAGAAAACATGGTGATGTGGGAATTCACCTTAGCAATCTTATCATTAGTTCACAGTCTGCCTAAAATACACAGCAGACAGTGGAAAAAAAAATGCATACAGCTTGCAGAGAAAAACAACATCTTGTTTCACTAAGATCTATGTATTGCCGAAGGACAGTGACATTAAAAAACAGGAAGACGGCCAACCACAGCCCCTATAGCAAGTTTATAGTAAGAGCTTGAAGGTGTATGAGCAGTAGAGAAATTCAGCAAGTAGCATCTGTTTCTTTGATTTTGTATTACGCATTTTCTAGTAACAAGCCAAATTAATCTGAAAGCCAATGCAAATCATATCAACTCCATGTTTTTTCTCATGGAAAAAAAAAAGTTGTACCAGGTCAGATCTCAACCAAATGAGAATGAAATTGAGAACTATGCCAGGGAATTAAAAAAACAAACAAACAAACAAAAAACCAAACACACAACCAAACCCAAATATCTCTGATCCTGAATAATCCTCTTCAAATGCAGTTCATAAAGCACATCTGCAGTCTTCTATCCAGACTGCTTCCCAAGGCAAGGTGCCTCATGAGTCCAAGATAAATGAGCACAAAGAGCTGTTTATTCTCTAATTTTATTTTTTTTTCTTGCTTTTGTCATGTAATAGAAAGGATCACACTGGTACACCAGGAGACCCAGAATGTTGCTTTCTTTAAACTTTTTTATCTGTGAAGCTATATATCCACTTATGAGTCAAAAGTAGCAGTCATTGCCTTTCACCTCACAGAGGGCAGGTGAAATCCTCTCCTGTCTCACAGCTCAAACTCATTCAAAAATTGTGCCTAAAAAACCTCCAATTTCTTTCACACTCAGCATTACCCCTACCAGCACAAAAGAGCACACAAGACCCAAGATACTGGAAAAAAACCCCAACATATTAGTGATATAGGCATCAAATATTATAAGCATTTCTTAAGGCCAGAAGGAGGAACACCTGGTGAGTGAGCATGCTGCTATTGTGCATTTCCCAAGGGCTGAAAGACTGATCACAGAGAACACTTAGTGAGACTTGGTGGTGAAACCTGCATGAGCAAAGAAATCCGCACAAAGGCCAAATGGCCTTCAGCTACTCAGCTCAGCCAGCCACTCCTGCCAATATCATTTGGTTTCAAAACTCTATAAAAAAAAAATAATATACACTCAAAAAGACTTTTAAAAAAGGGAGCAGGGAGGGAAGGGAATAAACAGTCCAAGCTTATAATATACATAAATTGCCAGAGTAATGTCTTTAAGACGCAACAAATATGAAAAAAGCTTAAACTAAGAGAATCCAAATGAACTAAAATTAGAACATGCCAGAGGAGAATATGTCCATTGCCAAAGGCAAAGAAAGAGTTGATGAATAATGCAACTGCAGCAGCCAAAATATAAAAACCTATTCCCCATTTGAAATGTTTAACAGATAAATTAGTCATGTCATCAAAAGCAGAGATACCTGTGCTTCCATACTGGCTGATCCACAGGGATGAGAGCAAGTGATGTTAGACAGGGCTGAGCAGGATTCAAAATATCAGGTTGTGTAGAGTCATCAGGAAACAGATGTGTTACTGCTCTTTCTGCTTTTGGTACTACGAAATCCTCAGGATTTACCATTGCCTACTGACCCTTGCAATGGGTCCTGAGCAACTTTTGTCCCTAAATTATGCCTCCATTTCTCTTTCATTCTTTTCATTCTCTCTTTTGCTAGTTTGAGTATCACAGGACGAGAACAAAACTTTTTCATATTTATCTTTTCTAAACCCTATGCACCAAATGCAGGCACTAAACAATTGTTACATGAAACAATAGGCTGCCGCTTTCAGTTTCAGCCTTTCCTGCAAACAACATACTCCCCAACAGAAGTTAACCTGCCCTTAAAGAGTAGCCTTTTTCATGTAAAAGAGGGAGGTGTAAATTTATATAGCACTGGATTTCAGTTCTTGATGCCAGCGGGTCTGAACCAACCTTGCTAGAAATGACAGCCTGAAGGCTTGATCTCAAATTAACTGAAAATTGGTAGCAAAACTTCCATTACTTTAAGGAACACAGCCCTCTGACTTGCTCAGTCCATCTATCCATACCCACGTCACTCCCTTCTTTCTTTGCTTGTAGGAGGAACTTTTTAGATAGGCTACTCTGTTCCTTTTAATATAATAGTGAAATGTGTAGTATAGCCTGTCTTATCCAACTGAAAGATTTGCTTAACCTGAAATTTATTTCTCAAGACAACATTATCCAAAGGAGAGCTTATTATTTTAATTGAGAAAGATAAAAGAGAACATAGGTGTGTTTCTAATGTCTCCTATATGCCCCAAAAGACAAAATGTTACATCTAGATTAAGTGGGTTATAGCTTCCAGGCTTCATTTATCTAATGTGCTATTGGAGATAATTCCCCATTCTCTGAATTGTTGTGCAGGAGTATAAAATTGGTTTTCATAAAAATTCACTGATTGCTAAAGCCATTCAAATAGTCTATGATATCAATGCTACTAATCACATTTCCCCTCATGTCCCTCCCTCTCTTTTCCCTCTAAAATCCAAAAAGATGCTTCTATATCAACATTAAATGAATTTGTTTGCTGCCCAGAAGCCAAATTAAATGTGTTCTTTTATACTCAGCACTCACAGAATAAGGAGAAATAAGAATAAATGAGAGCCATTAATTAAATCTCACAGGGAACCACATTGATGCAAATGGAAAAGAAAACCTATTTTTCCCTTAACTACTATTTTATGCTAAATGCATCATAATTGCTATTCAAGACCTGATTAAGAGTTTGTTTTTCCAGCAGGCACTTTCTTTTTATTTGTGATCAGACTGCAGACTGTGCCTGACTCTTTGCATTCAAACTTAAACATGAGTTTTCTGAGTTGTGGGTATGTCTGTGGTGCAAGTGTAAGCGCAGAGACCCAAGCAACGAGGCTAAGCAGTGTGGTGCCAAATGAACCTCCCAGCACAGGTTATCATATAGGATACTGTTGATGATGTAATTCTGTGCTCCTAATAAGCCTTTCTGCATGCTTTGCCCCATGATCCCCTACCCAAGTTAGGGAGGGTACAGTCTCTATGTGTCTATAACCTGCAACTGGAGTACAGTTGAATCCTGTGCTTTGTATGCCTTTTGGCACATGGCTTCATAAAGAAAGTCTAAACCAAGAGGTCTGCAAGCCTTGAAGTCTTTTCTAGGTCTGGCCTTAGAAAGACCCTTTCCTTGCCAAAAGTTCTTCAAGTTTAAATACGTTTTTAATTTACCTAATTGCAAGGCTTCCCATTTCTAAGAAGTTATGTTGCAGCACAAACAAACCAGTAGGCTGCAACAAGGCTTTACCGTCAGTCAGATCCTACTGTCCCTGCTGTTTCTCCTTCCTCCACAGGTCAGACCACACCACTCCTCATCCACCCACCCCACCCACCCCCGTCAGTCAACTCACTGCCTTTGCGGCAAGGCCACAGCTGCATGTTATTAATGCTGATCAACCCTCTGCCTTCATTCCTGTACAAAGTTACAAAGGCAAACTTTGTTGAAATACCAAAAATGTCAGTTTTGTTCATTTAGTTATCTGTCCCAGTGCACTTTCCCACCCCCTGAACTGATCAGGGAGATCATCCCAAATATCATACCTTGTATGAAAGAGTTTGTCTGGGGTTTTATTTAAATTAAAAGATAAACCCATAATGTTCCAAGCTCATCTTCCTGCATTTTGTTACATTACACATATGTGAAAGCCTTTCTAAGCTTGGAACACTTTTATGATATAAGTTACAGCAGGCCATATAAAAACAAACATAAGATACTCTGGAAAGCACCAGGAATCATGGATTCTGAAACCACAGCCTATGCTTAGAGCTAAACAGACATTTCTCAGCTCTGCTTTTGGGCAGTGGAACCACTCCTGCTCCCTGTGCTGGTTAATATTTTATAATCAAACCGCCATCAAACTGACATCACTGTGACCCCTCCATTCATCAAACAGGAACTATAGCTCTCTGCAACCTGGAACATCCTTGCCTGCATCACACAGGGATTACAAAGGGACAGCAGTTGAAGACAGTATTTTCCCCCCTGGGCGTGCTCAGCCCTTTTAATACTCCTAATCCCCGAGAGGCTCAAGTCAAGTTCAAATCAAGTAAAAAAGGATCTTTATTAAAGGGAGGAGCCAAGATCTCCATTCTCAAATTTGACTACAGGAAGCCAGCAGAGGGAATACAATCCTTATGTTTGTAATCACAGAGAAGACCTGACAGTGCCCGTGAAGGTCCCAACAATGGCACAGATGCTATTTCTAAATTGTACTTCCCATCTGAGCAAGTAGTTAAACAGCATGATCCTGTCCTCCAAAGTAAGTATGTTTCAAAGCCAAGTTCCAACAGATTACAGCCTAAACGAGATGAAAGAAAACCTTCCACTGAATAAGCAGCAGAAAGAAACCTTGTAGTTTTACAGTGTCGATAACTGACAGGTACAAAACAGTCTATAGCCTCTGGAAAATAATACCCAGTAATGTGCGATAGCAAAGCAAAGATACTAGATATGTGTGTATGCCCCCAGCAATACCCATCTACAGAGAGAACTCTCTTTCTGTACACAGGCACATGAAAAATAGAAAATCCTATCATGTAGTCTAACATTGTGCATATATGTGCATACTCATGTATAAATGCTATACCAAACATAAAATTGTTTTCACCACAACTAAAATTATTTTTCTCTGTCCTCACAAACTCACAGTACAAACTTCCCTGTTTTCTATTGCCTTAGGGGCTTCTACACCTTATTCAACAGCCCCCAATGTTCTTGCCCCCCATTAACTTCTCTATTCCACTGTATGTCCATATATATTTGACTTCACAGCTCTTTACATGTGGTTCTGTAATTTACACTTTACATGAAGAAATACTTTCTCTGATTTAAACCTTGTGCTGTCTTGTTCTCCAGTTAGTCACCATTCTTGGTTTTAGAGGCAACTATAATTTACACAGTCTTTTCAAAGCTCAGTTATTCTATTCAGTATAACTTTATTTTACCCCCATAAGGAAGCCGCTCCACATCTCTCATCCCAGATATCCCTCCCCTTTTTTCTACTGTTTTGTGCAGTGATGAGAATAAGAATAATGTGCTATATTCTGTGTCTGAAGCTACATGTCTCAGCACTCTCCAAACTATCAAGCTGCAATGAGGTCTTTTACCATCACATACCAACACACTCTTCATGCCAGTCCCTCTGCTGCCTTCTCCTCATCTTGCCTCATCCAAGGCATGTCTCGTCTCCCGTCTCTCTGCTTCTTCCTCCTCTACTTCTTACTCAGCTGCTCTCTCTTCATTGGCTCTCAACCACTTAACCAGCCACAGCTGCACCTCATTTACATCAGCCAACCCCCTGTCCCTGAAGCCAGCCCACAACTGTATGTTATCAATGCTAATTAACCCAGCTTCATTCTACTACAGGTACATGTGTGTGAACGTGAACGATTCCTAAAAAAACAGAATGCGACTTTTTGTGTTGTTCAACTTCACATAATAATTTCTAGGACTATATTTAGATTTTAACTACCAAGAAGCTCAGTACTGATGTTTTCAGAGAATTTCCAATAATTCAAGATCTTTCTCCCTGTGTGCGTACCTCATCATTTTGTGGGCATTGATGCATTGTTATTTTTTTACCCTGCATTAAGTCTGCATTTAGCCCAAGGTTTTATAAACCAGTAACTCAGTATTGTGAGATTTACGTTATAATTAGAAAATTTGTAATTCAATTAGTGACAAAGGGCCATTGATTATCTTAAATAACCGTTCTCTTCTTACAATTACTCTGGAATAAGGAAAGAGCTGACCATGACATAGAAGAACAAACAACCTTCCACAGCCATCTTCCCTACAGGTCCTTAAAGCAACCTTTAAAGTCTGGCAAAGTAGCAGTTTACATGACAACATCAATTCTGTCAATACTTAACTGGCCAAAAAGAAAATCACTGCAGTCGATCACAGCTTGAAAAAATACAATACTATATTCCCTGAGCTTTCTTTTAACCAAATTATACCAATATTTAATTAATATTCTCCAGCCTTTAAGTGCTGTACAATTTAACAAAATACTGGAACTTCTCAATAGGTTGATCTAATTGTGTTCAATAATACAGAAAAAGAGGGAATATAACTCATCCAAAGAATTACATAGGATAGTTCTGTGGGACTTTTTTCTTTTGGTTTGGTTTTTTCCATGTTCAGAAAGAACATTCTCTGTCAAATGAAAATCAAAGTAATTCCTAACCAACTTACTGACCTCAGGGTAATTCCACTGAATCCTGTGTGTTTGTCACCTGTAAGGTGATTCCAAGGGACTGGGGGTTTTTTTTACACCAACTCTTCTCATAAGTAACAAAGCACAAAAAATTGGATTTATCAGACAGTAATCCACACGTTCTCAAACATCACCAAAAGATCATAGAAAATGATATTGTAATGCGTTCACATCTCCTCAGTGAAATTACCTTTTAAGCAGTAGTTTTATTTTTGGTTTTCTTATAAAGCAGGATTGATAGCACATTGCAGTGCAGCTCTTGCGTCAGTAGCTATGCCCTGGATCATGCATACTGCACTAACCGAACCCTAAAGCAGTTTTACTATTGGTTTGTGTTGAAGTAGCATTTTACTACCAGTTTGAATGGGAGTTGCATTAGGTCAAGGGTACGTCAGGTAAAATTAAGAAATACAAGCTAGCAGCATCTGAGCACAGGAGCGCTGAAAAGAGTATGAATGCAGAGCCATAAGGTCTAATTAAAGTTTTAAGTACTTAAAGTCTGATTTACTTTACTAGAATTATTTCATTCTCTATAAATTCTCTGCATTTCTTTTATTCTTATTGCATTTAATTATAGCTTAAATATTTTTCCAAGCCAAGAAAACTGCCACTTGCATGTTGAAAATGTTGAAATGAGATGCTCTCAGCAGTTGAAATCTGTTTCTTAAAGCTTTTTCCACAGAAAAAATGGATCAAATCAGCCCTTTCCCACACAATTCCGGTTTTGACAAATTGGCATTTCTAGATGAAGTATGTTCTTCTAAAACATCCTGTTCAGTTCTATTTAAATACATAAAAAAATGTGAGCAGTGAAACTATGTGATGAAGTACATTTTATCTGGGGCTCAAATCATGAAATATTGAACATGGCTACAGGAACCCTTTCAATAACAGCTCCAATGAAACAAAGCAGACCGAATTGGTTTTTAGAGTTGTGAGGAAAGATTACTCAGAGAAAATACCTGTGTTGCAAACAAAATCATTTTCATGTTGTTACTTCTCTTGCAGAGGTGTTCAGAATATCCAAATGCTATTTCAAGTGAAAGGGGGTTAAAATATTGTGCTTTTAAACCGGATAGTGTGAAGCTCACTGTCACCCAAATACAGCCCATTTAGGATAGTGTTACTTACAGCTGAGACAATATGAATAATAATATTCACTTTTTATAGCTAATTCAGATCTTATTACACGTTGCACAAAAAAACATTTACAACTAGCATGAGACTAGTTATTGTATCTTAATTGTTTGGATGTGAATTCTTTCTCCAACATCCTGTACTGAAGACTGCCATAAGCTAATCACATCCATGAGGATTCAGTAGACTAATCAGTGAACACTGAATAAGCTGGAACTTTAATTCTCAAACATTTTTTCCCAGAAATGCACAGTAGAGAACATAATTAAGTTTTGTAGATCTTCATAATTTTCTACCATTCACTTAATTTAATAATGATGTTATGAATTTGTTTTACAGATTTACTTAATTTTATGCTTATTGCCAAATTATATGATTAAAAAAATGTACCAGATCTCTGTATATTGATGAAAAGATGTAAAAATAAATAAAGCAAGGAGACAACAGGAAGACAGAGTTTAAAATGTACAATTAAAACATTAATTTAAAGTCTTAATAATGTAGGTTACCTATTACGTGACTAAAACAATGGGAGATAGATAAAAATATTCACAAAAAAGTTTAAATCCAGTAACTAAGATTCTCAACCAAACCTCAGATAATAGACAATAAGCAGCCGTCAACACAATTACTACAGAAATCAATTTTAAAGAAAGTTCTGGTAAAAATTTAAGCTTAAGACAAGTTTGCAACAATTTGAAACTGATAATTTTTTTCTTAAGATTTTGGAAGATTAAAAGAAAAAACAGCAATCAACAGAAAAAACTCAAGCCCAACACTGTAGCCACGGTAGTATTATAACAGGCTAAAATCAAGGAATAAATATCCAAGAACAAATTCACAACCCTCTTAAATCAACATTGAATAACAGGCTTCAGCACACCTGTTCATCTTCTCTGTATTCAAATTGCTAAACTTCAGTCCAGCTGTTATATACCAAATCAATGCACATTCAAAACCAATACGTATCCAACCAGAAAATGCATCTCCTGTCCCTAGAAGACTGCCCAGAATGAAGGAGAACTAGGGAGAGTCAACAGTGTAAAGACAATAGATAGGAACTCTGGGCACAGAAATAGTTGGGGAGGGAAAAACCATAGAGCATTATCACAACAAAACTAAATTAATTACTTCTTGGTTGCTTCTCCCTGGGTGCTGAACACCACCCACAACTGATCTGCCCTGATGTCTCTCAGACTACTTTTCCTCCATTTTTCTCAGAGTTTAGACAAATAGGAATAAATCCTGCACATATAGGGAAGAACTTCCACATGTCTGAAAAGTGCTATTGATTTGCAATTGCAAGCAATTGATTGACGATTTGCAGCAAAGGTCACAGCAATAAAATGAGATAAGGAGTACTGGTATGTTGTATTAGCCCCCTATTGCAAGGATGAGCTCGGGAAGGGGTTAGGTACAAGCAGATAATTAGCGTTAAGAGAATTCAGGTAATCCAGCCTGCTTGTGACAATGACAAAAGGACAAAAATGCTACTGTGCTCCCCTGCCCAAAAATCACAAGATGTTTTTGCCTCTGTTTTAGAAACTATAACATCCCTGCTCTGATTGACAAATTGACGTGGGCTTCCTTCATGCATTAGCAAATATCCCGTGTAAGTGCATGTATTCCCTATATACCTGTGTATAATTGTATTTTTCTAGCACATGCAAAGCAGGGTCTGACAGCATAATATAGCCAGAACAGACAGTGTCTCTACTAAACAGAGCATCAGGAGGCAGTCTGCATTGCCTTCTAACCTGATATAAAAATCAGGACACTCATTTTCATATTTGCTGTTCATTATAGTGCAAATGATTCAATTCTCCATTTTAATTCCTCAAGCAGCGTTGCCTGTGTGATTGGTCAGAGAAGTTGCATGGTATAATTTCAATCCACTTATTGCAGCAGTTAACTACCACACACACACAGACCGTTCCCCCCTCCACACACACACAATGTGTGATAAGGATTTCAGGCTGTGGTAGTAAAATTATTAATATTATGATTGTGAGTTCTGGCTAAGAAATTATCTTTACTAAGGGAAGATTCCCTTCACCTAAAAGTTAACAGTCTGTGATTGTTTCCAGCTCCCCACTTCTAAACTAAAGTAATGCTGGGTGTGCTGCTCTAGGCTCCACCAACAGTCATCTCTTCATATCATCATGTTATTTACTGTTTGATTCCTCAGAGTGGTGGCACTTAAAGGTACTCAGAGTCCAGGTCCCACGGGGATGGATACCTGGCTTTGTTAACATTGAAATTACTGTGTTTTCTCACCTCTTTCTTCTTTCTCTGATGCAGTGTATAAGGTGGGTCTGCAATCACTTGGCAGAGAACATGGCAGCAGGGGGAGATGCTGTCCGACTGTTCTCTCACAATGATTGTACTTAATAAAGCTGCCGTTGGACCTGTCCTAAATTGTGCTTGTTTTATTACACAGCTGGAGTCCCCAGATTCTCTGACAAGATGTAATCACTGTTTAGGAATGGTAATGCATGCAATGTTGAAATTCATATATAAATTATTTATACCACAACTGATTGGGAAATTCACTAGATAAACTACTCATGATTATTATTCTGTTGGCTCTAATTTTTTTGTGAATTATGTACCTCTGCGAACAAATTGCTTGTACTTGGGAAAGAGATCACTGAACCAGTATAATCTTTACTTGACATGTCAAGAAATTGCAAGAAGTTTATTCCAATTATTCTATGATATAGGAGCGTATATCAGAGGACCTGTGTTTAATATTGCCATTAATAAATATTCTGTAAAGTGCTTACAGGCCAAGATGAATGAATGCACATTGCAGTCTATGAGAAATCCAGAAGTGGAAAACAGGCTATAAAACATAACAGTGAAAACAATGATGTTCATGAGTGGAAATATCTGTCTGCATATGCAATTTCCTGATTTTATTAGTTTCCATATACTTGTAAAATAAGTTTGACCTTGTTCTAGCCCTCACATTATAGTAGCTTGTGTTTGATCAATCATCCTTTTTATATGAACAATTTAGTTCGAGTAATAGCATATTACTCTGAAAAATATAACTGCAGAGATGTCTCTCTGTACTTAAGTACCACAATAACTAATGTTACAAAACAAGCTTACTTTCATCTGTTAATGTTTTCAGAATTAGCAAAAGATAGCAATATATCTAAATTCAGATTTTTTTTTCCAAAATATTTTCATATTAAGGGCAAAAATATCTAAGCTTCAAGGATTTTTTTTAAAAAGACTTACATAGGTAAATATTCCCATCGCAGAGGTGAAAATCTGGGTGAATCAGCAATATTCTAGTTTGCTGGACAGGTAGAAAACAATAAAACAGAAAAAAAAAATGTGTTGGATCAACTCAATTCAAACAGCACTTGACCCAGAGTAAAACAGTAAGTTGCATCCCATCAGTTTCCTTCAACATTTAATTAAGAAAGGAAACCAAAATACATAAAACTAAGAATCAAAATACTTTGGAGACTTTTGTCATTAAAAGGAAAAATCAATATGGCAAGGAATATCATCTTTCTCTTAAGATTCTCTAAAAAATAGAACACTTCTGTTTGCTTATTCTTCCCCACACTGTTCCATCAATACTGCCAAAGACCAAAAAAACAGTGTGATGTTTCAGTGGCCTTTGCATGAATTTATTCCTCATCCACCCACCTGGTCTTCATTTCTAAGGGACCACCTCATCCATTGCTTCGGAACCCTTGTCCTGTCACTCAGCAAACTACTCGAGCCTAACCTCAGACACTCTGTGCTAACATGTTCAAGTGTGCCTGAAAGATGTAGCTGTGGCTCAGCACGAACCAAGCATCCTGCCCTTTACAGCTTTGGTCTAATAGAATCCCAGACTATTTAGCACTGCACTGAAAAGGAACAGAGATATCTATCTATCACACATCCATTTATACCCAGCCACAGGAACGTCACTGTGGTTTAAAGTCAGCTCAGGATCCTTAGTACCCTTAAAGCAGAGGTTAGTCATCTGCAGAGCTCAGACTGTGACAGCAGAGAGCGAGGTGGAGAATGAATATGAATAAATGCTTCAGATTAAAAAAAAAAAAAAAAAAAAAGGAACGAAACAAGTAGTGTAATGGTAAATACACAAAGAACCTGCAGTGCTTCATCTAGCCTCTGCAAAGGACAATAGATTCTTTAAATGAATTGTTATATCTAATTGGCACAGCCTGCAGACACTGCGGGAAAAACACTTCTAAATATATTCACCATTGATCATACTGGGAAAAAATAAGAGATCCAGTAAAGCAAAACATTTATTCATGAGTTTGGTTTTCCAGAAAAAAACGCCAGGGTTTTTAATGTGCTTCTAACACCGCATTACCAATAACCTCGCACAACCCTGCAGAAGTATTCCTTTTACCTGTGACTGGAAACACGACTACCAAATTGTTTGGGGACTGGAAGAACAAACCCCAGGCCAGCCTGGCTCTCCTCCGGCCCTGCCCCACAGGCTGGCCACCAGGCTGGCACTGCCTGGGCTCGGTGTGCATGGGTGCTGCTCCCCCATACCTCCCCCTGCCCACTGCTCCCCGCCACCTGGCCACAGCGGCACACGGTCACACAAGCTGACTTGCCAGCTCTTAGTTACTCCAGTGATGCTTTGTGCATTTGTGCATGTACACTTGATATGGCCTCTTTCTGCCCTGTTTTATCATTCCAGAGGTTTTCCCTGCTCCTGTCATCCTGCACCACTCGCTTCAGTCCTGTCCACCGCTCCCTCACTTCACCGTGGCCTGTAACCTCCCTCCCAGTGCTCCTAGTTCCAAGCTCTCCTCAGCAGGCTGGCAGCCAGCTAGCAAAGCTGCCCTTTCCCCCTTTCCAGGTGGATCCCACCAGAAGGAGAGCCCACCTTGTCCTCTTCCCAGGCCCCCCTAAGGCCTGCCATTGACACTCATGGGGACAAACAGCAGGGGTAACAGCCCCCGAGCTGGACAGACCCTGGCAGCCTTGTCACAGCATCCGGGTCAGGGCCCCTGCGCTCCTGCCCCTCACTGAGGCAGCTGGCTCCCAGCCCTGCGGGACAGATTGCACCCTCAGCGGCTGCCAGGGCACCCGGCCTCTGCCACTGCCCTGCCAGAGAAGGAGCAGCCTTTCCCCCCAGCCAAGCCTCCTCCATTTCGGGACACTCCATACCAAGCATGGCCGCATGCCTTCCTGCGTGGGGGCAGGGGTTCAGGCACTCCCTCCCCAGGGTTTCCATGAAGACCCTGCCAGTCCTCACCCTTTCCGCTGCCGCTCAGCTGCTCCCCCGGCCGATGGCTCTCAGGTGGCACTGGCGGTGCAGGCAAGGTGGCACCAGGGCCCACCTCAGCCCCTCTGCGCACACTGGCCAAAGCTCTGCACGTGCCCGGGTGCTGCTGGACCGCTCCCAGGGAAGCGTGAGGAAAGGCCCCGTCTTGTGCCCACCAACTTCAGCGATGCCACACTAGACTTGGAGGAGCCATGGATTCAGGCAGGAGCTGGGGTATCAAACACCTTGCAAGATCAGCCTCTTTCACTGTAAAACTGTTTGGAAGAGTTCCTGACATTCTCCAACTTCTAATTTGCTGAAATAGTTTCAGCGAGTTGGCGCGCATCGCATGACTGCAGTTACGAGCCATCCTCAACTCAGGACTACCCAGACAGATCTTTATCACCAGCTGCACAAGCCAACAATATATTGGTCCAGAGATTTTTATTGATACAAATCGTCCTCCGAGGTAATTTGTCTGGATCAAACTTTGCCATGTCAATTTGTAAACTTAATTAACTGTGGTCTCAATAAAAGCCAAGATTAGGAACATAATGATTAATTAGATCCTTTTAGGTAATGCAATGGTTGAATTAGCTAAATAAAAATAGTGGAGAAGCTGGCAAGAGAACGCTCCGCTGATGGATGTAGGTTTGTCTCACAAAAGCAAATGCAAGAAGCATTACGCATTAGCACAATAGAAATAACTACAACTTAATCATTGAAAGTTATACACCATTTCTTTTTTTGTAAAAGCATAGCTATCATAATGATATCTTACCCCAGAAAAAAGGGAAGCTTCAGCCTCTCCATATGACATCAGAATTTAAGAATTACCTTTAACCTCAGATAAGGAAGCAGGGAGCAGTCCTACTAACCTATATTTTTGAGATGAGATAATACAGAGACAAAGATAATTCACAATTTCTTTTCCCCCCCTTACTTATGTAGGAGTAGTAGGCCTTTAATTACCCAGCATTGCCCATCAACACCAATTATTATTATAGCATTTTAAAGCTGTTCTGAGTTCTTTTTTCTGAATCCTGGATTACCCTTTATTTATTTATTTTTATAACATGTTCATATATGAATACGCAAAAGATAGCAATTCCAAACATTCTGGTCACTGGTGAGAGCTCTGGGAATAGCGCAAATGCTAACTGTTACAGCAGAAACCCTAGCAGGTCCTTCCTTTCAGGAGTTTAGAATAGTACCAGTGTAGATTTCTGTGATCCGAGACACTTTTCTCCCATGTTCCTTTTTAAGTTAAAGCTCTTTCCTCTATCTTTTGCAAACTTTACTTTAAAAAAAATTGATTCTATCCTCTGCATGGAAAGCATTTTAAAAGCACAGGATGTGTTATGTAGTTAGCAGAAGGGTTGCTACGCAATGGCCAGAATATCACATGTGCGTTAGGACTCCGGTTTACAGAGGTCAGGAAGAAACTTGTAAAGCTTAAATACTTTTGGAGAATTTAATAAAGCCATTGTATATTTTAGCATTTATAAACCAGGCTACCTTGGCAAATTGGATGCAGAACATATCTTTAGGTCTGCAAATAAATGGTAGCAACCAAATGGATTTAGCAATGGTCCCAATAGTCTGTTCTAGTTCTGCAAAGAACTTGCAGGCATTATTATTCGTTTGTCTTTTCCTTTCCACCTTTTCTTTTCTCAACATAGATTGTTAGCTTGGACTAAAAGCCTTTTTGGTATGGGTACAATTAAACTAAGTGTTTGTCTCCTGGCAAAATAAGACTTCAGCCTAATTTAAGTTTTCTTAATAGTAAGTATAATACAAATCAGAAGATAAAAATGACTGATTACTTTCTACGTGCAGGTAAGACAAATTTAATCCCCTGCATATTTCCTTATTTTCCATCACCATTCTTTAGACTAAAAATATTTAGAGGGCAGATATTTCTCATGAGATTGATCTACAGTGGTATCTACTTTGTTGAAGGAAGTTCTAGTACTTAGTTTTGTTCTGACTCAACAATAACATCATGTGAGCTACAGTGGGATTAAGCTGGTTCCAGATGCTGGGGCTACTCATTGTCACAGGCACTGTTCTTTTTACTAGCCAGCACTGAAAACTACTGGCATTATTATTGTAGCATACCTATGCCAATAAGTTCAGTTGTGCTTATTGTTTCCCATATGCATTTAAGTCTGGAATAGCTGTGGTAACAGCTAATAAATTGTGAGGCTGAATTTCGTAGGTAAATTCTAAAATTATTGCAGTCAAAAGCACGTGAAATGGATTAACAAAAAAACACCCCACAAATATTCAAAATTGCAGAGATTTTTAGGAAAAAAAAAGTAAACTATGTGCTACATGTTTTCCTTTATTCTCTCTACAAAAAGAGAACTGCAGCTGAGTAGCTAACTCAATCATTTGCAATGAGTCACAATTAAACAGAGGCTGCCAGACTCAATTAACGTATCAGTTTAGTACAGATATCATTCTGTCAAACCGAAGGAAGAACTGTTTTTTTCAGGTCCCAGTAGTTTATTGCTTCTTGCTTGTGAAAAAAACCCATACTTAATTCTAAAATTTCTAACCACTGCCTAACAGAACAGAAATAAAAGCCTAAGAACTGCAGCCTGTTCCTGGCTTGTATCTGTAACACTGTGGCCAGCAGGACCAGGGGAGCAATCGTCCTCCTGTACTCTTACAGGGGAGCATCTGGGTGGATTTTATGTCTAGCAAGCATTGAACTAAGAGTCAAATGCACTCTGTAGGCAACCATAGGGTTTTCATCCTCCACCCAGACACATTTCAACAAAACTTATCCTCTACTAACTGTGGTTCAAAGTGGCCAGTAGTTTGAACTTGCAGTGAGACAAAGGGCCACTGGGCAGGTAGAACAGAAGCCCTTAATCCTCCTTCCATTAAAGCACCGTGCTAGAGCATAACAGGGAAGGGGAATCAAAAAGCAGGTGAGGCAACAGGAGTCAGAAGATACCACAGCAACAGTTATGACACTTTCTTTCATTCAAAGGCACAGGACTGTTTTTCAACAGTTTCCAGACCAGTCCATCCAGGCAGCGGCCCCGCGCTTTTCAAAACAGCGTTGAAACCTATCTGTTGTCTGCAGCTACAAAATGCCCTACTTCCATTTTCATACATCACTTTAAAATCTCCATGTTTGAGAATACTTGTTCTCCTGAAATGTGGGGGGGGGGGGGGGGGAAATCCCTCACTTTCCTAGCCTCTTTTTTATTAAAGATGTTTTACAGAAGCTCAAGAATACCACATAGAGAGGATCTGCCAAGGAATCAAGTCCTAGCATACTGAGAAGACAAACTTGCACTCATAACTCACCCCATCAAGCACTTGGTTCCACGTTCAGCCAATTTTGTGTCAAAGATAAGAGAAAAATAAAGAAGAGAACATTATCTTCTGTCCCAGGAAGGGGTGTAGCAGAACTCTAAGGGAGCAGCAAACCCAGCTGCTGCCAATAAAAAAACAGCTGAACTCCCTTTAAGACAGCCACACACCTGTAATAAGGAAAGTTGATAATTTAGCCACTTAGTAGCACAATTTCAGTAAACCTGACACAATCCCTACTCCTGAAGCGCAATGACTACTGCTAAAAACTTCAGAAGAAAGCTTCCTCAACAAATGATTATAGATTTTTTTGGGGGTTTTTTTACATTTATTTAATTGTTTTTGGGTTTATTTACTTTTAACTGGAAAAGGGATGACTGCTGTAGTGGATGGCATTATTCTGTTTACCCCCTTTGGCAAAGAAGACACTAGCATTTCAGTGCCACTTACTCTGTCGCTTTTCATTCTTGTTCCTCCCAGCCATACAGACTCCCACGGCTTTCTGCTTGCCTTGTAAATAAGTATTGTGACTCTAAATAAGTATTGTGTCTCCCAGCTAATGGTCAGGCTCCAAAGCTGACAGCCAATTAACCATCTTTTGGCGGCTCTTGAAGCGTGTGCCTTCTGCCAACATTTGAACCCAATCCATTAAAATCAGCTTTTGCTAAGCACAGATGTTTTCCTGATTGCTTTGTGCAGACACAAGAGGACAATGAACCTAGCTGCCTGCATGTGAGTATGTTTCCCAAATGTGCACTGGCCTTTCTATGTGAACATGCACTTCATATGGGAACAGACATGATTCCAAAGGTGCAGTGTACTTGTATTCATTATCCAAAGAAAATCAGAAAAAAAAACCCCAAAAAACCAAACATTTAAAAACCTCTTTAAAATCATCCTACATTGCTAGTTTTTAATTTATCAAAAACAAGAGAAACTTTCAGCACATGGACCACAAACACATTAGCCCTAGGCAATCTCTTAATATCTATAATTACTTATTTCTCATTAAGAAACAGATAAACAATTCAGAACATTTTGTTATTACCCTGTCACAGCTAGGAAAAGGTTTTTACATTAACTATTTAAATTTTATGGTACTGTATGCAATACTTTCTTCTTTGTTACAACAACAGAAGTAAAGGACAAAGGAAAAATCATTCTTTGCAGCAGAACTGAATTCTAGACCACACTTTAAGTCTCAAATGTTATGCACTCATGAAAGGATAATAAAAATCTTTAATAACTCCATGGAAGTATGCCCCGAAGGAATGAAACTTAGAAGACATGAATAGGTCATCTAAGGGAATTTCTTCATGTTTGAGACTAGAGAAATGTTGACAGCTACAAAGCAGTAGTGACTATGCACATTATCCAATGATGTATTCACACAGAATACTTGGACAGCCCTGGGAACTAGGGCAGAAGCTGGGAATAAGCAGCCTCAAGATGCACCTTCTCATTTTCTAACACTCTTCCTTTACTAAGTTAACCTACCATTCTCAGCTGTGTGGCCTCAAATGTACCCTCATCTCACTGGCCTTGCACCTAGGGTTAGCAAACTCCTTTAGACGTTTTCTAAGTCCTACCTAAGCTGCATGATGTTTGCAAAACAACTAAGTGCTAAGTTGCATGTTGCTCAGATAATATGGGAACACTGATATACATTCACATTTTTTTTAATGTTATTTTCTTTTGTCTCCCCTGGGAGCACAGTTTCACTGTTTTCCCTTTTATTTTGAAAACATACGTAGAAAACGGGAAAGAAAAACCTTTTTCTCTGTAAAATAATGTCATAACACTAGCTACTGGTAAAGGATTGAGCTAAGACCCTGCATACAACATACAAGCACACAAGTGGGCACACACAGAAGCACTGTAGGAATGACTTTGAAGGTGAGCAGCACATTTTTTTTTTCTCCTGCTGTGTTTACTCACGTACAGTGATTCACTGCCATGTTTTTACATAATGACTATAACCAGAATCAATTAGTTTTCCACTTTTTCCTCGGATCTCCTATAATCGTTCATATAACCACTAGGCAACACCATCAGGAACCAAACACACTGCATGTGCTCCACACACACTAAAGCTTTTTTCAGGTTTACAGAAATCTAGTAAAGATGTCCACCTGAGAAGACCACCTAACTGAAGGACACCAAGTCTTTTAAGCAAGCCACACAGTCAAAACTAAGAGACATGTGAGGATATTGCACTAGTTCAGATGAAGGCCCCACTGAGGTCAGTCTCCTGTCCTCAGCAGTGGTCACAAACAGACCTCAATGCACTTGCTGCTTCAAGTGCTTCATTCACTTTAATAAAGCCATGACACATTAGACAGTTTATAAGAATTCAGTCTATTTTCTGGGCCTGACCACAGTTTGGGGGATGCTTTATAAGACAGAAATGTGCAGCAGTTGGCAGGGCATACATCAGCTTCAGTCATACTCAATCTCTCTAAGGCCTTGGCGAGGGTACAAGAGCCCCAGCACAAGTATCTTACGTGCAACTCAGTTGTGGTGTAGGACACTTCTGCTCTTACTGCAGGCCTCAACAGTCACAAGTACTGGTGCCAAGGAAACCCACTCCGTTTAATTTAATTTGCCAGAAAAAATGGCTATTTATGAGAAGTTTCTCTTACTACAATAAAGGAAATTTATTATAGGAATGAAGGCCAAATCCAATAAGACCTTGATATTCAGATCTTCTATCATGGTTCAATGTACCATGGAGTAATTGGTAGCATTTCCATTTTGCAGGATTGTATACATGAATTAACAAAAAGTTCTACTTCTTGTCAGAGAGCAAACAAACAAGATATCAGTCTAGAAAATGATTCAAAGGAAGTTTAAACTTTAAACAATACCTGTTTTATTGCTGAATCTTTTGGTGGGAAGCCCTAAGAGATATGAGTAATTCTTGGTGTATAGTGAATTCCATATCAAGTTTATAGTTTGAAATTATTTTTCCTGGCACCTATTTGTAATAGAGATTCCAACAGCTTCCTAGTTAAAAAGTAATGTAAGTATTACTCATATTTAAACACTAGCACTACTAATTTTGGATGCACATATTGATAAATATCTGTAAATGAATGACTACTGCAGAGGAGCTGATAGTGCAGCATTAAGAACAGGTGTGCTCGTTCAAAAGGGTTCTCAGTGTAAAAACCAAAAGTTTCAACCAAAAAGAAAAGGCATGTTTTTGAAGTGCAGAACGCTACTACATGTGAGGTTCATAAGGGAGTCTAATGAACAGATACAGCTTATTGAATCAATAGAGTCTACCAGTGAATTTGCCAGAGTATATTCCCACATATCATTAAAAGGCATTTGTAAATGTATCCAACAAAGCAAAAAGTTACTTGCTTTTTCACTAATTTTTCAGATTTGTACTGCCAGATTTGGCAAATAATAAAATTCAAACAAAGGCCTGTCTTCACATACCATATTCATTTACATTCACATTTGGCCAGGGTGCCATAAAAATCAGGTTATGACGTTAATCAGATAGGTACCTGAGCATTTAGAATAATTAGAATTTTATCATCATAGACTTCACTTTTAACTTGAAATCAGTTCCATTTTTCAGTGGCAAACTGGGAATTTTGTGTTCAAATGGAAGCACTTCAAACTAATCTCTTTTAAAGTGTATAAACATGGCATACAACCAAACATACATTATTCAATTTACAACAGGCTTGGTGCCAAGCCTTACTGACAGGTATATGGACAGTTGTCTCTTTTCGGCCAGAAGGTTATTAGAAGTTAGAAACAAAGAGAAAACTGGAATTAGTAGCAGGGAGAAAAAGCAGACTAGAACTATGGTGTACTTGGAAAACTGCATGCATACAGGGAAGCCAGAGGCTGTGAGAGGATGCAGAATGTTCTGGAAAGAAAAATGCACAGACCTATGCAGGCAAAGGCTCCCTGGAGGTGTCAGACATGTAGAAGTCAATAGAGACTCTTACAGGGGTAAAGCCCAAATGAACCGTAATGTAGAGCTTTCCTTCATTTCACCCGGTGACTTTTAAAATCTTTAACATTTCTGGAGAAGGAAATTCAAATCTGAGTGCAACATCAGATTTCCCTTGAAGACAACTCTCTTTCTGCTCCTTCTAACATCTCTATAGCCAAATATAACAGGGAAAAAAGACACTGAAAAGCCTGGTAAAGTGATTAAGCACAGTCAATCTGTATTACTACCAATGGGTTGAATTTATTATCAGAAATAGTCGCTTTCCTTCTAATCTTCACTTATTCCTAAGGCTTTTCTACGTGGCCACATCAAACAGTATCAACACTTAAAGACATTTGTATGATAATATTAATTCTCACACAATTCGCACCATCTTTTGATCAGGATTACTTTGATTATTATAGACAAAATGGTTTATATTAAATTTTTCATACCCTCAACACCACACTGTGGAATTGTTTGCTCACCTAATTGCCATGAAAAATCACATCAGCGGGAAATAGTACTGGTAAAAAGATCTTAAATCTGATTTAAAAAAAAAAAAAAATCACTCTTCCTACAAAGAAGGACTGAAAATAGATAGGGCAAGATAAAACAAGAACATTCTTAAACAATTCCAGTGACGACACCAATGACATAAAATGCTGTGGGCTTCTCCTAGAATGTGCCAAGCTGTTAGGTTACAGTGAACGGTCTACAGACACTACAACCTCCTAAAACGCTATTCTTACAAGCTAGACCTTCACCATATTTTTAGGATATTAGTCAGCATATCTTTAGGATATGCTTCATTGTATGTTTTGTGTGCAGGTGAAGCACTGCAGCCTAGTGAACGCAACATAGGACCAGGACTTAAATTCTGCTCTTTGATGCATTTGATATGTGACCTTATGAAAAGTCTTTACAATCAGTTTGCAACATGAGGACAGCTATGCTACCTCTGTTATAAATGACTTTGAGATCGACTGACTGAGAAGTGCTCAAAAAATTACCATTGTGAGAGAAATGTGGCATCAGCCATGGGCACACTTTGTAGTGCCAGGATGGCATGCTGTCAAGGTACAGCATGACAGTGTGACCTTCTGGCTAGAGGAAGACTGGAAATGGAGAGTCTCTTGTCCTGTCTCATTCACAAGATGCTGTAACTTTGCTTTTAGGATCTCCACAGAAAATCTAAGCAAGAATAAAGCACTCTTCCAATTTATAAATGTACCTTTTTTCCTACTCTGCACACACAGGTTCTCATATTCTGGAGGCGTAGGGAAAACAGCCTGAAGAAAAAAGCTTTTGGCTTCTGGGTGTTCACTTTCCTGCATGCTGACCTCTGAGATTCATGGACTTGGAAGGCTCAGGCTCCGGCCACTTGCTCTGCAGACCTGGCTCTCAGCCAGCGCTGGCTGCAGACGCCACTGGCCCCAGCCAGGCCTGTAAAAGATTGCCTGTCCACAGGCTAGCTCCCATTCATCTTGGGAGATGGGCAACACCTCTCCTACGATGCCACAGCCAGCTGGCATCTGAGGGCACCCTCCAAAGCCACCATCTTCTGTGAGAAGCAAAGCCAGAGTTACTACGGTGTGCTCATGCCAGTGCAAAATCCTTTTGAACCAAACCTGTGCAATACAACTCAACCTCACAGATTTCAAGTCTTACCTCAATAGAAAGCATAAGGGCAGATGCAATCTCAGATCCACTTTCACATGCCCACATTAAAAGCACCAGTAACACCCAGCAGCTTCACCAGTTACAGCGCATTAAACAAAGGATTGCAAACAGGGGTTTTTTGTTCCTTTTCAAAGGAAAAGCAAACAGCTGGCAGATGGTCCACCTTGAGGCCTTGCTCCGAATCAGAGACAGTGCATCATCAGGACATAGCTTCATTTGCTGTGGCAAACACTCAGCACCTCTGAAAACAACATAAGCAATTTTATAAAGAGAGCCAAGGAGAGATCGTATCAGAACAGATCACACAATGTTCATGAGCACTTCTCAAAGAGCTGGAGCACATAGCATCCCACAGCAAAGGGGACACCCATCCTGTCACCTCCCAGCACCATGTGCCGACAGCTACCTGTCTCTGCAGCCTGATGCAATCTGTGGAAGTTCTCCAGAGGCAGAATGGACTCACTGTTGTTATTAAACAAATTAGGGAACAGATATATTATAGACTTTTCTTTAATTTTTCGTCTGAAAATCCGTAATAATATAGCAAAGGATTAAGATTTGGTGATTAGCACCTGAATAATAAAAAGTAATTATTTTTGAGCCAAACAAGGGAAGAGTAACCTGGGCAATTTATACTGGGTAATTAAGGTAATGAATACTTGAAAGTCTACCAAATAAATAGTCCCTAAAAGTGTCATTTCAACAAGGACATGATTGGAGGCAGCACTAAAGAGGACTGAAACAGATACAACATACCTGTTTCAGACATATTTAAAAAAGGCATAAATCTCAACATGTAGCTGTCGTCTAAATTTGTCATTGAATAGGGACTGTTCTAAGTTTGTTTACAGGGGCAAATCTACCATCAAATTAACTGGCATAATTATACCAATATCACCAGTATCACACTTACTTTAGATGCTTTTTTGTTTGGCCTGTCTTGCACCAGTGGTATCATTGGACGAAAAATGGACTCCTACAGTGTTTCCACCCATGGACAGGCGAGCAGATGGAGGGATCCCAGCATAAGAGTTCATCTAATATGCTCTCCCCATTGGGACACAAAGGCAATATTCCACCTTTCAGTACAGCAACAGGAAAAGAGTGCAAGCATGGACTAATGTTTCCAATACCACGGCTCAGCAGGAAAATAGAACAGGTAAAGGCTATTTAAAAAGTGTGTCCTGCCACAGAGCTGTTGTGTACTGAATCTAGTACTAAATCAACCCAGTTGTATTTCCTATGTCCTCCAGATCAGCAGGAGTTGCTTAAGCAGCACTCTTTAATGCTCTAACACCCACCGTGGGCAGTGACTCATCCTTCTGAATCCATTCGGGTGCCTTGGCCAGAGAAATGAAATTGCAGTTGCAAGCTTCAGCAAGCCCAAACATCGTTATATTTTATAGCTCCCCTCAGCCAAATTACGACCATTTCTTAGCACAACTTGAAAAGGGAGTGACTCTTCCTCAACACAGAATGAAGGGAAAATACAGCTACAGAGAAATAAGGAGTCAACTTGCATGGCCAGGATCCATCCTTGCACCTGGGTCAAAGATAGGAACATCCCCACATCACTATAGCCTGGGAACAGTGTGGGTCACATAACCTCGCTCAGTGAAATAAAAACAGTGATGTGGGCTTAGCAAAGATGCAATATGTCTCCCTGTGAAAGGACTGTATTTGTAAGTTTGAAGTTGATAATATTTGGAGGTGGAAAGTTGTTGGATTTCATATATTCCTCCTTCTAAATCATAAAGTTGAAAGGACAGACTGCATTGAAATTTCCTTAATTAAAAGCTAACTGCTTATAATGTAACCTGCTTTACCAGGAGAGTCTTATCTCCTGATTAATGTGAAAGCATTCATCTCATTGGTTTTCACAGGTAAGATGAATCTTTATTATATAATGAGATGTCTAACAAACATTAGAAGAAAATTCTAAGAAGCAACAGAATATTCACTTGCACATTTGAATGCTTGTATCTACTGGCCAGCTAACCAGTTTGGGTAGGTTGCCCCATGCTAAGAACAGCCTTACAAGATGCGGGAGAAGAGGCTTGCATTGCTTAGAAGCCAGTTTTTGGATTAGCTGCAGTTTTGTTTCAGTTCTTCATTCATCTTCGAGACTCAGTTTTATATGACTTCTTGGTATGGTGTCCAGTTTGGAGTCTGGTCATGACTGATGGTTTGGAATGTTTCATACATGGACTTCCATCTTTGTTTTAATAAAATGCTGAATTTGATGGAAAATAATTCACTAAGCCTCTTCCACCTTTCCTCATCCTTCCTTTATTCCATTTTGTTGATTGATCAGAAAATCGATGCTCCTCACAAAACTTGTCCCTACATTTGCACACTCCTGTGATTGTAAGGATCTGGTTAAAAATTCTGCATGCCTGTTTGAAAGCATAATGAAGTCTATGATTATGTCCCAGCAGTTCACAAGTGTTGATGAATCGTCATTAATACTTTCCATAGAAATACAGGAGAAAATAATCCTGCTATTTCAGAAAATACCTTGGGGTTTTTTTCTCACATAAGCACAGGCTATAATACTTCAAGTAATTTATTTCTGTGAAAAAAAATCATATGCTAGGAAAATAATTTAATAAGCTAAACAATTAATCACTACCTAAATTCTTTTCTAACTGGCAGTTAATATATTGCTGAACATTTTTCAATTTGTTTCTGGAAACAGTCCTGCAGGCTCCACTATTTGCAGGCAGTGACAGCACTCACCTTCAAGTATTCATCTTGACACAACCAGTGGAAATGTGCTTTCTGGTCTCTTCACCTCCTTGCTGTGCACTACACTCTGCAGCACTCACCATTCCATTCGCTGTGAGTTGATTCCCAGCAGTTTCTCATCAGGTACTAAATCAAAGATAAAACTGGCAAACATAAGTCATCTTAAGAAAAAAATGATGGTATTTTATCTTCCTCTTAAAGGCAAGTATAAAGTACCCTACAGTAGGAAATAGTCCTATAATCTGATGTTATGCTTTACATAAAGTAACTGTAATTTTGGCACAAAAATAAGATAAAATGAACCGTACATAGAAGTTCCACTTAGGTTAAATGGCTGTGATCCAATAGGAGCAAGAAGAAACCAGCAGATTGCATTTGGGAAAGAAAGCATGAGGATTTATCTGACAGTGATATTTCAACAACTTCATCATGAACTGTCCCAGTGTTAAATGTTAGCTGTTTTTGCAACAAAGTGGGGAAAGTGTTCCTTAGTTAAACAGCAGATTTTTTTCTTTCTTCATTTAATAACAAATAAATTAGGAGGAAGCTTTTGTTTTTCATCAACTTGACAATTATATCATTGTTTTTCTGGAAATAAGAGCAGGTGGCATTTTCTTCGTGCCAGCATATGCATGTGTGAGTTGAATTGTCTCTGAACTACAAGCAATAACAAGTTACCCCTTGTGCCAGAAAGCAATTAATTACTGCACTGCAGCCAGGTTAATCTCGTGGGTGGAAGCCCCTATCACACAGCCCATGGCAGCCGCAGCTTCTACACTGAAGAAAGTCATCTCTGGGGTAACTGCTTAGACACTTCAAGGAGTAGACCTGACCTCTTAGAAATAAACCACCTAATTTTGTTAAAAAGAACTGTCTTTCTAACCATCTGGAAAAAAAAAAAACCATAGAAATAAAGGGTGCAATCAGAACACTGTAAATGGATTATTTGATTTTAGTAACGTTCAAGAGGATTTAAGAGCTAAGGCAACTTACCACCCTCATACAAATGACTTTTTGGCAGCAGCTTCTCTCTATTAGAAACTCCAAAATCTGCTTTGAATTGGAATTTACAAGATCGGCACAAAACTAACTTTTCCTAGAAGAGCAAAACCTACTGAGGGACCAGAGAAAACCATTGCAAACACTCTCAGTGGTGAGGTAGGAAACTCCAAGTCCCGTAGGAAACATCGCTCCCTCAAAGCAGCAAGCATAGTGAGGGGGGCAGTGGAAGCCTTAAAAAAACACTTCTGTTTTCACTAACAGAGTACCAAATGTTGATAAACTGTCCAATTAACTACAAGGATGAAAGCGTTTTTTGGGGTTTTTTTAAGCCTGCTAGCAAGAAGTCCTCCATAACTGCACCCAAATGTACAACTATCATCTTCTCCTACCTCTTTAGCAATGTCATTCTGGTTACATAAACATGCTGTGCACACTGAATTTCACATCACTGATGTTGTTTGAAGCATGCCATAACATTTTCCAGCCAAATATAAATACCACTTCAACTAATATGCATATACATATATCTTCAGTATGCAGTTAATGAGATGCAATTATTCACAGCTGATAAGACTCTTGCTCTAAAACCCTCTACATGAAAGCAAGAACAATTTGCGTTGCAGGGAGACTTCTCCCTTTCATCAGTACTGTCAATTATAATTCCAACATTATGTAAGAAACAGGAGAAACTGGCTCTGATCTGGCTAAAGGTTAATAAATGCAGTGGTTCAGGGAACTAGAGCAGAAGAATACTAATGGCTCCTGCACCTGGAACGCAGCTTCCCTCTTCATTCTAATTAGCTTCTCCCACGTCAGTGCATTTACAGTGCATTTGTGTCCAATGCATTTATGAAATAATGCAGGTCTTTGGCTTCAATAAGTCAAGTTCAAGTCAACCAGAACAGAGTGTTAACAAAAGGCTGACCCTGTTATCACTACTTAGATCACATAAAATAATATTGACAGCTCTTCTGCTCCTCCATCCCCAATGTAAAAGAAAAAAAAAAAAAAAAAAAAAAGCAGCATTTTTCTCAGGACTACTTCACAAATACATCTTTTTTATTTTCCTATGTTAATATTTTTAGATTTCGCTGTAAATCTTCTTATCCACCAACAGGTAACAAAAAACATCGCAGCAATGCTGCATTTCTTGTGAAACCATATTCTCAACAAAACCTGTCATAAAACTAAACTCAATCAAAATGCTATAGCAAGAGATTTCCTGGCATTGGAGTGGTCAGGAATACACACCATACATTAAATTAAATGTATGAGGGCAAAGGCAAGGGAGAGACTTGAGGAGTGATGAACTGCTCATCTCTCATAGTGCCATCAGCAAGTGCAACACATTACATGCAAGACATGCGCAGGATGGAACGTGGCTCCTTCTCCCTGTCCAAGTGTCCTCCCCAGCAGGAGCCTGGGGTCACTGTCACGCAGCATCACAGAACTAGCAGTTGGCTCTTGCAACCCTTGCAGCCATGACATGAATATTCTCTCCCAGACTCTGCTCACCAAATTACACTTAATCAAGCACCTGCTTTTTGTCGTTACTACCTCATCAGAAAGTGTCAAAGTAAACTGGTCAGAGAAGTTCAGACAACATTTTTGTCATGAGGTGTGCCACATCATTTCCTAGTTCTCATTTTAGGTCTTTAGCTCTATAAATAACAACTCCCCAGAGAAGGAGTGCAAATCCAGCTCTCCTGGCTGACCACTGGCGTTTGGAGACATGGCCTCCACCACCAGGTGAACATTTTATGATTCATGGATCAAGTTCAGGGGGAGAGACACCACTGGTATAACCAAAAGTGGTTAAGGTTATAGGCACATTATATTAGGTATCAGAGGGAAAGTCAGTGGAGAGAGTCTGGGTTTGATAATCTGCTTGCTTCCCAGCACTGTCAGAGTGCGTGACATGGTGCCCTTCAAATCAGGCAACCCTGGGAGGCAGCAGACCTCCCTCCCTGCTTGCTGAGGCTGCCTCACACCAGGCAGTGACCTAACAA
This sequence comes from Falco peregrinus, assembly GCF_023634155.1. Taxonomy (NCBI): domain Eukaryota; kingdom Metazoa; phylum Chordata; class Aves; order Falconiformes; family Falconidae; genus Falco; species Falco peregrinus. The sequence goes on along the minus strand of NC_073725.1, from coordinate 72,623,248 downwards.
CAGTGGGGCTATGGCCAAAGCTGAGGCATCACCCTCCAGCCCTCTAAAACCCCAGAAAAATGCGTGTACTAGAGGCAGGACTGTTTTCTTGATCTGCTTTCTTCTTCCGGGACAGAGAATCCATTTATTCAGTAATGGGAAGGGGATGATTTTTGCAGACAACATGCAGAGAGCATCAACCACTGCCAAAACGAAATTGAATGGAGAAAACCCACAGCAGCAGCAGCTAGTGCAGCTGCCAGCATCCGCTGTCTGCTCACCTCTCAGACCATAGTATCTCTTTTCAGGATTGAGGAGCTGCCTCCTTTTGCGAGGACGGCTTCTGCCAGCATAGCAAGCCGATTCCAGATGCAGAGGTACATAAAGCAGCAATTCAGTGAGTCCCAGGCATATTTGCTCTCTCGAACAGTAGGGCAGGGTGTCTGAAAATGGGATAGTAAACAGGATCACAGCTGAGGGAAATGCAGACCTTCAGCCAGTTCCCAGGCATGGGCATGAACCTACTGAGCAAATAAATACTTACTTCTACAGTAATACCTTCTATGTGGCAGTTAGATATATAAACCAGCAGCTTTGGGTAGGGGCTGCTTCAGGAGGAACTTCTGACTGTTGTGAGCATGTAATAGGTATTCTTGCCCTCCAAATGGTTGTGTTAAACCTCTGGAAAGGTTTTTTTGGTAAAGTATGAGATATAAAGCTTTAGCTCTATATACCTGGTGTTCCTAAGGCATTTGACCAGGTATTTTCAAAAGGGTTGCAAGCTAGTGGCCAGTGCTATGTAGAACCAAGCTTTACCAGTGTGTTAGATCACAGCCTAAACCAATGGCAAACCATCAGTAGCATGCAGAAGTATTTCAAACATGCATTAAAAATGTTTTGCTTTACCTCTTGACAAATAAAAAAAAAAAAAAAACAAAAAACCAAAACAAGACATCTCCTGCCCATATTTACCTGATGATGTCAGCTTGTGACCTGCCCCATCCAGCAGCTGGTTTCTGCCATCTCTGTACTTGAGGTCCTCAGTTGTTCCTCTGTACCTTCTTCCAGGCATGTGGTGGGATACAATCACACACAAAAGTTCACTCTTTGCTATGAAATTAGTCACTGCTGCCATTGACACAGATTCTTCCTTGCATCATAATGTTTAATACTAAGGAAAGATTAATTAAATTTTGTGGAACTCTGGCTCAGGTGGCTCATTAGAGACTTGTTTGCTTCTTTTTATTTAAATTGTCATTAGTTTGCATTAAGTTACATTACAAGTTGTAGCCACTTTCCCCTTCTTGCACTCAGCAGATCAACTTAGATGCTTCCAGTGTTGTAAACAATGCAAGTTAATTAGCCCAAGTAACACTTGCTCCCCAGGAGTGACTTTTCCTGTGGTGTACTTCCTGCCAAAGGAAACCAAAAGCCTCATAAGCTTCGAGGAGGAGGGATGGGCTGTGAAATTCCACTTGGAGGCACATATTCACTCTACAGAGTCAGTACAACATGCATCCCTCTGAGTGAGAAATCCCACTTCTCCCATTGTGGGAGGTGATGAAAATTTCACATAACACAACTTACATGTTTTAGAAGCCACAAACTCTGGAGACACTTTCACGCAGCTGGATGCAGTCACCAGTGCTGAGAAAAAATGAGGACCCTGTGCTTATGGCTATGCCTCCCCCACGGCCACTTGTTGGGGACACCCATCACTGTGGCCAGAATCGCCCTTGTCCGACCCACTGCTTGGGCTGCTCTGGCACGCACATGTGTGCTACTGAGCAGTGACCTGAGCAAACATAACTGACTGGGCTGAAAAACAGCTGAGGAAAAAGGTAGTGTCAAGAAATATTTCCTTTTTAGTCTGAGTACAGCCCATCTGGTTCATGCCAGAGTGCTTCTGCACATGGGCAGGTCAAACAGAAAATCTCCTCAGTCAAAACATGGCAAAAATACAGTTGTTCAGTCATGAGTGTGACAGACCCGCTATGTTGCTCTTACAAACTCGATCAAATGTCTCACAGTCCTTTGGGCTTATCCCACAACTCAAGGCCTGGATGGCAGATGCATTTTCCATACGATGGCCCAGATGACGGGCCACAGCCCCAGAGATGGCCCATTGCACAGACAGCTCTCCACTTCACAGGGGACGGCGAGCCAGGGCAGGGAAGCCCACGTTGCTGCTCCCCAGCCTAGCCACACATCGGCTTTCCTAGCTTCTCTGAACGCTATCCTGCCGGTTTCTCCCGTATCTTCTGGTTTGGATGTAATGACCTACTACAGGGGTATAGGACCCCTTCCCTCTTCAGATACTTCATCTGTCTCTTCCCATGTGCTCAGGCCAGCCTCCTCAAGATGCTCCTATCAGTTCTTGTCACAGCCAACTGGACAACTTCAAAGATGCCCTTTGAGTCGCAGCACTGTCTGCAAGGTTTCAGCTGAGCAGGCCTGGCTGCAGGGCGAGTGTTGGAAGGAAGGGTCAAAGTAAGGGCTTCAGTTAAGCAGGAATTTCTATCAGCTTGCATTTTGGTGGATGGGTTTATGTTACCTAAAATAACTGAGCAGACAGTTTTTGATATGAGAAATCCATCAAAATTGCCCTGATGATATGCATGGAGGACAGATGAATGAGAGCAGGAAACGTTATTTAGAAAAGCAAGACATGAGTCCATAATGGCAGAGAACAAAGGAGGAATGCATTTCCAGGATGGGGTGTTACTGGAGAGTTGCTATGAAATATGATTAAAAGCTGGTAGAAAATACAGGCTGTGCAAAACTGATGTTATCAGGTTCAATTTCATTTCAGTCATTCAAGGTACTGAATTTGAGTTTTTATAACAACCAGTCAGTGGTCTCAACAGTTTTCCCTAGCTGAACGTTTATTATCAGGTTTTTCAGATTAAGGCAAGAATAGTGAGCAGCTCATGTTAAAATACAAAGTTATGAGCACATTTTTCATAAGTTATAAAAACTGTATTTTCCAAGCTTCAAGTTGTCACATTGCAAGGAAAGGAAATTAGAGTGTAAATCCATTTGCAGCTGCACTTTATTCCAAAAGTAATCATGTGGGAAAACACAAGGAGTTTAAAACATCTACTACATAGTACACTCAACAGGTAAGACATCCATGCCAGAGAAAACATTTTCAAAGTTTTCCAGCCTGACACAGAAGTCAGTGGAGTCAATGACATCCTGGGTACCTGCCTGTGCGATACACACACTTTAGCTTTTCTCCTACACTGCAGACACCATCCGACATAAAATCTGACAAGGCCTTTCATACCCACTGCTTACAACCTGCCCTGGCACTGTCTGAACTGAAAGGTTTTTCCCTGCGCAACCTGTCCTATTTTTTTTTTTTTTTCAGGATCTGAATTTAGCGTTAGAAGAAAGAAAGGAGTTCATTGTTCACAGCCTAACTGATGTATTTCTGCACCAGCACCTGTGTAGACAGCTTCTCTCATAGGTATGAAAGGACATTGCATCAAGGATGGCTGAACAGAAACCAGTCCCTCTGATGCTCCACCACAACTAGGACAAACCTGATGCCAACAGGACACCCGCAGGTAAGAGCATGTGTTCCCTTGCATGAGGCTGAAAATTAGTAGCACATCACCTGTGGACAAACCCCAAGGCAGTCCTGCCACTCCCACCTGGTGGTTTTCACTAGGTCCTCAATTTGTTGGTTGTTGTTGTTGATGTAACACAGAAGAAATATGTATTTGAAAATGGGTGCCAACGTTTCCAAATCATTTAAAGGGCCATGATGTATCTGAAGACACCATTGCCAGAGTCCACTGTGTATGTGCGGTTCCTAAAAACTTATGATGCTGCCTCTGTCTGTCAGGAGACACCACAGTGCATATTCCCAGGAGGAAGTAAGGCATCACAGGAGAAGGAGTACTGGGGAAAATAAAAACAGAAAAGAACTGGAAGAAAAATTACGTATTGTTTATTCTAAAAACTTGGTTCTTTGAAAGAAAACCACTTAATTTCATTGAGACCTAAATGTTTTGCCAGCTAAGAAATTTTGCACAAGTCTTTTTTTTCCCCTATTTACATCTGATTACAGCAGGGTGCCACATGTTGAACCAACCTGCTCAGGCCTCATCATATTTTACTTGAAATTATCTTCCACAGAGCTGGAAAGCTGAAGCGAATTTCCAAATGAGTTAGGCTGCAGTGAATCAGCTTCATTAATGTAACAAAGCTTCAAAGTAGAGAATTTATTCCAGCTGTAGCAATCAAAATGTAAATAAGTACAAAAACTCAAATAAATCATCCAAATATTTGGGGGCATTATATCACTTTTGGGAGGTGTAACACTTACACCAGCACATCAGGGAATGGAAAACTGGCTCACTCACACTCAGGAGATTCATCTGAATCAGATAGCAACGCTATTGAATTAGATGGTGCACAGCAGGACGGCACTAGACCTCCCAGTATCCAGACCCTAAACCAATAGTGCTGTTACATAATGTTCTGCATCATCTGTTATTCAAAATACAGTAATTTTATTCAGCAGTTGGAAGCATTTATCAGTGTAAGGAGGGCTTTCTTCTGCTAGCTGTATGGGCTGAATACTGACTATTTTCCTTATTTACTGGAGAAATTTGAGTGGAGTGCTGCCAGGTTAGACACTACACTAGTAGCAACTGCCATGTAGCTGTTCCATCCTGTCCCCAACACTGTCACACTGATAGCTCCTCTTTCTGCACCAGGAGACAAGTCTCAGTAGCAAATAGAACTTCTTACTCACAGTTTCAGTACTCATGAATCCATTTTTTTTTTTCCTTTAAAACAGCTATTTGATGCTTTATTTTCTGCCAGTGGATGGTCAGCTTGTGTGAACCTGTTGAATTACCTTCCTCCTGCTCCTCCCTCTCATCTGCCAGTTCAACAGCGGGCTCCATGAAGAGATGCATTGGGCTTTTCGGCACAGGCTGTGCAGGGAAGGCAATTAAAAGACATCACAATATTAAAATAGAAATGTCACTGTCTCACATCCACAAAGATATCTTTCGTTTGATTGGTGGACCATTAAAATACAGGCCCTTAATGAAGATATAACTGGCACAAAGATCATTTTTGGAATATGAATCCACTCTTCTGATTAAATCTCCAAAACCATTATTACAGGGCTTTTCTTTTTATAACCTATCTCATTAAAAAAATATTTGGATCCTTCTTGTTATAGTTAGCTCAAATTCTCTCATTAAGTCCTCTTTTACGATCATTTTTCTCATGCTGAAGTTCTTAAGGGGAAACAAAGCTGTTTTCTCCAAGGGGCTTTTCCTTTGTGCCCCTCGTAAAGAGGACAGAGCAGTGATGTTCAGGACAGCTGCTCTGCACTGTACACAACCAACCAGCCAGAAAAAGCAGTGAAAAATGAAGCCCCAAAAGGAAACACATTCATATTGATGGGTCCCTGAGGATGCTTCAATGATTTCACAGGGGTTTAATGAACAGCAGGTGTCACAAGCGTGGTACACTGAAAATATCACATGGAACAGTCTTTAAACAAAAGTGATCTAACAACATAGCTTATACAAGGTTAAAAGAAAATGAAGTTTCTGTGTAAGATCATGACAAACCATCCAACAAAAGTCAAAAGGACTAGCATTCTCCATGTATTGCTGCCAATTTCAGGTCCACAGTTTTCAAAGTGGTAATTCCTTCAGGTGCTCACACTGCAAATGCAGCTCCTCAGTATGAAGAACAACATGGTATCAGTCCTGTCAAGGATTTGTATTTGTCTTGTTGTGGAATGAGACCAGTTTGGAGGCTTATCTTTGTTGTATTTCATCCTGAATGTTGGTGGCTCCAGAGATGTGGCCTGCTTTATTACACCTCTCTGTGCATTAAGCTTCTGATGACAAATGGTCAGATATGGTGAAGTTATGCCAATAGCCTTCAAGGTAGGAGAAAAACTGGAAATTAAGTATTTTTAACTATTTTATTGTTGCAAAGCCAATTGGCCTCTGCCAAGGCTTTAGTGTCTGTTCCATATGAGAAAATGTCAAAAGACATTAACTCCAGCAAAGACCTTACAAACCGAAGAGGAGCTGGAAGGAAACCAAAGAGGTGAAGTGATGCACAAGATTCCATGACATGGTAATGCCAGGGAAACCAGTCTTTGAGATTCCCAGTCTGGCAATCTGTTTTGCTCCCAACAAAAAATGAAGCAGGACTTTCATAAAATCCTACTGTCAGGAAGGCAAAAGATTTTATGTCTTCACCTAGAATATACTAGCAGCGTACAAATGGACCAGGTAACCCTGGTGCCTACTGCTGTCAGGGTCTGTTCAGCACACACAGGCAATTCCTCTGGCCTTACCAACCACAGAGCCATCTCTCCCCCTAAAAATCATTCACATGGTTGCTGCTAAAAACAGCAAATAAGGGTCTATATTGGAAGCATTGCATTCACCTTAGAAAGGATTTGAGAAGTTGTTTCTTTAAAATATGCACACACACACAGAGTCACTAAAATATTGGCAGCTTTGGCTTAGTCTCAATAACAGTCACATTTCTAGACTGCTCAAGCCCTGCAGTGCCTGGTAAAAACTAAGAATCCAGGACCAAGTTTTCCCCAGGATACACCAGTATGATGAAGCCAGTGGGAACACTTCACAATTAGGAGGATCGAAGCATTCCCGGGTTGTAATTGGTCTTTGTGCACATCAGCGCAGCTGTTCATGCACGGGCTGCCGAGCCACAGTTACTCTGCATGCTCACTGGGGTAATAGACTGCAGCTCACTGAGTTAATTTGTATTTAAGTCATCGAGGGTTGCCCTTCTGTAAATAACTAAATTTCAACTTCCTATCTAAAATCATGAGATTTTGTTGTTACAGCATTGAGGCAAATATGGTACAGCTTTTCAATCTGAAGCAGTAGCCCACAGACAGCAAGACAAGCATCACTCTGCAGATAACCTCTCATCCTACTTTCCCTCTCAGCCTCAGGAAGAAGAAATGTTTCCACGGAAGTATGCAGAGCCAGCTGGGGAATACACTGGTGTGAGCAATGAGCTGGCAGCTCTGGTTCACATACACTCCAATCTACCCACCCACAGCACTGAAATATGTAAAAATACCACGATCAAATAAGGCTACTTTTGCCATTGACTCAATTGCTTCCTGTGAGACCGGTTCTGTTACCTGCATAGAGCTTCCCAAAGAAGTACACTTGTGATTTTTTTTAAAACTGCAGTGTAAAAAGAATTGAAGACGTGTGCCATTTTCTCAAGGCATCAATATTTAATACCTTTCTTGATAACCTAAACTGCAGGTTTCTCATTCTCCAACTTCAAAGCATTTAGTGGTCTAACCTAGTACATCACATTACATAATTAAGCCTTTTTTTTTTTTATGCTGAACATTAACTCTGAATGTCTTCTGCATATGGAATGCAATACCACAACACATAGGCATCCAGGCCACAGAAGTATGTAAATCTGTTCAGCATCCCTTAAACCACACAGCTCCTAGCCCTAGCCCTGCTCTGTAGATGACCTGTCATTTCTTTGCTTTTCCAAGCCAGATTGATTTGAAGATCTAAAATGACCTATCATACTCAAATATTAAGGAAAAAATACGTTAGTGTTCAGAAACGCCAGAAAATAAATACACACAAGGAGAAATAATTTAAGCTATCCAAATGTTTTGAGTGCAAAAATAACATCTGAAAAAAAAGGTTACGGATGTCGTTATGCTCTGAATACTGAAATCATCTTCTCATTGCAGAGTGGCAGTGCAGAAATAAATAAAATGTTAGTTTTTACAGGTTTTTTTAGACAGAAATAGAAAATAACATGGAGACACAATGCTTTTAACTAACACACTGAAATGTGCTGACCATGCAGGTCTGGTTCAAGGTGCAGTTCACACTTCCATGATGTTCTAGCAGGGACAGAAGTGACAAAAACTCTTAGGAGTAGATGGAGGGAATGGGAAATAAGAAAGAAGAGGATAATATCAGAGCTGTTTACTTGAGAGAAGAGATACGTGAAAGCAAACAGAAGTACAAATATAGTTAAGGTCACACTGGGTGCTCTATTTGCTAAGATGCATCTGGTAAGGTGCATCTATGGGCAGGAACAGCAGTGGATTTAAAACTGAACAAAACAGGACCTGATTATCATTGCAGCATTTCTATTTTGGGTAAAAATCTAAATGGAGTAACAGTTTGAGATTTGAATTTTCATTAAAAACCAATTATTTTCTTGGTTGGTTAAGACCTACTGTGAACTCTCTGGCAGGTGAGAGGCATAGTCAAAGAGATAGCTACCATTTTTTGCAGGGTGCTTAGAGCTGTCTAGTCCTATTTGAAAGTTTCTCCTATAGCAAAAACCCTCAGCATCATCCCCACTCCTATTTTTAAACATAAGCTTTTCACACACATTTACATATGAAATAAAAAGGGTAGCAGGAGCTAACATGCACTGCAGTTTTCAAAACCCGTATTAGGAAACACTCACTGTGGCCAAATCAATGCAATAGCAGTTTTGTTCCTAGAGAAAAATCGAAGTTATTCCAGTCATCCTAATTCCTACTACTTTTATCCTCTCCAAGGTACCCAAATGGTTCTTCTTTTATAATTGCAGTAAAGGAACTTGAAGGCATGTCAGCTACCAGAAGAATAATACAATTTGCCATATTTCTCTTGCTGGGAAAGAGAGTAAAATCAGCATTGTGATATTGTGGTACCACTGCAGAAGCTTTTTCTTTATTTGGCAGACCTTCCAACTGATAAAACTATACCTGCTCAGAAACTGGGAGCAAAACCTGCCCAAGGGCTCTGTTCTCCCTTGAGCATAAATCTATGCCTGTTATGGTTCCTACTTGATTTGCTTTTCCCTGTGCAGGACAGAGGGAGAGCTGCTCATAACCAAGCCTCTGAAGTGCCAAACATCATCAGACTCCAAAGTAATTAGTGGAACTACACACTTCAATAATGAAAGGGTCTTAAGACTTTCAAATCTGGTTAATATATTTTCCTTCTCTACTGTCCTGTGCTCAGATTTTCTGCTCTTTGTATTTTTCATAGCTCTTTACCTACAGTGTGCAATGTTACCAGCCTGACCCCCAGTATGCAGCATATGTGGTCTTTGAAAAGGTTCAGTGATCTCACTAGACGTGTCACGCCCAACTAGCCGGCTAAGGTCCACTCTAAAAAGAGAGAACGAAACCACCAGACCTTGTGCTTTTGCAGCACAAAGGGTTTTTTAAGGATTATTGCTGCTAAATTACACCTGGAGCTGCATGGAAGACACTGGAAAATGTCTTTGACCTTACACTAACCTTGTGTAAACAATGTTAATCATGATTATCTTCTGTGTTACAGTCCCCTGTTGCCTATTGCAATGCTAAGAAACTTCAGTGCATTATAATAATTATTGCCATAGTTAAAGAACAATAATCACTTACATTATAAACATAGATTATTTTTAACAAGTAAGATTTAGGCATGCTGATTTAAACAGAATGCAGTCAACCTCTGTTATGATCATTCTGTGTAAGCTAACCAGTAGCAAATAATAGATAAATAATAAATAAATAAATAGTCAATAAATTATCCCCACAGAAATCCCTTGGGGGAACTTCTAGACAGAAATGGGGAAATCAATGCAGAGACCTTCAGTGTATGGAACTGCCTTTCTTCAGTGGAAAGAAGGACCGAGTTCCAGCTGTGCTGTACGTGGGGGGATGCCTGCTGAAGCGACCGCCAAGTGGGAAGAGAATAGCAGTGGCAGAGGATCACACGGTAGATTAATAATGCAATTTGTGGAAGCCATGGTTTGAGCTTTGTACTGCAACAAATCTGCAAGGGGAAGCTAATGCTGCCTGTAAACTGTTGGAAGAAGTAGAGCCAAGTGGCTCGTGTGATCGACGGGAAAAGTCAGCCCAATGAGTAGGGTGGATGGTATTTCTGTGTATATAACAATGAGCAGACTTCAGCTGTTGGCCTTAAAACAGGGTGGTTTGTGTCCAGATTGCAGGAAGACACTTGTGGTCACACCAGGTGAGTTGCTCCGGTTGCTATGAATGCTGCTGGCAGTGCTATGCACGATATTCCGGACTTAAAAAGCTTCCATCACCCAGTCACCACTTAAATTATTATTATTTTTTTTTTAGTAAACAGAGTCTTAGGGGGCTGATAGTTGCCATAGACACATCAGCAAAGACTCAAAAGAACGATCTGGGAGAATACGACTGTCTTTGAACCAGATCCCAAAGGGAATCATAAGCCGAAGCGGAGATGACTCATAGATGCACAGAGAGGAACCAGCTACGCGGGCAGGTGGAGCTGGGAGGACAGCCCGGGTACAAAACCAGCCCAGCTCTCCAGCCAGAAGGCAGGAGTCACAACGGTGTTTCCAAATCGAGTCGCACGGGCTGTCCCCTGCACCACCCAGTCCCTATAGACTCCTGTTTCTTTCATGTGACTGATGGACTTGAACTGGGCCTTTGATGGAACACCACTGCAGCCACCCAAAGCTGTTCAGATCGCCCTGCGTTACTGTGCAGAACAGCTTAGCCTGTCCATTGCATAAAAATGAAGATTCAAGTTCAGATCAAGATTCAGTAGCCTGGGCACACTTCCTTTTGTTTCATGAAAAGGGTCTGTTTAGACAAAAATAGGGGAGGGTCCCTTTAAAATGGCTTTCTAGCAGAGGACAATAAGCCCAGCAGTCTTTACTCATTAAAAACCTCATTAAGAAAATAATTCCAATTTTATGTCTCTCATATTGTCTGTGCAGTCATGTTTATCCTGGGAACAAATAGATGGGACTGTTCTGCTGTGAGACATCTGCGGGCAACCTTTCACCTCCTGTCTGTTATTTTTATATTCAACATGAAGCACATTTATCCAAACAATGCTTTGGATTTATATATTGACTTCATCCCACTGCCTCAAAGAACATTATTCTGATTGCCAGGGGTTTGTTTATGCCCATTTTGTGTAATAAAGGAACACTTTCATTAGCTGATGAGAAATCCTGGAAAATGGGGTTCTGCAGAACCCCTTAGGAGCACCGTATGAACCTTGCTCCTTTAGCTCCCCTGGCCAGACAAATGCTTATATCCTAGAAAATATTTTAATTGCTCCACTAAACCCTCAATTTTGTTTTAAGTCTTGGTTAACCGGAACATTAAACAAGCTTGCAGATACCAAAGTCATAGGAGATGTGAGACAATGCTGCCATTTTCTCCCCCCGGGTTTGCTCTCCTCCATGCTTACCTGATCAACCTCCAAGAGTGCTGCCACACCAGGAGCACTCCACACCTCCAGCTTTCCCCAGGGATGGCATCGTTCTTGCAGGACTACCTCCTCCTCCTCGGGCTGGATGCCGCCTCCACAATCCCCCAAAGAGCTGCTGCATTTCTGCAGCCAGGACCACCTCCTCCTGCAGGCCCACCGAGACTCCTGCACTGGTGTCTCTCAGAAGACAGTGAAGCTGCAGGTTGACGGGGCAGCCTCAGCTCGGCTCCCGCGGCTCCTCTGCTCAGGGAGCCTCATTCAAAGCAGACTTCTCGCACTGAAAGAACTTTTCATAATTGTCATTTCCATGAGTTAAATTAAACTGGGAACGTCAAGCACATACTGTCAGCTTTAGCTTCAGGCACCTTCGCCTTTAGGTAATCCCTAACAGCAGAGGATGGCCCAAAGCAGGCGGCAGTTTTCAAATCAAACCAACGGCGAACAAAAACCCACAGGTAAGCCTTATTCATGGGTGACGCTTCGTCTCGTACCATTTAACAAGGAAGACACACAAGAATGATACTATTGTTCATTTTCATATCAATTGGCAGAAATTATCTTTATTAGAAAAATGAATTTTTCATCTATTTACAATTTTTACATCATTTTATACTTGGCACGTGTGTTTTCCCCAAATAGTTATATACATTTCGGTACACACAGACATTCAAGTCCCCCATTCCCTTAATGTTTTTCTACATCTTTAATAAAAATTAAGAACACAATACAATTTGTAAGACAACCATAATTATATATTTCTCTATCATAAAAAGTTTGAAGCAAACATATATTTTTTTTAGATATGTTTCAAAATATTTATACAGTATTAGCACTCAGTCATGCACTGGGTTAAAACACGGTGGTGGGGGTGAAGTGCTGTGAGACGGTGTGCCTGACGTGGAGGGGAGCGTGCCCCCAGCTCCTCCAGGCTGCGCAGTGTGCCGCTGGGGAGAGCCCCCCACTGGGGAGAGTCCCCCGCCGGGATCCCCACGGCGGGGCAGAGGGTGCAGGGGCAGCCCTGGCTCTGTAACACGGCACTTACAGCCACGTGTGTACAGACACTTGCGTGTTAAAATCCCTTTCAGTTTGCTGAATCTCTCCAATAAACCATGCAGTGACTGGAATGTCAAAACTAGATTTTAATGATTCTCTTTTTCCCCAAACTCTTTCTTTTGAAGAACTCATTAGACTATGAATTTTATAATGAAACTCTGGATTTTCTTAAAAATTGATTATTTTATGCTTGATTCTATTTCACTAATATTCCTTTATTTCTACTCTAACATCCTGATTTATTTCCCCAGGTGTTAAGAGGTCTTCAAACCTCTACTGTTCTTTGCTAGCAATTGGAAATTTATGACTTACCCTTTGGTTTGAAATATTTCACTCTTGAGAGTGTTACAGTAAATGGCACTAGTGAATAACAGAAGTGATACGCTTTTTAATCTACTGTGTACAAAATCAAATGGTTCCAAGATTTCTGGTAAGATGTTATTTATGGAATGCAAATTTCTTCTATTGCAATGTAGATTAGTGCTCCATGTAACTAGTACAAATTAGTACACTCGGAGTTTTTTCCTCCATCAGAACAAGGATACTTTTCCAACTGTACTAATTTTCTTTCCGAGAAAAATCTTAAATTAATATTGTGAATACTTATTTTTTCAAGATAAAATGAAAATAAACTGATCTTAGGATGATGGCTGAAGATCCAATACTAATTTTCAGCTACATCCTTTTTTTCAGAGTTGAACTGCAAAAAACTTCTAATCGAACTGATAATAGCAACGCATTACCTGAAACTGTTAATGAATGGTTGTAGAATCATTGTCACCATGCTGAATTTTTGTCTTGCCCCTCATTCTCCCCCAAAACTTTATACATATACATATATATAAAGCTTATATATAGCTTATATATATACATGTATGTATACAAACACTAATCACGACAACATATGAAATTTACATTATTCAAGTAAGCAGGTAAAAATGTTTTTAAAAGGGTAATTTGAGATTTGAAAACATTTCTGGTGGTTTTTGTTTAGCAGCACAGAAATATTAGTATTTCATCTAAGCCAGCAAAAAACGTTAAACAGGATGAAAGAAAGCACAAAATGCCCTTCAGGTTTAGCGTAAATTTGAATCTGAGAACTAAAAATTGACATTATTAACTCACAGGTGAAGTGCTTCTGAGAGAACCTGAAATGTATGGATGCAAGTTGTGCATAAAAATAGCATACTTAGTTAAGAATCAAGTAGGAGTTTGCCTAACACATTAATGAATTCTGGTGGTACCTTCTGGTTTCAACAGGGAAGACACAAGCTATACTGTGCATGTGCACGTGGGCGTGAGGTGTGAAGACAGAGAGATCAAGCTGTTCTTCATCAGTGCAAAATGGACGTGCTGAAATGAATAAGACTATTTCAAAATATTATAGCTGATATCAAGTATAAACTGTAAACAGTTCTTATTAAAAATTGCACTAGTGTCCTTCCTAGCTTCACATCATACATGACACAACTTCCATACCTTTGCAACATGAGGTTTGGTACTCTTTTTTTTAATTCTGAGCCTCATCTGCACTGAGGATCTGCTCGCCCGTTGCTCACTCACACATCCCTATTTAAGTCAAAAGGTGTTTTGCTAAGTTTTGAATCCAGACCTAGGCCAGGCAAAAAGGAGCTAACCAAAATTTTTCTTCTTGCAGATGAAGGACTTGGAACCAAGTTCTTTTCCAAGACACACTCATGATGAACTGCAGACAAAACTTGACCATACAGAATTTTTGGTTTCTCAGTCAAGGTTGAAAAATTAATAACTATCCAACACTCCCTTTGGAAAAAAGCTCAGGAATTACGTCAAACAAATGATTCCAAGGTATTTTTTTGTCATAAGGTTTAGTTAGAGCACTGTAAATTTAGAAAAGAAGCTGAATACCACAACCACCTCTTGGTTAAAATCTCCACACCGTCAGTAACGAGCTCAAACACCTGTGTGTTGAGAAAAGTGACCACCAAGCACCAGGGCTGGCCGCCGCCGCTGTGCACCCCGGGGTTGCGAACCGCCCAGTCTGCAGGGCAGAACCCGGGGCACACACCAGCTGGTCTTCCCTGGGAACTTCCATTTTACACACCCTTCCTCAGCTACATTAAGTACCATGTTTAACGACCAGCTGTGGATCGCGTAGGCTAACACGGGATGTTAAAGTCAGTCACCAGGCCAATAGCTCCTCTCTGGCCATGAATTTTCAGGCCAGGATGAGGAGCCATCCTTTGCCTAGGGCTTTGCTATTTATAGCGAATACCGGCAGGAACTCTCCTCCGATGTGTTTGCAGATGTCCTAGCACAATGCAAGCCTGATCCCAGCAAGTTCTTTAGCCTCTTTTGTAATTGGTATCAAAAACTGCAATAAACGCTTCTAGAGGATTTGTGGATTTAGGAGGTTTGGAAAAGAAGTAAGGGAATGACTTAAAATAAAGTGCTGCTGAATGTGTCCCACGGCTTTGGGAGATTACTCACACATGGCTAGGTTGGAAAGTGTATGCACGCACGCGTGTGTATACTGTATATATATTTAGGTTAACAAGTTTAAACTATTAATAAACAGCTTCTTATGGTATTTGGTAATTACAATATCAGGCTTGTATCATTCAAAATAGTGCAACCTACATAGCAATATACAGGAAAATTACACACATTGTTCCTATTACCATTAATATGCTTGTGCATATCAAGATGACAGGATACCCTTTTCCATAGGATTAACCTTTTGCATATTTAATTGTATTCTTTGGCCCATTATCCTGTGAAACCTCGTACGACAACATAAAGACTTTGGCTTTAAAAAAAAAGAAAATTCCTGTTTTTTTCAGTGACTTTCAGAAACTTAAGTAGAATTCAAATCACTTTAAAAATTATCATTTCCTCCAGAAACCACACACCCTGCAGCCCACCACAGACCACCCACTAGTGTGGATATCTGTGAACCTCCAACTATTTTTTTTTCCTCTTTTGAAGATTATTTACACTTCAAATGTTGCACAACACATTCTCCAAATTTTTTCTCGAAAAAAAAAAAATTCTAATCTTGTCCCAACAGTGAAAAAGAAAGGTCTCCCTCCCCAGTAGAAGGGGAAGGCGCAGCAACCTCATGAGGGCCTTCAACTGCATCACTATGAGTCCAAGTGCAGGTTTGCAATGTGAAACAGAAGCCAAAGCATATTTCCAAAAGGTTTTTGCCATTAAACACCATTACTAAACGGGCTCAATAAAAATTATAAGACTAAAGAATCCTGTAGTAGTGATGTAACACAAATCTCTTCAAAACTGCTATTATGTACTGCAATGCACAAAACAAATAAAAACAGTATTCTCATAATGCATTTGCTGAGAAAAACATCATTTCTTATAATAGTACTAGAAGTGCAAAACAAGACATTCTCCATTAAAATTTCATGTCACTGTAAATATTACCATTTGTCCACATTAAAGCTTAGTACCATTTATGAGAAGTGAGGAAACCTTCATCAATTCCCAAGCAAAGTATCATCTCACTTGGAACTTTACAGTGCACTGAATAAGTATCACAATATTTATTGGTATTTATTTTCACAGTTTTCTAACGTGCACATAGAAATATAATTTGTGAAATATATTAATGAAAACATACTAATACAAAAGGGAAAGGACAAAACATCTAGAGTATAACTGCTTATCACCACTATTTTTAAGAGTTGGAAAGTCAAAACCATCTCGCTTTTAAATATGTAATATTATATTTAGTGTGGTTATCTACTAATAAAGGTATTGCATGACAGTGTTACAGCATGTTTATATTCTCTACTAATTTAGCGTTGTTTTCAACACAAGTAAAGAATTACGCAAAAGGAGTAAAAAGTGTCATTTAAGCACAAAACAACAAAAAACCTGGTAAATGGTGAGGTAACTGAATTTTCTTATATTATTTCTGGTTCTTAAATTATAGATATGACAAAATTATCACAAAATCAACAGTGAATTCTTACAGCTGTAAGACTGGCATCCATCTAAAAAAATGTTTCAACCACAGCAGATATATTCTGCAGTATGTAACAAAAAAGCTCATGAACCTGCAAGAAAGACTAAATGCATTTTCACTGCATTGCAGGGCAATGCACACTTGTAATCCTGACTTCCAAACTGCAGGACATTGGAAGAGCACATGTTTTTAGAGAGCATACTCTGTACACAGGTCGAGAGAAGCAGGAAAAAAAAAAAAAAAAGCTTGACTGTGGTGAAATAAATGAGGAGCTTATTTACAAAGAGTGCAGCAACTCTCCCCAGCAGAGCAGAGAGGAGCAAGGCAGGATTTCTGCTCCTGTATAACAGGACAACAGACACTAGAGAGCACAAACAGCCACCTCTCCATCCCACAAACAGTGCTGCGACACTATAATGAGGGTGAACATGGGATTAAGTCCACAATGAAAGCTGAGCATCGACAAGAAGTTTACACTATGTACAATACATGCACATCAGACAGAAAAGTCTGCATGATCAATGTAGGAGACGTGACGGGCTTGAGGCTACACCATTTAACCACAGCTTCACAGGTGACTGCAGCCAGAGCAGGTTGAGCCTTTCTTCTACCACACCGTACCCCTGTCTGTACCTGCACTTATGTCCACAAACAAACACACATCTGTGATTAAACTGTGCTCCCTCCTAGGGATAGTAATACCGTCCCTCCTAGGGACAATAATACATTGCTAATACATTTAAATAAGACAACACAGGCGAGTTTGGGCAGGGAAATGGCTCATATCATAAGTCATATTTTAAAAGGCCTTTAAGTTCTTTCAGAAGTTCCTTCAGCACTGTTATACTTTGAAGGCTCAGCTCTCAATGGAAGGAAGTTCAGATCAAAAAAAATATCATTACTAAAATAAACAATTTAAGTGTATCACTGGAAAACAATTTTTATGTTGCAAAACAGATTGCCCTATACAGGAAAGATACCTACTTTAAAGGGACTTTCGAGCTAAGATAGGGCTACAGCTGGGAAAGGGAAAGTTTAGCAAGAGTGTGTATGACACTCCACCTTGAAAGAAGCACGTTATGTGATGATTAACACTTAACACAATCTAGCCAAACCACAGGATAGTTACTGTTCTATATTAACTAAGAAAGGATTTTGCCATAAAAGATCTGCTTTCACTAGGTTTTTTATATGAAACACCTTAAATGCAATGTAAAACAACAAAAAGTTTCACCCCTTGAATTCTTCCTACATGCAAGCTGACTTTTAGACCCTCAGATTCATACCACAATTCCTGTTCTACATTGATGAACCCAGCAAGGGAAGGAGCAGTTCCAAACTCTTCCCCATCACTAAGATGCATATGCTAACACTGCAGAAATATGAAAATAGCAAGTTATTCTACAAGGAATAGTTTCTGACACTTCTATTTCATGCTCAATAGTCACGTGGTATAAAGAAAACAATGACACCGACTAGGCTGGGAGTACTGCAAAACCCACGAACGACAGGTGCTACCTTAGTAACTAGTCGCATAAGCACAGGAACCTATATGCACCTGCAAGGTTTAACTTGGTGCTCACTTGCAGATTTAACTAGTGGATTTTTGAGGCTGGGGTTAAATAGATCATCACTTTTCTAAGCCCACCTAACTGAGATGCCTAAGTTAGGAGCCTATACTTTCTAAAAGGTCAAAAGAGAGAGGTAAAATCTTTCAGGACACATCACACACACACCAGCTCCTAAGCCTTCAGTGCTCTGAACTACCTTCCCTGGGGAGCTTTCTCTCCCTCTCCTCACTGGCAACAGAAAGACCTTAGCCTTCCAGCACAGAAACCCAAAGCTACACACAGCTCTAGTTTTTGCTTCCTTTAAAAGATTTCCTCTAAAAAGGTATATTTTCACCAAGAAAAATACACCCCTGATTTTCCTTGTGAGCCTTATTTCACCTCCTAAGTATTCCTGAAAGATCAGAGAGAGACATGTATTTATGAGATGCTGCCAAAACACAGTGAGCTGGTGGTGGTTTGGTTTCTGTTTGTCCGCAGCACTCTTTCTCCTAATTGAGCTTCTTAGATAGCAGAATAAGGAATTCTCAGCAAAAGCTGCAAAAACATTAAAATAAATTTTCCAGAAATACAAAACCTCTTAATTTTCCTTAATTTTACCTTATATATTAAAATATCTTATTTCCATGCGTTTAAGTTAGTGGGTGGCTACACTGCTCTAAGAAACACAAGCAGAACACAAAATCCATTTGAAAGGAAAAAGGAAAATTTACTGCGGTGAGAAGGGAAAGACAAAAACATGAAGAAATTCTACAATGTCTTTAAAAGAGAAAAAAAGCAAGAGGCAGGTACGTCTATGTAGCTGGTTTTACCTCCATGTACCTACTCCATTCCTCAGCAATTCAATATCCTGCCTCCATAAAAGTTGTCGTCCAGGAGCAGTGTAACACTACAGGACATGCTACCAAGAATGGCCCATATCATTTACAGCCTGATTCAGTTCCAGCTGGAGTCACGGGAAATCTTGGTGAAAGGAATGACCAACAAACTGCTAGAGCTGTAATCAGGAAAATGTAACAAGTCACCAGCACCATCCAGAAAGGTACAGAAAGGATGGCCACTTATGCAGGAAGATTCTTTTCTCCTCTTCAAGAATAGCAGCAGCTAGAGTGAGAGAGAGGGAAATACAGAAAGTCTTGATCTCAGTTTAATTGAAAGTCAGTGCAAATATATCAACAAAGCTCAGGCAATATTCAGAATTCCACACGCTCTATGGCTGAGTCTCACAAGCTGTGGCTTGTGGCTCTACTGTTGAAGATTTTTCTTCAACTTCTTGGCTGCTTCTTCTTTACAGGTATAAATCTGCAACCATACCAGCTACTCGCCTACAGCCCTACCCTGTAGCCTTTTCTTCCCCCTTTATTTGCTCATATTATATGCCAAGATCAAAACAACAAATGCATGCAGATTCTTATTCCCTCTACTTTCAGTATCTGGGGGTGGGGTTTTTCTCCTTTAAGGCAGCACCTTTTATTTCCATGTGAACAACTGCTGTGCAACATTATCAAATTTTCCCTCTGTCTCTTTAATTTGCTTTGGTTTAGGGGAGGTGGTTGTATCATGTATTTGCGGCTAGTAACAATAAAACTCTACAGTCACCAGAAATCTGCTCAAATCAGAAAAAGCAAACACTGCAATAATGTATTTCTTTCCAGCTAATTTGCTTGTACCTTTTACAGAAGGATAAATCCACCTGGATTTAGGATGGTTACATTTGGATCTCAAGAGTTTACTTAGAAATGTTGTAAATGGGAATTTTTCTTTCCCACAATCTCACATACAGTACTTGTATATATTGAATTATGCGTGCCTAGTTTGATAGAGATGATGATACCAAAGACTTGGAGCAATCAGCAAATATTTTGAGAGCTTTAAGATGATGCGAAAAACAAGAGCCACCACTGAGTTTTAGGATTCACTTCATAAAATTCTCAGTGATCTGCATGGCAGGTTTTGGTATGATATCGACAAATACCATATCTGCTGAAACACACCAGATAAAATCTTAAGTATTTTGAGCTATTTAATATACTATGATTTGAACTGGAAATTAAAATTTGTCTGAAATATTTTTATTAAACTCATTACAACAATATTTATGTCTTCAGTGCATTTGCCGTCCTGTAGACCTAAGAACAATTGTACCCCCATGTCTCTGGGAAAAAGTTTTGGTTCATGAAAAGTACTGCTGATCCCATAAACACCCTCGCCTGGCTTGGCTCATACAACTGTTCCTACAAAAGGTGACTCTCTCTAAAGGCAGGTAAGGATCTTCTGTTTGCAGAAACTGGATCCAGTGAGGAACCAGAAAGCATATCATGTGGATCAGGGCCAGTAATTGTGACCAAATGTCAAATAAAGAATACTCAAAACATATTTGTTCTGGAGACTGTACAGATACCCATAAATATGCTTTCTGAACATACTTATAAAAATGTATACTAAGATTTTTGGAAGCTGGAAAGGGACTAGGAAGCCCAAATCTCACCACGCTTCATTCAGGTCAGAGAAAAGTTAGGGTAACGCTCACATTTCCCCATTCACAATGGTTTCCCTGCTCGCTGCTCCTCAGTGAAATGAGGGAATAATGTTTGAATAGTCTCAGCTGCCTCTACACAAAAAACCCTACAGCAATTCTCAGAGTAGCAGGAGAACTGGAGAGCACCACCTGTGGAATGCTGTCAGTAGTTAAATGTATCAGCAGTTACATTTACTTCAGTTTAAACGTAATTACAACTGTAGACTGTTCTCATGAAAGGCTTCCTCTCCTCCCTTCCACCCTCCCTTATGGTCAAAATCTAGTGGTTTTGTGTTTCCCCAGGGGGTAAGGAGGGGTGTGTAGCAGATATTTTATTTGTGAAATAATCTGATTGATCTTTACTAGAAGTAAAAGTAATACAACATTGCATCCCTGTTATGTGAATAACTTTGCATACCAGTAAGTGATAATAAAGATACTGTTCCTTAATTGTGTGTGCATATATTCAATTTATATAACAGACTTCATCGGAGAGGTTAAAAAAAAATGGTCTGATGTTCAACAAATATGCACAATATTCTGGAAGGAAGAAGTCCCTCAAAAGGTGTTAATCCTTCACTGCGTATGCAAATAAATGGTATTGTGCTCCTCGTTGATTACACTGAACATATGTCTGTCGGTGTTTGATACTGCATTAACAGCTTAAATACTATTAACACACAATTAATTAGATGTCACTACTACACTATGAACAAAGAACTACAGTGGGTTGGGATTTGGTTTAGGAATTGAAGGAATAAAAGAAATACTATACAACCCTGAGTAATCACCAGTAAGGGGCAAATGCAAACTTACATACATATTAGGCCTCAAGGTTACTAATAAAATCCACAGCTCCATAGTAAGTGCCGTATAGTGATATCTAAAAATATATACTCTGGATTAGGCAGCTGTGAAATTTCTGACAAGATGACTGCAGACTTTCCAGTGAGCTTAGTTTGCAATGGCAAGTGCATGTGGAATGTAAGAAAAGCATTTGTACATTAACATTAACCAATATCCATGGGGCTTCCTGGTGGTACACAGCAGTTCACATGGCTGGGCCTACAGCCTTCCCATTTCTTTTCTGTATTCTAGAACGAACATCCTAATTTTGTGCTAACACACTGTATTTTATTAATTAAGGTCCAGGGGCGTGGTTTTTTTTAATTATTATTTGGCTTTGAAAATGATTATGAAGCTAAAATATATTTTTGAAAGTCTAGCTTTCTGTTCTTAAGAGTCTTACTTTTGAATCTGTGCAAATGCATTCCTAATTCTTTTTGTCTGTGTCATACTACATGCATACCATATTGCTTATCCAGTACTAGAAAATCATTAAACATTTCTAAGGACAAAAGTACATTGAATGATACTTAGCAACATAAATTAGAATGACCAAAATAGTAAAATAATTAGATACAAAACAGCATAGTTGCCAACATATACTGGGGCTATTTCAGTACAGCTTGCCATTTATATATAAAGCATACATAAATGGCTATTTTTTATCCTTTTCAACAAGACATTTTAAAAGGATGGTTGAGAGCATACTACTAGTTTGCCTATTCAGGTACAAAAGTACATTGGGGAAGGGAGAGGTTTCTGTATCATTTACCATAGCAAGATACTGTTAAAGGATAAATTCTCCCTCTAAGATGGTGGCAACTATTTTTTCCCTATAGATAAAGTGTTCATGGAAAATTTAAACATCTGATTCAATGCTAGGCATTTTCTTACACACACGTCTATTGCTACAGGAATTTAAAACCCTTGGAGTTGAGTACAAGCTATTCCTATTTGCAACGTAAGGCAAAACATGCTCTGAAATGTACATGTCATTATGGATCCGACCATCCCTGGAACAGTATGATGCTGTAGACTTTATGGATGACCTTAAATAA
Source organism: Falco peregrinus (assembly GCF_023634155.1). Lineage (NCBI taxonomy): Eukaryota > Metazoa > Chordata > Aves > Falconiformes > Falconidae > Falco > Falco peregrinus. Next base: position 72,600,983 of record NC_073725.1, on the reverse strand, counting down.
TTATCATTTCTTCCTCTTGTTGGTAATGAATGTTTATAAAGATCAGCTGGACTTCGCCTAAGAGACAAGTGCTGCTCATCACGATACGAGTGCTGAAAGGGATTGTCATCTGAGTGAACAGGATACAGCGACTTGCTCCGCTTACTGTCCTCTAGAGCATGAGTTAAGAGTGAGGCCTTGTTGCTCAACAGTTTGCTTGAGGGAACACTAAACATGCTTGCATATGGACTACTTTGTAGAAATTTCTCTCTTTCTTTCAAGCTTATACTACGAGAAGGTCTTCCAATATCAATTTCCCTGGATTTATCAGCGATATTATCAAAAGAATGTTGCCTGCTAATCCTCAACTTATTTTTTTTATGATATTGCGGAGCGTTGTTATGTGACCAACTATGCTCATAGATTTCTTCAGGAAGTGATAAGTTCGTTGTGTCCTGCAGCATCTGATCTTCTTCAATATCATAGAGGTTCCCCATCCGCAAGCATGCGTCGCATTTATAGGGGGATCTGCTCGAATAGTGTCCCGCATAAGTGGGCAAATTGGAAAGACAGCTCCTGCAGTGGGTGGAATTCTGTCTGTATCTATCGTTCATGTCAACTAGGGAAGCATTTTTATCTTTTAAAGTGTAGTGCTTTGCATAAAGTTTATACTGGTCATTATTTGGAAGACTGTCTTCATTATGCGAGGGAGTCCTGTTAGCATGTTCTGCTTTCCTGTAGTTGTCATTGTGATCTTGATAAACATCAGGAAACTCTATAGTTTCTGGAAGGACAATGTTTTCAATGTACTGAGGTGTGTCCAAGCGGAATCCTGGCTCCTTGTCAGCATCAATCGTGTAGATTTTATCCCGTGGAGAGCTCTGTTTGGTTTTCAGATATGTCAGTTCCACTTCACTACAGTCTTTTGGGTATTTTGATGCTACTGTCCTTTTTTTAAAATTGTCCTTGGTTTTGTGGTGCTTGTTGTTGTTTTCAGGTTCCATATGGCAAGTAGCTCGGCTTGATGTCTCTGATACATCGGAATGGACAATCTCTTCAGGAAGGTATCTTTGGCTTTTCAGTGAAAGCTGCCTATTTTCATCTGACCCATTGTCTCTCTGGGAACCTTGGCTCTGACGTACAGATTCTTGACGTAAAGATTCAACAGATTTCCTCCAAAGTTGCCTGGGTCTGGAGTTCACTTTTGTTTCTGCTGTTACCGCAACCTCTACTGTGTTTGGATTGGATTCATTCAGTGTGAGAGGATGCTGACCTTGGAAAACATAGTTGTTAAGATTGTCCTTGTGTCGATTGCTAGGAAGGGTTTGCAGTTCACTCATGTTGTCACTAAAAAAGTTGTCCTTTGTCTGAAAGGATCTGTTATCAGAAAATATCAAGTTTCCCTTATCCATGACCATGTCCATAATCAAGGAACCTCTTTGAATAAAATCAGCTGTTCTTTTGGGAGAGTTAATTCTTGAAGGATTGATATTGGTCATATTTTTTGCTGTTCGCAGTAGTTTTAACATGTTGGTTTGGGAATTGGTCAAAGTAAAGTCAGGAGACTTCTTTTTCTCTTCAATGTGTACTCCATGAATGCAGCTGTAAATACCCTGTAATATGAGTAATATAAAACATATTAAATCACTAGGTGCAAATTTTAAATACTTCCATTCTATTTTTAATTAGCAATAAAGAAAAATTAAGCATTGCTTATCTAATGACTGGAAAGATTAAAAGCACATATCTACCCTTTTAGCATTTCCTTACAGTGATATGGAAAAATAACTTCTGCTTTATCTGATGGAACTGTAAAGGAGAAAAATTGCCAGTATTTTACAAACCAGTGGTCCGTGTTGGCCTCTCCTGCTTATTCCAGAAAACAAGGTTAAAAGGGCGCCCAAAAGGTCTCCAAGTTACAGAATGTAGGTAACCTTCAGTAATGGAAACCCTTTATTTAAACCAGTGATCAAGTTACCCCTCTAGATAAGCCTGCAGACAGCCTATTTTCTTGGAAGTTAAGGCACCCTTCACTTTCACTGAAATAAAAATGCTTCTAGTCATCAAATTTTAGCTTTTCTGTTTCCTGTCTTAGTATGTATGAAAAAAATCCCAGCTCTTTCTAAAGCCTGAATTTGAGTTAATTTTGAGCAAAAAGCTGAAGTCCATCTTTTAACTCCAACTTCTTCAGTCTCGCCTGTGAGCTCAACTGACATTTCTGACCCTGTGACCTTGTAATTCTCAGAAATTTGCCTTTGAAATAAGTACTTCCTTTCCTTGCGTTGGTTAGGAGAATTTTACATGTAAAAGGCCAGATGTACAAAGTTCAAATGTAAAATGTGGAGGTTAAAGTGTATACACTATTCTAGACAACCCCCAACAGGGTAGGGCACGGTGTTTGTAAAGCAGTTCTAATACAATCCCATTTACTCAACAGGGTAATTTCAGCACCTTTTAAAGGAATTGAGCATTTTAGTATCATTTTCAGTTCTCCTCAGCTGTGTAAAAAATCCAGCAAAATTGATTACCTAATGAAAGTACTATGTGTTTGAAAAAAACCAAAAACCCACAAACAAAAAAACCCCCTAAAACCCAACTAATTTGTCTAAAGTATAAGAACAAGCACATACTTCCTTTATTTTTCAAGTATCAGTTTCTTGGATACATAAATCTGCTTGCGGTTTGGTAAAGTTATCATTAAAACCTGTTAGTGTCTAATCAAACATAAATGATGCTTGTGTTGACCTTTTCTTATAAGATTTATTCAAGAATGCTATCAAGAAAAGCTTATAAAAATATTTCTTGTGTTTTATCACTTAAAATCTACTTGTTCAATAAATACACAAAACTGAGAGCTAATATCTGTCATCAGTTTAGTATTTACTTTGTTTGGATTTTTTTGTGGAAATTAATCTATTTCCTGCATATGAGCCGCTCTACCATTTCGTCAAAATTTTCCCTAACTGTATTTTTTTTCAGCATTTGATTACTGATTATCCTGGCATATGATAATCCGTGCCCTAGAATAATCCAACTGACAAAAGTACATGGAGTGTAAGCCCATCCTAAGCCTATTGACCAATCTAGAGCATCACGTTGATGTTCTAACATGTATGTCAAGTGTCCAAGTGGGAATAAAAGGAGAGATAACATTTTAGGGAGGTAGTGTTTGTCTGTTGCCTGAAGGGGGAAAATTAATATCATACTGACCCTGCTGATTGAGAACAGCAATCCCGGCCTATCTGAGCAGACTCCAGTGAAGCAGAATCTAAGTTTCCAGTAAAATAAGTGCTCCCACACAAAGGTTATTAAACTGAGCGCCATGGCTGCTGCAAGCATGTAAAACACTCCTGCCATGTTGTCAATGTCCAGCTGGCTGCTCATTACTTCATTCTTCTCATTGTGGCAAATACCAGTCAGCCACAGGGTTTCTAACTCTTCCATTTCTCCTGGGGAGAGAACACAGTCAAACCGGTTAGAATGCAATTACTGCTCACAGTATTCAAACGTCTTCGCAAGTTTAAAAATACAGCACCATTTAATGTTTCATTTGTGAAGCACTTTAGTCTTATCTACTTCGGATTTGCAAATATAGCAGATTTCAACTCACAGCACCCTTTCAGTTTCAGATGTCCTCAGATTTCATAAATTACGTGGGAAGCTGGCTGCTCTAGGATCTGCAATTTGGATAAAACTTTCTTCTGCTTGCTGTAACCAGTATCACTTGTTACAGAGAGTGGAACGGGAGGGTTCCCGTCCCAGGGGGATCCTCTGCCCCATCCATGGGAGCTGCACGTGGTGCACACTCACAGCCAGGAGGCTCCTCCCATCACAGTCCCAGTCCCAGTCCCAGTCCCAGTCCCGAGGGTCCCCCCAGCGCTGCTCCCGCCGGCAGGTCCAGCTGCAGCCAGCCCACCCGTGTGCTGCAGGGGCGCTGACGCACCCAGACCCTGGCAGCCAGCGGTACACGAGCAGCACCAACACACACAGGGATGGCCTGATCCTCCTCTCCTGCCAGCTGATGAGGACTGAAGTTTGCTAGCGAGATGTGCACACGCCGTCACTCGTGTGATTCACAAACACAAGCATCTGCAGAGCCCTCACACACTGTGCACACCCGTGCCCAGACCCTGCATGCCCCTTATCTGGCTTGCACCTCGGGTCTTTCCAGAAGTCCCAAATGGAAAGCAAGACCACATCAAAGCCAGCTAGGAACTGAGTCGAGTAGTGAGATGGGACAGGCCATAGCGATCAGCCACAGGGCTCGGTCAGACACGCACCCTGACACACAACCAGACCCTTTTATGCTCCCTCCTCTCCGTTTTCCTGTATTTGTTCCTCCCTAATCCATTCTGACCCCTCCCTCTGGCCCTCCCCCTAAACGCTGCAGGTTACATTTCACATGTTCTCACAATCCCTGTAAAACATGCCATAAGAAGTTTGTTCTTTCCTGTAAGAGACACCCACAATAACCGTATTTACCCTTTTCATATAAGTTGCAATGGTGTGGCTGAACCTCTCCTGACATGTCTGGTCTCTGCTATCACCTCTGCTATCTCTTGTTCCTTAGGGTATGAGTGTCTGAGGATTTGATTTATTAGTGTTCCTGTCTCTTGTTTAATTTTTTATATTGAATGGCCACTAACCAGATAACCTTACAATCCAGCTGTCTACATATGCTTTGCATCCAAATATTCCTTCCATATTTTTCTCCAGCCTCCCAGCCCAAGAAGATTTTTTTTTTTTTTTTAATGTTAAAAGACAGACCATCCAAACAATAAAGATTAAATGGTAAGTTTAAAAATTCAGCAGGAGCAACCAGGTCCAACAGCTGGCTGCACCGGGCCACCACTGCAGTCGGCGTTAGTCACATTTCCTCTCATGGCTGCATTTCAGTGGTAGGTGAACTGATTCAGGGATGCAGTTTTAAACCACCGTCTGATCTACAAGCACTTTAGAAAGAAAAGACATTTATCAAAACCTTCTGGTTTTCTTCCCCATAATACTTTTATTTATGGCAAAGCAATGGCAGCCACCAGCACTGGATGTAAAATCACCCAAAGCATTGTGTCTGAAGGTTGCAGTGACGTTACACTGGAAATGGAAAGCTTGGCTAGCTTTACCCATGCAACACATGCAGCAAGTGAGGGAAAATGGCTGCATATGATACAGCATTAACAAAGTCTGTTGTGTTTCATACACCACCTGCTTTTCTATAGAACAGTCACTTAATGCCTGGAATTGCAAGAATACAGTCCGCCCCTTTTCCTCTTCAAGTTTCCTTTTTAAGAATTTTATTGTAACTAGCAGTACCTTTCAAATATGATTCTCCTCCCGGCTTTCTGTCTCTCTTCATTTTCCATTTCCCCCTAGAGACCTGGGTGATGCAGTAACTTCAATCCCTTCCCACGTCATGTACCCCAAGCCTTCTCCCTCGTCGTGCCCTGTGCACCTCCCTCTGCTCCCCGCTGCCCTCTGCTCCCCCCAGCCTTTCTCCTCAGTCTCCTCTGGCCTGTTGCTGTGCCCTGCCTGCCTCCTGGGCAGCAGCAGGAAAATAAACATCTCGTGCTTGAAACAGAGCATTCCTAGTTTCTGGTTTGGCTATGCCACGTGCTTATTGCCATTAAAACTCTTCATTTACTTAAAGCTAAGGAAGCAGATCCACACTCCCCCTCTGTTGCATATTCTAAGACTTAGAATCTGTATTTCACTGAGGAGGTTTGGCCTCAGATGAAGGACACTTAGCAGTGCTTGCCCCTGCCAGCATGGACAGGGGTGTGCAAGAAACTCTAACTGTTCCAGCCAAGACTGGATTTTATATTGCACGGTATATTCATTTTCAGACATTTAGAGTTGTTCTTACCGAGGCATTGCATGTGCATACATACCTTTTTACTCTCTTGGGGATATAGTCAGCTGACAAATTCTATTATTATTTTTAATGACATAAATGTCACTGTTTCTAGAAAATACAGCAGACAATACAGAGGGCCAGAAAGTACAGTATTAGCTGGCTTGGTACATTTCCCAGTTTAGGATATGGCTTCAATTTCAGGGAAGAATTCCCATGCTACAGAGCCTTAATCCTTATCCAGTAACTAAGGAATACATTTTCAGTATTAGAATCCATACATCATTGGAGTAAAGATCAGAAAAAAATGGCTAGAACCTATACTGACATTTCAGCTACCCTCAAGCTAGATGAGAAGATCAATGACCTGCTGTGCAGGAGCATTTTGCAGGACAGAGTGTCAGGGCAGTAGGAAGGCTGCAGCCCACAGATAATTTGGATGTGTGAGCCGGAAGCGGAACGCAAGACTGTGATGGAGAAATTGTTTCTCATAGAACATGAAGGAAAAATTGAAGGAGAAAGGACAAGTACTGAGGCACTTTAGCAAGGGCCTTTCACAGACTTGTGAGAGAGATTATTTGGTTCCTAGTTCTGAGTTGTTTTGTGCTTGAGGCATGGGTAAAACCTTTACATCTGGAAAAGGCAGTGTATCTTCTCCCAAATTACAGTGTTCAATCTTCAAAATACCTAAAAGCATCCCCAAGGAAGAAAGTCAATCCTATTAAATCTTTAGAAGTCTTCTAATGCAGGACAGAAGGACAATATATTAGTAATTGTAACAGTGTAGCTATTGCACACTGCCACTACATAGATAATTGGGGTTCATTATTGCATTTCCATACCCTAGAACATTTGGATTTCTTTGGTTCTGCTAAACCTCAGTGGACTGTTCCCCTTGTCTCTCTTTCAAGTCCTCCCCAAGGTCTATGAATAAAATTCACAGAGGCTATAGAGGAGAAAATAACCCAAGTCCAAAGAGAGAGCAATATTTCTGGTTTGTGCATTAGTAGCTACAGCTCTGACAATCAGCCCTCATTACTTCCCACAGGAAAATTCGTATCTCCCATGATTGTCAAACATCAATTTGATTTGACTGCTCTGCCCTTTTATGATTCATAACAAAATCCACAAAGGAATTTAAACCTTTTTTTTTTTTTATTACTGTTTCCTCCGCGTTTCTTTCCCTTTGGCATGTACATCTAAAGTATCTATTGATAATCCACTAACCTTTCCAAAAACATCACTACGGAAACCAACTAAGCTTGTTTCGAGTTGAGATAAATGACAGTGCCCTGGCAAGCTATGGCGAACAAAGCATCCCAGTCTCTTGCATATCCTGCTGTTGTGATACTGCTTCCATTATATCTGATAATTACAGAAATAACTGTTAATTAACGCCCAAAAGTAATCCACAATTTTATAGATTGCAAAGCACTGTGAACCATTGGATTGTCATATTTATGAAATGATATTACCTGGGAATGGACAGATTAGGCTGGTAATTCTGGTCTTTATATAGAAATTAGTTACCATTTACAGCATATATTTATACACACGTGTTGTGTACGCACACAGAAACACAGACAAAGCAGTTACTAATTACCTTGTAATAACAATTCACCAATGCTGACCCTATAAAACTGGCAAAAATCCCCAATCTATTTATTGCTCTTCCTTCCCATTACATTTTCCCCAAGATATTTACAGAAGGCATTACAATTTTATTACAAAATCCTCAGGTATGAGGATATTTTTAGCTGGGCTGTTGATTCATTCCTTATAAAAATCAGCCACTTCCAAACTTTGCCTGGAGTTGGAATTCAAAACATTGAACTTCGAGGCTAGTTAAACTTCTATTCAGCAAAAAATATTTAAAAGAATCAAGTCTTTTTGGAGGAATCTAGTTGTCTTCAAAATCCTTTTGGGTGGTCTAACTCTTGAGGTCAATGTATAGGGTGAAGACCCCTATAGCAATATACTCTTTTGGCAACTGAAAGGCCAGTGATTTGTGATCACCAGGCATTGGACAGTTCGGTCATTTCCATTTATGCATAATTCTAATTAGCAAGTAAAAGCTCCAAATATTGTGTAAGGCAGACCTTGGAAATCTGTCAGTAAGCTCAATATATACAAACGCCAGGCCTCAGTGAACCAGGTGTTAATGGAGTTCAAGTCCGCAGCTAATAGAGGGGGGGTCAATTACTTATAAATATTAATCAGACTTATCTTAAGGCTTTTTGTTTTCACTTCAGGCACTTACTAGAAGGATTGTAATGCCACTGTCATTTTCTACCTCCATCCATATGTGGACTAGATTAACAATTAAATGAATAGTTGCAGATTTCAGCAACAATGTATGCCATGACAATAGTACAAGATTAGAAAATTAAGAGCTCCAGTATATTTGGGGGAAAAAAAGGTGTCATTTTCTGTTTAATATGTTCACAGTATATTTAACTTGCAAAATTCACAAATAACTGCATGATGCCTACATGAAGATATTTTTAAAATTTCTATAGCACTGTATCATAAAAAGTCTGCCTCATTTATAGTGTAAGAGTCAGCATAAGCAAGCATTTTAAAGATCCATATTTCAAGCAATGTCAAGCCTCTGCACTATTGACTCAAAACACAGTATGGTCTTCTCTAATAAACTGCAAAATTCTAGCGCTCTCAGTGGTAATTCAAGACTATTTACAATGTTTTTAGGTTACAGCACGAAGAGTACTGGGATCCATTTGTATTTCTCCTGGGTTTGCTCCTGTGGCTGCGGTGCTCTCTGCCCTGACTGCTATTTGCACACAAACGTGCCAGTTGGTCATTGACTGAACATCCCCAAAGTGCCTTTCGTCTGCATTTTAGTGCAGCTTCTTTAGTGTATTTCATACTTCATCTGGGAAGGAGTGATAAATTGTCCAGTGTGTCCCCTGAACAATCTCTTCAAAATAAAAACTTCATTATCCAGACACAGAAAAGATCAAAGGGTAGAATCACATGCTTTTCCTCATCATAGCCCTCGGCAGTTTTTGCAGGCTGTGGTGTCATCTGAACCTGCCACCATCCTCTTGGAGCTGAAAACCATGCTGCCCTTATGCTGCCCTTTTGTAGTCTCTGTGGCTGCCTCTTGGAGACGTGTCAGCTCGCAGGGTTTCTTTTAGGGGGGGTTACGGGTATCCGCAGATTCCCTTCATTTCCTAGGCCCAGCATCTTGTAAGGCTCTGGCATCCTCCCTTGGTTGCCAGCTTTGCTCATTAAACCACCTTCCCAAAAGAGGCAGCGCCTGCCCCAGGGATGGGCCAGCCAGGCGATACTAGCAGTTAAAGCTGTCAGACTTGGGGTCATTTCACTGATCTCATTTTGTTTTCCTCTACATACATGTGTCCAGGAAGATGAGTGCATACTGAAAATCACGTTATTTATAAAAAAGAGAAGCCTCAAACCCACATAATCCATCATTCTGCACATATATATAGAGAAAAGCAGTTTGGGGTAAGCTTTTTGGTTTTTGGTTTTGATAGACAACAACAAGTATGTATGTCCCTAGCTACAAACTTGCCAGAAATAAGCAAGCACAAAGTCTTATAATTATATCCAAAACAAGAACAAAATAGACTAGAGTAACCTTCTTTGCTGCTTATTTAGAAAGCAAATAATAAAATCAACTTGCTGCTGCATTCCAGGAAAGAAAGCAAAACCTCTGAAGCTTGAGTGGCACCTGAGCATCTTCTCCCCCGCTCCCTGAGGATACAAACGTGGGAAAAAGTGACAGAGACAGACACTCTAACCATGCATCCTCCTGATGGCAAAACCCAGAGTGCACACTGATAGCCAGTAAGTAGCAAACATCAGAAGTGCTGCGTGGCTGGCGGTGCCTCCACCCACCTCTCCAAGCCCACAGCCACAGGGCTTTTACCTCTCTCTTCCCCACAGCCCCATCCAGTGCAGCTGTGGGTCCAGCTTCATCCTGGTACAAAAATACCCCCAAAATCAAGCAAAACCTGATTTGCCTCCTTTGATCCTCACTTTTGGGAAGTAAGCCAAGCCTGGGCTGGGTTTCAGTGTGACTTGGGAATACAGCTCGATTAAGCACAGCCTCACGACAGTCCAAAATAGCAGTCAGAAGCCTGAGACACCATTTGGTTTTAAAAGGTGTGCTGCGCCCCGCCAGCCCCCAGGAGAACTACCGCCAGCAGAAGTTTGGATGGAGTGCTTGATGAAGGGAAATTGAAGAAATAATAACAGAGATATGACTTTGGAATTAGCGCTACTACATGAGAAATGCTTGTCAAGAAGCTATTAAATAGAAGTTACGTGAGGGAAGAACAAGCAGCAAAATATAAACAGTGATGACAGTCAAAGCACTGACCGAGTGGAAAAGGAAACAGAAATAGTCCTCATAAAGAATTTATTATTTACTTGTGTTTCACCTATCTACGTTCTCTGCAAGAACAGTTATCCTATCAGATGAGTAATTACATTAATTTCACAAGATTTGTAATTGGAAAAACAAGTTTTTAATTTTTATTTGCTTATTATCCTCCAAATGTTCAAATTAAACTGCTAAATAATTTGATTTAGTATTTTTATAATCACTAAAGTCTGTAATTCACTGAGTTCTTGTTTTTCTTCTTTAAAAGACAGATGGGTTTGCTCCTCTTTAACCATGTAGGTTAAAGCCACAGCTTCCTGGAGATAACCACTGATGCTTCACAGGCTGCCACAACTACTTCCTTAGGTAGTCTGGAGGTGTATTTTCATCAAGTTCTTACCTTAATTTTAACCTATTTACTTATTCTCACACATAAAAGGAGGAGAAATCTATTTTCTATGTCCCTTCTGGATCAAATAAAAAAGATTTTTAACGCTTCACATGCAGTTCACAAATGACAATTTCAGGGTGGTTCAGGGTGCCAAACTGTACCTGCACCTCATTGCAAACCACAGCCTGGCACTGAGGTGCCAACAGAACATGAGAGAAACAGCAAACCTGAAACAAACTGAGGCAAAAATCATCTAATGGGGGTTTCTCTGAGAGTGGCATTTCTAAAATGCGCTGCTGCTCTCTCCAGCATGGGTGAGAGATTGGGTTAACGCAATGCGATCCATGGCACAAAGGCACTTGGGACCAGTCCAGCTGTGGAAACCCCAGTGTAGGATACACCTGCCTCAGCGCCGGGTCCAGCAGCAGGCGTATAGGCAACTTCAGCTGCATGGCAAGCCACCCTCCTGAGTCCAAAACCCATCGCCTGGCATGAATGAGAGTTGTCTGGAAAAATGAATGCTCTCCTATATTGTGTTGCTTCACACACTGCACCCTACCCTCGGAAATGTAGTCTGCATTTTCTGCAGCAGCACACCTAGGGCGAGTGAGGGAAGGATGCTCTGTCCAAGTGGAGAAAGCCAAGCTGCCGCCGGACGTCTTTGTTGTTTTATTGGTTAAGTACCACAGACCTCTCGTGTCAGCACGTCCCCCAGACCTGTGTCACGTGCAGGGCAGAAGGAGGCCACCCCAGCAGGAGATCACAGTGCAGGTGACAGAGCAGAAGGTGCAAAAAGAAACCGGCTGGTATTGACGGTACAAGGGGTGGTGGCTCTTGTGCAAAGTGATAACCTGGGGTTCAGCCTGAGAAGCCAGCATGCAAGTAAAGAAAACTGGCAGATACCAACTACAGATCTTGAATAAAAGGGTTAAATATGTACTTTCAGATTGGTCAGATGTAGGGCATCATCTTCAAGAGATTGTGGCTGAACCAATAGAATCATCTGATTATTCAGACTGGACAAATGGTATTTTTAAAATTTAGGTTCATCCTGTTTCACATTTACTCTGGTGAGAAGTCTCACTAAGTGCTGGAGCAGAAAGGTAGCACCCCATCACTTAGAGACCCTAACACAGGAGGGTCTTTGTCATGCATAGAGGAGGCAGAAGGCAAATGGGTTGATGTGCATTTGGTTCAATAAGCTCATCAATTTCAGTGTGACCTGGTTATATGATTCATGCAGCATGTTTCATAGAAGAGATTATGTAAAAGCACAGAAACTTTTTGAATTCAGTCTAGATCCCCCAAAACAATCTCTCTTATTTTCTGAGTTACTCCCTACTGTAAAAATAGCAAGAGGAACACAGATGACTGACAGCAATAAACTTATTGTGAGCTAATGACGGCACGCTGCATGTCCCCATTATTTAAGGATGAATTAACAGAACTGCTAAGCACGACTTTCAATATTACAATCCCTCTAACTCTTGTTCAGCTACACAAACACCCTCCACTTATACACTCACACTCTCCAGTCACATTTGTTCCACCCACTGCTTAAGGAGGACACTAAATATATAAACAGAAAATCACTGGGATTGTGGGTGTATTCTGCCTGTGCAGCACGTACTGAAAATATGTCCTTATAATCACATACATATTTCCTTCTTGGTCTTTAAAAGCCAGTGTGAGTCACACTGCTACACTTCCTTAAAATCTAGACAGCAACTTGGAAGGTTTATGCTAAAAAATCAAAAAAAAAAAAAAAAAAAAAGCAGAGAGCTTTCCTTTTCCAGATGTAAGGGGGCAAATCTCATTTCCACAGTTACCTATTATCCTTAAGGAGTGGGAAGTAATTATCCACCCAGGAAAATAATTCTTTGCGTACTAAGCTGTCCTAAAAGCACATAAAGATTAACCAGAACTGAAAATTATTAGGAAGGGGATAACTAATTCTCTGTGGATACGCAAACCAAACCCAGTTTTCTTCTTTACATCTCTGTGTCTCTAATTGCTTTAAAGGTTGCAGCTTTAAGGGTTTAACAGAGCTATATCATCTGTCCCTCTTTTCCTGGAGATCTTTTCCCAGACCATTGTTTAAACTGACCTTGTAACCTGCAGGTAGCACAATGCATTACAAGTACCTCACGTGAGCAGATGCTTAACCTGGCCATCTGGCTGATATTCTCCTACTTCTCCCCAATCTTGCCCTCTTTACCCAGCGTTTTTCTGTTCCTCTTTTCCATCCATGCGTCTTTTATCCCTCTATTTCTGCTGCATACCCCATAGCTAGAGGCTTCTTGCTGTCTTTCTCTCCATCCCATGCACACTCTGAAGCCCTTTTGCTCTCTTAATCCCAAAGCAGTTTTGTAATTTGCAGTTCAATAATCTCATTTGCTCACAAATAAATGTATAAAAAAAAAAAAGAAAAAAAAGAAAAAAGAAGAGAAAGGCAGAGAGAGAGAATGAAAAAGAAATTCTCCTCACCTACTAGGCACCAGTGATTCTGCTCCAGATCCCAAAGACATGATGCTATAGGTTTCAGAAGGAATATCTTTCAAACTACTTGACAGGATATCCTTAGGAAGGTGCCACTCGCTCGAAATGGCAGCATGCAGCCCAAGGCAGAGCAGTGTCAGCAGCACTCGGGCCTTCAGACAGCTAGCCAGGGGCTCCTACTGCTGAAGGCTGGAGGAAGATGGTGCCCTTCCCAAAGTGCAGTCCAGCAGCTACAGCCCTGCTCCACCACGCAGGCTGTGTGTGCCTGAGCCTTTACTGCACTTACCAAGTGACAAGCTAGAGCAAAAAAGTGGTTGACAGCTGCTAGGGTAACATGCTGGATTCTGGGTATGTCAGCTTGCCCAGCTGCTCTTTACAGAGGTTTATAAAAGAAATCAAAGCACGTATCATGCGACTCTTCAGTGCACAACATTTCTGTTCTGACAAATTCCTGCGGCTGTGGGTGGAAGTTCCAAACAAAATGATGGTGTTGCTTCTTAGCAGCCATATCATTTTAGCTGCTTTTGAACTCCAGGGTGCTTCTATTTGTCAACAGAAGACTGAGAAAAAGTCTTCTGTGTCTCGGTAGAAATATTTTTATATCTCTGTTAAAAAACAATGAAAATCTTGTCTTGTGACCACAGCAAGCCAAGAAAAAGCACAACCACCACTGTGCTTTAGAGAATTACCCTGATGATCAACTGTTTTAAACAAAGCTGCAGATGCTAATTGTCAGCTGGAAGTTCTTACGGATAATGAGATGTGATGTACAGATAGTAAATTTAAGAAGGGAAAAACTCACTAGTAATATGCTTCATTCATATCCTTTATACAAGAAAAAGCAGCTCCTAACTCTATGTTAAAAAGATTCAGTGTCCAAAGCAATTAATCTTATACTTAACAAATGCATATTCATCTCAGCTTCCTATGAACTGGGCTGTGTGCATGAACCTGCATAGACCAAGTGAAGAAACATTTTGGGGATAATTCTATTTTTGAGACAACTGAGTAGCTATTCTTTAAATTCCTCAGCAACTCCTTCCCATCCCTCCTGCCTTCTGTCTCTCTTCCTCTCTGTTAAAGCAACAAACTTGGCATCCAGTAGCCTGCTTCCTTCCACTGAGACTTCAGAGGCGCTTTCACACTGTAGTTGTTAATTGTCGGTATAATTTGTCCACCCAGTAGAACTGTCCTCAGGATTAGAGATGTAGATACATTTCTAAGCTTAAAGTAATCCCTAACACAAATCTATATCCCTCTATATTTACCTTAATTTTATTCCAGTGGCAACAAGATACGAGAGACTTCAAAGCCATTGACTTCAATGCAGAAAAGGCATCGTGCTTTGGAAAGTATGAAAAGATGCTCCTGCATGAACAAGTCATTCACATTTCAGTTGGCTGGTTTGCATCAGCAAGGAAGAGGGAAAACATTCCTAACCACTATGCAAAAATTTCACTTTAATGTGTGAGTGAACTGGCTTGAGTAGGAGAAATATTCAAAAGAAGCAAGCTGAAATGAAGTGAGAAAAATCACAGGAGAAAGACGCAGGCAGAGGAAATTGAAAGCTCTGAAACACATTTCAAAAGGCTGTCTCAGTACTGTATAAATGTGAAAGGGAGATGAGATCATAGGTTTTTGCAGGTACAATCAGATATACTTTTAAACAAATTACTTGGTCTTATCCAAATATCTAATATCATCCAAAAGATTCTCTCTTCTTATTAGCATAGCATTCATATCAAGAAATTGTGTTTGTTCAACTCATTAGGATTTTTTTCTTACAGTTATGAAACTCATTAGATTTATAATCATTCATTGAAATTATTCCATACTGTGATGAATGTTCTGTTACATACACTGAATAATAATTCAATACTACTAGGCACTCTGCTGTTTTATAGGCTTAGTCTTAAAGAATAATAAATTCTGCAGATATTATACATGTAAAAGAAGTATTTCTGCCTTCATTTGTGTTTGCCTGTTTACTTAAACAACCTCATTCAGACTCCAGTGAAGCTTTCCCAGGTGTATCATCTTAAGATGAAACTTCGCCCCGAACCATGCTTTTAGTCAAAAATTTTAAAAAAAAAAAATCGAAGAGATTTTTAGTGATACAGCAAAGTGATGTTTGTCTGAACTCCGGGTTCACCCCTTCTAATTCACCAAAACAGAGTTATGTAAGTTCATAGCTAAAAAGATTACTCATCAAACTACTGAAGTTAGACAGATTACAAAATCAGGTCATGCTAGTTCCAAGCAAACATTCTTTACATTTAATTTCTTGGTGTTTTGTTCCAGTTTACCCGTAACGTACTTTGTAAATCAGTGAAAGAAATTGCAGCTACTTGCAGGGTGGAGGTGGGGGGTGTTGTTTGGTTTTGGGTTTTTTTTTTCGTTTTTCCCCCCATTTGATTGTTTGTTTTTTTCCTGAAAATTATCATCTAGACCTCTGACACAATGAAGTGAGACAAGGTAGAAAACATTTCTGAGACTAAAGGAAACATACCTACAATAATTCCTACACATCACATATGTCCAGCTGCTATTCTCTTTAATTGTGGCCACAGCATTTTCTGAACAAATCTAGGGATCCTTTATAAGAGAAAATGAACACTTTAGCATTCATTGGTTGTTCGAGCACCTTCTAAAGGTACTGAAAAATACCACTGAAAAGATGCCATAAACACATTCACAATCACCACGGTCTGTGCATGCAAATCCTTTGCTTATCTTCTGATGTAATATCTGAGCAAGATAAACATGGCAGCAGACATTCATGGCAAGGTTTCATTTATTTGGGTGCCATCTGTATCTATTGCAATTCTATAAATTATTCATATGGAAGTTTTAATGCTGAGTTTTGCAGACAATTGGTTTGTATCATTTCCAGCTACTAAAAATGGGTTAAAGATAAAAGCATTCATATACTATGTAAATCCACAGGTCAAAAAGTAAATACATAACAATATATTTTTCTTTCCTCCCATTAATTTTGTTTTCTCTCTGATATTCAAAGTGATGCATAAAAATGCAGCACCTTTTGACAAACTTTTTCAGTAATAGCTCCAAACACTTACCCTTCCATTTCATTTACTTTCTTACCCTGTGATTTCATTTCTTTTTCTTGGATGAGAAGTATCAAAAATGATGAAAGATTATGCACGAAGAAAATGAAAGGTGAAAAGGATGAGAACCTCAGCAATGCTCTGGCAACATTTCAAGGGGTTAGCCCACAACTGAGAAAGACAACTCAGATCATCCTTCAGGCTACAGAATCATTTTCTACTTTAGTATGGGACAAATAATTCAACTTCTTCGATTCAACTTCCCCATCGTAAAGTGGGTCAGAATTATAATACTTCTTAAAAGTATTATACAAATAGGAAAATATTCTATCCACAAAATATTCACAAATAGAAAAATAAAGCAAAGATTTTAGCCTATTAATTGCAACTGTTTGAAACAAGAACATGTAATTTCTTGAAATCTAGCTATTATGTGTCATATACTCATCCCTTAGGAGAAGCAAGCAATGTTTCTTCCGCAAGCTTCTCTAAATCTAACAGATCAATAACGACAACACTAGTATCCCTATATGTACACCAGACAAAATGCATCAGTCATGATGATTACATCTCTCCCAGTCATTTAGTATTATAACAGGAATAAAATCCATGTGCTGCAAGACGAACACACTCACTGTCTCCAGTATGAAAATTAACATCTTGGTTTTTATGGAACAGGAGGCTGCTACACTATGGCCCTGCACTTTGCCACTTAAACTGTCCTATTATACCAAAATTTACCATTCTTAGTCTCAATGGCATGCTTCTGGTGATCTTAAGTGCATATTTATTTTTCAATAAAGACCTCTTTTTCACTGACAGAGAAATGCAAAGTTAACACATGTATCTATGAAAAAAATTAATAATCAAAATGCTTATCTAACGCCATATTCCAATCTGATGGAGAATTTCAGTCAGTCATAACACAGAAAAAATGTAACCGCCACATTTTTGTTTGCAGTCACATGCAAAAGGCTTGAAGTCTCACTGTGGCAAAGAAACATTTATACAATCAAAATGTAGTTCAAGCCCTGTGCAGAGAAAGAGTCATTACTGTCTGCAATATATCAAATCTGTGCAGTTCCTTTGCAGGGCAGAAGTGCCAAAAGGCCCTACAATTCTTCTATTTTTGTGTTAGAATGAAAAACAGCTGTTTGAAATCCAATAAAGCCAGTCACCGTACTTCAATTCCACAAATAAGCTTTTACCAGAAGTTTAAATTAATCCTTCCTAGATTAGGGATCACTCAACACCAGTTTAGAACTGAGCTAAACACTTTTAAATAGCAAAACTGTTGTGCCAAAAGATAACTCTTCTACCAAGTAAAAACTTCTCAGGAACTAGTCAAAGAAAAAAAAATCTAACAAAATTAAAAAAAAACTCTCTCTAACATTGAGGCCAGCGTTACTTTATGAGAACACTTTCTGAAAAGAGATGCAGGCGTCCTTGGTGGTGAGGTGAGTTAGAACAGAGTGGAAGAGAATTCCTGTCTCAGCAAGAAATAATTTTACTCGTTTCTTTTGCATTTGTTTTGGTTTTTGAAAGACTGTAAGGGAACAGTAGTAAGAGGCTCAGAGATACTAAAACTGAATCCACTGTGCATACACAGAGAGAGAAAAGAAGGGAAAACAGATTGGTCCCTACCGTCTCCGACAAACTGAAGGAGGGCCAGATCGATCTGTCTCTTCCAAGGTGATCCCTTCTGAAGCGCTATTCCATAGCCCGTAGTGGCAAAGATGTATCCACTCCCTATTGTGACAAGTTTGCAGCCTTCATCTCTTCCAGCCTTGTAATTCAGCACTGCTGCATCATAGATGAAAGCATCCAACTTCCTGAAATAAAAGAAAACATTTTACAAACCAAATCATTAGGGACAGCTGTTGTCAGACTTCTTTTGTCCTTGATGTTAGGACCCTGTTGAATATCATATGGATTCTTTGATATCATTAATTATATATCCTGCTGTGCTGTATCTAAAATTAACAAAAGGCATCTATTTTAGTGAGGGGAAAGTAGGACACAGTTTTGCATTTCTATTTTAAGGGATGCTGTCAAAAAATACTGAGCAGGAGAAACCAAGCTATAAAATATCTTGCCCTGTTATCTTTGTATCTTTGCTCTCAAAATGGACAATAAATTGAGATGCAAAATTTCCTTCAAAAACAACACAAATGACAATAGAGAATTTAGAACTGAAACAACAATAACCAATTAGCTTATTTAGAACACTGGATGAGACTGAAAACCTGACTTCACTGGTTTTACACACACTTATTTTATGTCTCCGAAAATAAACAATGAAAGTGGAGGTTAAGTCCTTGCTAAGACAGAGGAAGGTATTGGAGCATATCTGATATAGCTAAATCCTGTCTAAAAATTATAGAAGATATTTCTTTATGATTTGCAGTTGCAAACATATTATTTGTGTACCTGCAGCACTGTAGGAATAAAGGAACTTGCAGAAAAGTTCAAGCCTGTGAGCCCATCTACCTAAAAATGTAAGAATGGGATAATCTCATTCTTGAGGGTATACAGGGAACACAACAAAACAGAGGAAAACAAAATCAGTAAGGAAAGGAAAAGAGGCAGTGTCCTTCAGGGACAATTTTTAAGAAGCACTGTAAAGCAAGAGTTAGAAGAGACAGGTGGATGGCTATTTCACAAACAAAGCGAGTAAAATTGCGTATACAAGAAGAGGTGGCCGTTTGGAAGGACAATCACTTGCCAGCAGGAGATGTCAATCAAAGACATTCTTATACCCACAGAAATACATAAGTAATCTTTAAAAGGAAAAAGATAAAACTTAAGTTGATTTTGTATTGCCGCCCTCATCTGCAGCAAACCCCTTTAATTTAAGATTTCCACCACTTGCACAAGAGTAGCAGAACACCAAGGCAATAGGAAAAAAACATCATCTCAGCCCACCTAAATGACCCACTCAAACCAAGTTATTACACTCCCCCAGTAACACATTCTGCCTTTTCAACATCTTTGCCCGTCCCATAGGAGTCAGAGGAACGGGGAGGACACAGCTTCACAAACGGCTTCAGGAGTTCCTGCAGGAAAGACCCGACCCCATCCTCCTCGGCCACGCTGCGGCTCCCAGGCGCTGCCAGCACTGCCTGCCGTGCCTTTGAAGAGCCACAATGCATTACTGTGGAGAGCTGCTAAAGTTTCCTGGTGGGATGCAAATGACAGAGGCTGGCAAAACACCGGTTATAGACAGTTGGGACCTATCTTCAAGGAAAGGGAATTATAAAAATAAATTAACTGTGGCACAAGCAAGTAGAAAAGCATCAACTTCAATTGCATTACATCAGCATGTATCAGTTGTGAATTCTGTTACTGTAGAAGTTTTGGAACCACACTTGCCACTAGCTTAAAGGAGTTTCCATTGATAAAGCTTTTCATTTATATCCACAGAACAGAGCAAGACCTAGGCATATCAGATCTTGACTAGTGACAGAAAAATGAAATACTTTCACACACGAAGTAATTCAGTGTTTGTTCTCAACAAAAAAAAAAAAAAAAAATCAATCAACAGATTCGTACAGAACCCTATTTTGCAGAACTTCAGATCAGATAGCAAAAGTATGGCACTAAAAAATACCCCTGTCCATCTCACGTTAAACCAGGAGAAATACCAGGAGAGAGTGAGGATGCTGGATTTTGTCTGCTGTCGTGAAAAAGTGAAGACTGAAGTTTCAGTCACTACTTACTGTACTTTATTGCTTCCCTTCAAGGGTACTTACCCCAACAGTCACCATACAAGTCATCAAACTGGCATTTAATGAAGTAGTTAATTGAGAGAAAGTACAGGTGGCTCATGCAGTCATTACAAGCAATAGCTGGGCCACCATTTCCTTCAGTTTTCTGCTCTTCCCTAAAACTCAGTGGGTGCAATCCTCATCTTAAAAGTCAGCTTAGGTCCAACAGTGCTAAAAGTCTCACTCTCTCCTTTTCCTTTAAAATGGTAATTTAACACGAGGAAAACAATTGCTAGACATCTGTTGGGTGATACGTCACAAATTCCATCCAGAAGTAAGATACGGGTGGCTCCCCAGCACTGCGGGTAATGGAACTGGAAAGAGCCAGGAGGGTGCTGGGGTCCTGCCAGAGCCTGCAGTCTTCAGCACAAGACCAGACAGTTTGCTAAGTGACATGTTTTGATTCAGCACTTCAGAGACAAGTTGTGGTTTGTGCAGAGGGAAAGAACAGAAATCCACGTCCTTTCGGTAGGCACACAAGGGGAAAAAAGAAAACTGCTTGCTGCACCCCCAAGACACTTGTGACATTTCTGGTCTGCAGCAGACCATTACCATAATCAATGCAATCCAGTCCCATGGTTTTCCAAGCCTGGCAGTTAGCTGTGGGGAAGGAAGGAAGCATAGTTCCCCTCCCCGTGGCTGCCTTTGGCTCAGGCAGGGGACTGGGAGGTGATGCCCCTCTCTGTGGATACAGACACTGCTGCAGCCAGCTGACCTAAGGTAAAACACACTCGAGAATGTTTCATCTGTTTATTCTGGGATTTATAGTTCTGAAATGTAAGCATATAAAACACATGCTGGTAAACACAGAGAAAATACAGAGTCAGCTATTCTTCTGTCAAAACAGACTCAGAAGTACAGAGGAGAAAGATCTCTTTGCTAAAGACTCCAGGGCAAAGCCTTGTGCTACCTCAGAAACTGCACTCTTCATACACAGCTTGCTCCTTAGTTACTGAGCAGTGTAATAAAACCTTGGGACAGAAAGACAAGGCACAGTCACAGTTTCACCCACTCGCTATGGACCCATCTCCTGAGCTTCCCAGAGCCTGGCATCAGCTGCAGCGGGTACACACAAGGAAAGCAGATTCTGAAGATGCAGAAGGCTTTGCTTCTGAGGGTTTTCTCTATGCTACTTCTATAAGGTCACAATAAATCTCATTACACAAATCAATTTAAAAACATGAGGTACTCTGACAGATGCTGAGTGCTGGAAGGTTCTGCTATCAGTTGCTGCCCAATGTGTGAATGGTAAATCAAAAAGTTGATTGCCCTGAAAAAGTCTTGCTATCTACAAACACAAACTCATATTCAGAATATATTATCTCCATTTCCAACATAAATCTTATAACCTCTCAAGGCTTAATTATCTCTTCATCCTGTGCTGATTACAGAAGTACTACCCCTTGCAAAGCAAAGCTTCAGAACACGACACAGCCCTGCAGCGTGGGCAGGGCGTGACAAGCCACCACTGACTCTCTTGGGTGGTAGGGCACCAACTCCGCCATCACCGGGAGGTGAACCCCCTGACATTCTGAATTTTTATGAACTTTCAGGCAACTTTAAGCATTCCTCAATAAGAGTTTCCAAAGACTGGGACAGCAAACCCTGGGCAAGTCTCAAAACTCGACCCCTTCCGAGTGGTTTGTGAAGGCGGCAGTGAGCAGGAGCTGTGTCAGAAGGCAGAGCGGGTGTTTGCACAGGCAGCAGGCTGCTGGGCGCCCGGAGGGCCTGCCTGCCTGCCGTGGGTGGGCAGGGGAAGCCACGGCTGCTGTTCTGCTTGGCACTGGCAGGAGAGCCAGGCTGCGAGCGCGGCAGTGGCTGCTGGACGCAGCCGCCCAGCTCTGTTTTGTCATTCTTGAGGCAGGACGGGCAAGCCTGGATCTGTACTCCAGCTCACCCTTTGCTTCTTTCTCTTCTTTTTCTACAGATGGACTGGCAAGCTCCAGGATCTTTGCTCTTGTGGCAGCAAAATTCAGCTGCACTACCCAGCTAAGCAGATTTGCATTGCTCCGAGTGCTGACCACTCTGCTCTTTAAGTTATATATTCACTGTAAAACAGCTTACCCGCACCGAGTACAGCACCCCACATCCAAAAAGTCTCAAAGCCTCTTGCAAACCTTAGTCATATAAAAATGAATCAATTAACTTGTCATTTCAGTGCAGTCACTTCAGGGGGAGAAAAAGCTTTGTCACATTGTGTAGGTTTAAATAAACTGCTAAGAGTTATTAGAAAGATGAAAGAGAACTACAGAAACTGGAATGCAGCAAGAAACAAGATTTATAACTGCCATGTGAAGTAGCCAAACACACCAGGCATCTCCAGCTAATGCAGAGGAACATGACTAGAGTGTTATGACTCATCTAAGCAACTGGCAGGTTTGTAAACTTCTGCAGAACTACCTAAATAATCCTGGGTAGGAGAGAAAATAAACATTTTGGAATATTTATATAACACTACAAAGGCAAATGTCCTTCACTGCCTAGCAAGCACAAAGAGGAAAGGGGGTGGGCAGAATTTCAGCTCACGCAGCATAGAAGACAGCAGGTGTTATACAATTATGAGCTGCATTGGTTCTACAAAAACCCAAAAGAGTATTAGTGAATGTAATAATTTGAAGCAGCAGCTCTGTGAAAAATAAACGTGGTCAGTCCTGTACCTAAACTCGAGTCACCTGGAAATGTAAGAGTTGTAAGATAAGAATAGCTATTACAAAAACCCATTCTCTAAAGTATTGCTGTACACATTCAAAAGTATCTGTGTAAAGAAAAATAGAGGAAAAGGTATAGAAAAGTAGTTGCAGCAAAGCTGAAAACACTTCCCTATAATTTTCCCCATCTTTTTTATTGGCACATACTTTTCATTAAATTCCTGTGATGAAAATTGAAAAGCAGGATTAAGAAAATGCTCCTTTATTAGTCATAGCTTATGCCTCAACAACAGAAATGTAACTCACTTGGAAAATGTTACTTTGCTTCCTTGACTGCATGGCCCTTCAGCAATTTCGTTTTCTTGAGGGAACAGGAGGGAAATATCTGAAATGGGAATCTGCTCAGTAGCCCTGGAGACACAAACAGTAAGCCCAGCCCACTAGAAATCCACCCCTCAGCTGCTTTGTGTTCTGCTGCGACCTGTGGCACAGTATGCGGAAAATAAGGGGGGTACTTCAATGCAGTCCTATTTATCCACATTCTTCTACTTTACTGTCAGACACTGGAGTCTATGGAACAAATAATACTGCGTTCGCATTGAGGATCAGAGAAACCCGAGCATGATTGAAGTCACTTTCCAGTTTTCAACTACTGCAGTAAATTCAAACATACAATATCTACAGTAGAATTTATTTCTTGCTAAAGTGGGTACTGTTCGGTGCAGTGTTCATCTGTCAGATCCAGGACATTAACTTAAACTAATTTCTTTATGTTCTCTAACACCCCAACTACGCTCTTTTCATGGGCAGACCAAAGCTGTGCATTATTACTAACACAGATTGACTTACACAAAACCAGAATGCAGGTAATCTATGAAGTGTACCATCACAGCAATTTGCTTGCACTGCATTTTGCTGTGAACAGCTTTATTGCAATAACTTTCTGCATTGTTTTTATGAAGAGTACTTTTTGACTCAAACATGTACCTTCTGGGGCTTGTTCTGAAAAATTAAAGGTCAATCATATATTTAAGAATAATTATTCATTATAATTTATACACATTTTATTCTGAGGAAAGACAGTTAATGAAATCAGATCTATTTTTAAAATTTGCCTAGGTGGCTTAAAAATCCAAAATACATTATTCCTAAAATTTGGTTGTAAATAAATGCAAAAAAAGACTACAAAGATTAATACATAGCAAGTGTCATACCTGTTTACTAAGGCTCCTGTAAAGGTTACTAAGCTGTGTTTCCTGAAAGCACAATATTTGAAATTTCTGTTTTATTACAAATATCAGACTGCGAGTCAGTGAATCATCAAACTGCACTGTTAACACCACCTTTGCCCTGTCACCTCTTCCGCCCCCTCCATCACCAAGAACTTTTACTTCTTAAAGCTTTGTGCCCTAAACAAAAACACTTTTACTTATTAAAGCTTGTGTCTGGAGAGATGCAGCTCATTTTCAAAACATTCTGTAAAACCCCACTACTTTTCAGCTTTTTTTCTTTTAAAAATAAATTGCATAGTCTGCAGAATAGATGCTTTACATGACCCTTAAAGTAGCATTTATAATTTGAAATTGGGCAAAAAACTGGTATCCACTTCAGGCTGGATTAAACATAAGCATATATTTTAGAGATCATCAATACCATTGCTGGAAAGGCAGCAAGTGCAAAAGCACTAGCTTTAAAATATGATGGATTTACATTACAGATTTATAGATATACTACAAATTCAATAGTTTACGTTTTATCCCTTCTTTATCTCTACACAAGCAATAGAAGAATTTATGTCAAGAGTGCATGAGACACACCACCTCATTTGCACATCTCTAAAATGGGGAATCAGGGGATCTAATGCCGAAAGGTCACTATGGAATGAGGTAGCGATCAAAGGAAAAGAAGGCTGCTGTGAAGACAAGGCTGCAATGAAAGTGCTCTAAAGTGACACTTTGTAATTGCTGGAGCAAGAGAAGCGTATATTTAACCTTTAGCATGAAGGACTGATGATTTCTTTTACCCAGTTTCAGGGTATCTGATGGCACTTCATCACCAACAGTGTGACTTTACCTTTTAGCACATATTCAGATAGCTCCACGCAGATCTTCAGTTCACATACACTGGATGGATTTCTTGACATCTTGACACTGACAATTCATTAGAAGACAATTGAACAACCACCCCCTTGCAACAACACAGGGTAGCAAAACTTAACCCAGTTAAATGATGAACTCATTAGCAGGGAATGAGCTTTCAAATTTTCTCCCAGCTCAAACTGTCCTCGCTTCATTCTTCAGACAGAAAATGTACACACAAATCCAAAAGAGCAAGCTCTGACAGACATTAACATCATCGTGGGAGATTGTGGAGGCTTCACCTCACCTGTCAGGGCAATCTCAGGTTGCCAGAAAAGCTGCTGTGAACATTTCTGCACCACTTGGCTGTGCTTACCTGAATGGGCATATTTACCCCTCTCACCTGCCAGAGCTCCCATTCACCACCGTTTTGTCCGCCCACCTTCCCAGTCCCTAGAACATTTCCCTTAGCAACAAAATAATGGAAAATTTAGTGCATCTTTATGATTAATTTATATGGTGGAAGTGTCCCACTTCAAGTCTCAGAAGCCAAGCAATGAAGTACTTGCAAAGCGTCAGTTTATCAAAACACAAAATTTGAAAAGTTGAGTAGGGGAAATATATTTTTAGATTAAAGGTTTTGTCCTAGTTACAATAGCATAATGAAGGATAAATTCAGCACAGTTCACCAAGCACCTGATCTCACCCCCAAATCAAATGAACACTGAAACTTAGAATATCTTCTTCTTGAAAGAAGAGCAGTTAGGTGGATGTAGCGACCTGCTCATTTTATGTCCAGGTACTTTGTAATATTTAAAGACATTAGATAGGTAACTGTATTACCTAAAAAATGGTAATACAGACACAGGAGACAACCTTTTTTTCCAAAAAACAGAAGAGCACTCAGGTAGTAAAGGATTTAGAAATAAATTATTCTAAATCATTTTATATCCTAGAGGCAAGTTGCTATGGATCAGCTGAACAGGAGACACAGGCTTTTTTCCCTTAACAAAAAAAAAACCCCAAAACAACCCAAACAAACAAAAAAAAAGAAAACAACAAAAAAAAAGTGCAGTGCATTTATCTTATGCTTATGGCCATGAGAAATTCCTAAAAATGTGACCTAGCTTGAAAGGACATGATGATGTCTGCTTCTGTTTATAGGTAAGTTGCAATTACTGAGGTATGAGCTTCCCCAGACATTTCAACGAGTGCTGCCTTAGATCCCAATAACCCTCTAAATGCCATATTATTATTTTCCTGTTCTTCAAATCCTGTAAGAACCAGCCTCCCCCAAAAAGTCCCCTGGAACAGCACCCAGTTCATTACTTATTTAGACTTTTTAACATGTAGGGAAGCAATACAAGAATGTGAGAATAACTGCATTTTCTGAAAGGATGGCAAGTGACAGGGAAACAGGGATCAGCCATCAGAAAAACTGGTGCCAGAAAATCCTGCCACAAATGGAGATGCCCTAGGAAGCCTTTACCTCGGTGCCGCCAGCTCGGTGGCACTTTGTAGTCCAACCCTGCACCCTGCTCACTTCAGCAGTAATGCCAGCAGTAAAGGCAGGAATGCTAAGCTGATTCAGGTACACATCTCTTCTAAGCTATTAGACTTCAAAACTGGTATTTTAGTGAACAGATCCTCTGAAAAATACGCCTAAATGGAGCAGCGAATTTAGCTATTTTCATACCTATGCAGTCTTTTGGCACAAATAGCAGCTGCCCAGTTGCAAACCAGCTTCCTGATTCCCAGATTGGGTGACTATACTTGTAACGTCAATTGAAAATCATTCCCTTCAAAGTGCAACGCCAAAACGAATATTAGAATGAAAACGGAAACAAATATTAGATTGAAGTCCAAAAGAAATTATTATAATGTAATTTGAAATTAGGTTAGCCCAGCCATCTGATGCCAAACTAAATGAAGCTATTGACTGCAGAAGTTGCCTGAACCCGGTCAACCAGGAGTGAAAATACTGAATGGGCCAGACTGTTTAGGAGAGTTTTCTTTTTTACAGTGTCAGGAAGAAAATCATTACTCAAATTACTGGCCTCTTAGATGGTTTTAAGGAAGGCATATTTCTATTTGTACAATAATTTAGGAGTTACTGTCAAAATTGACAGGGATAAATAGACATTCCGGAGCATGGCAGACTTGCTCCCCCAGACAGTTTTGGGTCTCTGATCAGTGCTGTTTGACTTAGCAGTTTCCCCCAAGGTACAGGCGGGCAGGAATGCCCATACACCGGCAGCAGGTCCTCCCTGGCTTAGCCTTAGGTCCTGATAATCTATGGCACTAGCAAACAACAGATGCTTCAGGAAAAATAAAAGAAACAAGGCATGTACAGATGCTGTTATCCCTGAACATATCTTCTTGGCTTCAGATGAATGGATATTTCATGCGCTACAGGCTGTATTAAGCACCATCATGCTTAACAGTGCCAAATTATTCACCTTCCACCAATTCCTTCAGTTTCTTTCTGAGCTATATTTTAAATTTGATATTTGCAACACCTGATCACCAGAATGTAACTATGCCAATTTAACTCCACAGATGCAATATTCTGCCAATCACTATGGAACTTTACAAAGGTCTAGTGCCAAACAGGGAAAAGATGGAGAGAGAGAGAGAGAGAGAGAGAGAGAGACTATGAGAGAATGGAGAGCAAAGAGGAGAGACCAGGTGATGCTCACTTTTACTTAAACAAAAAAACAATCTGAAGTGTTCTGTGGTTGTGATTATTTTGACATGTCAGCATTAAGGAGTATTACAGAACAACAATTTCTAAAAGTATTTTACGTCTCTATTTCCACTCCAGCTACAAGGCAGAAAGTATGCAGGCATAAAATAGGATACTCCATACATGATTTATGGCAAAAGTTGCCTGAACTCATCAGTGCTTCCAATGTGGTCTGGCCTGGTTTCAGATTTCTTTTGACTAAGAACATTAAAGCTCAGTTCAGCTTTTTTCTAAGGAGTTCCCATGGTCCTGTCTCACAGCTCTATTGAATTTTTTATTTTGTATTTCAGACCAGCTGCAGAAACGGACATTTCTAAGCATCAGCCTCCAAAAATGTCTAAAAGTTATATCCAGAATAAAGGGTTAGTGAATGTCTTTGTATGCAAGTAGAGCAATCCAGAAGCTAGTTAAAATTAGTCCTATAAGCTATTTTATATTCCTGATCATTAGTTATAAGTGCCATTGACAGTGAATTATCTGAAATATTAATTTCTCATCTTATGTCACACATCCACATTTTGGGTTTATCACTCCCTTAAAGGAATGATCACCTGGCACAATAATTTGCCCTTTCAAGGTCTGACAAAAATATTTTAAATGAATATCCTATAGATCTCATGAAAATATGGACAGTAATTTTCTTAAATATTTCTCCTTAACAAAACAACATTTAGACATGCAAATTGGATTAATCACTGAGTGCTTTCCTAAAAAAAACCCAACAACAACAACAACAACAACAATAAAAAAAACAGGCTAATTCCTATCTTAGATTACAAGTTTTGCTGTAGTAACAGCAGATGCAGGCTAAGGAAAATCTTTTTCCAATCACATGTGGATAAAAAAGTTTCAGATTCAGTAGTTTGAACCGGTGAGTTTTGAGTGTCCCGAAAGATCTCTAAGGCTTTCATACCTTGAAAGACACTTTGAAAAAGGAGAATATCATTCCCTCTTCATTAAAATCCAATCATCAGCTACAGGCTGCTGTTTCAGTGACATCTTAAAATGTGACTGGAGCAAGGACGACCCATCTAAAAACCAGTGATTTCAGTTGCTGTATTTTATTTTTTCAGTCCTGTTTTTGAAGCTTGTGAAACCCACAGAACCAAAGCAGGCTCAGAACAGAGTGCTCTGACAAGTAGGCCATGAGAAATCCGGAAAATACCATGTTGTTAGAATGATAGCTGCACATTAAGGGTTTGATACATTATTTTGAAACCCAGTTGCATAAAGCAGTGCTTGTGCTAAAGCTGTCTCCAGCGGTTTATCTCTTCATGTATCATAGCAGGCACCCAGGAGGGCTGCAAGCAATAAATTAATTCAGACTACAGATATATCATGCCGCCCACTGACCTTTCCCTTTCTCTCTCACACTTCAGTCAACCATCTCTGGCAATTTCTTAGGAGTTTGGTAAAAGAATTGCTATATGTACTGAAACATTAAAAGTCTAAGAAAAGAGTGAATATTCTCAATTACAAATACTGTAAGGTGTTGTCAATCAGAAACTGTCAAAAAATATTGAGCCACCAGATGAAAAGTTTAAAAATGTATGTCTGCTGAACATTTCTTTGAGTTCCAGTTGCAAGCTGTTATTTTCTGCCCACAAAGAATGATGAAGGACTTGTGCTTTTTACGGAAAATTAAAATGCATAGTTTTTCTTTCAAACAGGTGATTTTTCTCCTAGCTTCCTTCCTCTCTTTACATGAAAAGGTATGAAGCACAGAAAGAATAAAAACTAGAAAGCTTTGCCTTTGATGAAAATGTTGATGACAATTTTTCTGTAAAAATAAATTGAAAATACTGCAAAAAATACTGAAATTGTGTTTGCATCCCAGTGGAGATGTCAGCTGGCTGCCTAAAATACAAGTTTGTTTTGTTTTTCACTTTAGGCACACCACCACTTTAATTGACAGACCTAATTAACAGAAGGACCTGCCGGGCACAATCTGCATCATGCTCCCGCTGACAGAAGAGGAGCTCCCTGCCTCCTGGCCGTGCCTGCGCCAGGCTGCACTGCTCAGCACACAGCGTCCGCAAGGCTGACGACTGCAGACCCCTTATAGGCACTGGAAGCACAACAAAAATCCAATGCAGGCCAACAAATGCAGAGACTGAGGGTTAAAAGGGCATCAGAGCCTTCTAGGGTTTTCCTTTGCACACTCTGCTTAGTACCATTGGATTGTAAAAATATTAATAATGACACTTGTTCTCACATGGGAGTGTGCTTGCGGGGAGGAACCGGCTTCTTGTGCCATTCACACTGTGAGGTTAGATACTTTCAGGTGTTTCTTCTACCATTATCATTGGTCGTTAAAAAGCGCCAAGGAATTAAATCATCCCGTGTTCCTGCCCAGCGGCGAGCAGCCGAGGACGCGCCTGCAGGCCGGCAGCAGCCCCTCAGGGACAGCCCGATGCCACAACCTGCTGTACCACAGGCCATGCCGGCACGGCTGCGGCGCTGCAGTGATGCTCTCACCGCAATATTCTTCCCACGTGGCTCTGTGTCATCGCCAGTACACCACGACGAGTAGGGAATAAGGCATTCGGTTTGATGTGTATAAACTACCAAGCATAGCAAGTTTTAAAAGGAAGGCAGATGAAGTCCCAAGTAAACTTCAGCATCAAATCCCTGAATACACAGTCACAGCTGTGGCTGTAAATAAAAACAAACCCACTCACGACGGAGAGGGGTCTGCAGCTGTACAACAAGGGGCTGCTTGCCTGTGGAACATAAGGGAGTCATTACTGCAGTTTCCTTGAAACAAGTTATATTCTCCGCTTTTTGTGATGAAACAGGAATAAAGTCCTCACATCAGTATGTGGCCGTAACACAGCATCAGTTAGACCATCTCCTTCCTTGAAACAAGATACATATTGCATGATACTCAGCTGCAGGCCTCATATCCAGGAAAATTAAGAAAGTGAAGAAAAAAATTAGATGGATTCAGTGACGAGGAATAGGGAAGTGAAAGTTACCCATTTTACCTACAGTCAGAATAGACTCTGCCAATTAAATATTCTAATTTTAGCCATTAGTAGTTAAATCCCAGACAACATTCCAGTGAAGATGTACTGGTGCAAAGGTGAGAACATGAAATGCATTTCCAATTTATTGCCATTGGATTTTCCTCTTTTGACAGTTTTACAGCATTCGCTGTATGAACATTCACTCATACACAGAGAAAGACCATGTGCAAACTCAACAGCTATGAGCTGATGCAACCCACACCAAAGAATTACAACAGGTAAGGTTGTTATACTTGTAAAAAGATACCATTCTTTAACTGTAACCTGTTCTGGAAAAGTAAAGCAAGACAAACAGAAGCAAACAAACCCAAGCAGCAACAGTAAACATAACACAATAATTAAACTACTTCCTCTTTGAAGACTTATTCTCTCTTCAAGTGGCAAAATCAATAGGATCTGTCTCTCTGGTACAGAGGTTGTAGAAATGCAGATTAATTAATGCAGCATAGACGGAAATGCTTGTGATGCATTTTTAGAATTTTATTTGATCAATAAACGTCTAAAGAACACAGAGAAGCCACCAAGGCCATAACAGAGCTGGACTGCACCCACCAAGAATATATTAGCTAATGTCTTACAGACTACACTCTTCTGAATAATGCTCAGGAAGATAACTGCCATTTCTGTATTCATTAAGGAAAAGGAACAAAAAACCCTGGAGAATTCCTGAGCTGCTAGTTCCTGCCTAAAGAGCAATCTGATGCTCTGCAGGTAGCACAGCACATGTGGCTCAGCTGATCCCTTACATGCATGAAATTTAGGGAAAAACACCAGTACATTTTTTGACAAGCTTGTAAGACTGACTACTTCCAGTACTGAATTGCATCGAAGGAGGGACAACATTTTGCCATTTTGAAAAATACTAAGCAGTACTTCAATAACAAAGTGCATGAGTTTTTCTGCCTTTTAATAGGCCTGGCTGCAAACTGATACCTTGAAGTGATAAATACAGAAAGTTCTGCTGTTGTTCAAATGGTGTTTCAGCAGCTTTCTGAGACCATATCTGTGCATCTCAGAAATAAGAACGCTATTGACAAGAGCCAGATATTACTGAGACTATATATTTTTTTCAATATTTTCAGAAGCAAAGGTTGATTTCTTATCAAACAAAGGGGAAAAGCCCATACAGCTGATAAATTTGCCTTCACCATCGATAGCAACAAGCCTTCATGAGTAAGCTGCGATGAATCCCCCCCGGGAAGTCACCTGGAGGAGCAGGTACAACGTCAATGTCTGTCTAAAGCAAAAATCTAATTTCCATTTTGATTTGTAGCATTTCCCTGTTGATTTCCTTCTAGAATGATCTTAAACATTTTTGATGCTATTTTAACAAGATAGGTCCAAGCCTACTGCCCATGTAGCAAAGTTGTTGTGATTGAAAAAAAAACAACAAAGGCAGATGCTTTCCTTGTAAGTTAGTTTCTGAAACACTCCTAGCTTCACCTCCCGAAGACGGAACCACTTATACATATTTCTATCCTTATTTCTGCTCTTGAGGTTTTTCCTGGCCACATTAGTGACTGGGGTGAAACAGCTGATTTTTCACTTCTTGTAAAGAAGATAGAAACCCCAGTTTGCTTTTCAATTTCTTTTCAGAATAAGGAAAGGGACATGAGTATGTCTGCAGCCAAAAAGACACCTTAAAGATATCTGTGCATCTGAATCTTGTCTCCTTCCAGTTCAGCCCAATAGCATGTATTAAACACAACAGTCTCAAAGATCAGGATATTCCCAACACATCTCAAAAGGCTAACACTAATCAAAGCTGATCAAAAGGCCTAAGAGTTTGAGATACAACAAAACCAGACTGACCTGTGATGAGACTACCTGATAGTTTGATTCTATTTAGATCAGATGCCACATGTATAGCATTAGTCAGTCATTAGATATTGCCTGATTGCTGGCATTTTTTGCTCCATCTTAAAACTACAATCAGACACTATATATAAGGAATAAAACTTATGTC
Organism: Falco peregrinus; assembly: GCF_023634155.1. NCBI lineage: Eukaryota > Metazoa > Chordata > Aves > Falconiformes > Falconidae > Falco > Falco peregrinus. Next base: position 72,568,592 of record NC_073725.1, on the reverse strand, counting down.
TTCAATTAATCAAAAGTAGTTTTAAAAGTGATATTGGAAATACATACAGTTTACACAAACATTATTCAGGAATAACACACGTACTATTTATTTTGATTCACAGCAGCAGTTATGAACCAGACAATCCTTGCAAGTCCTTCCCAGGTCTGTAGTTTATGACTATAATTACCAGGTATCCACAGCTGCGCAGAAGCAGCAGGCTTTACCGTATGTACTAAAAATTGCTTGTTGTATGCTACCAATGATGAGCATGAAAAAAGAAAAAGAAGAAAACTACAGGAAGAGCTTTGACAAGAGATAAAGGTAAAACAGACAAAATATCTGTAATAAGGTAAGCAGAATACATACATACTGAAGAGGAAAATAGAAATTCACATATATTTGCTTAAGAGCAGAAGCAGTTTGAGAAAGGAAAGACAGGTCATCCTCAAAAGAGTGACAGCAACGTAGGCTCCGTGGGGTAAGATGTATTAAAAATCATGGGATTAATCACAGTAGGGAAGGTGAAAGCTTGATCAAGTCCAGATAAGGATCAAAGGGCAAACTTTATATGGAAGAGAGCAATTATCTGGTGAAATAATTCATGAGGGAGAAAGAAAGAAGATACAGCATTGGTATACATAAAATGAGAAAAAGTTATGAATACTGAGGAACAGAACAGAAAATTTGGTAGAAAAAGTGAAAAATTATGTTTTTGAAGAATACGAGTCTGAAAGCAGCTGGTGGCATGCTGTTTAATCCTTCTGTAGGTGCCGTCAGACAAAATATGAAGAGGCGCAGCTGTATGTAGCAGTTATTTATATTGATCTGAAAAACACTGCACATGGCAGCTTATTTGCACCATCTGCTACAGAAATGTCAGTCAAGGGGAGCAAGGCAGACACCTGGGGGTGTCCACACTGAGAAATCACTTAGAAGAGGAAAGAAACTCCAGCCGGGGGAAAAAAATAATCTATAAAAAATGAGTAGCTTATGCTGTCAAAAGGACTAAAGCTTTTGAGGAAGAGCAGCAGCTGGCACAGGAGCAGCCAGCCTGAGTTTTAGTGGATGTCTTGAACTTGCCTGAAATGAGATAGCCCCCGCATTTTCATGCTTAACTGTCAGACAGGTGCCCTGATTTTAAAGCTAACTGCAGTTTTTCAGGGCTTTCAGTAGTACAAATGGCTGGTGAAAAGTACAAGGAATATACACCACCTAAATAAACTGTCCATCCAACTGAATAAGCCCTAGCAAAGGCTGAAATTAAGGACAGCAGCTTTCAAAATTCACAGCAGGAATGGTAGCATTCAGCAGACTATCTATAATGCACAATGTAGCAGTCACCCATGAAATACAACCTGCACAGGCTTGGCTGGAGAAGGTGATCTGCGTCCACTTTGGAAGACCTTGGGCAAGGTTCATCTCACATTATGTTACATGACTATCTTAGGGTGGGACAAACCATGCCTGATAAATGCCATCTGAGAATGCCTTCAGAAAGAGCAACAGAGGGAGTCCAGGCAGCAACACAGAGACAGCAGAGAAGGAAACAGTATTAAAAGAAGGGAACCTGCATTCTAAGGAAAGATCTGGGGACTTCAGGGATTTTTCATAAGAAATACGTTACAATCCCCTACATGTTTGGCAGATAGAAAGTAAAAATTAAAAGGACAAGCAGTTCCCAAAAAAGGAGCAAAAGTAACAGCTTAATTTAGTGTAGGAAAAAATGTGTCCTGTGTTCTCCATAAATAATAGCAGGTGAGATGGGCCTAATATTTGCTAGAATATTTACCAGGTTTTCCAGAAGCAGGATTAGATAGTACATTTGAGACTATCTCTTCTCAACAGGTTTCATGAAGATTGAAGTCCATACTTCAGATGTAACAGTAAATGTACAGGGCCATGCTGATTAGAGGAGGGAAGAAAATGTAAGAGTGGACCTAAAAGCATACCAAAGGGATGGGATGTTGAAGAGAAATAACAAATAGCTGCATGCTGGCCAGACAAACAAGCTTTGTCAGAAATTCACCCTGCAAAAGCACATTCCTGAGAGTGAGTTCTGCAAAGATAATGAGGGATTGTACAAAACACCATGTTCTGTGTTGAGCCCCCACCCAAATCCGGGTCCATCTGTACCATCTCCCTTTAAATTTGAGAAATGCTAATTCTGCCTTGGAATCTGCTTTATATAGGACATTGAAGCTCCCATGCAATTTTAAAATAGTCATACAAATCGCAGGCAACCATTTTCCTTTCTGGTATCTGTGCAGTGCAGTTAAAAAAACACAAAAGAGCCATGTAGTACATAGCGTGCCTGACACCAGTCTGTTCAGTATCACAGTATGTACAGATCAATATTTCTCAGTTTCTGCAAAGTCTACAGTATTCTTTAAAATCCATGAAAAAAAGCTTACCCAGTTTTCAAGCTGACTAAGGCATCTTCAACTCCTTTCTGATTATACTTTGTCATGTAAAGGTGCATATCAGGGTAGTTGTTTCTGATATTCCTCTCTGTGCTTCCATTTGGGACAGTTCCAAATCGGAAAGGAGGTGAATAATCATACGGCCTTTGGAACTAGAGAGAAAAGGGAAAAGCAAAGCATTTCAGGCATTCAAAACGTGAAGGAGGGCGATTCCAGGTTGCAGAAACCAGAAGCTGTATAAACTGCCTCAAATTTCTTCTAGGCACATGCTGTGGGTTAATTCATCTCTATTATACCAGAAATCGTGACTTTGCACTGATGGAACTTAACAGAAACATCTATATCCAAAGTAAAAGCAGATTAGTTTTGCCACTCTAATGTGACTTTCTCCCATGCATTTTAATATGGGAGGACAGCAGAAATGGGAGCAGAGATGCTGGAAGGTGTTCCTCATCTGCCAGGATCTCCCTGGAGAACCCAAACTACAAGCCGACGCACTGGCAAACTGCGATCAAAAGGAAACTGTTTAGTTGATAGTCATTTAACGGTCCCACCTCGGCTGAGACGTGGAGGGTTCCCACCCCAGGAAGGGGAAAGGGCCACCTGCCCTGCTGCACAGGGAGCCCAAGGCACTGCCCAGCCCGGGGTGCCTGCAGGGAACCCGTGTGCAGGGCCAGGGCTAGGCCCAGGGCCGGCCTCCCTTCCACCGCTGTGCCTCAAGGGGAATACACCCCTTTGCATCGTCCCCCGGGGCTCCGCAGCTATGGCACTTGACATGAAGAGGGCCTCTGGAGCTCTCGCACCTGTAGTCCTAGTCCCTACTTCTTCCTATGAGTGACAACTACAGACCACTCGCTTGAGGGCCGGCCGGTTTGTTCTACAACTTCGCCTTCTCGATGGCTATTGCATCAGCACAGACAAGCCGGGGGGTATCTGCAAAGGGGTAACACCAGCTCAGGGCACACCCAGGTTTCAGTTTGGAAATCATTCAGATAATCTCAGATAAACTTTTGCTAACAGACCTGAACATTTTATATGTGCCCTTTCAATATCTCCCTGTCACCAAGTGACTAGGATTAAGTTAAAATGATTCTTTAAGAAATACATTAAAAAGGTCACTCAAATCAGAGGAACTATTGGTTAATGTGGAAATTCAATTGAGCATCGATAAAAGTAGTCACCCATGAAATCCAAGGTAAAATGAACTCTGTTTTCACTGTTAAAGTTTGAAGAGAAATCTATGCACCCTGTGTTGCAGGAGATGGCTAATATTCATATAGACGCTGCTTTCTTTGGGCTACCTATGTAATACTTCTCTTTTTAAACTCTAGTCTCCGTGCATCAAGAACTCCCAGGATCCAGTGCCAATTTGCCAAGAGAATACAAATAGGCTTATACAAAACCTGGGAGCATTTTCAATTCCATCAAACCTTGACTGTGAAATTATTGCTGCAACAATATTTTCATGTTACAGAACTACAATTAAATGTTTCATTTTAATTAAGCATATTTTGACAAAGCATAAAGGAATGAACTCTATTTTTCTCTATTCGTTTAGCTAACAGATGTCTTACTTTTCTCATTTTCCCTTTTCACAGCTTTACTGTTTAAATTATTACTTTGCTATTACTTTACACATACTAATTGACCCATGCACTAAAATTACACTGTGTTCTAGTCATGGTTCTTAGTCTATATTTGCTCTCTCCTTTTTTGAGTTTATTATGCAGCAACTGAAACAAACCCTGCTCTTAAATATATGTCCAGAGATTCTACTGATATAGATGTGGCCTGCTATTAACTTTATTTTAATCTACAGGCAATGAATCCCTGAAGTTGTGAGGTGGCTCCAGTATCTCCTAATATCTGTATCAGATTTGCCAGTCAATACAACTGGAAAAAATAATTTAAAAAACCAACTTTGATTTCAAGACCTGTGGAAACTGTTGATGCTCGTACAGCTGACATTTTTTTTGAAATTCAGCTGTGGTGAACGTTCCACAAGCTCAATTCCTAATCCTGGAGTATGGCAGGTGAATTAGGGGAACAAGGAGATTATGGTGGAGTATCCAAGTAATTTGGAAATGGAGTTTGGTTGTAAATACTCTCACTTTCCAAGACCATTCATTATATGTTTAAGATGCTGGGAGGCGTCTCCTCCCACAGGAACAGGTAATGAATTGAGGTATCTATCCCAAACTGAACATTCATGGAATACAAAGATACTTCTGCAGGTGAGCAGAGGTTAATAAAAAGTACTAATTCATCCAAAGATCACAAGGATAACAAACAGATGAGTAGTTCCAAACACCATCCACAGACTGAAATTTCTTGGCACAAGACACCCAACCAACACATTTTAACAGTCACAAGGATATAATAATTTTGAAACGATTGTCTGCTACTACTGCCTGCTCACAGACTATTTGTAAAGAAGAAAGGGTTTACAATCTGTTTACTAGCACTGCACCCAAAACTAGAAGTGTATGAAGTTCTCACCAATAATTTTAAACTTATGTTGCCTGAACTGGCGTGTCCTGGAGAAGCACACAGGCTCTGGGACTGCAGCAAAGATCTATGCAGCAGGCACGAGACAAGAAAGAGAAAAGGACCAGGTCTCTACATGTACTTATTGTCCTTGAATCTCCACGATAGGAAATAAAATACATCATGTCTGTTAGGAAGTAATTTTCTTCTTAGACATTTTCTGAAATGCTGATTTTTTGAAATCATTAATAAAACCCTTAAATTGACTGCACAAGCCCCCTGCTTGAATCGCAGTTGTGGAGAGATCTGCTGTTACTCAGAAGACTCAGCACTTCATTCTTGTTTCCCCATGCTCTGCCAGCTACCAGAACTGTGGCACTGGACAACAAAACTCCAGTCTTGTGCTTCTGCTTTACGTATGTGCCTCGATAAAACTGACAATTCTGTTAAGTCAGTAACATGATCTTTCACAAACATTAAATACTGACAATCTGAAGATCTGCATGCTTGCATGAAAAGGCTGGCATTCAGGGCAGTTGTTTGTTATTGTTCTGGAGTATTTTAAGGTGCTGTGGAAAACATTACTAAAATAGTAGAAAATAGTAAATATTCTCCGTGGGCTAACACAGATATTAAAAGGAATTATGGCTGGTTTGAAGTGATAGAAAAACACATATATTTGAACTTTCTGCTTTCTTGTTTTACCAGATGGAAACCACTGACAATCTGATTTCTGATCTTTGAAAAACATAGCTATTAGTAAGGCTATTATAATCATCTGACTGCATACTGAAATGCAGTTGATAACCCTCATAAAGCACTGTAAAGGTCTAATGTTGAAGTGGAGAGATGGATTGGGATACGAGGGTCACCCTAACTATCACATGCTGCCTTTGGACCTCAGCCTGTTCTGCGTTCACACATACATATCTCTGAGAAACTATAGAACTTGTGACATCTTATTGCACAAAGGTACAAAGCCAAAATTACAAGAATACTGTAAATCTTGCAAAAATAAGGAACCTGTAAATGGCATAATTAAGGCTTCCTACTAAGGTTGAAAAGAACCCCTTAGACCACGCGCACCTGGGGCATTTCTTAAATGCAACTGTGTGGACGAATCACAGCAGATAAAAGCTTTGCAAGACAGTTCTGTCCACTGGCATGTACTTTCCCTTAGTAATCTCGTCTCTATTTCATTACATGAAAAAGGCACAGTCTCAAAAGTAACAAGTGCTATGAACACCAGCTTTGCTGGATACTTTTGGACTAATTTTCTGTACCTTTTTATGAACACAAAGCTTTTGAAAGTCTTTTACATACACAGGAATGTCAAAATATAATTTTCTTCTCATTTTCTGAGTCACTGGAGTTTATTAACACCCACCCCTAGTAACTCCAGTACATGCTGTGCCACGTATTTCTGGGTGACACATAGATGACATGGCATTCAGAAGTTCACTAGCAACATTATGAAGGTTGAGGAGACTATCAAGAGGTCTTCAACCAAAGGGTAAATAGCACATTACCATGCGTTCCACAAACCTGGTGAAACACGCTAGTGTAACACATTTCCTGAATGGGAAGATACTGATTGCTGAAGGCGAGAGATGACTGCTCAGACAGAGAAAGCTCTTCTCCTGTAGTTTATCTATCTGTGCATTCTTTCCTCTGTAGTCTGTCACATACGGAGCTGGATCGAGAAACCCCAGTACCTCTTACTGGGAATACTTTGACAAAAAAGCTTGACTCTTCAGTTGTGGCGGTAGGCAAAAAGGGCAAGGGCAAGAACAGTACACTGATTTACCAACAACAGAAGTTTTTTCAGAAACTTATTAGACTTCTAGACACTACTTAAAATTAATTTTACCCATACTTCTGTCCTTTCTTACTGGCCTTTCCCTATTACCGCTTTGCTCTTGCGGCAAGGGTCAGCGTTCTCTATTGAGCAATAAAACTGTTGCAAGTTCCAGAACTGTTCTCCTGCTAACAACCTCACAGCAACAAGGCAGAGAGGGATGATAAATAATTTAACATGAATCAGACCATATTCCCTTAAATTATCCTTAATTATTTGGATTTTTAAAATCCAAGAAACCTCATGGTTGTGGAGGAGGCAAAACCTGTGTAGGACAAGAAGAATGTTTTTAGATCACTGCTTTTATGGACCTCTAGCTTGTTTAAATTAATTGGGAAAGTCATGGTTCCCCTGATTTGTCTTTATATGCTTCAGGCAAAATCTGAAGAACTGTAAAATAAAACGAAAGGTGACAAATCAAACAAGTGATCAGCAGACCACACAAAAACAGATGGTATTTTCTGATTCAAGTATTTTTCTATTTTTATTTGATTTTTGTGGAAATAAAATCCTACTTAGAAGAGAGAATGGAAAAATGACAAAAGTAAGGAAGTTATTACCCAAAAGCTACAGAACAAACACTGACATTTTCCCAGCCCATAGGTGAGAGTGGCGAACAGCCAGCAAGGAGAGGAAGATAAGGGTGCACTGGCAGACCCAATGCTAGTGCTGTGCCAGCTGCAGGCCAAATCCTGCCAAAGCCAAGACTTCCCAAGAAAACACTCTGTACTTTCTCACAAACAGGAGAAAGGCATTTCTCAAATGCTTTTTTTTATCCCCAAGGGAAGAACACCTTTTATCTGTCTTATACTAAGAATATTATCCTAAAACAGAGTATATTTAACAGTCTTTATACTCTTTCAAAGGTTTAGTGACAACACAACTTAATGAAAACAAAATTACTATCATTTCTTGTTTCTTTTTATCTGTCTTTCCTCTAGCCATGTTTGCAATTCATGCTTTGATACTTCAGGTGATCAATCAAAGGCTGGTCATAAAAAGTGGTTAAAACAAAAAACAGACACAAGGCTATCAGAGCTGTCACTTTTGAATAACAATTTTCTTTTTTTTCTGTCCTTTGGGAAAAGTCTCTGGTGAAGTTCTCCCCTGTGCTATACTGTATTTAATTATTACTTCCCAATGACAATATTTAGTTTCATTTTAAAACAACTGAGCACAAACAGCATGCCCTTCATGTATGTTGTGCATATCCATCACAACAATAATTTTGCAAATGGACTGCAATCCCTCTATGCAATACAGCTATGAAAAAGCAGTCACACAAATGATTTTTTTTAAAAAAAAACAAAACCAAACAAAAAAAATCAACAAAACAAAACAACAAACAGCGAACCTGCTAGCTTTTTGATTTATAAAGCTATTGATTAAAATTCACAAGTACAAAGATCTGGGAATTGTACTTGCAGCAGAAGAAAGTTCAGTCAAGCTAGAACTTGAATATGAAAAATAAGTATATTTATTATTTGTCAGTTTCAGTGAAACTCCAGTAGGGTTTAAGCAAACTGTCAGTCTGCTGCTCAACGTGAAATCCTCACCGAAGTTCTTGAATTAGGAAAGCATCTTCCACAAACACATCAAAATATCCTCCAATATATAAAATCCTCCATAATGTACATCTCACTTCAGTGTGATAACACAACCCCCCAAATTTTATCTGTTTATTTTTCCTATTTACTGTTGTCATTTTATACAAGTAAAATAATCAAACATTCACAGACCATATGGCTCACTTTTTATCATTTCTCTTTGTTCATTTCTGCTAGTACCACTTTAAACAAACTCTTTCTATAACTTCCTTGCACACTACATAAAAAATAAAAAGACATTTATTCAGGAGCATTATCTGGCTTCCAATAATTACTGGATAGTTGCTGATTTTATGAAATTTTTGCCAATTAATATATTATTAATATTTCACACAGAGATGTTCAAATAATTTTAAAAATGCCTTCCCTGCATTCTAACTGGCTTTTTCATTTTTCAGGCTTTTGTGTATTGGGGAAGTATTCCTTTTAATTAAACATAATTTTAATCACAACATAAAGGTACTTTTCAATTAATGCAGTTACTTTTGAAAAGGCAACTCAAAGACTTTGAAAACTATCTCATATTTTCATGCTTTGGGTGTTAAGTTTGCTAGTAAAGGGTTACACTCAAATGAAACTGTCCAGTTTTAGCTTATTATCTTGCTCAGAGTATTTTTTAGCACAAAGTACAAATTTGTAGAAGGATTGTGAAGAATGGACATTGACCTCTTTTGAGCTGAAGACCTACCTTTTTATCACTCAGTCCAGTCACTTGATCAACAAATTCCTCTTGGATCATAAATGCAGCTAAGTTGGCAGTGTAACTAGCCAGGAAAATGACAGCAAAGAAAGCCCAAACTGACACCATGATTTTACTTGTCGTCCCTTTGGGGTTTTGCACAGGCACGGAGTTGTTGAATACCAAGCCCCAGAGCAACCACACAGCCTTTCCAATGGTAAAGGATGGTCCGTGGGGATCTGTCATTGCAAAAAGCAGTTATCCAAGTTGCAGTTAAATTAAACCTTGGCAAGATACCCTACGTAACAACAACAAATTATTCACAAAGACATGGTTAAAAAATATTTCAATGCATATTTAATGTAGTCTCAATGGAATCACGGGATTTACCATAGGTACTCTTTATTGTAATGACATTAATTTCCAGATTTGTAAAAAAAATTCAATATTTTTCTATGCCTCATTTAGTTCAAAAGTTTTAAAATGAAAATAGAAAGCAGAGTTTTGGAGAAGCAAACTGGTACATCTCTTGCAGTAAGGTATGCCCCACAGTGCTGCCTCTTCCAGTGTTCTGTGCCAGCAGACGTGCAAAATGAAAAACTGGGTGTAAGTCTTAATGATTCAGTTCTAGTACTTTTCTCACCCAGATTATTTTTTATTATCTCCAGTCTTCCAACATCATGCTTTTTGAAGTTTATGTAAGCGTATTTAAGATCAAAATGTGTGCATGTGTCACCTACTTTTAAGCAACTTTGGACTCAGGATACATCAGTAAGTCGACACAAAGGAGCTACCTGTATAGATACGTAACTTAGAGCAAACCAGCCTCTGGCTACCTCACATGTTCAGAGCCAGTTCCATGGTTAATTCAGGCTAATCCTGTCCCTGCTAATTCATTCTGTGTTTTTGTTATTCCTGTTTTCAGTTAGCTTTTTATTCATCCCAAAGCAAGAAGCGGTCAGCACGATGCCCTCATGCCCACATAGTGGCAGAAATGTATTACAAACTCTGATTCAGTTATTAATTTAATTATAATTTATTTTAATAATAATATAATTATTATTAAAGGAATAAAACCTGAAGTGGGTATACTCAGTGCATGTTCTCATTTCAGCAGAAATCCGCTCTAATACAGTGCAAATTTTTCACAATGCAATCAAGCACATCTTAGTTATCCTCTTTCCATTCTGCAGCAGTGCTAAGAAGATAGAGTGCAGTAAAACAAACACAATGGAGCTGACTTTTGGTTTATGAAAGTACCTTCTAGAGCCATTTAAGACTTAGCTGATACAGGGATAATATGCATTTTCTGAGCAACAATGATAAGGAAAATATATGCCAAGAATGCAGTCTAAAGTTCTTTTTAAGCTACTGGAGATTTTATCACCATGGAGCTTCATTCTGCCAAGAATGCCTAGGGAAAGGAGCAATCTACATAAAGATTGCCATTTATTTTAAGCTTCCCATGTTTCAAATGAACAGCAGCTGGACTTGTGGCCAGTCTCTAGAGCTAAATTAGGATGGGCTAGTGGCATCATATGCTTTTGTAGCTGTAAGTACACTAAATGATCAGTTATTACCGTTAGCTTGTAATAGTCTCCAGAACTGTGTTCCCCAAGCTGGAAGATCTCTTTTTATAAAATAAGGCAAGTAGGATTTAGAAATTAAAAACAGGCTGCACTCTCAACTGTAAGTAAAGAAAGGGAAGGATGAGGGCACCACAGTACATGGAATCCTCATTCTCAGGTCAAAGTGCTAATAATATACAACTGCAGCTTTCACTGAGAAAGGCAAGCTCTGTATTAAATTTGCTGTGCTGGTATATTTTGAAAATGAAGTTTCTATAACCATGGATGCTACACAAAAAGAAGTGATGCCCTTCTGCCACTGGCCTCATTTCAAGGCTGAGTTCACCAGACTTTTTGTAGGAGCTATATAAAAGTATATCTAACGTAACTGCTATTTTCCATGTTATCCACCAAACCATACCAGTTTCATAATTTTTTCTGAACTAACTGAATTCATAAGTGTCAGCAGTCTGTAGAACATATTCTAATACTTGTTTAAGCTGACACTATAACTGATACAGTATACTAACCAAACACTGCCCGAATATGACTTTCTGATATCACTTACCCTTCTATATGTCTTTATTCCACTGAATTAGAATGCAAACATGAGTGTATAAGCCCTCAAGAAATCATATTTTAAATGAAGAGAAAACATAGTTTTGTAGCTGCTTTTAGTGTTTCATTCTGACTTTACGTTTATTTTAAAAGATGGTGGGCAAGGGATGGGAAATACATTTTTTTTTGTAGTTCTAGAGTTGTGTAAAATGCAAAGCTTACCTCTCCCTTGTGCTAAGTTCCTGTTATATCCTACAGGACTAAAGTACTCAAATATAAAGACAGCCATGGCAGACACAATGAGAAGCATCACAAACATCATCACCCAGACAGAAGCACTAAAAGGCTCTGCAGCAAAACAGACAAAAGAAACAGAAACACAGTTCATTAAACCAGTTGCAGCAGAAGGATTCTAATGTCTTTGGCTAGGCAAGCCCAGCAGCTTTCTTTACATCTGCTTTTACCAACCGAAATGCTAGCAAGTAACTAAGTAGCAATATATAAAGAACTGCTGTTTGTGTATACACACAAGATTCATAAAGTCAAAATCTTAAAAGTAAGTTTCAATTCAAGACCAAAGGCTGCACACTTCTCTTCGACAAAGCCTTCACGGACGCTGAGTGGCAAATGCTTGATTTGACCTGCTGTTTATTCAGTCTCCAGTCAGGTAGCCCATTACTACCTGTCCTATCTTACATGCATTTATCAACAGAATGGTCCAACCATTACCACTGTGTTTCTGCAGAGCAAAAGCAATTAAGCATATGTTTAATACATTTGGTAATTCAGTGAAGTAGACTTCTCTCTCGTTTTGAATTCAACAAAAAATGTTAGGGAAAAAAGGCTAAATACTTGCTTTCAAACTATTTTTTTTTTGTTTCAGAATTTTTTCTCTCTCTCTCTGTTCACTTTCATCTACCTGCAATGAAGATGTTTTTACCAATTTGCAAAGACATCCTTTTGAAAGTCTCATTCTCATCTGGAAGCAAATTTCTGAAATCAAAAGTGTTTTTTTATGGAAAACAATATCAGTTTGAAAGACAGACAAACCATGATTAAGTAAAAGAAATACCTTGGAACAGAAAACTGAAAGCAGTTCTAATTACCAGGCTAAGCACCAATGGATATGGTAATAGCATGCAGTAACACAAGGTTCGTAAGTATCGTCTTGCCCCATCACAAATTTCAGGAGTCCTTGTGGTAGCTGCCATGGTATAGTGATAGATGTAAAAAAAAGGTTTTGCATGGCAAACTAGTATCTCTTTATTAGGTCAGCTTATTTGGGTGCATTTTATATCCTAATTTTGGTAGCTAACGCAAGTGAGAACATGCTCTGACATGTGAGGAAAAAAACCCTTAGTACACTATTTCAGATTAGGACAGAATCAAGAAGCACTCAAAATTACACAAAATTAGTGTGTTCCAATGCTTCGCCTGTTTTTGAAAGCCCAAGAGGCTCCTCCATCATAACTTCTTCATTCTTTGAATTTAAATTAAGACTTGCACCACGGAAAATTCTTCCTTCATCGCAGGAAATGATTGTGAGTGAGAGCTGAGGTGTGCTAAGACCAACAGCCCCATCTGAACCTCGTCCGTTAGCACGAGTGATTCACCCAGAACAAGAACAAAGTGTAATAATTTGGGCCCAGGCATGGAAAACTCATGAGATCATTTGCCTTTGCTACAATTTCTTCAAATATTTGGAACCAAGAACAAATTCCAAATAGCCCCACTGGTGATTTTGGATGTGAACTGAAAAGGCAAAGCAGGGAAATTTTAAGCCAAACTGTTCATTTTTTGTTTTAGAATAAAAGTTAAGGAACAGTTTTGAGGGGGTTGTTTTATTATTTTATTTTTCAGAGACGTTATAAAGTTTTGTCAATTACTACAATTATTTGTTTGGAAGAGAGTAGTAAGTTAGCAAAGTAATAGAATTCTTAAAAGGCAGAGAAGATCCACTCATGCAGACAGGTAAAGGACACTGTGTATATACAGTTAGTAACAAATATTGTATGAATTCACATATTACCTGGATTAAATTGGAATTCACATAAAACTATCATACAATTTTGACAGAATTCTCACAGAAGAAAGTAAGGCTGCTAAAAACTGATAAAAGCAACAGTGTAGAAACGGTGATGGTAATTTTTCAAAATCTAAATAAGGCAAAGGGCAAAACAAGCTGATATGAAAAAGTGAGCTATAAACAGTTTAAGCAGAACACTTTAATAATTTAAGCAGTCTGGTAATAAGGTGGAGGATTAGAAGAAGCAATAGGAAAATAAAAGCTATTTAAAATAGCAAGCAGTAAGATTGAAAAAGTACAAAATCAATTGAAAAAAAAGAAAACTGACCTCACCTATGAACTCTTCCCCTTTTAAAAACACAGCCATATGGATTTGAGCTTTCTTTTATTTTGTTTAGTTTTTTAAACAAAGTTGAATCAAACCACCACAAAATCTTTAAAAAAATTATTTGTGCATCTAATATATATGAGTTTTAGTACAATATGAAAATGTTTCAATGTGGATAAAACGCTCATTTGATGAAGACACCCACGTCAGAATCAGAACACAGTAGCTAACGAGGAAGAGGCTGGCCCCATCAGTTGCTTAGACCTACTGGACACAATTGCTGAGCGGAATATCTAGGTCAGACAAAATCCTGTACTTCTCTACATTTGTAGTAACAAATCAGAAGACCAGATATTTCATGAACTGTAATCAAGTGCTATTTAAAAATATATATATACTGGTTTTGGACAGATATTAAATATTTTTTTTAAACAATTATGTCAGATGATGCTATTCTTAGACATTCACTTAACTGAAACAAAATCAGTCTGTGAATAAACTGTTATTCGCCTGATAGTATTTTGCATGGCAAAGCATCTTACTACTATGCACACATTGAAATACACAGTCAGTTCCAGTAAAGTGGCAGTTCCATCTATGTCTAGAAAATCAGAACATGCTTCTGAGAGCACAGATTTGATTTACTAGCGCAGTATATCAGATTTCTTCAAAAGTAATGCTATTCTATAGAGATTTACAAGAAGGGGTTATTTTTACTTTTTGAATTATATGTACGTCCAGCTACACTAATAACATTAAATGCATTTCAGAAATCTAAGAACTGTTGTGCGAAATGCAAAAGCAGCCTCTCCTTTGATGGTAGCTGTAAGTGGGTTTTTTAAGAGGTAAGCAGAATCCACAGTAAAAATCAACTGCACTTGCAGTACCTTTTTCAGCACTTATATTTCAAATGATCATTTCAACATGCTGCAACTGCAATTTAAAACATCAACTTTGCAAGTCAATGACTTATAGAAATGAAGAGACACTATCTGAACATTGTCATTAAAAGTACAACCTCCCATAATTTCATTACAAAGTCTTCCATTCATTAAACAAAAAAATATTAACCAACCACAAAATCTCTTTATGTATCACTGCATTTGGGAAGCTGATTACTCACTGTGTTATACTTATTTGCATCACCTCTGTAACGTTCCTTTATGGAACAGGTATGAAGAATAAGCGCTGTGGCTAAATGATGATTCTTCTGCAAGAAAACCCAATTATTTGCCCATGTGTAGTTGATACTACACCAATAATCTGCTCCTTGATGGCTATAAGTGATTTCAGTGAAAGTGAAGAACTTACACTTAGCAATCTAAAAAGCAACCATACAATCTGTGATGTAAAAATGGCATCACTGCTGACCCAATGGACTTGAACATATTAAACTGTTCCATAAGATATCTGGAAAATAACGATTATTATTTTTTTCCCACTTGAACAATTTTAGTGTCACTAGCACTGTTTTCCTGTGCAAAATATCTTTAAAAATACTGGGACCAAACACGCTATGAGGAAAATAACAGCATTCTGAGTACTTTTGATCCATCTCATGGCTCATTCTCTTTTCAGCTGCAGGTAAATTCAGGCTAACCACCAAATACAGAAGTAAACAACAAGCACTGAAAGAGAAGGAGAGGGAAATAATGAAAGGAGAAATAAACAATCGAAACAAGAAGCAAACAAGGAAAGCTGACCAAAGTCTTTATTTATTTATATCCCACCTCCTTTCTGCCCAGCCTTTCATTTATTTGCTATATCTCCATTGTTCAACTGTTTGATCACAACTCCACTGTTCAATCACCTTGACAGAGAAAGCACCCAGCAGCTCTCCAGGGCAGCAGAGTGGTGTTCAGAAGCCAGGGGTAACCGTTACCAAATTAGCTGTCAGATCTCTCCTAACCATAAGGAATTATCTTTTTCTTAGCTCTTCTACAAGGGGTTTTGAAAATATCTGGCAAATGTGAATGTTAAAAAGATGAAACCATTTATAACAGGCTAAACAAGTATAAATTACTTTGCAAAGCAGCAGTTTTTGAGGAAGTGATTTTCCCAACTGAAGATTTTGGGGGACTCGTTCATACTGAAATCATTCTCATTGGTTTTTACTTACTGCATCTGAAACCAACAGCACTATCTTCCCTGTTAATCAGCACGTCAACACGGTACAAACTTCCCAATGTAACAAGCAAAACCTCACAGAAACATGTCAATGCACTATATAACTTAATGAACACTGAAACCGACTCTATAAAAATGCAATTACAAGATCTGGATGGGTTAAAGAGTCATACCTAGAAAAGCAGATGGTGAAACTGTGCCATTGCTCCGTGACACCATGACGCTAATCCCAGTCTCAACAAATGGCACTGAAAAGTCAACCACTTCAGAGCGCTCTTCATTAATAGTGAGAGACCCCACAGCCATAACAGCACGATGATATACCACCTGATCCACAAAGAGAAGACACCACCACCATTACTCAGTAGAGAATATCTCATTTCTCCAAAAGAATTAGAAACGAACATCGCTAAGTTCTTACTTAAGAGCTCTTTTACCTAACAGAACTTACTTCACCAATCATTCCATTCCACACATTATTGACTTTTTTGCCATGTTTCCCATTAGTCACCAAATATAGGTCATATGTGAACTTGACAGTTTTAGACAACTTCTTCAAGATATCAATGCAGAACCCTTTGCAGCACTTCTTTACATTAGTTCCCTCATTCGTTGAGTTGCTGTCAACAGAGGAGAGAGAGACATAAACATTTCTACTGCCAAAACCAAAGAATCACAACAGCAAGATTCAGCATGCTGTGAAACAACATTTTGTCATACTTGTGAGTGACCATGTTTTTCTGAATCAATGGAGAAATAATCCACACGGTGCTTTATATGGTGTTTGTAGCTCTTACTAATCCTAATGCACTTGCTTGACAAGGGATGAATAGAAGATAATGTAGACCCAGCATGACATGCTTTTTACTCCAGTATCCAGCCTGGTGCACATCACTTCTCTACCAAGACATACAGTCTCATTTTGCTAATCTCTCTCTTGGGCTTAGATTAAACATTTATTATTTTTACTCTCAAGATGTAAGACCACACGTCATCTAGTAATTAGAAAACCTCCCAACATGTAAGCTATATAAAGGCACGGCGGTTCATTGTACCGAAAACAGATGCTGCACCTTTTTCTGTGCTTCGAGAAGGTGAATTTCAGGCTGCTGTTGAGTACGAAGACGAGGGCTTCCTCATCTTTATTTTTTTTCTGAAATGTTTATTTCATAAGCCCTAGAACCTTTTAGTATAAGCATCTTCAGAAGCCAAGACAATGTTTTACAGCCTTTGAAAGAATTAAAAATTAAAATAAAATTAGTTTATAACTTGACTAAGTACAGTTATGTAAAAAAAAAAAAAAAATTGGTTCTCTGGATTTCAGGAAGCATGTGCACAACCACTTAGCAGTCTCTGGAAATCTTCAGAAACATGCATTATACTCCCTAACATCTGCTCAGTAAAAAGATGTTGTTATATTTAGTTCATAAATAGGTAGACCGAAGCACAGAACGGGTGAAACACCACTGACAAATGCACAATGAGAAATTTTCTACTGATTTCTAATGACTGCTCCAAAGTCATAGAACAATCAAAGCAGGGGAATTTTCTGTAGATGGTATGTCACAGTGGTATTTTATGTTCCTCTACCAGATTTCAGCATAAACATACATTTGCAATAGGAGACATTCTCTAAATTGTTGAAGACTAATTAAAGCAGGCATATTTCAACATAACTGGAAACAATTCAGAGAGGACTCATTAAAACAATTCTATTTTAGAACACAATCTTCTTTCATGTGACTGAAAAGGGCTGATTCTAGTTGACTTCGAATTTACTATAAACTTACTATCTTGTTGTTAATTCAATTTGACTTACATGTATATAACCAGAACCTTTCAACTTAATAAAAAGAAAAATGTGCAAACAAGAGCGTGCCATGTGGGAAAGGGAAAACAAATGAGGAAATGAAATACTGAAAGAAAAGCAAAGATAAAAAGCAAGAGGAAAAGTATCAGAAAACAATTACACAATGAAAGAAGCAAAGGAAAGAATTAATGATAATATATTTTGCATCAGAATTAAAAAAAAAAGGAATGCTGTGTATTTACTTACTTAATTTTGACAAATTTACGACATGGCACAGTGTTTTTCTGGCAACTTTCCATCAAAGGATCCACATCCTCAACAACAACAAAGGGAGCCTCCTCCAGGGTGACAATGCTCAAATGGTTATCATCTGGATCGCTGTCTGCAAAAGAGCTGTACCTTGGCCAGACAGAGTACTTCAGGCTCAGTGAATTGTTTTCCCATTTCCCCACCTGAAACACCAAGATACACAAGCTGCTGATACCTGCTTGCCCAGTTTTGACAAATGAGATCCAATAGTAAATGTGCTGTGATACAGGTACAGAAAATTACAAAGACAGATATGTTTTTTGTTACACATTACTTTAGAACTTTTTAGTATGAAGTAAGAAAATGCACTGTGATAAGACAAATAAGGAAATGTTATTTTAAGAGATAACAGCTTTATAAAGACTGGATGACATCAGTTACCACTATCTACCACCTGGCTATAGCTGCACCGAGGTCTGACATGCATCATTCCCATTTGAGCCAGAACAGCAACCAGATACTCCATTAGTAATCAGGACTGATTTGCAGTAATAAGAAAATGGATCTCAAAAATAAGAAAAAGAAAACTAACCACACCCACCCACCCCAGTAGGATAACCAAGGTATCATAATATTATTTCTGTATCTTCATAAAAGAGAAGAATTTTCTATTCTTATAATTTGAAAAAACATTGGGAAAGCCTTTACCTAGGCTTCCATTGCACCTGAGCCAGGCCAAACACATTCTTAGTAAACACAATTTAATTGTGCAAGATTTAGTTCTTATTATAAATAATGTATTTTATTCTGCTCTATTTAGTGCCAGCTGTTGAGGGAGTTTAAGAAAGTGTACCCCACTTTACATTAAAATTGTCTATTTATTTACTATTATAAATTGTCCCTTCAAAACTAACACACACCTCTTGCCACTTCCAGAACACCAGAAAGAGGCGTAGGATTTAAATAAATTGAAAACTCTTAGCATTTTCTTCCTCAGATTGTGTTTAAGTACTTTGTAATCATAAATCTAATTGCATGTTTTATGCAAGTAGCAATGACAGATAATATAAATAAGCTAACAATCCACAAAATTTATAACCTAATCCATTTTAATAATTCTTCAGTTGCTTAAGCTAAACAAATAACATAATCATGAAACTGGTAAGGTATTTCTTTTGCAAGGAAAATGATGGGAATTAAGAGTACAACGACAGACTCGGGTCCTAAAAAAACTGCACAAAAAAAGTCACCTACCCTATGTCTTCTAAAGACTTTAAAACAAATCACAAAAATTCCCAAAGAACATGATCTATATTCATTCCTATTTAGGGAAGCATATAAGCACATGCCCTTTGCAGTTTCCTTTCCATCCTGTTTATAAGTCAAGACATTTTGCTGAACTTTAATGTAGGAGGCAGAAATACCAAATCTCTACACACTTAAATTGGGTGATTCAGAATATCATAAGGGAATTAGGAATTCACGGCTAAATCAATGGGAACTGGGCACAGGATTTACACATACAGGTCTTCTATGAAATTTAACCAAAACACGGTGGATGCAGTCTTTGTGAGAAAAACTAGTTCATCCACAGGGAAAGACAACTATACCTCTGTATGAGGCAGTTATATTGCAAAAACAGTTTAATCATCAAGTTAGAGTATATAATCACATTCACAGCTGAGTGTGTGCTGGTTTGAATTAGCTTACACAGTGCCATGTATATCTATACCCCAAGTACGCCATGAAGTTGGCCATCTGGGATGGGGAGATTTCCACCCAGCTCAGGACTTCAGGCAGGCAGGGAATGTGCCAAGTAACACGATGAATTTCAGAAGTGGAAAATGTGCCCGGCTGCCTATTCCAACCAGCAAGAAGAAAAAAAAAATGTGCCTGAGGCTCAGCTGTGTTTCTGTGTTAGGACTGTAGCTGTGATAGCACCTGCCTTTCCAAATCACTCCGCACAGAATTCGGGAGGCGTCGGATCGGCCTGATCCTGAGGCACTTCCCTCGGCAAGCCACCCCCTGCACCTGCATCACTGTCACATGGACCAACAGCAGTATGAATTCATTGGATCCTATAAAAAATATAACTGTTCTGATGCTTTTAAAAGAGAAATCATGAAACTCTTTCATATACAGCTGGAGTAACTGCCATGTTATTGTTCTGAGGAAGATATAATCAGTCATATTTTTAGATGAATTTTGGGAAATGCTAATTTCTTTTGGTAATTGTATCTGTATGGAAGCATAATGTGTTTTTTGAATCTCTACAGTTAGGTCCAAAATCTTTCATCTGTTGCCTTCAATGGATTCATGTCAACATTCACTCCTTGTAGCCTTATTTAAAAAAAAAATAAATTAAAAATTAAGCTCTTGTTTCGGGTCTTAGGGGCATCCCTACCTCTCTGTCCGAAGAGGAATACTAGTGCAGTCCCAGGGTGTCACAGGGACTTCATCTGCACTTTGTGGTGCACAAATTGCAAGTGCATTGCAGGTCACCGCTGCTACCACCAGTACAATGAGTAACGCACAGTGTCAGAAAGCACAGTGAAAAAAAGTACAAGAGGAAGGTATCAATTTCCTGAAGAATGGTAGAAAAGCAAAAGGCAGAAAAAGCTCTGAAAAATCCTCCCTGGTGGGCTAAGAAAGGTGAATGAGGAAGGGTAGTAATTAGAAAGAACCTGTAGGTCACCCCTTTTGTTTGGGAAATGTTTCTGTTGGATTTGTCAGAATTAATGAATGGTTAGCGCACAGTCATTGGATTTGCTCTGATGCTGGACTCAAAAGCGAACAGTTTCCATGTTTATTTGGCATTTTTATTTTATAATAGCTATACTGTCGGAGATGACATGTTACACTTCTATCATTCTGATACAGTGCTGAATGATCAAAACACTTTTTTCTTTTAAGTGGAGGGTAAGAATTTACTTTTATACAATTAAAGCATGTGGTCAAAATATGGGAGGATTTTTATATTTGTATTTAAAGCCTTTTAGCTTTGTTATTAAGAATAGGAATGGTGTTAATTATTTACACATTTTTTTTATATCTTCATATATTATCTAGTTCTTTCAACATCCTTGTGCAATTGATAGTATCCCTTGTTTACAGGGTGAAGGGCTGAAATGACACAGAAAAGGTGTAGGTTAAGGAAAATTAAAACACGAGTAGGTCCCCGTCATAATAAAGAGAATTTATGCAATTGCATCTGTATGTAGGTGTCCTGCAGAATCAGCATTTATGTCACTTATGGAAGTCAGATCTAGTACTAGATCCAGTCAATATCTCTTTTGAATGCCTTCAAAACCTCCAAATGCTTAGGGGAAAATACCAACAAATTATAACAACTACATGTACTCATTGTATTTCAGAACATTATGAAGAGGTCTGCTTATGAAGTGTAAGATTTGCGTGCAAACACAAACGTTAAGTCCCTGTGCAACACTGTTAGAGCAGCTTACCTATGACATCAAAGCAAAATATCTGAGTTAAAAAAAGCGTGCTGAGTCCTGGTTTTGCCTGTGAAGGTCATTACACATGCTGTAGAATATGAAAAAGTTCACATGTAAAATATGAAAAGTAGAATACGAAAAGTTCAGTTGCTGCTCTTGGTAGGAGATACCAGTAACATTTGAATAAACCATTTTACGGTGAAGTAGTTTACGAGTCTGGACAGTTTCAAAATTCGATTGCCTCCAGTGTTTTGCAGCACTCATTTTCAGTGTGCTACTTTGTGATTGCTGCAGCTACTGATGAACTGAAGTGAACATGGCATCCTCCCACCAAGCCTAAGCACCTAGATCTGAGGTAGAAGAGATTTGCGTTTACATTGCAGGCTTACCTACTAATATTGGTATCCCTGATGCAGATATTCTTAATGCAACATTTTATAATTTTACTGACAAATGATTTGAACACTAGAACACACTGATTTGCAGGTGAAACTACAAACCTGCAATACAAAACCCTAGTGAACTGTGACTCTGCATACCCATCAGAGACCAGAAACAATTTCCATAGCCAGTCTTCCGAAAACTAACAAGTCCACAAAAATAAAATAGTGGTAAACTCCCATGTAGCATAGAAACACATTGCCTCTACTGTGGAAATGTTATCACTACAGCGAGGAATATTATTTTTTCCATCTGTGGCCTAAAACTTCCTACCTGTACTTGATCAGTCTCAAGGGAACTCATTGCCATTCAGAAGCTTTTTAGTATCTGCTCAGTCTTCAAGCCATCGCTGCTTGAAAGAGGGTAGCCAGAGGACAACAGGGAGTTAACATACTGCACAGGCCTGCCAGCCAGGATGCCAAAATTACATTTTGATAGGGTGGGAGATGGGCAGAAGAGAACTTTTCTAAAGACAATTTCCATTATCCTAATTACTTGAAGGAAAACAGTTCAGAAAGTGGGCTTTTTACTGCTTAAGACATAAAAGCCCTGTTTGAAGTAGCTTGCAAACATAAATAAATTTGTTTTCATCAAGACATTTCTGGATGTGCTATCCAGAAATACATGTTAATTTAACAGAATATGTAGAGATAAATTTGAGGTGAATTTCAACTACACCGATGTACTATTTTGTTTGGTTTAGATACTGACTCATAAAGAAAAAGATGTTAAAATTTGAAAGTCTGAAACGCAATGGAAGCTTTTAAGATTTAAAAATTTTGTGTGGGTCAGGGTAACCATTTCCCCAGCTCCTGGAAGCAGGACCACTGCCCCAGAGACCTTGCTGAAAGCACAGCGCATCCGCCGCAGGCAGGCAGAGGCATCCCAACTGCGTCACGAGGAGTCTCAGGTCTGAGTTGGTGTGGCAGGCCCAGTGGCCTGGTTTCACCTGGGACAGCGTTAATTTTCCTCTTAGTAGCTGGTGCAGTGCTGTGGTTTGGATTTGGTGTGAGAATAACGCTGGCAACAGAAGTTTGTTTCTAAGTGAAGGGCTTTCCAGTTTCTCAAGCCCTGCCAGCAAGCAGGCTGGAGGGGCACAAGAAACTGGGAGGTGACACAGCCAGGATGGATGAAGGGAGCTGGCCAAAGGGCTATTCCATACCATATGACATCAGGGTCAGTATATAAACTGGGGGGAGCTGGCCAGGGCCTGCTGATCGCTGGGCATCGGTCAGCGGGTGGTGGGCAGCTGCACTGTGCATCGCCTGTTTTCTGCCACCCTTCCCTTAGGATTTTATTCCTCTCCCCCTTCTCCCTCTTTTTCAATATAATTACCATTATTATTATTATTGGTTTCTCTTTTTTTACTATTTAATTTTATTTTAATGATTAAGTTGTTCTTATGTCAACCCTCAGGTTTTACCTTGTTCACAATTCTCCCCCCCATCCTTCAGGGGGTTGGGGCAGGTGAAGTGAGCAAGCAGCTGCATGGTACCTAGTTACTAGCTGGGGCTAACCATGACACCCAGTGATGCTGAATTTAAGATAAAGCCAATATAAGATAAAACATTTATACTTGGTGTAGTCACTCCCTAATGATGGGGAATTTAGCTGTAGCTGAATCAGGGCAGTCTGCTCAGTCTTACCTGCATCCCTTTCCTGACCTATTCCTTTCCTCTTTCCTTGAAGAGAAAGTATATTTAAGTTTCCCACCAATCCCCATTTTGATGTAACACAAAGTTGTCTTCACCTGCAACCGTTTGCTCTTTCAAAATCTCCTGTGCTGAGGAATCATTTCTTCAGTACCTCTAGGCACACATAGAACACAGGAAAAATATAGCTATTTTTGTAAAATGTGTTCTGTAAAATCTCTTTTTCATTTAGGTAACATGACTTTTTTTAGAACGACAGCCATTTAATAGAGCATTAAATAAAGTAGAGGAGGAACATTTGGACTTCTGGATTACACGACTTGAAAGCTGAAACTACTGAACAGTTCAAAGACAGGTCTGAAAATTTGATTTATGCTCCAACCTTAAACCCAATTAACTACATTTAGTTACAGTCTATAGCAAGTTGAGGAATGGAGAAGAGAATAGCATGCTTAGAGTGCAAAGAGCACAAAAGTATCTCTATAAAGAGAGGTCTCCTGCTTAGACCTCCTAAGAACCCAATTAATATTACTAGAGAAATTAAAAGTGAAAATGAGCTTATTCTCAGCAGATAGAATGGAATATCTGCATTGATAGATTCAAAAATGGAGGGGGAAGGTAAAACTGCATTGAGAAAGATGTTAACATAATAAACACAGTACTGTGTATTTGTAAAACAAACACTTTTAAAAAAGAAAGTTCAAGCTGAGGATAATGCTCAGAAAAAGCAGACATGCTTCATTATGGAACTGTGAAAAACTGCATGCAAATACTTCAACTGTACTGTGTGGAAATGCCACACACACACACACAGGAAAAGGAATTTATGATCAATTTCTGTCATTCCTAGTTAGACAGATAATGATGTGGCCTTGATCCCAGAGAAAAACAGAAGATGGCCCTCACTTGAAAAAAGGGCAATAAAATAGTTTTTGGAAAGCATCCTAGCCCAAATTATAGAAATCCTTATTTATGGCCAAAAGACTGGGACTCTCAGAAAAAAATACAGTTTCAATACTGAATCAAGCCCTTGATTCACTATTGTAGGTGCAAAACTCAACTTCAAGTATGGACTTGCAATGATACATATACCTTTGAATTTCTTTTGAACTTGTACATTCTTTCCTATTTTCTCCATCACCATATGCACTCTGGAATATTCCCTTTGGTTTAATCTCTACAGGATACAGGAAGGAAATCAGAAAATAGCTGAGAGCACAAAGAGCTTGTTTGATGTCGGACTGCATTAGCAATCATAGGATCCTCAACTTATCCACCACTATCTAAAACACCTTACAAACTCACTGTGTCACATCCATGGGTTGGCCAGCTCACCCATGCCTTTTTATCTTTTGAAGATTGCAGGCAAGGAGAGTGATAATGAAGTATTTGCTGTGTTTCTGTGTAACAGCCAGATAAATACAGCCAGCCCAAGAAAGACAGACAACTTTGTCTTTACACATGGTTGTACCTCAGGGAGACCCCTCTCCCACTGCACCCTAAAGCAGGTTTTAAATAACACAACGATGATTGACACAATCCTAATCACACACCCTCACAGAGACATCGAATCAGAGAAAAAGGGCAAGGCCAGATCCTGAGCAGAGAGAGAAAAGAGCAGAGTATGTTCTCCCTTGCATGCCAATGCTGGCACGAAAAGGAAGTCTGTCACATTGGCATATCTCACAGAAAACAAACAAATAACTTGGTCCTATCACCCTCTTCCCAGCAGATGGGAACTGTACGCAATACACAGCCATCATCTTTTTGTAAGAAAAAATGTTACATTACAACACAGCTACTAAATGCACTCCCAGGTCTAGCCAACTGAACCTTTGAAAAGAGAAAAATTTTCAGGGGTATTATTTCTACATTAAACACACAAACGTATTGCAAACATACTTTTTGAGCTGTCTCACTTCTGTAAAGAAAACAATGCTAAGCAAATACAAAATCTAACTCATCTTGCTTTATAGGAAAAAATATTTTTTACTTTTATTTCATCATATTATTCCACTTACAAGGAAGAGATACTCTGGCAAGTTTTAAAGTCAATAACTGGAAAGCATAAATTGAGTTTGTTGGGCTAGCAATAAAAGGCAGCTGCAGAACAATGCACAAAAGCAAAATCCTTCCTCCAGAAACAGTGCCTGTTGCACACGTTCTGCTGTAGACCTGCGTGTCAACTCGTGTTTCCCAAGACCCTTATTTCACAATGGCACTCTGAATTTCAATGACAAAATATGATGTGAGCACTTTCATGTCTTATTAATAGGGAGTGGTTTACAGTCCTGTGTGGTTTGAAGACATTGATTTAAAGACTTTGAAGTTTTCAAAATTTGCTGCAAACTCTCATATGGTGTATGTGAATGTCCCGCTCTTCCCTGGTGGCAGCTCCTTACGCTGACGGGAAGGCACCAGTGCTGTGACCAGCAGGGCTCAGAGGAGAGCACACTACCCAGGGAGATCGTAAACAAACAGGGAAGAAAGAAAAGCAGCCACCTCCTGTAGCCTCATTTTCCAATACAGAATTAGTAATCAGCACTCACCAAATCCTCAGTGGCTGGTATAGTCTTGGTACTGGGAGATGTCCCAAATAACTCTATGCAGTGCAAGAGTTCAAACTCGTGCCAGAGCAGCCCTTCTATGAGTTGTGTCATTAGGAAGGAAAGGAGCTAATCAGATTGACAGCCCCTTCCTCCACCTCCCAGGGAGGGAAGACTTTTTGTCACCTCTGCACTCGGTGAAGATCTCACAGCTTTCCAGAAACATCCAGATAGCCATACCTTTACCTCCAGAGAGGAAGAGCTGCTCTGAAAGTCTCCCTACTCTTTAATCTCCTCTCTAATATTAGCTGTAAAGAACAGGAGGAAAGCATACTTTACCACCGCTTGCTATGGTAGCTGCAAATCCTTTACAACAGCAGAGAGAAAGGAATCATCCTCCCCGGGAATACATGATTTAAGAAATGCTGCACAATAATTGGTGCAATTCAAACAAGTCAGTACAGTAAAGGTCAAAGGAAATGCCTTTAGGCTAACTGAAAGCTCACTGATACAGAAACAATATGCAATTTTCACTCGACAGCAAGTGTCAGGATAGGCATATTTACAGGGAGACTAAACACACTAAGCAACAAGGATGGAACAAAGGAAATGACAACCCAACAGATGTTAAAGAGCATGCTGTTTCTGCTGTGGGCACAGATAATACATCTTGTTAGGCCACAGAGCTACTGGCAAAAGGGATATGAGCAAGTGGATGATTAGATCATGCAGTTTCATCTGTTCTAGTTAAAATACACGCATTTCTTCACAACTTTTACGGAATGTCTATCATGACCCATCAAGGTCCTTCAGCTGTCTTGACCCCTGCTCTGAAATCAATTGAGATTTCACAAGAAACTACGCTGTACCATCCCAGTGACTTTTTGTTATCACAGAACTCGGACAAAAAGCTCTGTCAGAAATCTGACCAAGTCTTAGCTTTTTGCCCAGTGCCGTTTCAGCTGTACCATTAGATATGCTAGCTGTCTTTTCTCAGCTATATGACAGTGGATGTTAGTAGCCAGATGGAGCTCTCTGTGAAGACCTTGGTTCATTTATTCCAGGCAGGAATCACGTACCCTCTGCCCACTCATTCCTACTTAGATACAAATGTGTACAACCTCACACAGAGCTTGTAGATCTGGCATATGCTACTTAAATCAGAGCAAAATCAAGTTCTACATTAAAGCCTGAATTAATAGAAAGTTAAAAATGTTTGGTTATGTTTAGAATAAATCTGGAAGTAACAGTTCTTCCAGTGGCATTTAGCTAGCAACTGTGCCATGTAGCACCTGTTACTCTTGCTTCCTGTAAAAATTCATTGCCTACAACAATGTAGGACACATGTCTCACAAATTGACCCAGAATACTGACCACCATGGTAATTTCATCTGTATGTATCTAGAAAACTAGTAAAAATAATTTTTACCATGGAACTCATCTTTAAATGCTATACAGTCCTCCCTACCTTACTTAACATGTATGATATGCACAGATAATTAAACCACCTAATTTTGCCACTGGTAGTTATATTCTAGTATATGGTTTTAATATTGGATTTATTGGTTTTATTTCCACACAGACAGACAGACAAACAGGCTGTGAAACTTGCAACTCAGTGAAGTTAATGGGCTGCGGGAGACACCCAGGTCACATCTCACTGCGATAAGATTAATGGCGGGGGGGGGGGGGGGGTGGGGGGGGGGGGGGGGTTTGCAGCTGGTACTGCTGGACTCTGAGGACTTTTTAGCACAGCACGGTGTTCCTGCAGTGCTTTGGTGATATTCGGGAAACACTATTAACTCTGGCAAATTTATCAAGTTTCACTGAAACAAGCACGCTAAGCTTGTCTTCTTAAAAATCTCTTGCCTGAGAACAGCAGCCCCTTTGCTTGTCAAGATTAGCAGCAAGGATATGAATGTTGATGTCAGAAGTTTGAGTAGCTGCTTTAGAATCTGTCAAAATGTCTTGCTGGATGCCTGCTGAACATGCCCAAATGTGATTTTCAGTCTTCAAACTATTATCATCCAACCAGCTTTTTTCAGAACCTGATATGGGACAAATCCCTCAGTCAGCCCATTTACATGTGAAGTTACTACTTCAAAGTTTTGATACTGAGTCATTTGTAAATGAAAAGGAACTTCTTTTCCTAGGGGTAAGATGTATGCTCGTCAACTATGGTTGAATGGATTTTCCATAACCTCAAGCTTCAAGTCAAGTATATCAATTTTGAGACCAAGAAAAAGTTTTTTTTAAGTAAAATCATCTTATTATACTAAAACCAAAGAAAGTTGAGTTTTAATATTAAATCTTGTATTTTCAGGAGAATACTGGGTAAAGAAATCTTCACATAAACCACAATTACTTTCTTACATAAAGTAGCTACTAGCAATTTCTGTGTAGTTACATTACAAGGATTAGCAGAGTGTTGCATTGTCAGTTTTTCACATGAGTAAATAATTTAATTAGAAACTAGGACTCTATGTTTTCCATATAGGATTGAGGATATTTAGTAATACTTCAATAAAACAGTGCTGTGATATTCATTGCAATACTGTAATTGGAAATAAAAGCATGCGCCTGACTGGAAGCTCAGAGCAGGAAGCGTTAGATCTCAGATGAGTAACTTTGACAGTTTTGAAATTGGGCAAAACAGACAAGGAGAAAGGAACAAGGAGGAAGAAACTGGCTAGGAGATACAAAGGAGTGAGAAATGCAACTTGGAAAGAATGTCGAGATGACACTAGAGAGATGTTTAAATAAACCAGGGGGTGGGCAAGGGCCTTCTCATGTCTCTTGAGTCAGAAGAACTGTCCCATTATTTCTGAAGTGCACAGTGATGCTCTGCCGGTATAAATGTGGGGTGCTCTGAGATAGCCGAGAGCTACATCCAGCTTGCCAGGATAATTGATTAGTCAGTTTATTTGTCTTCATCCAGAGAGGCAGAGATCAGCTTGTGGTCATAAGAATAATTCTGGTGGTGACAGCCCATTCTTGGCAGCCTTTCACTTCTCCCCTCTGACATAATTAAACCTGGACCCCTTCCCATAGTCCTACGACAGAGAAGCAGAGGCGAAAGCTGCAGCTAGGGGCAGGCGGTCTCTAACGAAGGAACTTGCCTGGCCTGCCCAGAATAGCTCTAAAGCCAAAGGGCAGCTAGAAGCAGATGCATGATTTTTTTTCTGGGTAGGAACCTCCTTTAAGTCGCTCTTTTTTCCTCCTAGAAGCCCCTCAAATGTGACAATGAGCAGAAGGGGATCAGCCAGATGGAAAACTGTGCCCAGACAATGTAAGCACCAGCCTAAGAACTGTGTAGCCCAGTGCAGCAGGTGAAGTGGGCGCTGCCACCGTACAACAGTGTGCACAGTCAGATACAGCAAAGCACGCCCCAAATCTTCCATTCCCTGATAGAGGAGTCACTTGAAGGTTAAAACTGGCTCAAGTTATTTCTTGCAAATACTGTTCGTTTATATATCCAGCATTTCTTTGCTGCTGTTAGCTCATTTTTCAGAAACATCAAACCTATCTCCCCTTGTCCTTTGAATGGTCTCTTTAGAGAAGTTTTAAGGTAGAAAGAGTATGAATTTATTATACCATAAGCATTGTTGGCTGCCTCTCTAACCATTTTCTCCTTTTGGTGCTTCATACTAATATTACCTAAGAAGTACAATATTTTTTTCCAGAACATTATATACAATATGCAGACTGTTGAAGAATTTTAAAATAGGGTAAGAAATTTTCATAATGGTTATTGAGCGAAAGATTCCTCCAAAGATTCAGATTGACACATTTGGATAGAATTAAATTTATCCAGAGAATTAAATTTACATCAAATGAACATAAAGAAATACATAGCATAATCTAGGACTACTCTCTGTGGTTTTGCACGACTACGTATTTAGTGACATGTCCTTCAGTAATTCTTATTTTGTCATTATTATTCAACAGCATGAGGAGTCTTACAGTCTTACAAACTGGAGTTTTAAGTTGATTTTATGGGATCCTAAAACTGTAAGAAAAGGGGTTCAGAGTTTTCAGCAGGAATTTAGATAATGCAGGATCATGCTTAATGAATTTAAAATAAAATCGTGGGATGATAAAAATTTATTTTTCCCTACAGTATCATGTTGCAAACAGTTTCTAAGGCCTCCTGTTTTTAAAACACAGGACCACAGATAACATGAAAAACCCAAAGCCAAAACAATCATGAGCTGAGGTGGGAGTCTTAAAGAAAAAACACTCATGAGAAACTTTTTATTTTTTTACTCGCATATATGATTCATTCTGATATTAAGATGCTTTTCCTTCTAGGCTATATAGAGGTTTATGGATCTCTTGCCTACCAGTAGAACACAAGTCTGATTTTTTTAGGCAAATGTTATAGGGATTATCCTCCAATTCAACAGAAATTGTACAGTTAAAAAAAAATAAGGTAGTGTATTTTTACTCTAAAATATGTCAAAGAATATAAAACCAAGCAAACAAAAGACTGGAGTTGTCAAGGTATACAAATCCATCCAAACTTAGGTAGTTAACACCCAAGTTCCTGGAGATTTTTCAGTCATACATTTTATTTTGCTAAACTAGGAAGAAACGTAAGGTGTGTTTCACAGGGATCTTCTGAAACCCACATCGCTTATCTTCACTGATATGTTGCTTTCCCTGTTAAAACTCCTTAGACATACTCAGAATAAGGTAAAATTATCTTTTCTGAACTGTTGTGACAAACCTGCTACAGCAGAACATCATCATTGACATCCATGACGTTAATCTGTCTACTTGTCATTAACAGGGTTCTACCCTGTCTCTCCTGTCTCCTCGCACGCTTTTCCCCGGAGGTAACGCTCACCTTTTCCCATTCGCGATCGTTGTTCAGTACGATCACCACCAGCCTGGGGTGTGCCTGGTAACCATCTGCTGTGAAGGACAAATCTTTACCTTCCCAAGTCACATTCATCATGAACCTAGAAGGCAAGGAAAAAATTTCATTGAAAAATTAATGAGCTGTCCAGCAGTTAATGAGCAAGCTAGTTCAGTCATCAGAACCACTGATGAAATACATGCTCCGAACCCTGTTGATGCTGTGAAAAACCTACGTTTGCAGCATGGGGATTCTAAGCATGCCAAGGCAGTGCATAATAGAAGACAAAACAAAATGCTCTTTACTATGATTTCTAATGCAGACAAAATTCTTAAAGCAGCTTCCACATTATATATGACCTGTATGCTCCATGAATGTACTTTGCACAACCTCACCAGTTTTTGAGGACCATTTTAAACATGTCTACATCAGCTCTGCATGTAACATTATACTATCGTCTCACTAGAGTAATACCCAGAGGTGAGTGCAACTCCTCTGGCTACACCTGTTCAGATCTCCAAGAGTCCTGTCAGCCCTTCCCAACGCTGTAGCTATACACAGGGTCTTTGTGACATTTAGATAAGTTCCACTAATGCCTTCAGCCAAAACCAGACATGAAAACTTTGAAGGGCTTGGTAGTATTTCAGCTCATTAATTTAAAAAAGAAAAAAAACCACATATATTTTAAACTTTTTTTTTTTTAATTTAGGTTAATTTTCAGTGGTTTTCAAAAGATATATAAACTAATTAGCACTTTGAACAGAAAAAAAAATAGAGGGACTCAGAATAAATTGTACAGCAAGAAGGATTTGTAAAATTTTGTTGAAAATGTCAGTTCAGTCCCAACTTTTCTACCTTTAGACATACCTGTTTGGGCACTGAATCAACAAAACTGTTCATTTACCACAGGAACTTTGTTCAGCTAGAAAGGAGAGACTTATTCAACTGAAAATGTATGAATTCATGTCAACAGAAGGAAATGACTCAGTGATACACCAGGAGGTACGTCTCCTAAGGCAAGCCATAGTACTGTTGCTTGCTTTCTCGGTTCTCCTGTATTGACGTGCTAGCCTGCATGTTTTAAGGACAGAATGGTACTTATCAGCAGTCCTGTCATTAGCAAAGTCTACATCATCGCTACTGCGTCATTGCTCTGACCTGGACTGTGCCACAGAGGGACACTGATGAACTCGGGCGAACAACGCTGCAGATGACTTCACGAACATCAGCCTCGGCCAGAGACGCTCAGCACCAGCCCCTGCAGTGGCCCTGATCTGCCCTGGGGTAGGCATCTCAGTACTCTGCTCATCACCTCAGAGACAGCCTTCAGCTCTACAGAGTCCTATAGCTTTTCTAGCCATAGACTTGCCCCTGAAGGACTTAAATTCCTTGTCGAGTTTCTACCAATTCTAATATA
Source organism: Falco peregrinus (assembly GCF_023634155.1). Taxonomy (NCBI): domain Eukaryota; kingdom Metazoa; phylum Chordata; class Aves; order Falconiformes; family Falconidae; genus Falco; species Falco peregrinus. Next base: position 72,536,521 of record NC_073725.1, on the reverse strand, counting down.
CTCTACCTAGTTTTTCCATTTCCTGATTAATACGTGTAGTTTCTAATTTCTAATTGTTGCCTTCCATTCATCATTGAACCATGTACCCTCTTTTCCAAAGCACTGTCCTTTCATTGTTTCAGAAATGCTGGCATTCTGGCTATCTAACAAACTTGACTTTCCTCAAAAATAATTTTCTGTTGAAATTTTCCACAGCTTTATAACATAAATCCACATGAATATTTGTTCCATTTCCATGTAGCTTCAGTGTTTCTCAGTGAGAACAGATTGTTTCCACTGCTCCAGGGTCAGAAAGACTGATGAGAAATTGCAGTTTTTATTTAAAGCACAAATACAGAGAACTTATTGCCAAGAGTCTGAACTACCACAGTGCACAGGTCAAGTTCTCCGGACTGTGATATTGAAAAAAATCTATCATTTTATACACTACCTGAAATTCCATCACCTCAGAAAATCAGGAACGAAAAGGAAGAGAGTTAAAGGTATTGGTGCTCTTTGGTCATGTTGAAAAAAATCAAAACTTCAGAATGTCTGTGTGAGCCTGACAGGGCTATGCTGCGGGTGAGAGGTAATACTGCAACTCAAAATCTTGGAGATCCCAGGGCACTTCCAGAAGTTAATGCTCCCTCCACCCCATATGCGTGGTCTGGAACTAAGTGCATTGAATGGCACTGAGTTATCACTGTATTTTATTGAATGAAATTCTGTCCAAGTTTTCACCCAGGTGCTCCCCTTCCGGAATTCAACTCAACACCAATATCATTCCATCCTGCAGAGAGATGTGTTTTGAAGGGTATCAAAGTTACTTTAACTACCCATATATCGCTCTGTAAAGCTTTACCTACAAGAAATTGATACTGGTTTACATGTATGTTTGTTTTTGTGGCGGTAGTAATAGCATGGTCTCCTGGTGAACCTAACACAGACAAAATTCTTCAGCTCCATATCCAAAGAAGGCGGCTTTGTATTGACACACCTGCCTGAAAATCCCAAGAGCAGGATCACACTAAATAAAAGTATATAGACCCAGAAGAAATAGTGGCCTTGTATCATAACAGTTAATAATTAAATGTGCGCTGCCCTAAACAGCCATATTAACATCATTCAGCACTAGTTTGACAGCAATTTGTAAATTCACCAGTTGTAATAACTCATATTTTGTGAGAGACTTTCAGCGTGAAAATTTTCCCCTTGGCAGAACTTTGCTTTTCAGTTGAACTAATTTCCCGTATATTACATTTTTCATCCAGCGCTGAAAGAGCTTGCTTGGTAATAAAAAGCTTGTTTGCCACCTTGAGAGGAAGTGGCAAACCACCAAACAGAATTTTCTTGTGCATACATGTAAGGAACCAGCACAACGTTCATTCACTGCTGCAAATCAAATGCATCGTGGCGCGAGGAACAAAATGCCCAGGAAGTCGCCACGAGGGGAAAACAAGGACACACTGTGGAAGCATGCACTGCCTGCGTTCGTCCTTCTGGACCCTCCCACACACATCCCCTCCCGAGTCACACACATGAAACAACACCCCCCAACAATGAACACATCATTCTACAGGCCAGGCAGAAATCACCTCATCTTAGTAAAACAGGGCTAGACCACAAACATGCACACTGTACTACATCAGGTTTTTGCGTCTAGTTGAGTTTTTAATTACATAGGCATCAGTGATTGGACTTGAGTGGAACCCTTCTTTTACGTAGTTTGATGGGATCACTACCCCAGATTTCAACCACCACTCATCATATTTTGGAATTAATATGCAAATGCCCTAGCCTAAAAGCTAGTCAAGGGCCATCACAAGATGCAGTGCTGCAATGCTGTAGTTGCGGTGATGCCAAAGTGCTAAAAAAAACCCAAACAACCAAACAAAAAACCAAACAAACAAATAAAATAAAAAAAAACAACCAAGGCAAAAGATTAATCACAAATCTAAACTGAAAAACTGAAATTAGCATGTATTTTTAAACTGTGTGAGTTTACTGGCCATTTAGTAGTGAAACACATTTTGCAAGTTGAAAAAAAAAAAAGTCCCTAATCTGGAAGCCTCTTAAAATTGTATTGTTTGAGTCATATACAAGGTATCAGTGAGTGACACAGCCTGAGCTACACCTGTTTCTCCAATTGCGGCAATAAAAAAGAACTTCAAAGAGATTCTTGTTTTCCCAAGCACACTCTTCTGTATTAAATTCATCAGCTGCCTGTGTCCTTCAGAATCCAATGCCTACAATCTATATTCCCTTTGGAATTGTCATTTCTCCTCCACAAAGGACAGAAGTCCTGCTCTGCTTTTACTGGCCAAGATCCTAAGTCACTTGTCTCTGTGAAAAACGACCACGCGCTTTTCTGTTTGTGGTTAGGAAGAGTGAGGAAAAGAAAGTATTTATATTACATGTTATTTGCATGGGGTTTTAAGTTTGCCCATAATTAAACCTGTGCAGATCTCTTTGGCTTCTGATATGGTCAAAATATATTTCTGAAGCAGATCTGGAATTGCATATCCCTGTTCTTAACTAAATGAGGTGCTTGATTATTTGAACTCATTGCTTTAAGGGGGCAATTTAGCATACATCTTGGATGAGTAGTTAATCTGCTTTCATACCGTATTAATGCTATAACCTTTGCAAAGACATGATAGCAGGAAGTCTTGTGATGGTATTAGGACACTGAAGTCTTAATTAACTTCTGCAAACTGAATTTTGTAAGTAAGATTCCCCAGGTGATACCTGTGCGAAAAATGGGATTTTGGGGGCAGAAGTTAAGCTATTCTCACACTGAACCCCGAACAGTTTTTTATCGTATGAAGAACCAAGACTGTATTATAGATCCCAAAAGACTTTTAAACATTTATACACATTTTTTGTCACCTTTTCCAACAAAACTGAAAAGTGTTGAAGCACCATAGCAGAACACTCTTCCCATTGTATTTACAGCAAGCCTTTGAAGCACCAAGTTACAAACTGCTCACAAGGTTTCCACTCAATTTTTATACTCTGAAAGATTAAGTAATTCAGATAAAGCTTCAGATTGCCAGAACTGTGCAATATTTATCCACGTCAAAATTCTGACTCTATCCAGAAAGACAGAACACATTTGAATAACGTGGGGTTTCCTACTCTGTAAATATTTTATCACAATTTTATTGACTCCAATTTCCATTAACAAATGGAGGAAGACTGCCAAAAAGATCAGACCTCAACTTTTTAGTAGACCATTTGCTAGGGTACAATATTGCTGGAACAGAAACAAGCATTTATCACTTTTTAGTTAATGGATCTTTTAAATAAATGCATATAGTGTACTTGTGATAATTATTCTACGTATGACAAAAAATGCTCTCACCAAAACTAATACAGTAAAAAAATGCCCTCTTCTCGCCTCCAAACTTTTTTGATGTTTTCTCCATTTTTCTCTATTTCATGTTTATTTTCTTTTCTTCTATCCACTGAAATATGAATGTGAAACTGTCTGTGCTAGGATCAAGTTGTGTAACTGAATGCAATCAGTAATAACAGCTGCTTTTCCTACAGAAAGGATCCTTTGGGTCTTCCCTGCCAAGGGGCTTCTTTAAGCCTTCTTGTTCACTAACCTCATTTCGTAACACTAAAGCATCTAGCAATAATTAAACTGCTAGACTGATGGCTGGGGGGTGGGGGGAAATGTTGAATTAAAGGGTTACCTTTAAAACCTTCACTCTGGCAGGTGCGAGTGCGATTGCGGGGGAAACTGCTCCAAGGTCCGTCCCAGCAAAGTACCCAGGGGCACCCAGAGGGGCAGTGGGGCTCAGGGCAGGAGCTGGCCAGCTGGCTGCAGGACAGAGGGGCTCCACGCATCAGACAGGAATTATGTCTTTAGGAATCAAGCGGGTCATGCAAACACCCTCAGCAAACATCCCATGGTTTTAGAAGCAAGTTCAGAGATGGGAAGCACAGACTGTCTCAGATGCCCTTTCTTTTGGTTGCTCTGATACCCACTTCTTCCTTTTTTGTTTTATAATGATAATTTTATATAGATTCAGACTTTTAAAAGTAGAAATTCAAGACTCATCAGGTTCAGGAGCAGAGCCAGCTCTGCGATAAGAGGCTGGTTTATAATTAGTGTGAAATCCACCTAGTATCCAGCTCCGCAAAAGATTGCTGGCTGGGAAAAATATAATGGGTAAGGCAGAGGCATTAAGGAAAACTTATTGTTCCTAAGCTACCTTCACAGAAAGGAACTTAGTTACTGGACCTGTAAAATAAAGGACGCAGCCTGATAGCTTCAGGGAGTGGAAAGCCCATGGGACTCCTCACTGCCACAAGTTCAGACCCATCTTTGCTGCCCTCACCCTGCAACCCAGATCAGGTAATAAATCTTGATAAATTCCTCAGGTGCCATCACCGGGACTATCATTTTTTATTTAGAGCCTTCTTCACCATGGGGCTCCGTTTCAAATCTGTGACAACCACAGGCTATGTAGAGAAACAGCAGAGACTTAGGGAAATCCAGGCTTCGTAGAAGAAACTCTCCCCCTCCTCTCCCAAAGAAGGAATTTCCAAACAGATTTAAAACAAATGAAATGCCCCACAACCAACGTGTCATCTGGTGATATTTCTCTTTCCTTTAAATAGCATGAACCAACTATTTTAATAATCTAGATAGCCAGTCTGTCTGAGCTTGGCATTCACTCAACATCATACCTAAAAAAACAGGAGTGAATCCAAATTTTGTCTTTTCTTCTTTATCTTGTTGAGGCTCTGAACTGCTGAACTTCCTTACTATGATTCTACTGTGGAATTTGAAAGAGACTCATTGATAAGAATCCCAAGATAAATTATTTACCATTAAGAAACAGATTTCCTAAAAAAATCTATAAAGTTAAATCAAGAAACTCTGATGTAGAATATATAATGCATGGTCTGAAGTACATATAGAAGTAGGTCTGAAATAGATCACCATTAAACTAAGTATCGATGCATTTTTCAAACAGCATATTTTTTTTAAAGAAAAAATTGTATCTTAGGCTACGTAGGATTTTTTTTAAAAAAATTCAAATTCTTTGCAGTGATACAAAGAGCCTCTTCTTCCTCTTCATGTGCCCCCCTCCTCTTCCTTCACTCCCCTCAGCCCTCGGTCTCCAGAATATAACTCCTCAGTGATACCCTGGTTTGGAGCTACAGTCACTAGGCCTTGCGCCAGCATGGATGAGTAAAATTTGGGAACAATATGCTCAGTGACTGTGAAAAAGGAATAGCATGCCAACTACTTGTACCTTCTGCCAGCTGTTCCTTAAAGCATTAGTTACCACTAGGTCTGGAACGGTCATTTTGCCCCAATTCTGCCAGACCAGTGACAAAACGCTTGGGGAGCCTTTCCCAAAAGGGCAAAAGGGGAGGGGGCGAGGTTAGAAAGGGCCCAGCTCCCTGGGATGATGCCGCAGATCAGTGTAATGGAACACCAGAAGCTTCAGTGAGTTAATATTATTAGCAGTAACATTTCATAAAAACTAATGCGGTTATATTTTGCTGCACCACCTCAGAAGCATCCCAAGCTCTTCCCTGTGGAGCTGCTTGGCTTCCTGCGGGAAGATGGTGTCTGCAGCAGCTCCATCTCCAGGAACCTTCACTTACAGTGAATTTCAAGGCCTGCTTGCGGCCCTGAAGGCTGGTGCTGCTCACCCCCAGAACAGAGGCCATGCTTGTTCTTGTTTTAAATGTTAATGATCACAAAAGGGAGGAAATGTTCCTAAAAGCCCCTGATCTTGTTTGAACTGTTTAGTACCTTCTGCTTCTTAAACTGACCTAACCTGGGATAAAATTCTGTTACAGATTTTCTATAATTTCTTTAATCATTTCATCAGTAAACAAGCACCACATCAGGATCTCCTGGATGGAGTGTTTTCCTCCACAACTCCTCTTTTGTTGTCAGCAAAGTTTAATTTTACTTTCAGAGGAACATGACAACAGTTTCACCAATTCAATTCCTACTCTTTAAATGGAACTATATGGAAAATACTCTCATACTATAGAAAAGGGCAATTATAGCACATGAATTAAAAGAAGTGCAAAGATCTAGCCATTACTGTTTAAAATCTGTTCATTGGCAGTAAGTTAGTCTTTGTGTATCTCTATGTACCAACCCAATTACTACAATACTCTACTACCGAGTCTCCCGATCAGAAAGCATCCCTGCACAAATTAATGAGGCTAACTGGGATCCTGCCACCGACAATATTTTTTCTTGTCTTGAGTATCTTTTCTCATTTATTTTTTTCATGCTGACAATAATAATTTCTTGTAATCCACGACATCTGAAATTAGTTGTTAACATTAAAACTAGGACTGGCAGCTTGGTTCTTATTTGGAGATGCTTGCCTAGATATGCTGACCTGCCCTGAAATCTGCTGCTCCCCACATCCCCCTGGCCTTGCAGCTTTGTTCACGCCTTCAGCCATTTAAGTGCATCATCCTCATTCGGATTTGCTCCCGCAGAGCAGCATTCACAGTAGCGAAGAGGAATACACAAATCTAGTAGCATGCAAAACCTGAACCTTCTTCAAGCTTTACAGTTACCAGAAATGAAGTACTAAATTGAAAATATACTCAAATTAGCTGTTTCCTTCCACAACACGTAAGCAACGTATGTGACTACTGAAACTTGGGTTAGAGCCTCCGATCATCACCCTGCATGCAATGCACTCCTGTGAGCATGCAGCGGCTCCAGGAAAACTGCAGCAGGATCACAAAATGGGAGACAAACAAAATGTCCTGGAGAGTCTTAGGTGAAAATAAATAACATTTTTTTTCTCTGCACAGCAAGCATGCTACTAGTGAAAAAGCATTTTGCTTCATATATATATAAAGATACATATTCAATCGTACAATAGAGCAGATGATACTTATTTTTCTCAAGCCTTTTGACAGAAGTTAAATGAACAAATCCTCTGTAAATTGGCTGTTGATCTTTACACAGCAAAAGATTAAACAGAGTTTCTGGATTATTCATCAAACCATTGTGTCCCATTTAATCCCTGATTTTGCTCAAAAGAGGAAAATTTATCCATCATTGCTGAAAGCTGGAATCCAAATATTAAATTTGACGAGGAAGTGTCAGGACTAGACAGCCAGCATACCCTTGCCCTCTGAAGGAGGACACTGCCTCGTAGCTGGGCCGTAAACTAGCGGCAGCACAACAGCACCGACAAGAAAATGAACCACCCATGGAAAGGCAGCAACATTGGGTAGCACATTTCAAAATGCTGTTCCCATCGAGTCCCCAGGTTTTTAAAGCAGGGTGACTCCGGGGAGTATCAACTAATGTCTTTGTACCTGGCCCTTTGGATGTCGCATTGCTCCTGCTCCCTGGCTTAGTGAATGACAGATAAAGGAACCCCCACTTGGGAAGGCTCTGAAATGCCAGCCTGCCCAGAGCAGTCAGGACAGCTGGCTGGCTCTACACCTTCTCTGTCAAAAGTAAGATGAGTCTCTAAATCCTGCATATTATTTGGTTATACTTGGAAACTGAACTAGCTAAATGTAAACACCACATGGTAAATGCCTGGCTCTCTATGGACAGACACATCTTTTTGCTTTACAGAACAATGACAGCAAAGCAACAGCTTTGTCATCTCCACCCATCCCTGTATGGATCGGAGTGGCTGGAAATGTTGTGATTTGTATCTCCCAGGGTTATCACTTTTATGCACAACACTAGTACTCTTCTAAAGACAGCAGAAGCATTTCTATTCACAAAGCAGCAGCATTTTCCATGACGGCTGGCAGACTTATTTTGGTTTGCTGTTTGTCTCCTTACATGTTTTCATTTTTTGAGACACAGCAAGCATTTGTTCAACCAACATTGTATTAATGAGCTGCTAATTCTATTTATCCTGCTGTGCTAGTGACATTATTTCACACAATAGTATTTTCCTGCCTTGGGAGAAAATGGGACTTACATAGATAGGAAAAGATGATCTGAATCAATACATATATATATATATGGGGTTTAATGCATTGAAAATTATCCCTATATTTTCTTTTAAATCCATTATTCATGGGGAAAAACTGATTTTCCCATGTGTACCAGGAATGAACATTGATCAAATAATTTCAAAAACTAAAGCAAACCTGACTTTTTTCTAGGTCTAGAAAGCAAATAAAAGCACCTTAGAATTGCAGTGACAGGGGAAGGATAAATTGTGTGCTTCAAAACATATATATCTTCAAACCAATTTAATACTCAAAGGATTTGAGAAAGAGGGAGGAGGAGCTTTCACTTCATGGCTTTCTTTACATAGAATTTCTTCATAAATGGAGATGAAAATCATTATCTAGATGCAGGAAGTTGCACATAAACCATTAACAATTTCCATTTACAAGCAAATTAGCTATTATAGCATAGCCTTAGAATACTATACCGGGTTTAAAGCTTTATTAGACTGTCATTATAATAGAGTCTACAAACCCTGGGGGTTTGCTCCATTTCTGAGCTTGCTGCTGCTCAAGCATCACCTTACAGAGCCTCTTCCCTGCTTTCCACTGAGTTCCCTGCTCCTGAACTTGCAAGCAGTGTCCCTTCATGCAACATTACTTCCCCAGCACTGATCTCCAGCCCCAACAGGGAGGCAGGCTCCCAGGTCCAGACTTACTTTAGCCTTTGTGATGATGCTCCAAAATCCTTTGTTCAAGATAGCTCCTTAATACAACATCATATACATTTAGCTTGTAGCTTAAAATACAAAGCTGCACTACCTGTGACCTGAAACTGTGAAGATTACATTTCAGAACAAAACCCCTTTTTAGGGATTGATTTGTCATGTAAGGAAGAAACCTACAATTTAGTGATGAGGATGAAAAAGTACGATGAATTTATGTAATTCACCTTGGCATGGAGAGACTGGTCAGCTCCCAGAGATTACTTAGCAAGGCTAAATGCTTGTATATACTCACAGATTATATGTGACAAGAACAGTCTTGGGGAGTTATTACATAAGAAGGACTATTTTAAGTTTATTCATTTTAGTGTAATTCTGACATTCTTAAATTAAAAACAGTCTGCTTCTTGCTGCTTGATGATCAAAGAATCTCTGGTACGGAAAATATATTCTCACTTCATAGCTCAGTGTTTTACATCGGGAAGTGACTTTATTAACTACAGTGCACTGTATTACAACTTCTTCTATTAATAATTTCTATGTGTATCACGCACTGCACATTGCCGAATCTCCTGAAGTCTAATCTCACTGCCCTAACACTTACAAGCCCTATTCTTGTAGTTGTACAGAATTAAAGAGAAAAAAGTTTGAAGAAAGACAACTTATGCTGAACACTGAATACCTAATTCAAGTCTACCCTAGCATATTACCAAAACAACGGGGTAGGAGTCCTTTTCAAAACAGGTTCAAGTTTTGCACCCTTTCCAACTAAACCATGCTTAAACACTTTAAACACCAACACTTCTGATGACAGAACACAATTTAATTTTCACAGAAACTGGAGTTCAGATATTAATACTGGACAGCTTTGTACAGATCTCACTGTTAAGGCACAGAATCTGGTTAACAGGATGCCATTAGCTTTTGCTTTTATCTGGCATTAGCAGCACATACATTAATAAGAACCGCATGAGGATCACATACTGGGTGCAGGTAGGACAGTCATCCTGGCTGCTCTGGCCTGACCTGAGTGACTGTCTCACAGCTTTCCCAGAGCCATGCTGGACCAGACTGCCACCCCAGTGCTGCCTCCTGTCACTCCCCAAGGACAACTGGGACAGCAGGAAAAGAATCACAGATATTCTGCAATGCCTCCGGTGAATTTGTACAGTTACAGAGGCAGAGGTTTAGAAATAGGAAAGGGAAGACCAAAAAAACCTGGGAGTGTCATACTAAAGGCAAGTCCTCTCTAAGGAGAACTGTGCAAGTTTTTGAACTTTGGTCACAGTTTATAAAATAAATGTAGAGAATGATAAAATCCATTTACGTGTCAGCATTAGGCTTTTAAGAGCACTCCTGAAGAATGCAGTGCACAAAGTTACCATTTTCATGGAAAACAACTGTTCCAAGATATCAATGGCGATCAACTCCTAGTCTAAATATGCATATACATCTCAGAAGATTAAAAATGTTCTGCAACCTCCTAGATGAAATCAGCACTGCTTTTCCTTCTTGTGCCAATTCCACCCCACTTTTCTGTGGGAAGTGCTTCATTTGCAATATTTGGTCAGAACAAATTTCATAAATACTGCTTAGTAACTTCCATATGAGATATTGTAAAGAGCTATATACAAGATTCCCTTTACTTCCTTTCACAAAGCAGATAAATAAATATATTACTATGTGACATATTATGGAACAATTTAGATAGAAGTAATCAGGAGTACCACATCTAAAAGGGATAATAGAAAGGAAAAATAAAAAAACAACAAAACCCAGCAAAGAATCCTGATTTAAACCTTGGCAGTTCCCATATGACAATCTGTTTTGAGAAAATATCAACTTGGATTAATACCGATTAATTTTTACAGTTATTCTTGTACAAGTGACAAAAATTAAACCCTCACGACCAGAAGTGACAAATTTCAGTTATTAGGTGATAAAAGCTGCCCAACTAATCTAACACTTATATAATTTCCAGGGTCACCTCTTTATTGCTGCATATCTCTTGTCTTCTAAAATATTTCCAGCATCCTGATGATGCAGATTATTCAGGTATAGCCTCCAGAGTATTTTAGCAATTTTACCTCATAGTTAAAGTGCACAACAGCACAATTTTATTAACTCAGCTTCATACCCATGACCAATTTCTGTCATTATCTATATCAGATCCAGAACAGTATTTATTCTCCACAGCACATAACAACCTTTCCATGTGTACAGTTATCAGTGCAGCAAGTTCTCTTGCATAGAATCATTTAGGTTGGAAAAGACCTTTAAGATCATCAAGTCCAACCACTCCCTTGGAACATCTGAAAATCATTGCTTAAAAAGGGCATGATGGGATTAACAAAAAACAACACTCTCCTGCAAGAAACACTTAATGGCAACAGGATGGAAAATTACCAAGGTTATGTAGGGGAAAAAAACCAAACCAATAAGCCTTACTTGTGCAAGGTGTGAGATGGCTGGTCGCTTTTCTCCAGTTGTCCATAGCAGCTAGTTTTTGCCTCAGGAATGAAGGAGTATTTTTCCAGCATGGCTGATGCAGCAGTGGCAATAATCCCAAGGCCATCCCGTACCCGAGCTTCTAAACTGTAGTCCCATTCATCATAAGATGCTGAAATGAGTCCTGAAGGAAACTCCTTGGGAGTAATTTCTGTGTTACCACTAACCAGACTGGGAACTATCCAAAAGAAATCATAGCCAGTAAGGCCCAGGGAACGAGCCTCATCCAATATGTAGACAGCTTCATCCTTGGAACAATATAGCAGGATGACGGAGGAATGAATTTTCTTCAGCTGAATTTGGGTCTTGGCATCTCCAAAGGCGGTATCAAGTATGATGACATTCTGCATGTCCCAGCCCACAAAGCTATTTTCCACTGTGGTCTTAATGACGTTGATGAAGTCTCGATATCCAGGGAAGGTGGTGGTCACCAGAGAGAACACATGCCAGTCATAATCCTGCATGATCTTCAGCATGATGATGGCTTCTTGCTGGATGGATGCCCCAAACTGGAAGAACGTGGACATCACATCCTAGAATACCAAACACAGTGAAAAATTACAAATTTTGTACAATTGTGAAGAGACTATAATCTCTAATTCTTCTGCTTGCTTTTGTCCACCACAGCCACCAAACTTGTGTTGCATTCTAATAACTTTCTTTGTCTTATCGCGTTCATGTCGTTAATAAGCAACACTGATCATAAGTAAGCACCGCAGATAATTAAATTATTTGTCAAAAAGTGACAAACATTTATGTAGGAAATTTCTGAGTGCTTGATCACTTGAAGACAACAAATCTAACACTGCTTGCTGAGGAAGCTCCCTAGGGACAGCCACCCACTAACGAACAACTCGTCTCCAGCAGGTGCTTTAGATTCTTCAAACTTATTAGGAATGTGACCCAATAAATTCATACCAGCTTTTATTACAGTGAAAATAAATTGCAATGCACGTGCTGTACATATAGGAAGAACCTCTGTACCTCCAGACCTAATGTCTGAGGGATACTTCATTCCCACAGGTTCATTGGACTTGGTGGAAGCTGTCAGAATCTGCAGAAGCAGATATATTATCCCAGGTAGGGAGTTCACTGCTTTTCATGGGCTCACTACTGATCATGTGCTATTTAGAGCACATCTCCTATTGATGTCTGATGTAGAATTAACAGGATGGGACTACAGGGACAACCAGCAATCTGCATCAAAGGACTTGAATAGAAGCAAATTCAAGCAACGGCCCCATAGTCCGTAACAGCTAGCTGCACGGACTGATGCAGCTGTGCTGTCAGTTTGCTAGGAGACTGATTTTGAATATTTGCCTTAGTTTTTTACAGTATTCATAATATTTTATTCAGCATAAGAACAGGTGCCTCTTATTTTAACAACATTATCAGAAACAGCCAACACAATAATATATTTTCTTAGAGCTACATTTATGAACATTTTCATTGGTCTGTTTTTACCAAGTTGCTGTAAGATCTAAATTTATTTTCAAATTTTACATTCTAGATTTATATACATCACAATTATTTCAGTTCCAGAACTGTACACAGGAAGCTATATGATTTTTTATTTTCATTTTACTTCAGTATTTATTCCTGACCAGGAGCGGAAACTTACGTGCATTGTTTTCAGATAAAGAAAGTATGAACCACTGCTGAAAGAAAAGCTTAAGATATAAAAATAAGATATTAACAATTCAAAATTTCTTATGCAGCCTTTATAGGAATGACACACATGGTGCTTTTAGTTTAAAAAGTTTTATGAATGTGGTTATTGACTTAGGTTTCATGGCAAGGTGGTGTTAAACATACAATTATTAGTGAGAAAGGTTAACTCAGATCTGCAAGTTCTGTATTGTATCTACAGAAATCTACTCTGAGCAAACTATTTTTTTTTTCATAGAAGATGCGAAGTGTTATTACTTTCCAAGTGTAAAGAACCTGACAGCAGGATTTTATATAGCTTGACAGCAATAAAAGTCTTATGACTTGTATCAGACCATGAAGACTGATATTGAAGGTACAAAACACACACTGCTGGTGGTAATGAAATCATCTGCCACGGCTTCTCTGGTACCTCAGCATCTGAATGCCAGCGCCAGATCTGAACTGGTTTGGGGTTAGTTACAGATGTTATAAAACCTATTTGGGAGAAGAATTTAATTAGGAAGATGTGATTGCTGAATGCTTACAGGAGCTATTTCCTGGTGACCTGCACTATGTACTTAAAAATAAACAAACAAGCAAACAAGCTTTTTATCTGGCAACACTTACAGCTAAAGAAACCCAGTACACAAAATCTGTTCAAAGTCAGCATTTAATGGTTTAAATATTGATTTACTATTACAAAGTAAATAAGATATCTAGAGACAATGCCATGAATCCAAATTTGCTGTAGCTTCCTAATTGAGCATAAAAAAAAAAAATTGTAATGCAAAGGCAATCACTTCAGTTTTCTTCTCCAGCTCTTATCCTGTTTTTTACTTGTGATTATGCTACATAACAGTAAAAATAAGTAAAATAATTTACAGTAAATTAAATAGATTGTTTCCACCCTATTCTTTCACTGTACCCCATTTCTAGATATGGTTTATAGCTATTAAGGCAGTGGAATAATTCTTTCAAACAAAATACACAACTTGGTCCTTTGTGCATCACAAGAAACTTCTCCAGTAAAGCAGCAAGAAGCTTTCCAGGGCAACAAACGATGCACATGGCTGTTTAGAAGTGTGACCTTTTTAACTAGTAAATACAGATTTTTAACCTAGAGCAGTCCTTGTCACCTTCCCTGGCAATGAGCATGGTCTTGCGCACAATGGCCTGTGTCACCCATTACAGGAGCCTGACAACAAGAGAAAAGTACTATAAATAAATCCTTTCCTTCTGTAAAAATTGTGTTAGAAAGATAGTTTATGAAAGGAGTTTTGATTAAACATTTTTGCAAAGTTCACACCGATATTACATGAATCCTTTCCACATAATTGTGAATGTGAACTTCAGTCAAAATCAGACAATACCAAATCAGTGATCAGAATGGTGAAAAAAAAAAGTAGTTATATGGTGAAAACAAGACCAGGTTCAGGAACAGTGGAGATACAAATATCACAAGTGAGATTCTCATCTGAAGAAATTCCACGTAGCTCCACTGACTTCATGTAATGCTTTTATAGAGTTGAAGATCTGACAGTACATGTTTACAATGAATTTGAAACAGATGGAAGATTACAAGCAAATTGCAGTCTTAGAAACTTCAGCAGATATTTAAGTGCCTATAAGGAGAATATTCAAGGACATATTATGCATTACATTTAGGGAGAAAAAAAAAAAGTTCAGTGAAGAAATAGCAAATAAATAAATAAAACTATAAGGGATTCAACTATTATATGCTTAAACATCTATGGAACTGTTTGTTTGGGGCTTTTTAAAGCTTCACATTCTTCCTGAAAAACATTGTTATTCCTCTGCTTCATACAGCCTTAGTATTTCATTACACATCTAGAATTTAAGTTCTACTGTTCTGTATTAAAAGGCAAACCAAAGTGATGCTTGTAAAAAACCAAAATTACTCAGATATTTTCATTTAACTGTCATCTTGTCATCTACCAAGACATCCAAGTTGTTGCTGAAGTAGGAATACATGATGTAATATTGGAGGTGCTTAAATGCGTATCAGAAACGTTCTGTTTCTTTCCTCAACGGCCCCATCTACTGAAGCTACTGGGGGAGCATGCAAGGAAGCTGTGCCACTCACCCCATACAAGAAGCCTTTATATAAAGGAATTCCACGGATAAATCCCAAAGCATGAAGATCCCAAGATGTTACACTGATATGACCAAAAATTTACTTAAAAGTAGTTGTGGAAATGATTAAGTAATGCTTTATTATCCAGCTTCTTAGCGGGATTCTACCACAGCTATGTAAACAAGCAGCAATTAAAAGAGAAGGAAAAAAACAAATGGAAACTTTTCATTTCTTTTTGTCTTGCACATGAACATACAGTTTATAGCAAAACATCTCCCCATATGTTTCACACCAGAAGGCAGTAATCCTTCAATTGCTTCTTGCTTAACAGTTCTGAATTTTGTATACAATGTAAAATTCTGTCATTACAGGAGAAGGGCACTTCAACATTCTCATGCTTGTCCACAAAACAGAACAGCTCTCTGGTGCTGTCATTTCATAGATTAATATATTAGAGTAAGTTGCTTTTTAATTAGTGTACCGAGTCTATGAATCTGTCACTGTTGTCAGAATTGCAAATTTCACTTCCCCAATTCCAACAAATTACAGGAATATTTATCTTGAAACCTCATCCTCAGCTATTTTCATGACATCTTAGTTTCCTAGCTCCAGCTTTTCCATGAGATCAGCACGGCATATTCACAGCTGCTCTAACAGCTGCGGTAAACCCTGACACTAGCTTATGTCTATTAGGGGAAAAGCTGCAACAGTTTGTTAGCTAAGGAAAGAAACATTTGTTATGTAAAACAGTACACGTTTTGATAAATGAAAATGAAATGCTAAACAACACCAAGGTAGGGGTCAACATAAGACCAAACTGATTTTCCACTTGGCAGACTTGTTGAGGACAATTGTTTTGCTGTTAAAACATTAGGACAGGTAGCAAAACCCAATATGAAACATGGTTTAAAACATAATCCAGGAGATGATTTTATTCAGCTAGAAACCAGATTACTACAACAGGACTAGAAGTAGGACTTTTATCTTGGTCACTGTCTCCTCCACAGAGATCCAGCAAAAATTGTTTTTCTCCTACTTTACGCCACTGTAACTTAGATTTTGCATTTTTATAACAGATTAAAGGCATGTGGTGCTAGGTCAACATATAAAGTGCAAGCTGTTTCCTGTTTAATGAATTATGGTACTTAATTTGGCATTTTTATGAAGACTGGGAAAACTGACAGCCAGAGATTAGCCATGAATTTAAGCTGAATAATTTAGCATCACGTGAAAAATATGCAGAAAGAAATTATTTGTACCAGTCTTAAATGTAGGTGAGTGTGTTAACTTGGTACCATTTTTCTTGGATGACTTGAAACAATGTACTGATCCCTAGGTAAACATGATTCACTTCATGTTTCTCTGTCATGAATATCCAGGTTTCAGCCACGCAGTCTTCCTCTGGGGTATCACAGAGACCCGTGCAAAACTTTCAGTAAATTGAAACCCTGAAGTGGAGGAGCTGAAAGGAAAACCTTTCCTCCCAAGATACCCCGCACATTTCTAAACTCTTAAGTTATTAAATTCCTGCCTCTATTCATTAACGGTATAGAACATGCAATTCCCAACACAAACATCTCACTGAGGTGCCCAGGGAAAAATCTCCCCCGCTATCACCAGGGGAGAAATTTGGGGGATATTATACAAAATTATGTACTTTCAGGCAAAGCAGAGCAACATATAAGGCTGGAAATAATCTAATTATTACAAACAGCAGAAAAGACTTGCTTCCCAAGGACTTGTCACATCTCTGGCCTCACACATGGAAAAACCATGCATGACTCTCACCTGCAGGTTTCCCTGCCCATACCTGCCTCTATTCTGGGTGCTGCTTTCCTGCCCTCCCACATGGGCTACGGAGCTGCCCGGGCCCCAGGCATCCCCCACCAGCCACCAGCACTCTGCGCGGCACCCCCAGCTGCCATCCCCCTGAGACAAGCCCAGGGGCAGCAAGGCCCATGCCCAGCCCCAGTGAAGACCAGCTTGCCTCTTGCACTCAACCTGGAGCCAACTCACCCCGGTGCAGCGTCACCTGGAGCCCCCGCGCCAGTCCCCTGGCATGGGCTGAGCTGGCGGGGAGGGGGAGCCCCTCTGCGGGTGAGGGAATGGGCTCCTGCAACCCCCACCCTACAGGTTTTAATTTCTTCAGATCTGCATGTTTCACCCCTTGTCACGGAGAAGACTAAGGCCTTCTAGCAGAGCTAGAAAAAGGGATGCAAATTTTATTACTCTGTAGTTTAACTGGGGCAAATGCAGAGCCACAAAATGTATAAAGATCAGCAAAAAGGGCTTACCTTTTATTTTAAAAGTTTGGTTGGGGAGAGGAACACTCAAGTTAGAAAAGGGCAGTAGCAAGCAAGGGAGTACGTCATGGCTTTCCAACATCTGACATGTCCCCTTTTATTATTTCAAGGAATAAATATCAGAGAAACATGATTTTGAAAGGTTAGCACCAGCTTAATCAAGAATGTTTTTTTCCCATTTCCAGAAGGAGCCTGCAGGGATTCATTTTGCAGAGGTGTCTGTATTTTCAGGTCATGGTTTTATTCTAAGAACTTTGCTAGATAACAGGTAGGTTTTATGGTGATGGGCTTTTTTGTTGCAGTAATGTATCCATTAAATTTTAATCTATCTACTTATCTGGGCTTGATACAAGAGTTGGCGTTTGTCACAATTGTTTTTCTATACCAGAACAGCAAATATACAAACACAAAGGATCAAGAACAGGGTTTCTACAGATCATTGCAGAGTCCACTAGTTTCTGATTCTTTACATTCTTTGAATAAGAGTGTCATGTCTAATGAATTAAAGTAACTCAACAATCATTACAGTGAAACAACATAACTTAATTATGGAAGACAACTAGTTTTGCAGAGAGCTCACGAACCATTCCCTGGCTGGAGGGCACCATCTGGTTTTTAACACACTTGGGCTTTCTTTCATGGATTGTTCAAACAGTGGAAATGGTGTCTCAGTCTGAGCTTCTGTTCAACCAGGACACTGTTTTCAAAGGCTGAAATGGCATCAACAAACCTGTGACCAAACTTGTGAAATCCTGAAAAGACTCATGCAAACCATCGTGAATTTTTGTGTGGTCATTTCATGAAAGGTTTAGTCACAAGATGTCTCCTTTCTAGATAAATTTCAAATTTTGCAGTTACAGAAATGTCTTACAACATGGACATTTCAATGAGGAAGGGCAAAATGGTGTTTCTACGAAAAAGCAGCATGGAGCTGAATGTACTATAGCTATTTAGATGAGTAACAGCTATTGTACAGCTTTTGAGCAAAAGAGAATCCCAACATATAAGAAGTAGAGTACTGATGCCTGCAAGAAAGATAAGGGAGGAAAAAAAAGAGTATTTTCAGACAAATCATGTTTGCTTTGTAAGTTCAAATATTTCTTGAATATAGATCAGTCATTCTTTAACGCATATAGGATCATGTGGTGCTGTACATCAGTGTAAAGTGTTAGCATTGTCCTAAAATGTTTTTTATTTATGGACAGGATGAGATTTGTACAAAAGTTTCTAATTTCCTGTAAGTATTTTACCATGAAAATAAAAATTGAAAAATGTGCGTGACCTGATATATCAATAAGTTAGCAAGGAGGAAAGATTTTATGCCATAGAATATAGCTGAGTATTATTTATGTGCCTTGTCATAACTCAGATAAATGTTTTGCCATCTTTTAAATTTAGATGTCTGGTTTTCTCATGGTTTGTACAAGCAGCATCTTTCTGCTTTATTCATGTCATTAGGGAGCACTAAACTGATGCAAGTAAACAATCCCCTGAAGAGCTAAAAAACTCTCATTTTCCATGGGAAAAATAAATTAGCTATGCAGCACGTCTTTCACCTCAAGGAATACCTGAGTTCACATGGAGAGATCTGGAATCTGTTCTTTCAGTGAAAATTCTTCAAACAGTTGTTATGAATGATGGGAGAGCAATCAGGAAAGTTAATCAGTTCTTAAAGACAGAGAAGACAATTGCTGTGAAGATACTCCAGCAATACTGGTGAAAGTAACTGCCTTTCTGCTCTGTAAAAACATTAATCTGCCAACAACTCATATCTGATATATCACAACACAGTCATAATGACGTTAGAAGAAACCGGAGCACTGTTCCTGTTCTCCCCCCAGCAATGCAAGGGAGTTTAGAACAAACCGATGATGATCTGTTCTGTATAGGTTACCTAGCTGGATGAGAAAAATAAAAAATTAAATGATGCTATAAAATGTGGTAGAGAGAAACCAAAACCATGATCTTACTGCAAAACTTTCAAAATGTACTTGTTGGAAGAAGGAAAGCCTAGACTTATTCTCAGAAACAAACAAATAATTTTTCAGAACAATAGAAAGCCTTTCACTAGATAACAGAAATTAAAAGCAATAAGAAGGCATCAGTAAGCTTGTGAATTAGTCTGGTGAAAGGCCAAGACTCAGGAAATCCAGCAGGAATAGAAGCAGACATCCAAGGAAAGGAAAAGCCGAATAACTTCACCCTCTCCTAGCACTGGTATTTCATTGTAACTCATATAATTTACCTCGTGGAAACAAAACACCACAAAAGCATAAGATGGATGAAGGATACCAGCCAAATGAGCCTCACAGGTTCCTGGAAAATAAAGAAAAATCCTGGCATATACACTACCTGTCCCCACTATCCTGCTCTCTCATATTCGTGCTGGGGCATTACTTACCGATGTTCATGTTGTTTCGTATCAGTAGTGAGGTACTACACATTTTATACCAACCAACATGCTGGACTGTGTGAATTTCTCACCTTCCTCTATAGCCACAGGCTGAAACTTGAGAATTATCTGTCAATTCACTTAGTTCATTTCCTTTGAACCACATCTGCTCCCATAAGGCCATCAGAGATGAGCTTCCCTTGATTCATGGGCAGTTTAATGGATATAAAATCAAAGCGTTTCAGTTACACTGAGTTAGGTTATTTCTTAGAGCAGACAGGTAGTTGTAATCATAAATCTTAACAACGCCCCTACTGTTAATGGCCATGCTTACTGAAAACAGCCGTGTATACGAGGTTTAACTGGTTGCTTTCAAAATGAGTCCCTGACAGCCAGGGTTTGGTGTTGGCAGATGGATCTCTAACACAAAGGAATAATCAAAATCTTTCAAGGAACTCCAGAAAGAGAAACAAATGAAAAACCAGTGTTTTATATTCCTCTTCAATAAAAAGTGAAGCTTGCTAATCTGTATTTGTAAAATTTTCAGTAAATAAGATTTCATTTTAATAGTTTAGCCTTACATATTTTACTGCCCCAAAGGGTTATCTCATTAGTCTTTAAAAAGCATAATGGCCACATTTTGTCTGATTTTTACAGCACCAGCTTAATTAGTTTTTTTCCCCAAAAATCAGTCACCCAAATCAATTTTGCTCTACTCCTGCCTTAAGTTTAAACATGCACACAAATTCCTGTGAGCTATCCACAGAATATGCTAGAACATAATGTCCTTGACATCTTTTTGGGTACCTGCACGATTAAAAAATGTAGATTTGGTAGGATTTTTTCAGTTTAATGGTAGTATTTCAGCTAAGTAAAATTTCATGTGTTTACATTACTATTACTGTGAAATAAAAAAATGTAAGTTGTTTCAACAGCTTATGGAAATTTTCAAGAATCAATGCTATGCAATAATTCATCCCTGGGACAAATTTTCATTCCTGCTATTTGGTGTCTAACACACTAACCATTTCACTTAACTGTAAGATGACATTACAGAGTAATTTAGATAAGTATCATAGACCCCCAACCTACAGGAAAAGTTGTTCAGAACAAGGATTTAGAGTGGTTGAGGACAAGTATCATTTTCTGTTCAAATTTTTTCTTATCTAGTACAAGCATTGCACAAGAAATCCTGCAATAACAAACTGCTTACAATTCCTGCATCAATGAAGTTTGCAAAAGGATTTTCATACAGTTTTAGTCATTAGGAGCTTTAAAACCCACACCATCCAAACTCATTAATCCTGCAAACAGAATCAAAACTTTCCTTGGCCACAATAACATTTAAATATACTATGGCAAAGAATCCAACATTAAATCCAGCATCAGTAACCATTTATCATTTAATGGCAGCTGAATCAAGTCAAATAGGCTGATTACTTATAGCATGTATTGCTTGTGTGCATAAATGCCATATACTGTATAGAAAGATATGCACAATTAAATATCAATAAAAATGCCTTAAGACATCTTTTCCTTCTCTGAAAACATTTGGTCTCAACTGAATGCTAAAATACTTCTCACTTGTGCTGATGATGAGGAGCCAGAAAACCATTAACTAAGTCATTTCCATACATCCACACTTAACAAGTAAAAATGAAGGCAACAAACAACCTCCCCCTCCACCCCCTTTCACCAAATGGTGAGCATAAAATATTAAGCAAATAAAATAAATATAAAGCAAATTTAATTTTTTGCTGTGTGCTTGTAACTGTGTGCTTTTTCCTTTATGAGCCAGGGTTCTTGGACTAGCCACCTCTGCGTACCTAGTCTGCTCCAGCGAACTGGACCCAAGAGAGAAATCCAGCAGCCAGAGGCTAGCTGGGGAGGACAGACAGACAGGCGGGAAGGAAATTTAAGAGGAAGGCTGAATGGAGCTCAAGAAGCCATTCAGAGCAGCTTTCCATAGAAACAGAGATTTGTGGGATATGTTGAAATAGCAGAGGAAGATGACGACAAGATGAGAGATTCAAGATTCTTGATCTCTTCAAGACAACACATACATTTTGTTCACCCAGGTAGTCTGGGTGCTAAACAAGAAGAGGTGCAAGCTTGACTCACCTGCCTTTGGAAGGCAAAGTCATAAAAACATCACAACTTATCCAAAGTATTCATGCTGCTTTAAAATTCTTCTAGAAGGAAATGTTTCAAAATGCTCAGTATGCTCCTCTGCCCTTAGTACATTCAGCAGATCTGAAGAAGAGAGGGTACTCAAGGGAAACACCGTTTATGCTTGTCCTTTATATTCTCCTCTTTAGGCATCACCTTTGGTCCCTGGGCAAAGCTACAGCTGCTCTTCTGTTATGCTGATAGAAGTTACATGCTTTCTCCAAGTGAGCGACCAGCCCACCAATCTAGCACTGAGTACCCTTTTCCATTGTACATTTAATAGCAGCAGGTCAGAAGCAAACTGAGTTAGAAAATTTCTGATATGCATGATCTATACCTGTACTTACATGTCACCCTAGCTCAAGATGAGAGGGTGACTAACTACACATACCTTAGAATGAACCCTACTGATAAGAACCTAACCCAAACAACACCAACAACGCATGATATTTCACTAGTATTCATTGCAGAGCCTTTCAATAATCATAGCTGAAATCACAAAAAAAAAAAAAAAAACCAAACCAAAAAACAACCCCAAAACCCAACAATATTTGTGTTAAAGTAGTTTCAAAGTCTCCAGCACTCAGAGCTACTGCATCTATACGGGAAGGAACATAGGAAGAACATGGAATGAGGATGAATGTGGAATTCAGCTGTAGGCAGATACACCGGTTTCTCAATGTCAATGTGCTAACCAGATAAGGACACAAGTATTTAACATTGCATTCTGTGATGGATAGTAAGGAAGGTACTGTAACAGAAATATGCAGACAAAAAACTCTGTTGCACCTACTTTTTGAGTCCACATTTTCTTTTTGGCATTCTATTTAAGGATGCATGGGCTTATTTAGTTGGAAGAATATTGCACATCAAGAGATTTGCCAAGCATTATTCCCATAAGCAAATAATATTCCAGGCAGAAAAGCTTTACTAACATATATTCAAATTACTGAGATTTTTATACCGGCAGTAAAACTATTTCTTCTACTAAATAGCTTATCTCAAGTTACTATTCCTTATTTAAGTAGAGGAAAAGCATGGTTCTGATTTACAGTAAATATCAGAGGAAAAAATAACTTCAAGAAAGGAAATGTTCAAAATACTAAATTTAGGTCCTTACAAGGCATAGTAATTCTTTTTAGAAATTATTACAGATTTGGCAGTCATACTAGATACAGTAAATACCACAGTGCTACAGCAAATTGAGTATCTCATTTCCAGCTATATAAAAAAAGTTTCCTTAACTTCCACAATGTCTTTATACTTTGAAGAAAGAGACATAATAACCCTTGTACTGAGCACAAATAAGTAACAAAATATATTATTTGGGTTGATGTTTTTAGTGCCAGAAATTTTTATTAGTTGTATTTGACAATACTATGCATTTAGCTATTTCCTACACAGTTGCAACACCATGCAAATCAATGACTTCTACAGATTCCTATGAAAATATAAAAATAAACTTCAGAGTTTTTCTAACCTAGGTGGGAAACATGAAAGATTTTTATCTAATCTCACTATAGACTACAACAGTTAATAGATTTCAAATATCCATAATGCAACTAAATTTTAAGTACCCTCATATCGAAATTCAATAGGAGCTCAGGGTGCCTAATAGCCTCCAAAGGTGTGTGTGCTCATGCAGAATAGAGCATCTGCACAGACAGGAGAGTTCAGCCATGCCCATTTATGCTACTACATGTGTCCTCAGAAAAGTGTTTAAGTACTCAGTTAACTGAAATAGATTGTCTACCAACCAAAGTGGGGGTACTTGCTCATTTTCATTAATAAAACTGTGCATCAAAAGGATTTACATGCCAATCCTTTGGGTTCCTTTGAATAATAATAATAAAAAAATAATAATAAAAAAGCCTTTTGTGTAGGAAGGCTAACAAACAAAACACCTGTTCTTACAAGTTGTTAAGTACCTTTGGTTCCACACATAAAAGATGAGTACTCATTTACATTTCAGGGACCTTATGTAACAAAGCTTGTTGAGAAAGTTGCAATTGCAGTTTAGATTTCTGTGTAATAGTCACAAGGGATTGTGCTTTGTCTTAAACTAGTGTATCCTGATTTGTCTCCATTTGTGTACCCTATTGCTATACCCTAGAACAGCAATTTTAAGTTTACAGAGTACAAGATTGCTCATCTTTTGCAGTTCCTTAGAAATAACCCATGGACCTTCAGTATCCAAAATCCAGCCTGAAAAATACTGAGACTTGAAAGCAGCATCCTAGCCACTTCCATCTGCCACTTGCTACTCACAGCAAGTGTAATATTTCACTGTGATTAAACAACTTATTAACATAAGTATTTTAGGATTGATCCTCAAACTTGCCATGGCTTACTGTGACATTTACTACCAAAAAAGAAAAGAAAAAGCCGTGACCCGATTCTTTGCAACATACTCCACCAAAATTCCTGAAATATGGGTGAAATGTGGATGAACAGAGATTTCACCACACAGCATTCACTAAGCAATTCTGGCACTACTTTCCATGAATCATAATTCTCTATATAAAAGCCATGTGAGTTTTCCAGATGATGACATTTCATGTTACATTAACAGATAATTAAAAGAAGATGAATAATGAGGCTGAACTGAATCTCACCCTCTTGTGCAACAAAGATGGATCTGTGGAGCAAGCAGGGGTTGTCCTGTGTTCAGCAGCAGATACACTCATTTTAGGGAGAAAAGTGTTGATTTTACAAAACCCTACTAAGTAATCCAGACTTCCTGCACAGTATGTATTGAAAATTGCTAAAGAAAAGAAAAATGAGATGTAAAAAATATGCCACGTTACTTGAGGTGCTCCATTCCACAGAAAGTGGAGTTGCTCCCCTACATGAAGCTCTTCAGGAGATGAATACTTGACTATACAGAAGTTTATGTGATCTCTGTGATTATTCTCAGTGGACAGACATCTGTGGTTACAACTGCAATAGTCTCAGTTCATTAGAAATCTCAGAGAAATAAGCAGAAACAAGCTCATGTAGAGAAAAGCTCTGTTGTGCTCCTCCCTGACTTCTATGGGAGTAAAATCAGTTGCTGAAGATCAGGACAGGAGCAGGTACGAAGAACAAGTGTCACTGTAAAACACACCAAGAACAAATGACCACGTTTCTGTTACCAAACAGACTGCAGAGAATGGGTCAGTGTCTCACAACATGCATCTTTTTTCCTCTAGCCAGCTTTTCTTGCATAGGGCAGCCTGGCACTTCAAAACCACTGGCAAGGAATTCAGAATCACCGAGCTACACAAAGGAACTTGGATGAAGCAAGGAGCAAAATCCCATCCACTGAAAAGAGAGCAGTTCCTCAGCATAAGCCTGGACAAACAGGGTAGATCTCGGGGAAAGCACACCGAGAGAGAAGTCGTGTACACAAGTACCTACTGACGCATGGGCTGAGCTTCCCGCTCCTGACGGACACTTTGCTAGGCACCCCACAAGTAAAAATTTCATCTACTTTTTTATCTTTAATTTTATTTATATATATATATAAATATTTATATAAAAATAATAAAATTACTTTACACCTACTAAAAAAGCACTGCCTGTGAATGTTCAGCTATTTCCAACACGTCCTCTACCAGTTCTGCTCTTCATAGCTGACACCGAGCCAGAGACAAACATACAGCATGTCGGAGACACCATTAGAAATACATGAATAGTGTGAAACAAATTAACTCCCTCATGAGTAACCGCAGATATTTTCTTTCGCTGTTTGTATATCATGTATTATTAATAAATATTTGGAAAACAACTGGTTCTTGATAAAAGTATTAAGGTTTTACCCAATTTCAAATGGAGCACCTTCATTGCAAAACAGAAGCAGAGGATCCTCTGTCACTTGAATTTGTACCCTCTCACAGAAAATATTAAAAGAGCATAGAGCAAAAGTAATACGGTGTGACAGGTGACTGGACACAAATCACAGAGTTAAGGAATGCCATTTACAAAAGCCCATGTTCTTTATCATCCTTATTATTATACAAATACTAAGAGTAACATGATTTTTAAAGAAATCAGTGAGGGCCAGTAAAAGTCTAAGACATTAAATTACAGCAGTAATTATCCATTATCTTAGTAATGTAGCTTAGCCAGCAATAACCTGTCACTTCAGACTGTAGCTGCACAATGACTGTATCAAAAAGGCATTTTCACAAAAGCTGCAATTCAACAGCTATCAGCTTTCAAAGATATAACTGGTTTTCTTTGTAATAAGAACAGCCTTAGAATAGCAAGTATAATGCATTTCCTTACATTATGCATATCACTGGGGATATGCAGAATAATTTAGCACAAGTCATATTACAATGCCACACCTCATGAAATGTCTTGAAACCATCCACAGAGAAGAGTTTCTAGTCTCCTCTTTCGAGTGAACATAAATCTGCTCCAAAGGTGGTTTTAGTGCCACATATCAATGATAACGTGGTTGCTACACATTCCCATAACGCAGGACATAACTTTACTAATTTTATCTTGGTGTATCAAATGATAACACATCATCTGATCACAGAATAAAAATTAAAGCTGAAAAAATTGTAACTTCTACTGTGGTCTGATAAAAAATTCAAACCTGTAAAATATACTGTGTATAGAATTGTGTACTCTTAAGGACTTCCATCCACTGAATGCTTCATTGCTCTCCAGGAGATTAAGAAGGACATTTTCCTTTGGGTTTTTTTGCCCAGTCAATCTCAAAGAAGTTAAATTTATTATTATACATCATCCATATAATCTGTATACACTGAGCAGAAGAATTTGAGAAGACAGTACTAAAAATTATTCATTTCTTCAGCAAACAAGCAGAACAGATACAAACAGGGCCTGACTGCTAACACCACTATCTGGGAAGACTTTGTCACCTCTTCAGTTTCCTTTAGAGAACTAATTAAACGTACACAGGTGAATTATGAAACCCACAGCTAGGTGCATATTGCTACTCATGAATATGAGGTAATTTTCCAAACTGTTTAAACGTTTTCAAATTCTCTTAGCATGTTTAACACAGACCTCTTCCCACCCCCACCAAGCAGCGTGAAGAACGTGTGAAAACAGGAGCTCCTTTAGTTACTGCAAAGCTTAGATGAATTCCTGCCCACCACAGAGAGATGGGGCCCATGCACTCAGACTCCTCAGGATCTCCAGACAGTCTCAGGGTATTTGATGAGTAAGAGGAGCAAAAGTTTAGCTCTCAAACATGATGCAGTTGGCATTATACTCATAAACCAGTTTCATTTATTCCCTTAACCACACAAATCAGAGAAGTCAACCTCTTTTATGTTCATCATCTGCTTTTCAGAGCTCTGTCTCTACACAGAAACTAGTATGTGGCCCCATACATACCAACAGCTTAATGTACATGTTTTTGAAAGTGTGTGTTGTCCTATTTCTATGTACTGGAGTACTATAAGAAACAGGGAGTGGGCGGGTGGGTAGGGGTGGGCAGATGACAATCATTAAAAGTAAGCCCTGATCTTTAAATAACTTTGTGGGAAGGCACAGCAGTCACACCATTACCAGTTTATAGATAACTAGGACAACCAGAACAAGTCAGCCAGAGCAGCTGTGGGTGCCCCATCCCCGGCATGTCCAAGGCCAGGCTGGACGGGGCTGGGAGCCACCTGGGCTGGTGGGAGGTGTCCCTGCCCGTGGCAGGGGGCTGGGACTGGGTGATCTTTAA
Organism: Falco peregrinus; assembly: GCF_023634155.1. NCBI lineage: Eukaryota > Metazoa > Chordata > Aves > Falconiformes > Falconidae > Falco > Falco peregrinus. The sequence continues at coordinate 72,509,076 of NC_073725.1, read as the reverse complement.
GGTCCCTCCCCACATAAACCATTTGGATTCTATGACCTTGGCTGAATGTAACTTTCTGCAAATTACATTACTCTTTGTGTTATTATTTGAACTACTGTTACTTTCTTGGCAAGGTGTGGGTTTCAACCACTAGACCTTCCAGTACTTGTTCTAATCTAGCTTCTAATCAAAGTTTGGGAGAGCACACTGCCCCAGGACCTTCTCATTAATGTGTTTTGTCATTGCACGAGTCCTGTACTCCAAGACCTACAGACTGGAAAATCTTGTAAATCATGAGAATATGATTTTGTTTGCTTGGCAGACTGCTCAGATTTCTCAGGCCAATGAATGATAATAAATATTAAAGCCAGATGTGTTTTAAATTATTTAACAGATGTGCCCCATCCACCCAGCTTTTTATTGACCTCTAATGTGTTACCTCCCATTGACAGCAATTGCCTTTGTGGTGCAGCTGGAAGAGATTCATATGAATACTCCTTGGTTGCTTCAGTGCAAAGTCAGTCAGGTTGTCTCAAACAGCCTCTTGTGTCTCATTCATCTTAAAAATGGCCAGCTCCACTCTGAAGATGATGAAGAGTGTGCAGTGATTTTCAGTGCTGCCAGAGCAGTAACTTCAAAGGAGAGGGATGATACTGAACACTGCAGGGACTGGAGCAAGGAATGTAGACTGGAGTGAAATAACTTATTTCTGAAATTATTATCTGATCATAGATTTAGTCTGCTATTATTGAAGTTTATTAAACTAATTACACATCTAAAGTTTAGGTTAGTTTCAGAGATGGTATTGACATTAAAAATTTCACTGTTGATTTGAATTTCACTGATAGTTGTAATGATATAAATTACTAATTGCAAAGCAAAGTAAGAATTATACCGCATTCCAATTAAAAAAAAATCAGATCAGGCAGACTATCTCAAATCACATGTCTGCCCATTTAAACTAATATTCAGGATTTATATTTTCTATCTCTGAACTGTAGCATCAAGGGACTATTTGGAAATACTAAACGTATGTTAACAATTCAAATTTAAGCAAGCTTTGCATTTAGTTAATGCATTTTTTTGCAGGTAATGTATTACACATCTGTTGTTCAGTTTCATTCTGCTTTGCACTCTTTATTAAGACCTTGAAATTAAAAAATAATTATTTCATTTTTGTTTTTTCTGCCCAGCATATAGATATGACTTCCCTTTTTCATACTCTGAACAGATAGTCCAACTGATGCTGTTACTCCAGAAGACAACACAGGTCTCTGACTGTCCTTTGTTATTTCTAATTTGGCCATGCAAACCAGCGTAAGAAGTGTTTTTTTGTGGTTTGGGGTTCTTTTGTTTGGTTGGGTTTTTTTAATATATTTGCAGAAAGATGTGAAAACCTGAGTATTTGAGAACAAATACTAATGATGTAACCAATTAATCAATGTAACATGCAGGGTAAACTACATAAAGCGAATAAGCCAAAAGAACAACAAATGCAATTCCCATCAAAACAGATCACAGCTATGACATAAGGTCACGATAGTTCATTAGGCATGATTACCATACCTCCCTCTTGCATAACAGCAAGCTCACCAATATCCAGTTTGAGAGTTATGAGTAAAAGTGACACCAGCTGACTGAAGTTACAGGATTTAAAGTAAAGACTACAGCTACAAGAACCTCTGGAATTTGTTCCTCAGCCAAGTTCTTCCTTCTAAATGGTCATAAAGCTGTTCAGTTCCCTGCAGGATACTCTCAGTCTTTTCCAACTGAAAGGTACCGCAACATCCTTGGAGGTATTTGTAGGCCATGTGATAAAAATTTGTTTCACAAAAACGTTGCGGACTCTATTTGTTACATAAGTACTGCATATAAAAATATTAACAGTAACACTTAAAATATATACAATGCACATAATCCCTATATATCCCCAAACATACCCGTACATTTATATAAACACAGCAACAACATATTCCTCCTGTCATAGTGACTCCATCACACTAAGTGGTGCCTTAATAGTCAATGAGTCATTTGAAGAAACTATGAAACCACTGCAGAACCAAAGATGTTTACTATTTTAGTCATTAAAAGCTTAAAGTATCAGACTTTATTTTAATCAAGTGAGTTTTATAATGCCAAAATTATTTCAGTTTTTTTCCAGTAGAGGGCAAGAACAGCGATTTCTAGTTCACTTGCTAACAGAACACTACCTATAATTTATCCATCAGCCAAATAAAGCACTAGACTAGCAAAAATAATCTAAACAGATGTTTTGGAGACTTGGGGCAAAGGTAAGCAGGGATAAAGCATTTTGTTGCTTGCTTGCTTGGTTGGTTTTTTTCAGAACCGAGGTCATGTTCTGAGCTCTGCATTCCTTCTTCAGCTTGGGCTACAAATAAATCCTCTTCATATCCCAATTCCCTTTCCACAGTCCTCCAGCCTTCCAAGTTTCTTTCCGTATTACACCTAAGACTTGCCAAGGCCATTTAAAGTTAATGAAGGTGGACTGGCTGAATTTTTCTTCAGGCTACAATTCTTGCACAGTGCTTTGACCCCCCTCTCTCATGTCAGTAATATTCTATGAACTGACAGAAATTTAACTTAGCTTTACTATACTTGCACATAGGCAGACTGATGAAATAATGAAAAAAGGGAGTAGCAAATTTCATAACACATCACACAGATCAAGCATACAAATACACACACAGGATTACAGGGATGTCCTTCCCTTTAGCACTGGTAATATATTAAAGACTACATCAATTTCCAGAATAATATTTCTAGCAGTTTTCCAGAAATAAAATCCTAAAACAGTCAAGGTCTGATCCAGTATCTCGAATAGCCCTACAGCTGGTCAGCATCCATGGCTGTAAAGCCTGCGCTTCTAATAATAAAAATAAAGCAAATACCCATCTTACTATCTGTTACAAATTGTGCAAGCCTTTTCCATAATATGTTAACCAAAATGATTTTTTAATTTCTAGATCTGTGAGGGAGCCCAGTAGAGTTGTTATCATGTTAGAAACGTGTTCCTCCAAAAGACAGAGGTCTCTTTCTTGTGATCAATATACCACATTCATCTCCACTAACCATCTCAGAGGTGTTCAACTATTCAAATTTGTCTCAGGAAAAAATGATCCACAAGACCAGATAGTGTCATCAGCAGAAGATGGGGGTGGGGATTATTGGAGTTTAATGGCAGAATTATCCCAGATTCATAATAACTTCCCAACATAATCCAAACATGTTCTAAAGTTTCTTGACCAGGAAATGCCATATTATGGTGCATTTATTGAATTAAAACAACCTGGGTTTTTTTGGTTTGGGGTGTTTTCAGATTTTACAAACATGAAAACTTGCAAACTGCTATATATATATATATATATATATATACACACAAATATTAAGTGGAAAAAAAACCCCACTTGTTCTTCATCTGTGCAGATCTGCCATGCCATGTTTTCTGTACGTGACAAACCCCAGATTAGAAAAATCTGACATTCCGAATTTCAGTTTAAAGCCTCCCAATACCTGAGTGCTTAGCTGGTTAACACCTAGGAATAGAAAGTATTCACTTTTGCTAAAGGAAAACAAGTATCTGTCTCTTTGTAGCAAAAAAGATGCAAACCTCTTCCATAAGAATTTTTAAAAGGTGAATCCTTAATTTCCAGTTCTGTGAGGGACCTCTTTAAAATCTCCTGGCATGATGTTTGCTGGGGTGAGGAACCTTGCTGTTTCGTGGAAGGCATTTTATTCTGTCATTAAAAGGCTATGATAGAAATCACTTTTGGGCTTTTTACAAATAATGAAGTGAAAATTAAATTCCTCCTCTTTTAAATGAGTTGTTTTAATTAGAAGTGGAAGAGAGACATAGCTCTCAAGTGACCCATAGTGCATGGATTCTCATTTGAGACAAACAAAAATGTCATTTGCAGCAAGAAAAGCCTGTCTGTGGGTGTTGAACCCCATGTGTGCTGAGCCATAATGATGATTGCTGGAGTGCTCACAGCTAATTTACAGACTTTCCATAAACATAGCATTATAGTGTTTGAATGATTCCTAAACATAGAGGAGTTTATCCCAACACGTCTGTCTGTAATTATCCTGCTGAAGGAAAGCAGAGTAATCACGTCTTAGAAATGTGATTCCTGGGAAAATAGCGTATAAACCTTTCCTATTTCTGTCCTCTCTTCAAAAGTCATTTTAAATTTTTTGTTAATTAATACTTTTTTTAAAGCCCCTACTTATTACAATAAACCCTTGCTTTAAATTTAAAACCATTTGAGTTTTTGGGGGGAAGCTCACTGCATAGGGAAAGGTCTAGCTAAGCACATCTGCTTTAATGATCAGCTTGAACCAGAATCGACAGCACACCAAGTTCTGCGATCACTTTTTACTTGACCAAAATACGAAAATACAGCACATGCAAAGTTATCTGTTTCTTGTAGGTTAAAATGTCTGACCGGAATTGCTAAATTTCTTAGCAAACAGGAAACCTTCAATTTTAAATTAGAAAAGCAGCACTGATTAGATGGCAGTGATTATAAAGTGGCTCAGCCTGAGATGCAGTGTTTGTGCAGATATATGGAAAACTCATCTCAAAACTTACTACAGGAGGCTGTCTGGATCAGCCTGCTCCCAGGCTTGCCAGGCTGTCTAATGGATCCAGAAAAAGACAAAGCAAGTTCACAATTAAAGATGAGAAAGTACTAACCAGGTATTTAAATTCAGAATGTATGTCTAAGCAGCACAAGGCAGCGCTTTGACTGAAAGGCAGGTACTAGAGAGAATATGAAGGACACCAGGACCCCAGAAGCTGCTGCCCAGCCTGCCTCCCCCCCTTGACAGCAGGACTTACTGATGTGGCACATTATCTCTTATCTTCCAAGATAATCCAATCCTGCTCACGATCACAGTGCTCTGCTCAGCATCAGGCTTGGTATACCTCCAGTGAAGATAGTTCAAAGAAGTGTTGCCCAGGTTTTTGGTTTTTCTTCTGTTTTGGGGATTTTTTTTTTTATTAAACATACGTGTTGGCAGATCTAAATCTTATACTGAAAACCTCAACTAAGTTTTTACAGAAACAAGAGTAGATAGCTAGGTTTCAACTCCAGGTCCTACTTAAATTCAAGAAAAAGTTCTCAGCAGCTTCAGTGTCAGTCAGATTTGCCACTAGTGTACCAAGGAAAATATATACTTTTTCCATGAACGTGCAGTTTTAAAATACATTCTTTACTATTTATTTTTATATTATTTAGTATTTAACTATAGTACTAAATAAAAGAGAAATAATGTATTGTTTATTATCAAAATACTACTATTAATAGAACCAATTAGTGTGATTTACTACTTTTGCTATACACTGAGTTTTAACTATAGCTTTACTGTGTCATCACTATCGTCACACCTTTGATTTGGCTGCCCAATAATTCAATGTAACACCAGTCCAAGCTGGCAATTCAAGCCAAAAGAAACACATGCTCTATGCTTAAGAAATCACCAGTTCTGCAGGCAGAATAGAAGGGATCTCTTCCTAAGGAAAGCTTGCAACTCTTTCTGTTGCTGGCATCCTACTCTTTGGTCATTACCCTCTTTAGTTCCCTGCTGCTTTCCATTGCAATGGAAAAAGTATAAGTAGGGAAAAAAAGTCAATTTTCAGGGTTTGTTGGTTGTTCTTGTTGGTTGTTCTCGTGTTTGGGGCTTCCCCGCCCCCCCCCCCCCCCCCCCCCCAGTTTTCTATGTACTTGTATATGGTTATCCAAGTAATAAGCAAATGGTGCCACTTAGCAAAGTGCATTCAACAAAGCAAACGTGATTTTAAGAATGTAACTGTCTCTTCAAAACTGTAAACAACAAACTGTTCTCTCCATTTAACATTCAAGATTCTTCACATCAGCAGGCACACAAGCACAACTAGGTTGCATCAAACTTTCATTATGACAGCATATATAGATGCATCTTTATTCAAACCCAGTTGGAGAGTTATTGATTTGCCGTGCTTTCACCTGTGGGAAAAAGCTATTCCTTAATACTCTGCATTTGTCCTTCAGGGTCTCAGTCAGGGTACTCAACCATGGATTTTTCTAATAGTCTACCAGCAAAACCTGCTTACTTCAAAACATGCATTCTGTACTTACATACGTAATTCTTCCCTGTACACACTGCATTCTTTGTAAGAAAAATTCTAATGACAGAGGATAGATTTTAAAAAACAAGTAGTAAGTGTCCCTTTATTAACCCTAAAATCTTCAATGATAGTCCTAATGAATAGTGCCTCTGGAAACGGTTTTTATGATTGGTTAAATTAATTTGGTAAGGTCTGTAAAACAGCCTAAAAATCAATCTCTCAATTTCAGAAGACATCTGCATATTTATCTGTGCTTTTACAAAATGCTACATCAATGCTGAACAGTGCAAGAATTTAATATGATATTATTTTAACCTAGCATTTCTTCAATCAATAAATAAAATTAGAATAATTTACTCTCCCATGACTAAATGCTGAATGTAGCAGTTTTTCCAGATACACAGCCAGATGAGACCAAAGATTTAATTTCATTAGGAGTGCTTTTTGCTGTGCTCTTCCAAAATTAAATCTAACTTTTCCATGAATAAATGCAGCCATTAAAACTGCTTTGTAATTTTAGAGAGCAGTGTTAGAGCCAAACTATCCATCAGAATCAGGTTAACAGTAACCAGATCATATTCACTTTTTGTTTCACAGAATACCATTCAAAATCATAAACATGAAAATAAATAACTCAAAGCATTATCTGTGTTAAGGAAAATGTCACATTGACCCCACTTGGTTATGATGGCCTTGAATGAATCCTACTGCCTTAGGATCCACAATACTTTAAATTGCCATCAGCATGAATCGTCACCAGGATCAGCCGTGGTTTGGATCAGGCCAAATGAAAGAATCCCTGTGGCACCCTTTCTGGCATGGAAAGCTTTCCTCTAAAACAAGATGTTGGCTGTCACTTCACACAGCAGGGAGACAAAACTGTCGAAGCGACTACCTATCCTTAGCTTTTTCCTTTGATAACTCTGTGCTTTGCCCTGCTAAAGGCTTTAAATTCTTTCTCGTTTAGGAAAAAAAGGATGTCTTACAAGAATAAAACATTATTTGGTTTAATTCACTCAACAGGAGAGAAGTTCTTTTGAAAGCTAAATGCTCTTCCCAAGGCTACATACACTGCAGGAGTAAAATGTCATGCACTCCAGGCTCACATTCTTGAAGATATTCAGGTAGGTGCCCAGTTTGGTTAAGTTCAAAGGGATATTGGAGCCCAAATTCCATTTGGATCGAGGCTTTGGTATATTCCTAACATGTATGGTATTTTCAGAAAGAGCTCTATGTTTAATAACTGTCAGCATTCCTCCGAGAGAAATATCACAGTTATTTATCATCTCTGTGTATAATTTCAACACAGCCAACAAAATACAGTAACTGTGAAAGCTTGTATATCTTATGGATTACATTGCAGCATCCAGGGAATTAAGTGTGTAAAGGCTACAGATCTTAGACAAACTCCACAGCTCCTGCTTTTGTAGTGAGATTGCATTTCTGAAAGTTGCCAAATGGCATCTGCAGAGCCTTAAGGTCCTTAGAAACTGCAGAGGAGGGACTGATACAAGCAAAACCACAACCTGTAGACTTTGCTTTGGAAACCTCCCACTATTCTTTACTGTCACCCTCTGACAAGCATAGCTTTACAGATCATGACATCCCTATGAGTGCCAACTGATAGCACATGTTGCCATTTACCTTGTACTGGGCATATGCTAGATGTTTGACATGATTAATTATAGATGGTTTTGTGTTGCCCCAAGGAGTTTTCAAAACAGTTTTAAATATGACAGAGCAGGGCTAGAAGATATGGATGCATAAGCTTCAGAATTACAGAAATCATAAGCTCACAAAATTAGCATGTATAGAGAGCAATGTTCATATGTTGTGCAGGTATCTCCAAAGACCACCAAAAAGTGGATCATCATAGTTCACTATTGCCAGCTTGGGTGAAAGTCAGACCACTTGCAGAGAGGGATGGATGTAAATACAAACCGACAACTGAGGTCCCAAGGCCTCCTACCTCCAACCAAGGAGAATGATAGAATGGTCTTTTGATGTCAAGACTGAATTCATATTCAACACTTCATTATTAAAACAAGTGGAAAATAGCATTTGTTGTTCTTATGGGAACAATGTAAGCATAAGAACCATTCACAAGGAGAAATGTTTCAGCAGAAGGTTGGAATTAAGCCAGAGGCAGGGCATAGTCTCTTCCCAGCAGTCAGCAAACCTCCTACTGAATAAAAGGTTGAGTCACGGCTGCACTGGCCAAATCCCTATCACTTCCTCGTACTAAAGGACTGAAGAGTGAGGGAGTGGAAATCCAGCATTCCCCATATTATGCAAGGAGTCTCACCAAATCCTTTAATTCCATTGTAGTCATCATTTTAAACACTGAAAATTTATCTTCATCTTTGCAAGAACCATCTTGGTCAGCAAATGTTGTGCAAAAGCGAATCCTCACAGAAGAGTTTTTCTAACCAGCACGTGAGCCTCCCAGTATGAAAGTCAGGAGTCTTTCCTGGACAAGGCTCTCTTCTGAGTTAAACACTTTGAAGCCCAGGACTGTTGCATGCAAACTTCTCATAAACAAGAGTTAGTAATTGCCAAGGAACTTTCAAAAGACTATCATTAAAATTGTTTAGAAAAATAACTGCTAATGTGTACACAAAGCACAGCAGTTTGTTGTGGAGTAGAAGACAAAGGAAGAGAGAGACGGGACACTAGGAACTCCAGGTTTTTGAGCTTACCTTAAGTTTCTGCTGTCACTAAATGCAGTTCAGTAAGCAACAGCTTCACACCCATCTAAACACTTGGAAAATTTGCCAACAAACAGGAATCACAAGGTTCTGAACTCTAACAGCAGTTCATGTTTTTGGAAAACAGTTGCTTAGTCTCCTCAGCTGCCACTGTTCCAGATCTGTCTCTTAAGCACACATTGAGATACCTCTCACAGTCTATCCCACCAATAGTCCTCAACACCTATATTTATAGCCTCATCCTCCTTCCCCCACCCTCTGCGCTGACTAAACTCTAAGGAAGACCTGGAATAAACCTAAACAAAGTTCAGAAATGGCTAACTACAACACCTTCTTTTAGAGGTTTCTACACTCCTCTTGCAGTTACTCAGGTTTGAGTTAGGCACATAGACACTTGTCACTCTAGCCAAATCCGCCACTTACTGCCCTGTGGCCTCAGCACCACTGCCACTAAGGGGAAAAATTTAAGTACACTGTGATGCACAGCCTGTTCATTGGTGTGCTAAAACAGCTTTAGAATGAAAGACACAGTTTTGTAAGACAAGGCAAAGGAAAATGGGCTTCAAAATATTAGACTGAATGCTAAGAATCTTACTAATAATCATTCCAAATAAACCCCAGTCATTTCTCTTGCAAGAAAATTAAAAAAAAGGTTTTCCCGTTCAAAGAAAAAGAAATGCTTGAAACATCAATTAAAAGCTGAATTTTAAGATGGAAAGGTTACCTTTCAAAGGTGAATCAAGACACCAGATACACACATATCTGAGCATGTGCAAAGACTCATTGGAAGACAGAAAATATACGTTACTGACTAAATAGCTAGGACCACAGAGCAGACCTTTAAATTATACCCTTTCCAGCCAGACAAAGAAAGTCCTCTGGAAGCAATATAAACAACTTTCATTCCCTCATCCAATTCCCTGCAGCCTCAAAGAGAAAAGAGATACTAAAGGGTGTATCCATCCTGGGTCCTGTTTCTTGGATTTTCTGATTCGTTTTGCTAGGCACGTTTTGAAACAAGAGACCATAACACACAAAACTAATGCGCTTCTAACACTGCGGGGGTATATATCCTCACTCCCACTTGTCACCATTAAAGTAGCATATGGTTGAGGTGGAAATGACTTTGAATCTCCCACTTAAGGACTCCTGCCCTAAGCAGGGGATAATATGTGCCCAAGAGCAGTCAGAGTGCTTGAGAGCAGCATGGTGTGAACAAACTTTAGAGTCACGGTCACCTCATCTCTGCTTAACTTTTGTTAATGCTGAAATTCAACGCGTTCTGAGGTTATATGGTCACATTAATCTAGATGATTTGTATTTTCACAAGAAGGCACACAAGGAGGTTAGTACTTGATGATACTTCTGGGAAGAACAAAGGATACAATCTCAGACCTCTAGGTCCTTGGGGCTGCAACGTGTACAAAGAGGAGATCCTGCATTCCCAGCAGAAACTGGAGAAGTTAAATCAAACAGCATGAATCAAATACAGTCCAGTACCAAATCTTATCTTGTCCATGGCAAGAACTGAAGAATCCAGGCAGTACCTTACCAGCTACCGAGGTCTAAAAGGCTGTGCTGGCTGCCAACACGTCTTGGCCTGTTTCTTCATAAATTGCCAGAAAAGGAGAGAAAGTACGATGCATCTGATTTACTGGCATGCAGGTTACAAATGTTTGCTGACTGCACAAGGTATAAATTCTTCATATATGTTTCAAGATGTTTAAATTTAATTATCCTCAGTAAGATAAATTGGTCATAAACAGAACATTTGTGATTATAAATAGTCTTAAATTGACCATTTTGCAGTGGAATAAAAAGCTGGTATTACAAGTTTCACAAAATCAATCTCATTTGCCCAGTGTCTGTCTTTCTAACAGCTGGATGCTTAGAGCAGAAGCATTTGTCCTGCTTTTTCTGCTAAACCTTAAGCAAACAATGTAGCCTCTAGACATTTGATAAACTAGATGTTCTAGTTTATGAAAGAATGAAAACTGTCACAATACTGAGATCATTATAGCCACAGCTACGGACAGATTGTAGGGAATCAGATCTTTAAAGGGAAGTATCTAGATGGAGAAGATCAAAGAGAACCTGATAAAACAGTAAAGCCAACTAAGTCTGCAAGCCACCTGATCTCCAAAGTCAGCCTTGCTTTGAGCAGGTGATCAGACCAGATCATACCCAAAGGCCCTTTTGAAGCTGAATTTTCTTTGATTGTTCAATCTACATATAAACCTCCCCAAAGACTAAGGAACCCTTCGTGATTAACAGAATTTTGTTAAACTTGGATTTATCTAAACTAAAATATATCCAAACATCTTGAGCCATCACAAATACTACAATATTTCAAAATATTACAATACTGCCCTACTTTGACACCTGCTGCATTTTTGCATTTATATCATTGAAGAGGGGTAGCTAATTGCAGTGTGCTTACACAAAACCATTCAGAGGATGGCACAAGAAAAATCAGTTCTTAATCTGCTTCAGAAATACTTCCTAGGCAGTCATTCTTTTACATCAGAATTTCAAATTATTTTAACAAAGGGAGTGTATATCAACAAGATATGGTGCATCATCCATAACTCCTATGGGTTGAGCTAGTTCATCAAATATGTGGAAGCCTTTTCAGCTCATGGGAGTTTAAATTAAAATTATAGCAATATGCAAGCTGTCTGCAGAAAGCTCTTGTCACTGAGGTGACATAGGAGCCTTCACAACTAAAAAGATTGGTGCTCCTGTCTCATTTCACAGTGATACAGCAACCATCCGCAATGCCAGCACAGAGCAAAGCCCCAGAGGCGATTAGTCCCTATAGACTAAAGCTTTTATATTTGGCTGAAGTCCTCATGCAGTTTTTACAGCTCTGTGCTTCCATGGCTTCCAAAGCTCTCTATTCTTCCAGCCTTGGTCCCAGATAGTTTTCAGGTATGATCAGGAGAATTACTTAAAAATTCTAGCAATTATAATAAAAATGGTTGCTGAAAGCCCCAGGACAGCAGTGAAATGCATAGATACTTCCTAAGTAGAATGATATTGAGCCCACAGTATTCCACCTATCAGCAGATGATACAAATGGCCTAACACCCATCCAAAAATCCCTGGAAGGAAGAATACAATTGTACCTGAGATGGGTGCCATTAGACAAAACAGAAGAAAAAAAACACCTTAGCTGAGAATGCTCAATGGATCAAAATACTGGTCTTAGACCTACAAAGATAGCCCATAACTACTGCATATATTGTATCAATATCAAAAATCATGTTCAAAAATACTTTTTGTTAAATTATTCATACAGACACAGAGGCACAGAAATACAGGCATAGATCAAAACTGCGAAAAATCTGATGCATTTGGGATCCTCTCTCACAGGATTTTACCGGCGTGAGTTGCACATGAGTGAACACTTCAGTGGCAGGTCCTTAAAACTAGGCTCACCCCTTCCAGCTCGGAAGATTAAACAGTTCTAGTCCAGCAAACCCGGACAGCCAACAGGCTGGCCACCGGCTGTTCCTTGGACTGGTGTCAACTCAAAATCAGCAATGAAAACAGAAATCTCCAACTGCTGCATTTTCACTCTTCCTGGTGAGGGGCAGAGCCGTGCAGACACCCAGAAGCAAGCATTGCCTGGCTGATCTCACAGTCTGTGCGCGTCTTTTTGGAGTGTAGAAGGAATCTGTTCAGTAACGATCTGCAAGGGAGCAATGCTTTAACAGCATTGAGGGGAGCCAGTAGGGAGGGAAACACTATTTTTAAACCAAGTACATTGTGGACTACATCAAAAGCACAGTAAATTTGACTTGTGATGGTATCTATCAGCCCGCTGCGAAAAACCAAATGTAGCATTCAGACATCAGCCCCCTCAGGACTGCTGGATCCTACCAGGCATGGTAAAGAGAAAATCACCATTAGCAATGTAGCATTATTTTTAATTGACCCAAAAAGCCAGCTGTCAAAATGCTTTCAGTCTGCCAAATGAGTTTTTAGGTGTGTGGGAGAACACCTAAGGACTTTAATACGTTTCTTATGAAGAAAAATTCAATTATAGTGGAAAAAGGAGTGAAAACTGAATCAAACAGATGAGAAAGTAAGGGAAAGCCTCCAGCATATTCTGATAAATTAAGAGTTATATCGACCAGAGTATTATGCTGTGTCTATGATCAATTTCCATATTATCTATATATTAAAAAATAAACAAGAAAACCCAAAGGAACCCCATGCCTGTGCCATACCCATACAAAGGTACTCAAACCAAGAACCTCCAACTATTACTGTCTGTAACATCCTCAGCTATGAAACTTTGATTGATTGAGGAGTTGGGGGGAGGGTCAAAATTCACCAGTATACTCAAAGATCTAAAATTAAACTATTTCCTGTACAGAAAATTTAGGAACTGTCAGTACCCTGTGACATCAGTGGGTTTTGGCATCGCAGAGTTTTGTGAACATCTATTTTTGTGAGCATAAAATGTTCCAAGAAATTTTCTTAAAATGATGGGGTCATCCTCACTGTTCACAGCTCGAAATCATCTAGCCTCTTTTAGTAAGTGAACGAATTCATTGACAGTTGCATCCTCATCCAATGTTAACCAATTCTCCCAGCAAGTCAGAGGCAGAGACTCTGAAATGCTTCTGGAAGAGAAGAACCTGTGCTTTCATTTTGATCATGAAACAAGTTCATGCCAGTCACAGGAAATACCTATATGGCACATTTTCCCACAGTCACTGCCTTTTGAAATTCATTCACATTTTGGAAAGAGGCCAAATACCATACAGTCTTTACAAGGTTGTTTTAAAAGCTAGATCAGTTTCCTGATCTGGTTCACGGCACAGCCGTACAAACATTGTGCTGGCACAACAGATGTCTGGGGGAAGGTGAGGAAACAGGCATGCTTCATGTTGTATTGCAATCAAAAACCACTTACCACGAAGCCATAGCCTCCGTACACAGATAATATACAAAGAAAGCCAAGATGAAGTAATCTGAAAAATCTACAACACACACCCTACAGACACAAAGAAGCAAAACAAAAGTTCTCTAATATCTTCCATTTTCTGTAAATTCTTTACCGTTCACAGACAGTAAACTGACAACAATAAAGAAGATTCTAAATATTAGCTTAAATGAAAAGAAGCTACACTACAATAAAAAAGGGGGGAATCCAAACGCTATCCTATCGTTACAGTCAAAAGTAAAAGCACTGCCCTAGGCATGATACCAAAAAATTTGACAACACTGCACATAAGAAGTGATTTCAATACAAATCAATTACATAACACTGATACTAAGCAGAGCTCCTTCTAGCCTAAGACTGGACCAAAGAATGTGCTATTTTTGTTTTGTAAAAGACATGTCTATCTGAAGCCCAGAGAAAGGTCACTGGTACCTAGAAGGTTTTCTCTGGCAGACATAGGCCTTCCTTGAATTTATTCCTGCTGAGACGACATTACATACTTTGGAAGGAGACAAACATGGATTCTCACATTTTCAGTGAAGGAGTACCCATCTTAGTCCATCCATCACATTAGTAAAATCTTCCAATAATTAATCACTCTGAGTTAAAAACTTTACCGTATTCTGCAAATTTAAGCTCAAATACCTTTCATCCCAAATCTTTGTTACTCAGCTGAAGAAAAGGCTTTGTTGTCCATCTAATTACACACTGTGGTCAAGGCACCAGATCACTTTATCTTGGCAAATAAAATAATGTCTTTTAATTTCTTGCTGAAGCAATGTTTCCAATGTTTGTAAGTCTCCTTACGGTTCTTGTGGGAGAGAAAGGTGTTGGCTGGTTGCTTTTCCCCCGCAACAGATTTCCTCCTTCCTATCACCAGAACTGGAGTCAATTGTTACAGCAGTAACCCCTGGCCAGGAACATCTTCACTATTCCTACCCAGAACTCCCCCAGCCAGTAAAAAGACTGTATTTGCTCTTTCACCTGTAACATTGGATTTTCTGGTGGATAATTGGCAAACGTCAACTATCTTAAGAGTCAAAGAGTCACGGTTACAAACGTGTCCATAATTTTGTTCTAGATGTCCAATCTAACGTTTAGCCCCACATCTGCTAGAAGTACACCTACTGAACACTGGTTTCCATTTGGAATTGTATCTTGTCACAGATGTCTGTACGATATGAATGTTGTTAATCAACAATGTATTACTGCTGGATGCTGTGTAACTTTTTACAAAAACTCATCAAGCATAACCAAATTTAAGGTCTTGCAGAAATATATTTCATCAATACTACAATTTTTAATTTATTTTTCATTTAAATTGACACTAACTAGATTAGCTTCCTGATTTTCTATTGATCAAGTCACATATCAGCTGTTCCACTATTTTACCTGGAACTGAAGTAAGACTGAGGGAAGAATTATCCAAGTTATTCTCTTTGCCTCTCTGGTATATATTTAGTGCTCCAAAAATTTTTAGCAACAACAACAAAAAAATATCCCTCAGTTTTAACACTATTGAGAAGTCCTTGCCAAATTCTTGGGGATCAGTATGTGGAGCTACTGATTTTAAAATGTCTTAGTAGTCACTGTCATGTAACTTATGAATAGCTGTTGGTAAGTATCTCACTATCATTACATGAAGGAGTTCACCTGATTATTTTTCAAAATCAGAGCAAGAATTTCTGAATACTTCTGCCATTTCTCATTAAGTCTGCATATCCCAAGTTTCAGACAAAGTGACCCTAAAATACTACGATTGCGCTCATAATCTAATTCTTTTGATTACACTGAAATTGATTTATATAGGCAATGCATTTTTATCAGTCTTCTGTGCAATTACTCAAAACGTAGGGCTAACCACAATGTATAATCATCTCAAATACAAGTTTCTGTGGATAAAAGCTATGGAAAACGCCTATCTTCTTGCTGTCAACATGCCACAGTTCACAGGGTGCAGGAGCACCTGTGGATTTTTCCACCTTCAAAACACATTGCTGGCATAGTCCATTCCTTCAAAAGTATGTAAGTATAATGGTAAAGATACTGTTAATCCACTATGGCTTAAAACTGCTTTTTACTGATACACAGACTTCTGACTAGAAGAGAGAAAAAATATTCTAGAGGGGAACAAAGAAACACAGCCCACTTAGCCAGCCTGCCTACAATGACAAGCTAAATTGAAAGGAAAAAAATCCTCTACAGATGCATCAGCTCAAGCAGAAGGTTCAGTATAAATTACTTGCTCCTTTAACCTAAAGCATGAAGTGTTGTACTTTTATCTTCATTTCTGGAATGTTTAAATAGCCAGACTTGAAATAGAGAAATGAAATACACATGAATCTTTTGGAAGCAAAGTCCGCCAAGTGATCTCCTTTATCTGGAAGCAACTGATTGTACCCAATACATTCACCGGTCACAAGAAAAACTAAGGATTTTCACTTATAGAACCTAGATGTAGTTCATATACACTAAAAACACCCTCATGACTAGGGTCCTTAGGTGAATATGGCACAGGAGTTTTGCACTGTCAAATGGCAGGAAGCTTTCATTGCTCTGCTTTGTTTCAGGTGCTAGTTTTATATAATTGGACCTTTGATACATTCAGACAGTGAAAGCACTTTTCAGTTATCAAACTTCATGCCCTTATTTAATTATTCTGCACCTTCAAGCATAAAATGCATTATTTACACAAAGTGCTTTTTATTCTCTATTGATGATTTCCTGATTGTACTGAATACAACTTTACACCATGAAAGCTTCTCTTTTTAACTTATCCATTTTCTGCAAAATAGACGTAAATTATAAGTAGCCACTAAGAGGATAAACATCTCTTGAAAACCATGTGTTTGATTCTTAATGATAGAAGACTCTAAAATATTCCATACTTTCTTACCTGGAATTACTACAGCAGCAAGGGAAAAATCAAAATCAGCTACAGAAGGCAGGGGAAATAAACACAGAGTCCTTACCTGGAAGACATTATCAAGGAGGGGCAGGAAAGCTTTTGAAGTAATTTTACTCACCTGACCCTCACAGTAGTAAGGGTTTCTCTTCATGGTATGGCATTGCACTACATGCAGACCACCCAGAAAATACCTGGTCGTAGGATAATAGATACTGAAAACAAACAGATGGGTGGGAAACTCTTTTCCTATCCCATCAAAAACTTGAGGGGAAGAATTTAAATTAGGAAGAAAAACTAATCTCAAGATTGTAGAGCACCCCAACTGAATCATTACCACATTTAAACAGAAGTGCTCTATTTTCATAGTTGTGAGACAATCCATTTTTACATTTTCATGTAACTAATATTTATAAAAGTTATTTAAACTGAATATTTATATAGAAAGTGCTTAAATGGTCTGCCTAGGTATTTCTAAACTTTCATAATTGCCTCAGGAAATCTGTGGAAACAAAGCCCTGTCCACTACACAAGCTTCCGGCATTTCCACACCATTGGCACAGAGATCACCTTTGCCATTTTCTGTGTGATTCTTGGAGGATGGAAGGTAGGGAGAAAATCCTATTAGTTCCCTTATTTATATGGCTTTTTGTAATGTCTACCCACACCTGCCATACTACGTTTGTTACTATTTTATCGTCTTTACGACAGTTTCCTCTGAAGCACAAATAACTTCTTTATTTTGCCCAACTAAATACTCACTTTGGAGCCAGTACCTAACCAGGAGCGGGAATTCTCCCACTTCTTCAGAAAATGTCTTGAATTTCAGTCCTGTGTTTCTCTTCCTCCTATCCTTCCAGCACCTTTGTCCATTAATAAAACCTTTATACAATACATGAAGTATTTAATCTTTCATGATTTCAGAAGCTGCAAGTGATTCATTCAGACCTGACCTGAGGATTCTTGCTTGTACTGTGCGGTGCTCCAGCAATATAAATCCATTATTGTGGTGTTTGGGTTTTCCACCCTCAGTTACTGCTACTGACTTACAGCTAAAATTCCCCAAAGGCAAAGCAGTGCTTTTTTTTTTTTTTTTGTTTTTTCCTAATAAATAAAACACACCAAAATCCCTACCAGAGTACTGCACGGTTCTCGTATGGCAGCCTGTAAGCCAAATTCTGCTAGTTATACATTTAATTGTCTCCAGAAAGACTGATAGGAATTTGTTCACCAAAAAAAAAAAAAAAGTTGGCTGCATACTGTAATAAAAGATGTCTGAAAGTATAACTGTAATTAAAAAGTCTCAGAGAGACTGAAAAGATCATATTGGGGCAAACATTTAGTATACAACAAACAGACACTGACTCCTTAATATTGAAAAGAGTAATGGGACAGAGAGAAATTACATCTAAACTCATTCAAGCCTGAAATGGAAAAAAGAGCCCAAAACCAAACAACCTCCCCTCCTTTACTCACCTTGAAAACTACGAACAGGTTCTCACAAAAAATACCAAACACTCCAACAGTCTGAGAAGCCACCTGCTCTGGCTACACATACAGACGAAGCCCAGACATTACTACTTTGGCAAATTATCAGAACAAGCCCTTTATGTTCATCTTGCACTTTCCTCCTTTCTGCCATGCAGGTTTTGCACTGCGGCATGCCCCCCCGCAGCCACCGGGTTGCCACCTGAGGGCAGCTGGTGGCACCTGGCCAGGGCTAGGCAGGACACGGCAGCTGACGGTCTTCATGCTCCGCTCAGATGTTTGATTCAGCAGGAAACATTCCGAACCATGCCTGGGTGAAAACAGGCGATTAAAACAGGTTTCCTTCCTTGCCACTCAGTGTATTTAGTTACCAAATAATGTTCACTTAATTCAAATTTGATAAGAGTATTTCTGAGCACTCGTTATCCTTATTTGTTACTTGTCGCTCTCTACCAGCAAACGCCATCTTATTTATACTGAGACTTTGATAAAATCTGTGCAACGCCTGTCATGCTGGAGTCTTCCCCAACTTCATCTGAGCAGAAGAGTCTGATGTGACTCCATATTGTACAAATTTCACTTTCTACTCATCTACCAAAAACTGCCATGAAAATTAGAGAATTGCCCAGCCAACAACCAAGGCTGCTTCCAAACGGTAGCTCCCTGAAGAGCCACATTTTTTAACCATTCTGTGCTCCATGCTGGACAGCTCTTACAGCAGTTGCCTTCAGATCTGACGGCAGCAGTGGGACCCCCCTCCTGGTTAACAAAGCTTGGTGTTTGGGACCCCATCCCCAGCACAAGCATACCAGGCTGCAGTACACCAGCCTGGTTGTACACACCGTTGCCACACCACTAACTTTATTTATAGTATCTATGTTTTATCTGCAGACTTCCAAATATTCAAGAGCTTTACAGAAACACAAGTAATGCCCTTTAGACAGTTTTAATAAAATTACTCTATTGCACTTTTCAGCAGAGGGTGAAATAAAGGAAGCAAAGCCATGAACTTACAAGAATTTCTTTCAGCATTGCACATAAAAACATAAATGAAATAAAGACAACTCATAAGAGTCAGGAAGGAAAAGTCAGCATTAATCTGAAGAACAGAGGGTTTAAATAAAGACTAATACGACCTTACAAAACTTCATACTACAATCAGTAACAGGAGCCCAGCACTGCTCATTTTCCACATACTGCTCTGACTCCTTGAGAAAGAATCTACTTTGCAATATTAACATTATTTGTAAAACTCAGGGTTTCTTTTTCCTAAGCTCATGTGTTTTCTGCTCATATACCTGCTCCCCAGGAGAAATTATAATATAGAGAGTGGATTTCAAACAAATGAAACAGTATGCTATGAAAATAAGATTATGAGACAAGGGAGTTATGAATAAAAAAAAGAGAAAAAAAGAGAAAGCCACTTCAATGACTGCTGCATGGGCCTGGGACCCAGAAGATCTGATTCTCCCGGTTTCCCATCCCATAACTTAACAATTGCAAATTAACAGTTTCTACGTAAGTTACTTCAAGACCCAGGTTACCTGATTCTTTCCTGCCGAGATCTCCACCTAGAAACGCACCAGATGCCAGTGATGATACAGCACCATGAGCAACCGGCACCTGTGGCAGCTGCCAGGCCAACAGGTACCAGGGGAACCTGACGGCACCATCGTCACCTGGCGCGTGCCATTTTCTGAAAACCAAAGAGACTTCATGAAATTTTGTACAGTTTAGCTCTTGCAAAACAGAAACAGACATCTTTTTCAGGCATTTTCAGAAGCATGGGTGGAAAGTTCAAACTGAACAGCAACAGGCAATGATTCCAGCTGCTTTTTTCTCCAGGATTCCTGCAATGTAAGAGTTTTGATCAGCAGCATCAATGCTTGTATAAATTACAACTTTAGACTGCTGAATAGCAGGGTGTACTCCTCTAAAACTTTTAGAGTGGGGTTTTTAATTAGTATTATTTCTTTTCCTAAAAGGAGGCAATGCCAAGATCTTTGTTTTATTATAGTCAGTTATCAGTATGGTCACGTGAGGTGTCAGTTCTCATTTTCACCAGGCGATTCTGTCACAGGCCTAAACTAAGAGACATGCCAATCCAAACAAAAATACCCACTGAGCATAAATGGCCTAAATTATTTTGTCAGTGCTACAAAACCATTCCTGGGTATTTAATACAGCTTTTTAGAAAAAAGGCACCCTAAGACCAATGTCTTTTAATTCAAAATTAATGAGCTCTATTAATTTATCAAGTTTGTATTTTTATTGGATCTTACATAGCTCCCTCAAGCCAAGGACATCCCAAAGCTAATTAAATAGAAACTATCACATTCACTGTACTCAGTGCTCAGCCTCCATGCTTAGTTATTGAGCCTTTTCCATTAACACAATACCAAACTTTTTCAAATTACCTGAAAATACACAAACTTACATGAATTAACAAATCAGCATGACCAGTATTGAAGCTGCCTTTTTACTAGTACCTATATAAAAGCCTAAAAAACACAACTTGTGTATAAAAGTTATGAAATAGCAATTGGCCATTATGCATGGAGACTATAGAAATAGATATTTATTATTTTATAGATGAGGATGAAGGAACTTCCATTTTTTAATAGACACAGCTGGAACTCAAGTTAGTTTCTTCTTTTCAATTAGGGAATGTGAGACAATGTATCAGTATATAGTTTCAGACAGCAGGCTCACATGATAGGATATAGACTTATTTTACTAGCTTCATTCTACGTGATCACACGTGACTGAGCAGGTGCTTTATGTTTGCAGTGATGATTTTGCTCAGGCCAAACAATGCTACTTTAAAGTTGACAGAACAGCCACCCAAGCACTTAGTAATTTATTTACTTTAAAACCCTTCACCATGTAGTTTTCAACCAGTTTAAGTGTTTAAGCTTCTCTTGTGCTATTAATATTTAAGGTACTTCACATTTTTTCAGTAGGTAACTATCTTAAGTCCTAGTGTCAACCCCAGGATGTCCACCACCTTTATATAAGAATGAAGATATGCAAAACAAAAAAAAAAGCATATACAGCAATTAAAGCTATATTGAACTCACATAGCTAAAAGCACAGAAAACGTGGAACAAAGCCAGCATTAGTTCAGCGGCTTCGCAAACAGTTCCATATAACTTATTTCTAGATTAAACATATGTAAACACATTAGTGTTTTTTGACAATTTCACAGAGATTTTTCACTTAGATTATAAACAATGGACTATTTTGCTATGGATCACAGGGCTGGCAAGCAAAATACCCAATGAGCAAAAATTCTGCCTGTGTGAAATAGTCCTCGCAATCACAGAACGGTCAGGGGTGGACGGGACCTTGGGAGATCATCCAGTCCAACCCCCCGCTAGAGCAGGGTCTCCTACTGCAGGTTGCAGAGTCATGTCCAGGCAGGTTTGAATGTCTCCAGAGAAGGAGACCCCACAGCCTCCTGGGCAGCCTGTGCCAGTGCTCTGTCACCTGCAAGGTGAAGCAGCTCTTCCTCGTATTCAGATGGAACTTCTTGTGTTGCAGTTTGTGCCTGTTGCCCCTTGTCCTGTCACTGGGCACCACTGAAAGGAGCCTGGCCCTGTCCTCTTGACACTCACCCTTAAGATATTTGTAGATACTGATAAGATCCCCCTCAGTCTTCTCCAGGCTAAACAGGCCCAGGTGTCTCAGCCTCTCCCCACAAGGGAGATGCTCCAGTCCCTCATCATCTTTGTAGCCCTTCGCGGCCCCTCTCCACTATTTCCCAGTCTCTCCTGACCTAGGGAGCCCCGCACTGGATACAGCACTCCAGACGCGGCCGCACCCGGGCAGAGCAGAGGGGGAGGATCACCTCCCTCACCCTGCTGGCCACGTTCCTCCTCATGCACCCCAGGACACCAATGGCCTTCTGGGCCACACAGGCACACTGCTGGCCCATGGGCAACTTGCTGCCCACCAGCACACCCAGTTCCTTCTCTGCAGAACTGCCTCCCAGCAGGTCAGCCCCAGCCTGCACTGGTGTGTGCGGTTGTTCCTCCCCAGGGGCAGGCGCCTTTGTTGAACTTCACGAGGTTCACATAATCAACCTAAATCTGAAGTCAGTCCTACTACTTCCAGAAACCCATTGGCTCACTCAAAGGAAAAGTCACAGCTCCCCAGCATATATTATAGGTGAGACAAAAGCACTGAACAGCTTACTAAGCAGCATCAGGCTAATTAACATCGTATCGGCTCTAATTGGAAGCAATCTGGAAGTCTCAGCTTTTTAGTAGAACTCTTGAGTACACAGTGATGTGAAAGGCTAATACTGACACCAAGAAGTATGTAGTTACCTAGCTCTCAAATCCCAGAAGACAGCTGGATAGTAATTGTTCACTGGAGTGCAGTCTGGAGCCACCAGTAAGAGATAATCCAGCCACTGTGTTGCTATTTCCTTCATGTTACTTTAATCAGGCATGCTGTTGCTAGCACGCAGAACTACATGGGTCGGCTAATTTATCTCAGTGTTACTCGAGAAGTCCAGAACAGGAACAAGATCAGAACCTCAGCTCCTTCATCACCTAGAGGTCCCCTGTGCTTTCCAAGTTACTTCATGAAATCTGCAGTCCAAGACACCTATCAATTCAACTGTCCATTTCTTACAGAATAATACCTGTCACAATTTTAATTTTCTTAATGAAGATGTAATTAATGCTTGCATTTGTCAGGTCATGCAAACCCTGACCTACTTCTTTGCACTGCTATGAGTAGCAAGAAACTTATCAATTTGACAAACTAATTAAAGATAAGTTCTGATAAGAGACTTTGAGGGTGGGCATCAAGGACGTAGCCAAAATAAGCCAAGAAAAATGAGACCCCTTTAAAACCAAATGAGCTTCAGCAACCTCTTACTGCGTATTTTCTCCACATTACTGCTGTCCAGGTAAACAGAAAGGTATAATGAAAACTAAGAATCTAAAATGGCCGCCATGATCAACTCACTAGATTACCCCTTCCTTGCTACCAGATCCAATTTTTAGAGGATTTCTTCTAAAGGATACATGAAAGACCAAGACTTTCACATAAACCCACACAAAATTCTTCAAGCTACACTGCTATGGTATAAACATGGCAATGCTTACCTTCCTAAATTAGTGGTTCAAATAGAAGAGTATTCCAGGGTTTTCTTTTCCCCCACAGGTGCCAATGGGTCGTGCTCGGGAACACTATTAAGCAGGATGTAAAACAACTTAAACCCAAACCAGCTTCTAAACTCAAGAGTCAGTGTGTTAAGGCATGTACTTAAAAGTGAACTTACCCTACGCCTCTTTCATCCCACAGAAGTAGTCCTTAATATATTAAAAAAATTGTTCCAGAAGAGAAGGTCCAGAAGCAGTAATGGAAGCCTGAGCTGTTTCACAAAAGGATTTCTTGCATAGAAAGAGTACAGCACTATAAAAATGAGCTTCAAGGATGCATTTCAAATTTAAATAGAGTCTATTATCAA
Source organism: Falco peregrinus (assembly GCF_023634155.1). NCBI lineage: Eukaryota > Metazoa > Chordata > Aves > Falconiformes > Falconidae > Falco > Falco peregrinus. Next base: position 72,485,427 of record NC_073725.1, on the reverse strand, counting down.
GATATAACATTTTCGTGCATCATTTTATATTGAGAAAAGCTGTGTAGCCTGAGAAGTGGAAGTGTCTAGCTCTTTCTGGCATAAAAGTCCTCCTCTGTGCTGTGACAGAAGTGTCATATGAGCCACGGATGAAAATTTAGGTTCTCTTATACTTACCTCCCTATCAAGTGTAAGTTCCGTAATTTTCCAATTTATTTCAGAGACAGCAACGAACAGATGAACAAAACGTTTGCTTGTGTCATGGTATTCCCATGCCCTGTGACAGCCTAGCCCTCCACGGGGTCAACAGCAGCCCTTCGCTGTCACAATTACCCAGGGGAAATGCATTACACTGAGTGACACCACCACAAAGCCCCAGTCTCCTTTTTCCTCCGTCTCCATCATTCCACAGGGGCCTTAAATATCTGCATTAACTGTCTCATTCCCTATTTAATAGCTATTTTAAGCTGTATTTCAAGATGAAGCAGTGACTCAAAAGACTGAGTATTGAGCTAAAAATTTAGATCTAAATTCTAATGCTCTGTCACTTAGAGTAATGCCTCTTGGTCCTGGTCTCTACTGCAGTCCATTAAATCACTATGATGGTAAAATATCTGAAGTAACAAGAAGCATATGATGTAAAACATGGTCAGAGTAGAAAGATTAGAAAGGAAATATGAAAAAAGAAATAATACAAGTCCATCTCAGGAGAAGCAAACTGTGGAACTGTGAAAGCCAGACTGCCCCACAGAACCCATAATTCACGGCTGCTGCACCTTCCTCGTACCGCAAAGGGTAAGTGTCACCACAGTGAAAAGCTTTTCATTTCCATGTTTATGCTGACATACCACTGAGGAAACAATGGCAGAAAGCTGTCGGTGCCTAAATAACCTAGTATCAGTCATGCAGAAATCATTTGCCATTTTAGGAAATCCCATCCTAATTGATCTAAGTAATTGGCTCTGCTAATATTAGAGGGTTCTTCTTTTGCCTTAAAATCATGCAAGGTATGTTGAGGGAGCATCACATACTTTAACGGGGACAGTGCTCCCTCTAGAATCATTCTGAGATTCTCTTTCTCTTCCCTGTTGCTCTTCTTCTATGACCTTACTTAAAATACTTCAGCCACATTATAAAAACTCTTATTGGACAAAAAAAATAAAACATTTTTGATGATGACCAGTTAAACCAGAACTTTACACTGCAAAAAAATTGTGGGTCTCAGTGCACTTCCAAGCACCTAAACTCTTGGGCTGAACACCTCTTGCCTGGAGATACAAGGTCCAAAATTTAATGACCTCAGAGGTACTATTATCTCAGTAATTTTAGAAAAGGGCCCTGAGGGTCAGAGTTCAGGAGAGTACACACAGTAGGATGAGAAAATATGGCCTGTTAATGCTTCTTCTGTGTCTGTACAGCACCCCAAGAGGACTTCCATATGCAGAGTGCACGATGCTAGATCATTTTTAAGCTGACAAATTCAGATCCCAACTTACGTTCCAAAACTCACCCAGGGTAACACACAGTCTCAGGGGAAAAGGCCAGGAGCACAAATGTCCTCCACCAATGTACATGCGATCACCTTTAATCCTTTGTCCTCCAAACCATGAAGCCTTACACAAACTAAAAAACACACAACAAACTAACAAAAAAAATAGGGCTTATTATGATGAATAAAACACTTCAGATTTTAGCATGTAAAATTAAAAAGTTAACGTGACAATAGGCAACTGAAGCTCATTTATTTTTGGATTGTGCATTTGTGTCACTTCAACTGTATATAAAAGGTTCTTCCCTAATTCATATGGCTTTTTAGTAGTTTGCATAATGCAGAAACTAACAGCAGAAACTAAGCAGAGTCTGTAATATGACTTCATTGCAGTTGATAGAAATGGAACAGCAAATGAAGTATCCAATATCTGCTCTGAACTGGAAGATATTATGACTTACCAAATTATGTTAGATCTAATTTGGCAAAAAGAAAGTCACTGTAAGTTAAATCTTTCCTCAAAATTGCTGTCAGGAAGTCCATGCAGGCATCAAAGCAGTACTAGGATGAAATCCTAAGTCCTGTTTTATTATTAATACAATTTCATTAACACCTTTTGTAGTAGTGATTTCTACATATCTGCAGAAGAGGCTTTTCAGTTTTAATCTCTATGTATCACCACTACTCAGTCTATTGTGTGATGCTGTGGCAGAGCAGCTGCTGCTGTATTGATTATACCTTCATATCTATTTTTTGTCTCATTGATTGAAAGTCATCAAAACTAGTTTATACTTATTTGAAGGTAATATCTAGGCTGCCTCACTTGTAAATGAAGGTATAAGCAGGCTGTTTAGCATGTTAATACGTTAGCAAGCCAACAACATTCCTGCTTCATTCTCATGGAGTCTCACACTCTAAGCATTTTCATCAGGAATTAAAGTATTAAGCTTATATTGCAACAACAATTAATGCTTTTTATTTTCCTGACAGTCTTCTGACTCTTCAGTCTAGGGTTTCAAAGCAATTTATTGGTACAAATAAATTATTTCTCAACAGTCTGCAAGGTAAGAAGTACCTTTGTTTTTCAAGGGGCAAAAGCAATGTACTGAGGAGCATGCAGTCATGTTCAAACTGGTCTAACAACCAGCCTGCAGAGCCAGAGAAATGACACAAGACTTCCAGCTATGGTTTAGGCTTTGCATACAGTCCACACTTCTGACTATCAAGACCTATATCTCACAATTCATGCACTGAAAATCAGAAACAATTCAGGAAAACAATCAAATTAATCAGAAATGCATGTAAGATTTTACAGCCAAGTGACAATTTTTTAATCATAAAATTGACCACTTTCCTACCTCTAGCTCCATTAAGTGTTATTTCATCTACATTCTCAACTCTGATACTTTAGAGCAAATATAACTCCCAATGCATAATGAAGATTCTTCTTTGAAAAGAAAATTGTGTGAATATAATTGGTTGCAAATTTTGAAGCTTGAAACCAGGGAAAAATTATTAGCTTCATCTCTTCAGCATTTGAATTTTCCCCAACACACACTTAAAGGTACAACTTCTGGGGGTTATAAGAATCAAAAAGTACAGGAACAGCTATAGTTTTTTATAACCTTGCTAAGTTTAGAAATAATATTGAGAACACAGTAGTGTTCAGATGACCCAGACCATGGTTCCCTAACTTACAGACAGAAACAGATGACAGCAAGCAAGAATATAACTGTTTCTTGCAAGAGATGACCAGAAAACTGACTAATTTCAGTCTGCTGTTCATCATTGCCACCACAAAATGACAGATGCCCCGCTGACGTTATGGCAATGCAGGGTCCCGAGTATAGATTTCAAGACAAATGAAAAGGCTAATATGACTGATTGGAAGAAGACATCTCACAGTGTCATACAACTTCAAGTGTCAAGGACCTTTTAAAAAAATGTATTTAATTAGTCAACATATTTTAAGCAACAGCTATTACTTCCTTTAAAACCTCACTTTGCTTGTGCCCTTAAAAATCCTGTGGCTGCTTCATGAAAGACCAGCATAGATAGAAGCTAAAGTTCAATGCAGACAAGGAGCAAGCAAACTAGAATCACTGCAAGGACCCCTAATTTCAGTGTACATGACCTGTGGCTTCTGAGTTGGTATGCTACGTTACTAAATAAGTTCTCTCTCTTTTCCCAATAAAGCTTATTTGATCCATAGCAAGAAAAAAGTCTTAATCAAGGTAGAGGAAACACCACCTTCAAGATGTAGACTTTTAGAATTACTTTCACTATGGCTCACCAAAAAACAGGATGTGTGAATGCCTTAAAAAACTAGGTATAGAAAAATTCAGCAGGAGTACAAAGAACAATAATGATGCCTGAGGTCATGCAATATAGAGCTATTTACAGAGTTTAAGCCAGAAAAGCCTTCATAATATATCTGACCAAATAAGAGGTCCAATAACTGATCTAGTTAATGCCTGCCTCCTGTCTCAAAAATAAAAATGATCATGTGCAGTTTGAAAAAAATGTCCCGCTAAAAGTGGAAGTTGTGAATTATCAAAAAACTTCTACCTACACAAGCTATAGCATCAAAATGAACCTTAAGTCACTGGGCTATGAAACTTCTTCACTTCATTAGGTAAGGAAAACACCAAGTGCTACTTCTATATTTGTATTTAAAAAGCTACTAATAAAATGCTTTCAGTTAAACATTCTTGTTGCTTTTCTTTTGAGTAAAAGCAAGAAAGGCCTCATCAATGCTGCCATCTACAGAGCACTTCTCCATATCAAAATATTTATTATTTTTTTAAAATTAAGGCCGTGAGATTTTGCATTGCCTGATAATAAACTGCTTGGAAACCAAACATACACCACCTCAGTTTCTACTTGCAGTAGTCCCAAACAGAGTTATATTCTATGCCTTTTTTTCATGGGGGGGAAAGGGGGAAGAGCCATAGGATAACCATGATTTCCAAACAATTTCAGAGACAGTCACATCCACTCAGTGCTGTGGCTGTCACCTGCAGTAGTAATGCACCACTCACTTCAGCAGTTTACAGGGAATATAAAAATCAAGGAAGAACAGTGAAAGAATTGCACATAAATAGCTGAACTAAAGGTAAAAAAGCCTTCAGTATAGCCAGGAACATTTTCACCTTTCTTTTGCTTTTCCACAAAAACAAACCAAACCAAGTAACCTAGATGAGTAAAATAATTAGTTCTGATAAATGCATTCTATCTCAAAATATAACATTTCTTATTTCATAAACCACTGTAACTGCTTCGTCACAATTTCCAAGTTTCAGAAGGTACAAGCAAATTTCTACATAGAAAAAGCTAAGTGAAAAGTATGACAAAAAATATAAATACAAATGAAAGTAGATAAAACGATCTCTATAGCAACATTTTGTCTTGCTTTACAATAGGGACAATAACTATATAATTTGAAAGGGTGTTTTGAATTATATATACCGCAAACTCAGGCAGCTTGCTTTAATATAGATAAAGCTTGTTCTAGAAGGTACAATTATGGTGATAACTCTGCTTTGCTTTGTCTTCAGTCAGCTCTTCTGTAAACAGCAGGTTTTGCTGTGTAAGACCATGTTTCAGCCCCAAATGCATTAAATCCCATGGGGTGTGCTCTCTTCTATAACCACAGAATGCACTCCAGTTGGGGAATGAAGTCATATTGGTTCATGCATTTCCAATGCTAAACCTTTAGCTCAATACACAGAGCCAGGTGAGCTCCACAGCCCAGGAAACAGTGCTTGTTCTGACAGAGAAAGCTGGCCCTGCTCCAGCAGCTTGCCAGTCCCTTACAGACATGGTCATCTTCTGTCCGCGAGATTCCTGATCGAGTGTATTTGACTATTCAAGCTGCACACAGTGCCAGCACAGGTGAAAACTAGGAAAGAAAATGAAGCTTTTGCCATAAAACATTTCTGTATGCTGCTGTGAGAGCACAACCCTCAGAGCTTGGTGTTGCCAGAGCAGTTTCCACAGCTCCTGCTCCCCCTGCAGCACAACCAACCCTGTCCTCTCCCACTGACAGCTCCTCCAGCCCAGGATCCCTTCACAAAAATGGTCCTGCCTTTTCCCAAGCCTTTGCCCTGTTCACAGCCCTTCCCAGACCAACCACCCCCTGCTCCTACACCAGGAGGAATACTTGTATTCAAGATCTAACATGAATGTCCTGGTGTCTGTTCACAGGATTGTACAGGATCTGCCAAAAATTTCAGCTGAATCCTGGGCACCATGCCTGCTCCTCAGCCATACTGTATCTAATTCCAGCAAGTTCATATTCTCCTGCTGACTGGCATTTTAAGCAGACGATCTGATAGTTAGTAGCTACCATCACTCGTAAGTGTACCTACAGAATTCATTGCATGCGTGGTAAATCCCCTGATTTTTCACACAAAGCGCCAATCCATTCCAAGAAGTGAGTCAGCAGGGACCTGCCATAAGCACATGTACCTTAGAAACTAAAAAAGTTTATAGAAATGTTAGCAAAGCATCTACAATACGTTATATAAGTGAATCCAGCATGCAGGTTGGCGATCTCTGCAGTGGGTTTCACAGGCACACGTATGCCTTTTTACAGTGGCCAGCATTTCCAGTAAATGACATTCAAAAGTAGAACTTGTCAATAAAAAGGGTGGCATTAAACAGCTGTACACTTTCAAAGCTCATACTCAGTAATTCACAAAATCCAGCCTCTGGGCAGTAATGTTCCAGTCACTTTTGTACAGCAACGAGACCCGAGACTATCAGAGACCTGAGGAACACACACACGTGAAAATATGATGCAGCTATCACATATGCTGAGCCACTGGACATCGATATCTTCCTGCTGTTTGTAGCAAATATAAACCTTACAATGTCTACCAGGTGAATTTCTCTAGCATTTGGCTGTAACACCACATACCTGAGGCTGTGCAAAAGCTGCTTCTGCAGAGCATGGTGCAGGTACAAATAAACACCTACTCAGCTGACTTGCAGGGTTGTGCTTCCACTTTACCACAAAACTGAACAGGCTCTAAACAGATTTTACTAACTTCTCCATTCTACAGAAAACTTGAAGGAAGAAAACCAAGATACTAAAGGCCCTTCCCTTTCAACCTCTATTTCTAGCTCATTCCCCTGCGTTCATGATATAACATGCGATGGAAGGAGGTAACAACATAAGCAACAGTGCAGCACAGACCATGTCCTCCTTTAAGCACATCAGGCACCATGCAGAAAACATGTCAGCAAGCTCAAACGAGCAAACACGCATTTGCTTTAATTTCATATATAAAGTTATGTACAAATCATAGTTTGGAGAGAAGTTGTTTCTCTTCTAACTTCATAGGAATTTCAACTACTTAGTTTTATGTTTAAGACAACAATTCTCTAGAAGCCAAAGATTCAGGCAGCCTATCTTAAGCCTGAAGATACAAGATCAGTTGAAAGCAAAACTGGCTAGGCCAGCTCTGAAGTTACCAGCACAGAGGATACCCTTTATTAAGGAGGTTTTCACCAGCAGGTTCTTGTAGACACTAAGTACCTGCCTAAAAAAAAAAATATGTAAGAAGAAAAGCTGCCAAAACTTTTCAACGGACATGCAGACATCACATGGATGAAAGGGGCAAATGTATTGAAAAGGTCATGGCAAATAAGTTTGCTGCTAATTCTGTAACCAGCACAGTTACATATGAAACAGACATTGCTAGAAGAAATCTCTAGGTAAACATTCACTCCACCTTTTTTTATTTGCCTTCATACAACTTTTCCTTGTGTTTTTACATACTTGCTTCCCTGCACAAACATTAAAAATAAGAATGTCTAACGAAAGCCATTCAGGCACTATTTCATGTATTCAGCCCAATGAGAAGCAACTTTTCCCTTTTCTTTTTATTCTCCAGCTACAATGGAACAACAAAATGATAAATGTAACTATACAAACCACTGGTAAAAGTATGTCAGCCCTTATCATATCCATTTGTTCAATCTTACTGCAAAGGATGCCCTTTGGCTGTTCATTCCTCAGAGCAAACATCAACTCCTCCACAGGTACATGTGCAATCTTCTTTAACCTTTAAAAGGCTTTGAGCACAGAAATTTTAAGAGTTACCAACAGCATTACAACACAAAGTCAGATCGTCTTGCCTTATCTATGATTTGCCAGACTATAATTGTGCAGAAAGCTGCAAAAGCGGATCTTTTTGCTGAAAGTCTGGAACAGAAGAACCTCCCAACAGTTACAGGTATCTGTGTCTGGACTGAACGTTACTTCTGATACACTTACTGAGCATTAGTTTCACTCCCAATGACATTTTGGGTTCACTAGTCAACGTGTGATCCAGGAGCAGAACACATTCTAAAATGTAATTAAAATGCATTATTAAACCTTTCCAAAATCCCAAACCTATATGGAATACATATACACACCATCAAACAGCCTACTACATCTCAAGCAGGTAGCAAAAATGTGCATAAAATTCTTTTTGAGAATAAATTTAAATGCTCGTTTTTCCAGGAAACTAAGTATCAGCATGAAGTAATGAGTGAATTCTCTGACACTGCTGAATTACCATCTGCCTGCAGAGATAAAGTCTACACAGAAGTGACTAATGCACCAACGCACAATGAGATGAGCATCCAACGCTACAAGACGCTCCATCCCCTTGGCATGCATGGGGTGCCAGGTGCAGAATAGCCTATGTATCATCCTGGGTAACATCATGACTGGTTTAGTGGGAAGCTGGCTGCTTACCACCCCTTGAAGCTGACTGCTGGATTCAGTGTGACATCCAGCGTAAAACTTCTGTAATTGCTCAGTCATAACCAAATATATGCAACAGCATCATTGCACTATGACAACTACTTTCCCTCTCACATCTGGTACTCACTAAAACTTTTCCTTGGAGGTGGACGTATCTCAGTCCTCCTTCTGACTGTGGGATCACTGCCCACCATTCAGTAAGACTGAAGCCGCCTCACTTGTTTGTGAAGTCTTTCAAGGTCTCCATACATATAGGCACCTAAGCGAAGACTTGCTTTAGGGTCACTGTCCACACGGAAAGAAGCAGAGCCATTTGGTTCACTGCGGTGAACAAACAGCCTTTGCATCCTTGAGATCTATCAAACTAATAGTTGCATCTCACAGTCTGATCCCACTAGCAGTCACCGAACCATCACTTCTCCAAGTAATTCTCACATTCATGTTGCCCACTTACCCCAAGAATGTAAAAATACACTTGCCAGTATCCAGCCATGTTTCAACATTTTTTTCGTGTTAGGTGGCATTAATACACTAGCCTTTTATTTATTTAAATATTTTTCTAATCAGAAGATAGTTTGAGGGGGTTTATGTGAAACATTAACCAAAAAATTACTATCTGATCTAGTCTGCAACTCCTTAAATATTAATGAGAATTCATTTTAAGAGATAAAGGAAATCAAATGTGACATCTTCTATAACCAACTTTTTAATCTTTTGCCTTATAAAGTGATCCTTGTATGCTGTTATGAGCTAACAAAAGCTCAGACTAGTGACCAGTCCTTACCTGTTTTCATTTGCCAGAGCAACGAAACTCAGTTATCTTCATTGTATATATTTGCATCTTTGTGCTATAATAAAAATCCTTTTGATTTCATGTAGAATGAGTATGTTCTGGCAAGTTCAGCAACGAATCATAGTCTGCATCTAGCATAATGTTTAAGTATTTTAGCACAAAGCTGTACCTACGGAAGACTTAGAGACTTTTAAGTTTGGGACATGCCTTGCCTCTGCCTCTCGGGTGTCTTTACTTCCACAAGGTTGCACTTCATTGCAGGGTCGACTGAGCAAAGGCTTGTGAAGTTGTCCCTTGGGTGCTCCCTCATCTCTGATCATGCCTGTCTAATCATTTATTTTTTCTGAGATAACCATGTTCTCCATCTTTCTGTCATAAGGAGGGGAAAAAAACACAAAAAACAAAAACCATATTTTTCAAGGTTATTAGAAGTGCTTTATGATTAGTAACTATGGGTATTCTCCTCAACATTTGCTTGCCTGATAAAAATTCACACTCATTTTTTGTGTTGACTTTTAAGAAACCTCCAACATTTATCTTTGTGTGAATTTGTTGAAAATAAGAGATGTAATGGTAAATTTCTTTATATAATGGTAATACACCATACAGTTATATAGCACATTTAGTTTGTATAACAGCTTTTCTGCATTTTGCTTGAACAGATCTTTACTGTATCTCAGAAAAAGTGAGAATGAACTGAAAGCAGGCAGAAAAAACAACTCCTGCACAACCCTAGCTTCAAAATGAGAGACACCGTCATCTCCCAGTTCAGCAAAAAGAGATAATAATATCCACTGACCTTTTCACAGTGTTTTTTCAACATAGAGACCATATTATTTTCAGAATTTCCAAAACTTGCACATTCTTTATACAGGTTACCCATCTGGACAGGAAACCTAACGTATCAGAATATGATTAATTTACTGTATAGGAACAGGTCATCTGCACAATTCAGTGGATATATCAAGCATTTCCAGGTGACCTGGGCAATGATCCCAGATGATCCTACTCTAGCAAAAGATTTATGAATTAAAATCAGACAGTGAAACCCTCTAAGCATGTGCGTGTACAGTAGTCCTAATTACGGGTATTTTTTAAAAAGTCTATTAAAGCACATTTTTTTCTAATATTAAATGTTTAATAATTAATTCATTCCTGTTACAAACTTACCAGTTTGTTTTACAAATGTACCATGGATTTTTGGGGGAGAAGATCTATAAATTCCTCTTACTGCTTTAATTATTTCAATGTACTTTGATCTTTAGCAATAATATTTTTGTTTCATATCAGATTCATATTTCCAATTCCAACCTAATAATCCAAAAATCTATATCCAGCATTTTCAGCTTTATAACCCATTTTATAACCCATTTTTAAAGCCAACAGACAAGCACCCCCTGATAGATTAAGCTCTCCTGAACCAGTTGGACCTTGTTGATAGGTGGCACAGAAGCTCACAATCCACAATCTCACTCTGTGAGAAGTGGACACTAAATGAAGCAGACTCCTTTCAGCCTTCCTGGCTTGGAATGATTACTGAACAGATGTGGCAAGTAATGATCTGCTGCACAAGCTGGGAATGACTTGGACTCCTACAGCTGTGGTTAGACGCTGCAGCTAAGCAATTTGCTCATGTTCACACAGGAGGAAAACTCCAACCAGCAGAGCTCTGGTTTCAGTCAGTGGATGTTCTGTCCCTTCCCTCCCTGCCTTCCTTGACCTCATCCCCTTTGTTTCCCCCAAGACACACAAGCTGATACATCAATAGAAAGGTCTCTCTCACCTCTACAGGTGACAAAATTGAGCACAGACCTTGATGTCTTGTCTGAAGACATGACTTTAAAGATCTGGAGTCATAACCCAAAGCACAGTCATAACTACAGATATATCAGATATATAATAGCCACCTATTTTTTGTAAAGGAAGAAATAATACAGTAACAACTCTGCCGCTACATTTGCAGTGATTCAAACACAGCTTAACTAGTTTTGGTCTTCTAATAGACGTCACACCAGCAAATCACATTAAAAAACCAACAGCACCACTTCCACTAGTGATAGGTCATATCATTACCTTGAACAGGAAAACTTTGCTACATGGAAACCTACATTTCAGAACAGAAACTCTTTCCAAGAGGAAAGCAGCAATATAAACTATCAGCTGCTTAAATAATTCTTTATTGAATCAAATATTATATTTTGCCACAGGTAGATTTGTCAGACTACAAATGGCCCTGGGATAACTGTATTTGAAGGCTGTTTTTTTTTTTTTAATGACTGATATGTATTTAACAAAGCCATAAGACTTGGGACAGTACATGGTGACATTGAAAACTAGCTCATGTTATTAAATTCCTATAAAGATTCCATCTGTTCAGCTTTATTCAAGTATTTTAAAATAAATACAGCTTAACTCCTGATAGTAAGATGTAAACATAATGACTATGATGACTTCAGACCAGCAATCTCTTGATTATTACTCTTACAGTGGATTCTAAATGTATGACCAGCAGATTCAGTACCAGTATTTTAGTGAAGTACTCACAGGTTTATCCAGAGGATTCATTCTTGTTCAACCGCTTTTGTATTATTTGTGCAACACTTTGCATGGCCCTCCATGCAGATCTCATCTCTTTGTATAAGACAAGTACACTTCAGCTATTGAATAATTCAGTCCTACTATTATTTTGGTACAGAAGACATTAATACAGACCAAAACAACCAACCTTAAAGAGAATTCAAAAAGACAGAGCTGGTGAGGTTGGTAAAGTTTACATTGAAGAAGCATCTGCCTGTGGTCAAATCTGCTGATGAAAAGGTTGCGTGTATCCCCTCAGAACTATGCCAGCAGAAGCACAATTCTCATTCAAGGTCAAGAAACTGGGACCTACAGGTGAGTAAAGCTGCAACTAACACACAGGGTGAGTGGCCATGCCTGGACAAATGAGAAAAGCCAGTTCTTAGCAGGTCAGTCAGATAACCGCATGCTTTCACTGAAGTTAGGACAACCAAAAGCAACGTGCAGAGGGCTCTGGGGGTGCTGGCTGGCAATAGGCTCGCTGTGAGTCAGCAGTGTGCCCTGGCAGCCAAGAGAGCAAACTGCAGCCCGGAGCGCAGCAAACAGCATAGCCAGCCAGTCAAAAGGGTGACTATCCTGCTGCGTTCTGCATGGGTGCAGCCTCACCTTGAGTGCTGGGTGCCGTTCTGGGCCCCACAATTTAAGACTGAATGCATCCAGAGGGCAACAAAGCTGATGAAAGGGCTGAAGGCATGTCGTATGAGAAGTGGCTAGGGACTTTGAGTTTGTCTAGTTTGGAGAAAAAGGGTCTGAGGAGTGACCTCATTGCTCTCTACAGCTTCCTGAGGAGGGGAAGGCAGAGGTGCTGATATCTTCTCCCTGGGATCCAGCAACAGGACATGTGGGAATGGTTCAAAGCTGTGCCAGGAGAGGTTTAGACTGGACATTAGGAAGCATTTATTTACCAATAGGGTGGTAAAATATTGGAACAGGCTTCTTACAGAGGTGGTTGATGCCCCAAGCCCTTAATAACATGCCTTAATTTAGCCAGCCCTGAATTGGTCAAGCAGTTGCACTAGATGATCATTATAGGTCCCTTCCAACTGAAATAGTCTATTGTAAATTGGGCACAGCCTGACCAATGCAACAGTCCAGGGTTTTATGCTCTGTGCACATACACAGCAGAAAATAAAACAGAAGTCTAGTTTCTGGATTTAAATTTATGCCATCTCTTGCCCTATATTTGAGTATGGAAACATTCTTAGAGTTACAAAATAAATGGTACTCCAGCTGAACTGCAGGAAGATACTCTTTTTCCTGTGACTAGGAACAGTGATGGAAACCTCAAGCCACCCCACAACGGCACTCAGTGCAGGTGAAGACTGTGCTTGGCAGGATTCAAAGTCATGACTCAAAAATTAATTCCATATTCACCTTCCCCTGAATCAAGTCCCTTTTCTTTGTACCAGAAGCAAATATTCTAAAAAATGAAAAACATCCATAAAAGAAATCATTTTATATGGCTCTGATCACTCACAGAAGGCTTAGCAGTACTTCTCAGAAATGCAAAAATGCGCTATTTCCTATGTATTTCCTCTGCAAAAGAAGGAATTATGCCGTCTGCATGGAAACAGACTTTTATCATATCTAATTTTACTAGACTCCGACATCTTAAGTAATTGCAAAATTTTCATACTAGCTCTGCATTTCTAGCTGCAGGATTCACAAGGGGACTTGCTGCAACAAATAAGATTTGCAGTGCACTTGGCAGAAAACTGACCTGGTTATTGATAAATGTTACATGGCATTCTAGATGCTGTGAATGTTTGTTCAGGGTACTTGATTGCTCTCCTGCTACCCATCATTCATTCACAGGATTCATTTAGTTAACTGCAGCTCAAACGTGGTCCTTATTTGAACATTTCAAGAATCTCTACATAATCCCTGCATTCTAGTATATCAGCATTACTTGAGCATACATACTTCAATTTCATGTTGAATTCAGAAACCTCAGACCAACATTACACAAAGAACAATCCAGATAGTTTGGAAAGACTTTGTTCATACTTCTTGTGGCAAGAAAACTGTATACCGCTTGTATATGTGATACGAGTTCAGCAAGGCATGCTTTGCTATAAAAGCAGACACTTAACTGAGTTATCTATTTTATAAACATAAGGGATTTTATTGTTTTAGTGACTTATTTCACTTACTGATAATGTTTAGATTTTTTCTCTTTCTTGTTGCAGTGAAAGATAGCACAAGACAAGGGATGCTTGTAAAAATATTTTGGCCAGTTATGCACCCAAACAAATGTCCTCAATTGCCTATGGCACATACATGTAATTAGACACTATATTTCTTCTAAGGCATAAGGCTCCTTAAAGACATGGTTGAATAAGCACATCAAAATATGGAGTTTCTCAAGAGCTGAGCTGGAAAGGTCAGGAGAAAACTATTAAAACCTGTAACTTCTTTCTCTTTGGAGAAAAGAGAACAGCAAACCACGGAGAAAGGCAAACAAGGAAAAGGAGATGAAGAAAGTTGTTGTTATAAAAACAGATTCATTTGGCAGAAGAAGAAACTGAACATTTCTAAACTATATTATAAATTCAATCATTAGTATTAATTTATCCTCCACCTGTCAGGCTTCTGTGTGCACCATCATGATTTTGCAACCCCTTCTTCTCCTGCGTGTCTGGTTGTGGGCACTCAGGGCTACCTGATAGAGCACAGCTGTGTAACATCAGGTCTGGTGGGAAAAGATGAGAGAAAGAGCTGAAAGAAGCCTTCTTGGGGACTCACATGGAGTTGTGTTGAAGTTCAGGCTCTTGGCCTTTGTATGAGCTGTGTTCCAAGTGTCTGTGCAAACCACCTACCTTATTGATCCAGACCCGACACCAACTGCAGATTGACTTCCCAGCTTGACCAACCTGCCTGGTCATCATGGATTTATCTCTAAATGGCTGTGACTAAACCTGGCTATTATAGCCGAACCTGTTCTGCTCTTGTTGTGTGGCTAGTGTGGGACAGCACACTTGGCAAGGACACTGTCTTGCTCTCAGGCCCACCTTCTGACCCAGAGAAACCTGTCCTCACTGCATGCTAACATCAGGACCCAAGTAAAACAACTGGTCATCTTTGGTTTAGTTTTCTATTAGTTGTTGATAATCTTCTGTGGCTAGTATAGATTCTGCCACCAAAATATTGACATGAGAATAGTTTCTTGAGTTCAGTGAAGTCTTTGGAGAAGAGACTGATTGTGTTCATATACTTGTTTCTGTAATTAGGACTTGGACTGGGTAGATTATGGTAAAGCCTAGTTGCAGTTGGAATAAAATGGTCCTATCCTGGATTTGTGTACAGCAAAAGATTTCTGGTACATCAAATCATGCAAAGAATATGACTAATAGAAATCATATTTATGGATAGATGAGATACCCAGAAGACTAGTAATCAAGCACACATGAAAGCTGTTAACAAAATCCATGTTCAGGTCTGCACTTTTGAATAGGCTGAAGATGTCTAAAGAACTATGGAGCAAGTGCACTGCTGTGGAAAAGCTTGTTCCACATTTACATAATCTTAATTTCATTATTCTACAAACTAGAAGATTTGGTTTAGTAAATTCCTTGCATACAATTGTTATTTGCATAGACAAAGCACGGGCAACATTTCCTAACTGTTAAACAGAAATTTTTTTTTAAACCTGGGTAGCTGCTTTTATTTTCTGCCTAATATTCATTTCTGCTTCTTTAAGATACACAAAAAGGTCCTTCTAGAAAAGCCACATTCTCATATTCCATATCGTATTCCAGAGTAGCTGGTGTGCCACAATGTCCATCCCTCTGCTACCATGGAGGGAAGCGAACTGAAACTCTGCACAGCCAGGGACTAGCACATCTGTGATTACAAGCTTGAGGTCAGAAGATGAGATTCAGAAACAAATAGCAGGTCAAATGCACAGGATGGTACACTGCTTGGTAGACTGCATAAACACCTCTTGAAATACTGGATATAGTAAAGAAACTGTGCTATTCAATGATCATCTTGAGAATACTTATTAGCAAATACGATTACAAAAGTAAAATCAGGAGAGAGAAGACCAGTGGGAATCATGAACAATTCCACTTAAACCTAAGAGAGGAATTGTGTAGAAGGTTTGTTGCTTAGGTAGGTAAACACATATCATTGAATATTTTGTATTCTGCTAAGATGCTCCAGTCCCTTAAGACATTTCTCTTTGCCAGTCACTTCTATTTCAGATCACCAGTCTATAAAAAGAAACCACTAATATATACTAGCATACATGCAGCAAGAGCTAGTATCTATATAAATATCCCTCAGAAGATAGTTGCCCACTCCCTATCATCTCATGTAAAGAAACAAAAGGAAAGCTAGGAGTTTGCAAGAAATCCTCTTTAATACAAAATTCTTGAAATCCTTTTGAAGTAGGTTGGAGAGCAGGGGTACAAATATAAGAGAAAGTCCCTAGATCTCCACCCAACACTTTCACATCTTTCAATTACTGAAGTAGCATGCCACAGAGCACCCACTTCACAAGTCCAACACAATACTCATAGCTAACAGATTTAGTTCAAAAAAGAGCAGCAAACCAGTTAAACCAAGTCATCATGGAAGCAGTGTTGAAAATAACACAATTGTCTTGAACTGAAGTCATTTGCATGGCTGCATTTTTTGGTGTTCCCAGTTTTCCCCACAGTGGAAGATTTTTCCTGGGGCACAGACTGGTCTTTTCCTCAAGAACGCTTGATCAAGCCAGTTCAATAGTGCTGAACTCTGACAGCCACGTGGACTGTCAAGCTAAGCCAACAGCGAGAAAGATCTCACTGCACTATGGAATCAGACATAAAGATAAATTTTGCTTTAAAAGCCTTGTTTCCTTGCAGAATTTAAACCCCAGTCCATATATTTAATTCTTTTTAAGTATCCTGCTTTTGGCAGCTAAATTAAATTAAATTAAACCTGAAAATAAAAAAAAAAGCAAACACTACCAATCAAAACTGCAAACAAAAGACAATCTTTAGATTCCAGACCATGAAGTAGAGAAGTAACCATATCCCTGGACTGAGGCTATCTTCTAGAAAGATATTTTCTATAGCATCCTGAATGCTTTCCAATGGTGTTTATGAATTCCCCCACTACTGAAATGGATGAGTACACTGCAAAGAGCTAACTATAAAAACTGTAAAACAGAGAGCTCATTTTTCTCCAGTTGTGAGTTCCAAACAACAGTATCATTAAACATACCTCTTGCCCAGCCAAGATATTATTTTATTGCATGCAGTAAACTCTGTCCTGGTCACATCAAGAGCCTTCTTAAATGACTGACTTGTCTAACTGTCTAACTGCTAACCTCTGTGGGCTTTTCACCCAACTTGTGTGAGAAGGGTGGTTTTTTGGAGACTGCTGAAAAACAGAGGGAGCTTTACTAATAGCTATAATTACATGCTCGGGGTAATTTAGTTGAAAATGAGCTGCACAGTGTTTTCATGTGGCTCTAATATTGCTATGTCTCACAGTTAGGGGAGAAGCAGGAAGTCACAGAGAACCTACAAATTGGATAAATTGGATCAAAGCTAAGAAAACCATCTGCAGATTTACCTGTGACAACCTGTTTGCTCAACAACACAGGCAGTGATGAAGCAAACAAGCAAAGCACTAGCATATGCTGCTCAACAGACAGCAGTAAACCACAGTAGAAAGCAAATTTTATTGCTAGGTCCTATTCCTAAGTAACATGAAAATGTTTTCATATTTCATCACTGAGAGCGTGCCCTGCATATTAACACAGTGGAAGAGTCACAAGTTAGCACTGTCAATGAGGCTTAATCATCCACCTCTGCTGCCCAGGCGAGCAACAGGTTCAGAATAATAAGAGGACACATCTGTTCCTACTGTTCTATCTTAAAATACGAAAATTATATCACTGAATTCCTCAACCAGGTCAGAGATCTGCAAAATTCTTCAGGTCTTAAACACCTCCTTTGTCCTGTACTACTCAAATGCTCAGCCTTTGATTCATGATTACTTAGAAATCCAACTGTGCTGGACCCTCAAAGGCATGAGGGACACAGGTGAAGGGAGCAGTGTCAATACAAAAGAAAAGTCAAACCAGAAAGCAGCAAAGGTCTTCCCGAGAAAGCTTATCCATATGCAATGGTGGCTGCCTGCTGTCCTGCATGACTTGAAAGAAGAAAAAAAATCCTGCTCGCTTCTTTTCACTCCGTAGAGGCTTCATTTGTTTTTCAGAGAGGAATGGTGCAGCAGGTATTGCTACAATAGCCTGTGACAAAGAACATTTCCCCCAGACCCCTTGCAAGCCCCACAACCTCACAGTTGTCCAGCACACGGGTCATAAGGTTGACATGACAGAAGCCTTTCATGGCTGATGTTTCCTTTTCGCAATCAGCACTCAAGGGTTTTGCAAATGCCCTTCTGCCCCAAGAGTTTTTGTATGGATTACCTCACAGCATATCTCTTATCACCTAGGGTTTATAAACAGTGTTATTAAGAGCCACCAATGTGTCTGAAAAGATGCATTCTGCAATAGAAAGGATCCAACAAGAAAGGATCACTGGATGTTTCCCACGCCTTTCTCACCATGGATTACACCTATCTCACCCAGTTTCTTGTGTGCTGTAGGCAGACATCAGACTACAGCCCATAGATCTTCCAGCTCAAATACACGTTGGAATTGATTCCATTTCATATGTCACATTTCATTTCTCATTATTTGAAGTATTACTGAATTTCCTTGGAGCTGCAAATATCTCGAACCAGACTCTCCCTTGTCAAGAGACATTGCAGCAATATCTTTCTATGGATAGGTCAGACATTTCTCCAAAATCTATGATGAAACATGTGAGGTTTTCTTCAGCCTCTCACTGGGTATGCTCAGTATGCCTCAATCCGTGCCAGGTGGTCTAGGCACACAGCAGATACTGTACTCATATTTGACATGTAAATTGGCACGGCTTGCCCAGGTACCATAAAAATAGACAGCACTTAAAAAAATAAATATCAGTGAGTACATTTGGAAGAGGGAAATCTTTCCTACCAGAATTCTCTTAGGGAAGAATAAACCTCTCAACAGAGAAAATGATGAAAAAGTGAAAAGCTATCAAAAGAAAAGGGTGGTGAGAAAACTGCATCCCCTTCAGAATAAATCATATCGTTTTCCATATCTTTAAAGGACACTGCTAAACATAATGACTAATATTTGTGAACAATTAGGCAAATCTCTACTGAGTTTGCTCCACATGAAAGCAGCTTTAGAGGTTAAACGTTTTTATTCCAAGAGAAAGCTTAAAGATTAAGCAAAATCGCATTGTGGAGTGCTTTGGTTAATGACATCTTCATAAACAGAGACTATACCTCGACATAACTGGCTGTATGTGCACATACATGTGTGCTCGTGTATGTGTGCCAGTTGTCCTTTCTGTAACAGAAAAACTCTACATTTAGAATTTTCTCCCAAATCTTAATATAAATACTGGCAGATGTTGTTACCTTTGTTGCAGAGAGATTGGTCCTTGGCAGGTCACAAACTTGGAAGTTAAATAAGAACACTGCAGAATCACAGGAATACCAGCACTGGGAAACAGGTTTACATAAATTCTCTAAAGTGAATGCAAACTTTTTTGACAGCTGATCGAGGTCTCGTGCCGGACAACATCCTGGAAGACCATCTAGAGATCTGGCTTCTGACAGCTTTGGTTTTACATCAGCCAGTATTTCTGCAGTTGGTGACAAAAGCAAATCCTACTCTACACCCAAAATGATCATACAAATATGTTTTGCCACTACTAGAAAAGCTCTTTACACTACTCTTAATGGAAGAAATAAAGTCACATTTTTACAGTGTGTTGAGTATACTTAGGAGTCTCAGCATTTGAGCTTTTGTTTATGTATTTTGAGGACTACGAGGTGAACTTTTAAGGACTGAGCTTTTTTTCACACTTCACCTCAGACCAAAGACCTTCTGATGCATTTCCAACCACAAAAGTTTCAACATAACCCTTGGGCTATGTTGAAAGAGCAGCCTTTTATAAGCAAAGCTTTGTTCAGGGATAAGCCATTGAAACGTTCCTATGGACTTCACTGTATTTTTTGGCCAACACGACACGGAAAAATCTACAGAATGGACAATGAGATAGGTAAAACAGATCTATAGCAAGAATAGATGTGCCTTTTGTTTAAGGCCTAGGATCCCAACGATCATGTTGGTTAGTATTCAAACAGCCCTGCACTGAACCACTTGCTCTCTCAGCACTATCTAAAGATTAAACAACTTGGGCTCTTTGGACATGGGAGTATTTCAGTAGCCATCTAACACTAGACCCAGAGCGAGCAGCATAGTCTCAAGCCTTGCCGTTGCTTGTAGTAATAGAACAGTAGGTTAGACAACGGCCACAGAGCAATCCAGCCAACTGCCAATGACGACAGTGAGATTAAAACAGGAAATTTGGAATAATCCAACAGGCAACAGAGAACAAGATACTGAACTTGGATTGTCATAGTAAGAAGCTGTAAGCCATTTTGAATGGCGGCCCATCAGAAAACTATCACTGTGTCACAAAATGAATTATCTGAATATTAATGACAGTCAAAGAGAAGTTCTCGCTTAAACATCTTTCTATTTTTCAACGAGCTATAAAAGAATGTACCAAAAGTAGGAGAATGCCATTATCATTTTGTGCCACTTTTATAGGCATGCACAAATCAAGGCAATCTCTGTGAGGCACTGCTAAGATTTCACCTATAAAACTGCCTGCCGTTTTAAAACCCCGTGGCAGAAGTGTCAGACAAAAGGACACGTAAAGAACAGAAAATTACTTAAATAGCTAAAGAAATTGAATTATGAGGAATACATTAAAGAAACACATTTATAATTCTGTAGTTAATAAAAAGGCTAAGGGGGAACTAAAATTTGATTAACTGCTTTTCAGATTTCTGTGTGCTTCATGTATTACATTACAGAATTAGATGGAGCTTCTCTGAATATGTTCTGATCGTTATCAATACTACAAAATCACATCCTTATGTCAAGAAAAACAATCCTGGCTAGCCAGAGAATAATTATTTTAAGCAGTATATTCACCAATGAAAAGGAAAAAAAAAAACACATTTATATAATAAACAGAGAAATTAAGATAATAGAAATCCTCCACTATTGATTTCATTTAAATCATATTAAAACTAGCAGATAATAAAACTTCCCAATACTGAATTAGACTCTTGTAGATTATTAGATTGTCTTTGTGCTTCAATTATCAAGTACACTCACGCACACTTCAATCGCTATTATACTCTGCATTTCTTTCAAAAATTTAGAAGTGTGTTTGGGATTTGGATTATTTATACATTTACCTCTTCACACATTCCAAATTATTAAAAACCTATTAGGAATATCCAGAATACATGGATTTTTACAGTTTAGGAAACTTCTACATCACCTTGCACATGAGGACAGAGAAAAAGGAGGAAAGTTTAGAATCTATATTGGAGCAATTTTGTTATTGTACTAAAAACAGTTTTTAAGGTCTTTAAAGAGGCAGAGGAAGCAGTATTTTATTTAATGTTTCTGTTAAAAGGTACTCACACATATGCAGACTATCTTTACTCAAAATACCCTGCAAAGCCTGCTGGAGTAGTGAATTGACCTGAGTGGAATTTGATGATCCAAGCTATTTTTTCAAAAGCTGCCGTTATATATTTTTTTTCCAGATATTATATCTGGAAGTATAAGTGCCAGACCTTTTATTTTCTAGCACTTCTACGATTACCATATAAAAATATACTTAGATTAAGTTATTAGTAAAATATCAGATTTGGGGGATAGTACTGCACTTTTTCTCAGCCTTTTTAATTTCATGCTCTAAAGCCTAAACTTTAAAGCTATGAGCTCATCCCCTGTGGCATCGCAGTTCTCCACTTTTTGGCACAGAATATGCAAATGAGACCCAGTCTATACGGTTCTATAAGTCAGTTACATCTAACTTTCTCTTTTGGAAACTGAGTTTAAAAAAAGTTTTCCAGCTAATTTAAGGTTCTCCAGAATTCAAATAGAAAAAGCGTATAGAAACCCACTCAAAATTAAATAAATAAGCAAATACCCCCAGGATTTATACATTTCTTTTTCAAAGTCACCTGCAGTCTACTGTATTTTCATTCTTATTCTATATAAAACCATTTTTAAAAACTTATGCTTGAAAGACCAAGGGAGGAAAGACTTGGTTCAGGCAACAGTAGCAAGTGAGCGCAGATGCCTCGTTCCAGGCATGGGGGATTCGTTTCTTGGTTAATACTGCATTCAGTTGCATGATTTTTCATCTATGTAAATAGATTTGCAACATTCACCATATTTCAATGTTCTCTTTGTTTCGCTGCCTTTCATTGAAAGCGCACCATCCTTGAAAACACTTGGACAAGAAAACTAGGACAACTGTAACACTTGATCATTCCGGTATCATAATCTCAATATAAACAGAACAGTGAAAAGATAAAAATACATTCAGTTCTTATGTTAAAATCTAAAGAGGGTGTTGCCATCTGTATGTATCAAATACCAAATACCAAGATAAAACCAGATAAAGACCTCAAAGGCAGGCAATTTTTATGTCACTGGAAATGCTGAAAACTTTTTTTTCCCACACCAATTCCAGATTAGCAACATCCGAGCTTCTCTTCTCCTTCCACTTTTATTTCCAATCATTTCTCATTAATTTTTCTAATTGTTTCTTATTAATGCGTATAAATACCTGAAGGAAAGGTGTAAAGGAGATGGAGCCAAGCTCCTTTTAGTGGTGCCCAGTGACAGGACCAGAGGAGGTGGGCACAAAGTGGAACACAGGATGTTCCCTCCGAACATCAGGAAACACATTTTCCCTGTGTGGGTGCCTAAGCACTGGCACAGGCTGCCTGGGGAGGCTACGGAGTCGCCATCCCTGGGGATATTCAAAAGCTGTCTGGGCATGGACCTGGGCAACCTGCTCTAGGTGGCCCTGCTGGAGAAGTAGAGTCAGACCAGGTGACCTCCAGAGGTTCCTTCCAGCCTCAACCAGTCTGTGATTTTTTTGTCACTGATGGAGCAGTTCCTTAAAATACCCATGCACATCTCCATGAATGCTCTGTGGTTAACGGTGCAGTATCAGAATAATGAAACTATGACTGATAAAAGCCATGTTAAGAGAACAGAATGAGGAATCATCAGTCCTCTGTACAGCAATCTCAGCCCGTGGGCAACTTATTATTAGGGCAAATTAGGCTAAGAGCCAAACTGCAGAAAACACTGATTTATACAGGGCAGTTAGTCTGTCAATAATATGGTAAACTACATTTGTTCTGAGGTGTATGTGTCAGATGCTATTTGCTCAAAGTATCTAATGAATAAAAGGGTAGGACAGTGCTGTCATTTCAACTTGGATCAAAACTCACATTTTATATACCTTACAGGATTCTTTATAAATGTAAGCAACAACAGCATTTTATTATCTAATAAATTAGGTCTCTTCATTAACTTAACCAAACAGTGCAGAGTTCTAAAGAAAAAGCTAGTACATTGATAGATGGGATATTCTTTTCCAAAAGTATCTTTTATATGCTGATGGCCATACTCCTGCAATGTGAGAAACTATGCAAATGAGCATGCCATAAACTAATTTCTTTATTTGACATCTAAGTCAGCTCTGAATGAATCAGAACCACCAAAGTATTTTTATAACAAGAGTGACCACAGAATAAATACAGAATAATTTTTTTTCAATGGTGGTAAGCAAGCTGCAGCCATGAGAGAAGACTGATGCAATACACCAGGAGTGCTTCTCATTTACACACCTGAATTATAAAGAAATGTTCTACATTCCCCCTTGGGGAAGAGGTGAAATATGCTCCACTGAGCCGGAAACTCACTGCTCTTGATTTTTCTGCCTTAGGTTGACTTGGATATTCCCTCTGTAAAGCTGGCAGAGTCATAGTGGGAAATTCCAAAGGAAACAGTCAAATTCTTGATGTCATGTCATGAAGTCATGCTTTTCTGTTTTGTTTTGGGGTTTTTTTCTGTGTGTGTGCATACATACATCTATATATACATTTTTACACAACACTCTCCAGGAACACTTCATCCTGCGTTGCTCCCGGTTCCCCTGTAAGGAGGTTCGGCCCAGGGCCGGGGGTGCAGCGTGCCTGGCATTCAGCGCCCACATACAGGTCAGCCTGCAGCAGGTGGAGAGCAGAAGCTCCTCACAACCACTTCCCCCCCCATGCTGTACACAGCACGGCTTGCACTCCAGCCCCACACTGCCCCATTCATCACAGCTGTTCGAGTTGTTTCTCCACCAAAACAGCTTTGCCTAGATCCTTTTACAGAGACCAGTTTTTCACTCTTTTGTTCTTGGATCTCTCTCATGCTTCAGTAATGCTGATTGAGATGCAGACCTGCACAACAGATATGTCACAGGCCAAGAAGCAAAATATTCCAGGACTTGTTCCAGGTTACACCAAAGTCCTTAAATGGTTTGGCCTTGTTCCATACTTTTCCACTTTGCTTTGACACATACGCTAGACTCCAAAAAGTCATCACTATTCAGCATCACATGTCCATGCAAACAGATGTAACCTATATTGTCACCAGTACTGTCTAGAGAAAAGAACAAATGGTGCCAAGCTCTTTCTTGTACTACTTCAAGACATTCTTCAACTTGTGAACAAGAGCTCACCGAAGCCGTGCACAAATTCAAGTTTCTAAATTGGTGATTTATTTTTTCAGGAAAATTCTACATTCTTAGGACCTGATTTTCCTTGTGACTTCAGTTTTTATTGCTTCTAGATTAGACTACAGTACCTCTGTACTAAGAAGGGGGTTTTGTAATATTCTAGAGGATAAAACTCAGTGAAGGTTCCATATACAGAAGAACAATTCACCATGTAAAATCTTGATCAGAGAAGACACAAAATTAACAGTATCATACAGTGTTGCAAGAGAAAATCCATTTAAAAAGTTATCCTTTTCAGTATGTTTTACAGATAGGAAATTTAAGCATAAATTATCAGCAATATCTAGGGCCATATAAAAATCCAGCATGGTATTGTTACTACTAGAACTAATGCATGTAACCTACTCTTCCTGTGCAGCTGTAAAATATTTCCTTTAAACCTATTACCTCTTCTTCAACTAGACTAACAAAATACTATTCTTTTATCCCTCCACTGAAAAGGAAAAAAAAACCCTCAAAGTTAAAATATAAATCTTGCATCTGAAAGCTTAAAAGTGATAGCACAGTCTTCCCACCCCAAGGTCCTGCTATTCTCTCTAAATCACTTTGTATTCTAGAGAGTCTGGCTACATTGCCAACACATAAATTATACTTTGCATGGTTTGATTGTTAGATTTATTAAATTCAATATAATTAAGTGTGAAACTTTCAGTCTGAAACCCATATGCTGTAAGTACAGGAACAAGTATGTCTGAAACTTTTGAAAGTTAACCATTAGTAAAACAAATGTATTATTTTAGATCTATAAAACAGTTATACAAAGTAGGCTACATTTAACCTTATGGGAGCACAATGGGCCATGAAGTACAGAGCAAAGATCAGTCTTCCATAAAGTTATAGATGAGGCTAAAACACAGACAGACATACTGACTCCTGGAAGATCCAAATTTAGTCCATTACAAATCTTGAGTAGACTAGAATAGTAACTCATTTTTCTGCTAGAAATAGCTAATTACAGATTCAGAACAAAGTTCAGCAAGCTGTGCAATTACCAAAATGCAGACAAATTGAATGACAGGTATAATTTCAGTTGTTATGCAACTGGCAGATTGCAGGAAAGACCAAGGAACGCTGGTCTTGGCACTTGCAGAACAGTTCTATGATAGTCCCATTCTTGGTAAACAGTCATTAGTAGCATTTTGACTGCCAATGACAGATTTTGACCAAAAGAGATACTTATAAAGGTTAATTTGGTGTTAAAGACTGTTTAATTTCACAGGCCTTGTCTCCACCAAAATATGAATGCTAACTCATTAAAGCAGCTATATTGATTTTTTATTTCTTCCTTGTAACCTTTACACTGCTCTTCAGATTTTTTTTTTTCTTTAATCTCAAGATTTCTCCAGGAAATCTTGCAAAAAAAATAAATTATTATATTGAAAAGTCATAAAATTCATTGCAGCAGTGTGGTGGTTGTAATCTGTGCTGTCACCATTGTGCTTTTAATGTAATTCACATTTCACCCCTTTCATTAGCTACCATTTTTGTGTCAATATTTCAGAACCAAGATGGTCAGCGTGATTCCCTTTTAATCAATTAGATTTATTTACTTTATCAGTAAGCATAAGACATGAAAACTGATAAAGTTTCAATGATTTTTAAATCACTTGAGAAGTAGTGAACTATTTCCCTAATGAAGAAAACAGTCCATTCTTTTTAATAAATCTTATCTAGTTTTTTTAATAATACAAACGTACATCTCAGTCTAGAAAAGGGAGGACAGAAACAATACTGCTTAATTTTATTGCCCTGAGCAACACCCCCTGCACAAGCCCACAGATCTTATGGAAAAAACTATGTCCCAGAAATTTCTCAGAAGTTATAATGAGAAACAGATAAAACTTAAATTGCTCTTAAACCATTTACTGCTTTTAAATCGCTGTCTTATTCTAGCTGTTCAGCTAGAACCATGAAGGTACCATGAAGTTACAATATTTTAATTGGGGAAAACATGCTGCCTTTATCTTAAACACCAAGTCTTCTGGATACCACTCTAAATTCACTGAAACCTGTTATATTGGGTTTTTCAAATTAAGGATGGGAACTGTGTTGTAAACACAAAGAAAAAGTAGGACAAACTGAAGCAGAACGAGGCTCGCGCCTTGCTCCCTGCAATAAAAGTAATCAGTCTCTTACAATAAGTACTCTCCTGTAGAACATGTTGAATTCAGAGAACTTTACATTCATCACTACCTAACCCTGAAAAAAATCACACTTTTTAAGCGGTAAAAAAGCTACTCTTGATAAATAATCTTTATTGCAGAAATGTATATTTGTCTTTGAAGACAAGGCAAACAACATTAAGATACCTCACATTCATATCACTGGGACAGCATGCTATTTTATCATCAAAACGTATAGCCTAGCATGAATTGTATTAATCACTGATCATTATGTAACTTGGTTCTGAGGAAGAAAAGTTCATCTCAGGATGCATCAGCCAGTGTCTGCAGCACAGCTACAGAAATACATGTGGTAGTTGACACAGCACTGGTGAACAAACATCCGAAATACTATTTTATAAAACTCTTGTTACCCACATTCAGAAAAGATACCTGAAATTGTACAAGTATAGAGAAAGGCTACAGGAGTAACAGGGTAAATCAAGAACTGTCACACAGGCTGGTTTAGCCTAGTAAAGTGAAGGCTGACAGGGACACTCCTGTCTGTTGTGTGAACGGGATGAAACAGGAGCATTAGAAAAGTGCAAGAGCTGTCTAAATTTAAAAACACTGCTTATACAGTCACACTGTATATGAGGTAACCCTGAATAAATTTACGTTCAAAAATAAAGGTGTCTAACCATGAAAATAAAGAGCCTATCAAACTTCATCCTTTTAGAAGAAATATTGAGTGCACCAAGCAATTTCTAATGTAGTATTTTCACAATTTATAAGAGGGGTTTTGTTAGGCAGTTCTTGAGATGGAAGCCCAGTGGAGTTTTTGAACAGAACAGGAAATTTCCTAATAAAAACTAGCAAGGCTGAAATACAAAGAGCTAATTTTGCAAAGAGGTTCTTTGACTGTAAGGCACAGCCCACTTGGAAACAAGCTCATAGTTGACCATGAGTGTATGGACACAGCGCAAAGGTTTTCCAGACCAGCCAAAGCATTCCTTTCTCATCTGAAGAGCAAGAGTGAAAGGTGCTGTCAGCTTCTCTGAACATTCAGCAGCAGGCAGAATTACAGGACAGCTAGTCTGGCACTATGCTGTGCTATTATATTTAGATTTCAAACCAGATGGATGCCTCCTGATACTTAAATATTACCATTTTCTACTTGAATTTTAAATAAAGCATCCTAGTTCTGACTGAATCTTAGACAAGTGGTGGCAGTGAAACTAGAATTTACAGAAAAGCAAACCAAAAATGGATTAGAAGTTCAATGAGAGGAAGACATACTAAACACAAGGCTGAAATCTTCAAAAATTCACACAAAAAGGCAAAGGCAGAGAGCTTTCACCCAAAGACAATATTTCACTATGTTTAGGCAAGTTTTTGTCAAAAGCAAAATTGAGAAATAAGCTGGACAGAAACAGGTGATGAAATAAGATCTTATTCTGTTCTGCTCCACTAGAAGACAGCAGATAGAACTGTGGAGAAAAATCAAGATACAAACATTTTGCTTGTACCTTAAGGTTTTCAAGTTTCCTTCCTTCCTTCTCCAGAGTAAACTACCCTTAAGCTGAAATCATGCACAGATACATTGCAAATTGTTAGTTGCATACAGAATTCTGTCCAAGGTCAAGTTTGGCAGAAGCCTGATACTTCCCATTTCTAAAAATTGGTATTTTCCAAATGGCTTTCATTTTCAGCAGCAAGGACATCTGCGTCTACGAAATAACTCAACCAGCACACTTTTGCAAGCATCTTTTCTCAGATAGTTTTACTGGTTTTCTTTACATTTAACTTCATGTTAAGAAACATAAGAATTTTTCTAGATTTGTTAAGCACATTTAAAGGAGTGTATGTTTCATTAAGACAGCATAATAAGCCAGCACTAACATCACTCAGTTTTCCCCAGTAATTTCTGACATGCTAGAAAATACACTACAAGTAGCTAAACACTGTACTCTAACAACTACTGGTATGCACGGCCACTGCTTGGACATTCAGTGTGTGCCCTAACAGAAATGTAAGGGAAGCAGTAATCAAAAGCAGCTTACTAAGCTTCCTTATAATAATCAACCAAAATAATTCCTTATACTATCGCATTGCCTCATGTCAATTGTAGCTCTACTGGCAAAGAGTCTTACTTACTGACATGCCAAAACCAATAGCTAAACTAGTTCTTCAATGATCAAAAGCTCTCTGCCCTCCAACAAGTAGCAGATACAATATTGACTTTTAACTCACATTTCTGCAATCTAGATTAGTGCTATGGCAAAACTGGAAATGCAGCTAGCCTCAGACATTGCCGGAAATATCCTTTAACATTTACAAAAGAAATTTTAAACTTAACCAAATTCGTTCAGCCTCTCCTAAAGTGATTATGCAACACACTACAAATTTGAGCAGTACCATCTGGTAGGAAGATGTACAATGCGCATGCATCCTTTATTCGCACATTTTCACACTGTACCAAGCCTCTGGGGGAATATATTTTACCATGATATCTGAATTGGAAAAACATCAGTTAAGGACTCAAATTTGAAAGGAAATGGTTTGCATTTAAATGCAGTTAGAGAATTAAAAGCTAAACTCATAATACAAAGTAGAAATGATATGCACATTTTCTGGCAAAATGAGTCAGGAGAGAAGGGTATTTACATCACCATTTTAAACATCTAGCTTAAGTAGCTACATTTCCTACATGAACACTGCACAAAGTCTGACATGTCCATGCTGCTCTGACCTGCTACTCTTCATTATCTCTTTGGGGAACCTGAATTCTTAACTTAAGCACAAACAAGATAACTAAAGGAATTGATAATATTATATATTAGATCCTCATTTCATAGTACCGAAGGCTCACTTGATTTCAAGATCTTTTTCCTTCATTGTACAGATACGCGAATTAGCGAGTACAAAGCCAGTCTAGGGCATAAGGACTAGAAGAGATTACAAGCATGCATTGCAAGATAGAAGGAAAAGAAAGGTTTCTGAGAAGCCTGAAAATATTCTTTCTGCATATGGGTTTTATCAGAAATATGGCTGGTATGGCAAACACGAAAATGCTGGGCAATTCTATTTCTCTGGATACAGCCAGCTCCCTTAGAACAAAATGGGACAAGTGAGACTTATTGACCACAATTCCAAACGCATTTGTATCCACACATACAGGATGCAACAAATTTCAGTCTGAACGTAGCATCTCTATTTAGCTGGCTAAACCACGTTCTACAGATGCATGCCCTGGCTTTGGCTGGGGTAGAGTTAATTTTCTTCTTAGTAGCTGGTAGCAGCGTGTTTCAGATTCAGTATGAGAATAATGTTGATAACACATGTTTTAGTTGTTGCTAAGTAGTGCTTATACTAAGTCCAGAACTTATCAGTTTCCCATGCCATGCCAGTGAGCAGGTGCACAAGAAGCCAGGAGGGAGCAGGGCCAGGACAGCCGACCCGAACTAGCCAGAGGGTTATTCCATACCGTAGAACATCATGCTCAGTATATGAACTGGGGGCAGCTGGTCAGGAGCCACCGCTGATCACTGCTCGGGGACTGGCTGGGCATCAGTTAGTGGGTGGTGAGCAATTGCATTGTGCATCACTTGGTCTTTTTCCTTGGGTTTTATTCCTCTCTCTATCATCTCCTTTTTCATTACAATTATTAGTATTATTATATTTTACTTTATTTCAATTATTAAACTGTTCCTACCTCAACCCACAAGTTTTACCTTTTTCTGATTCTCCTCCCCATCACACTGCGGAACAGGTGTGAGGGAGCAGCTGCATGGTACTGAGTTGCTGGCTGGCATTAAACCATGATAATGCAAGTAAGTATCACTGATGATGTTTGTATATCGGAAGATAAATCCTTTTCCTTGCACCACTCAAATTATCCCCCCATTCTTTTACCTTCAGAACTCAGAGCAGAAGCGGATTAATGATTAACTCACATCTCATTCAAAAGTAGAGAGCAGGGGGCAGGAACAAACCAAACATCATTGGAAAAATCCAGTTTCTATTAACAGGCAAGATCTAAACTAATTTTCTAGATAGACTATCGTACGCTTCTTTGCCACAACGATAGGAGCTTTTTATTGAGAGAAATCCTTTTTCCTTGCTCATTGCACAAGCACAGTAGTTCAACACCCTCTTCAAAGGATCACGTTGAAATTCTGCACTGGAAACAAAAATATGAGGAATTTGGGTTCAGGTAAAAATTATGTGGCTTATTTTCCTGTCTGTTTTTAGACTGCAGTTCATAAAAAAAAAAGCTATCCAGGAAACTTCATAAAAAATTTATATACTACATATTTACATCTATTTCCTATCCAGCTAATTGTCTCAAAAAGTTTGGAATTAAAATCAATTTAAAATGTCCCTTCAAATAATGGATAGAGCTTTTCCTCCCTGACCAACTAGTACCCAGTTTATACTGCAGAGTCCTACAAACAACTGTAAAGGCTTAAGGGACAGATAATCAAAACAGCCATGGGTTCAATACCTATTATAGCAGCCTCAAGGCTATCAGTTTCTATAACTTTTTTCCTATCTACATTAAGAAACTAGGCAGTACCAGGTGGCAATTTTGATGGATGTTAAAATAGCACTTTGCTATATTTATAAAGTTGCTTGTGTATTTCATCTACAAGCAACCATGACTTAAAATCAAAATGCATAGCTTGCATTTATTAAAATAGGCATCAGATGGGAGTTCTTGTTGTAGAGTCATGAAAATTTAGAAGATTGAGAACTTGTCAAGGAACATCTAGTGACTCTAGCCTATTTCTCTACAGAAGGCTGCTTCACACTTCTTTAAAGAAAACACTATGAGAAAGCTCAAACTCATCTGTTCAAGGTGTAAAATACATTATAGAAGTGTGAGAAGAACCAGTAAGAGAATTGTTGGGGTTTTCTCACTGGGTGCATTTACTGGAATGTCAGCAACTTTAATCTAGATCACTCATCATACAACAGGACCCTACATGTAGTGATACTACTGGAGAGGGACCTTTTCAACCTGTTTGTGTTTCTTCTCTTAGTTCTCAAAGCTTGCAGAGCAAACCGTCTTTATAAAACTCAGGAGTAACTTGCACAAATTAATGAGTTTTATCATTAAACACCCTTTAAAAGTATCACTCATTGTCATGGCTATGACATGAAATGTTTATCTATAATGTACATTTTGTTTGCATAAGCATATTTGGCAGGTAATATTGCTCACAGTGCAGTGAACTTCCTTCATCAGCTCAGGTTTAATTGCTTCCCAACACACAATTTCCCTATTAATGCTTTTTGACAAATTCACTGAACATTAATTTTCATTACTTGTTCTCTCATGCAAAATAGGCCATTATTTCTCAATCCAAGTAAGTTTTCAAAATTAACTAGTTTCTAGTTCAGATGGGTGCAGGTATTTCCAGTATAGCATTTGGAATATTACCTGATTATAGCCGATACAAGTTTGTCAAGCACAGCTGAAGTCAGAGTAGTAAGCAAAACAGGTTGTCTTCCTTACCATGACATTATTTGAGAAAATACTACATACTGTTGTTAAAAGTAACAGAGAAGATCAGGAGGGTTTTTTTCACAGACGAGATTATTTTGAGCCATCCAAACGGAACAGAAGAGGCTTGGAGGACTATTACTGCATAACTCTTCAGTGACAGAGAAAACACATCTGATTGTAGAAATAGCCCAGAGAAACAGTTGACCACAAAAGGTGATATATTGAAGCCTTTCTCTTGCTGTTTCTTCAACTCAGGTGGAATTCCTGGAATTAGACATGCTCTCTCTGTCCTACCAGGATACTCTTCCTACTTGATCCTAGACAAGGCCTTCCATCTACCACTCAAGGCTTTTTCTCTCCAGGAAGGCTCCACCTTTCCAGTCAAGGAGTATTTATACAAAGCAGAACAGCTCTAGAGAGACCTCTCCAAGTCCACCCACTCCTGCCGCTCACCTGGAGTTGATGCTCATTTCTGAAACACAAGTTAGCTCCCAATTCACTTGCCTGCATGCCAGGTGAGTATCACAGGCCTCTGCTTGCTCATCACAAGTCACTGATATTTAACAGAAGAGTACTCTGAGAATCTTTTAGGAAGTGGCAGGAAAGCTTTGTAAGAGGAAAATAACTGAAGGGAGGTGACTTCTCCTGCACAAGATGTGATACTGGTTTGGAGTTTGTAAAACTTGAAAATTTCATGAGAAATTGCATAGTCAGCCCTTTACAACTAGGGACCTTCTTCACCTGCAATCTAAATTATACATGAAAAGCACAACTGTAGTAATGGAATACCTACCTATACATTCATATGGCCAGATAGAATGGTTAAGAACTGGGGTCCTGGGCAAGGAAAATGAGTTTGTGCTGGTTCCAATCTCTCAGCAAAAGCAACAGTTACTAAGAGGCTCTTAAAAGTATCACTCTTAATTTAAGCTGCAAAATAAAACCACTTCAGTGATCCTTCATGAACAGCTCGTTTGAATTGATTCGGACTTGCTCTGCTTGCATTCTGGTCCAGAAATATGGCAGCAATGAATCTTTCAATGAGGTACTTAGGAAACAACAATAATAATTTACACTCAAAACAATGGGTAACATTTTTTTATATAGCTGACTATAAAGTGCAATTTTTCCTCTTCTGGAAACTTCAGGTTGTTATATATAGTATTAAAATATCAAAAAAGTAATTAAAAAGAAGTTTTGCTTTTCAAGGACCTTTTTTCAGCCATTTTAACAGGCTGACTTAAAAATCAAACTTTTCTATGAAAAATGAAAACCTGCTTCTAAAGGAAAACTCTAGGTCTAAGTCAATCCTTGCTCTCAAGAGTTACTCTAACATTAATACTAATTCTTGGATAGTCTTCGTTTCATCACATTAATGCAGAAGACAACCCTTGAGATACCTACAGAGCCTATAGGTAATTGTTTATGTTCTCTCAACTGCAAATTAAGTTTTTTTATACATATGAAAGCTCACTCTAAGGTAACAGATGGGAGCTTCTGTGGGAAATATGCACATAAATTTTAGGTTTCATGTGAGCTTTAGATGAAAACAAGCATACTGCCTCAGACTGAAATCTCCCAGCTGTATTGATTTTTCAGAATGGAACATGACTAGAAGTTATTCACAGATGCTCTCCCGCAGCAGCAAGCTGCTCTCTCTCCTCTCGTGGGAAAAGGGGCACTGAGGAGAAGAGCTACTGATGGAGCTGGGGGAAAAAAAGATTCCAGGCATAAGCGGCAATGGATCTGAATGAAGAAAAGAGAAGGAGGACAGAAGAAAAGCATTTTCAGTAGTCCAGGAACTTTATATAAAAAAACCAATTTCACTCCTTTTCTCCTTACTCCTGTAATTCTGTCCATCATACGTATATGTTGAAGCACAAGCAAACTAGTAGGCTGCAACAAGGCTTTACCGTCGGTCAGATCCTACTGTCCCTGCTGTTTCTCCTTCCTCCACAGGTCAGACCACACCACTCCTCATCCACCCCCCCACCCCCCCACACACACATGTCAGTCAGTCAACTCACTGCCTTCGTGGCAAGGCCACAGCTGCATTGCATGTTATCAATGCTGATCAACCCTCTGCCTTCACTCCTGTACACGCATACATATAACTCCCCTGTGTGGCCTGTCTCAAACAGCTCTGCTCTCATCATACATGGTAATGCTAACCATCTCCTCCATCTCTCCCCCACCTCAAAAGCAGTCAGTCCCAACTATCAGCAGACATTTCTTTCATCCTTTTCCTTGCCTAGCTCCCTGCAACCTTCCCAAAAGCCTTGCCACAAGGCTTTCTCCTCCCTATCCCAGTCTCAGCGTCCATCACAAGCTCACTGCAGCTGTCACAGTGCATTCCCCACCTGAGCTCGCTGCTACCCAGGGCAGAGGGAAACAG
Source organism: Falco peregrinus (assembly GCF_023634155.1). NCBI lineage: Eukaryota > Metazoa > Chordata > Aves > Falconiformes > Falconidae > Falco > Falco peregrinus. The sequence continues at coordinate 72,451,083 of NC_073725.1, read as the reverse complement.
AGGACATGGGGCTGTCCCCAGGCAGGCTGTCAGTCCACACCAAAGCAGCTTACAAAATAAACCAAATCCAAAATCCCTGCAGCTCTCTTCAGGTTCTCGTCTCCCACCTTCACAAAGTAAAATGTTATGCCCCTTGCATGGTTGCCATAGAACTTTTAAGAAGGGACTGTGCAGCCAAGCATGTGTGATAGGAAACATTGAAATAATACTGAAGAATCACAGGCACTCCAGTTTGCTAGGCTTACGGAAAAAGAATCCAGCTTAGATTCATGGTACTGGTGATTTACACTGGGATGGAGACAGCTGACCTTTTCCTTTTTTTAGATCCATGACCTCAACTGGCAAGCATCCCAGCAACTAAACAAGTAGGAATGCACACTCAGTTAACCCCTTCTCAGCAAAATCCCTGTACCTTCAGGCATCATTCCGTAACAGTATTACTCAGTGACGCTGTCAGTGGGATGTCCACATGTACTCTGCACTAAACAGCATGCTGTAACAGTCTGTAGGAATTGCATTCATTATATTAGGACAAAAGGATATTAATCAGCAACAAATTCTGAGCAGAAACATTTGATACAGTCACGACACTCTGCCAAGGAAGATTTACTTCTTGAGCGAGGCACAAAATTGCAACTTCTGAAATTCTGTCTCCTGGGCATTTGAAGTCTACAGCACCTCCACAAACTCTAAGTTTACTCAGCTAGAAAAACTAAAAATAAACCCAAGCAATGATGTGGTAGACTGACATTCATAGATGCTGAAATCCAATGCACATCAATGCTGACCTAGAACAACCAATGCTACAAGGGAGCTTGCTGTCATTTCACAACCCATAGCTTGCCCTATATAACAGAGGGGCACCTTACTGTCCACGTGTTGCAAAGAAAGCCAGCAGTTCCAACTGTTGGCGTGATTACAACTCCTTTTTCTCTTACTGCATTCCTCATAACAGACAGAAATTAAAGCCCTCTGCAATTCTTCCCAAGGTTATTCTGTACACTCCCTCAGATGAAAATTCTTAATCCTGTGGGTACGGATCTGATGACGTTATGAATGACAAAATTTTAGAAACAGCCAGGAGACCTTCAGGTGTCAGTGTACACAGTTGATACAGACACCAATCAGCAACAATTTCCCCTTCAACTCTGCTGTAAGGGACAGAGTCTGTATCCCAGTGCACAATCCTGGGCTATTATCATTAAGGCTCCGATGGAGGAACCAGTCCATTCAGCCCTGAAGCCTGGTGTCCATGCCCAGTATCAGGACACGTCCCACACCTTAACACAACCGTTCTGGTGTTATTTATACACATGGGCATGAGACCCACATACCAGATCAGCTGCACAGAAACACTACACAGTGAGTGGCTCCTAAGTGCAGAGAGGTTGCAGTAGGAACAACTTCTTACAGACAGAGTCATTCAGATGTTCCTACTAGATAGTACTTTAATTTTTCCATGAGACAAGCAGTTCTGATTCAGTTCCTGGAGTTTGTACCTGAAAGCCTCACAGAGACAACAAATGAAGCTACAGCAGAGAAATTATGGTTGCTAAGTCATCATCTTTACAAACAGGAACCACAGATGTAGCACTCCCATGGCATCATGTTCAGACACCTGCAAGCTCTCAAGCAATTTGTGAAAGAACTAAGCCATGTAAGATAGGTGCTCACTGTAATAAACCAGGGAATTCTTTTTGTTGACCTTCAGTGTACAAAGGAATGCAAAACAGACAGTGCAAAGGGAATTCTTCTGCACAAAAATTTCATCTTCTGCAAAATATTGAACCCAAGTCCCAGATTTCAATTTTTGTAAGAAGTTTTATGCCTAGCACCATACCAATGAAACCATCCTTGAATACATCAAGCAGATGTAAAATGATATAGTCATATTCTCCTGAATATTCAGAAGATCAATTAATCAAAACTGCTCATCTCAGAGGGGTCATTAGGAAGTGCAGTTCTCATTTCTAAATTGTAACTTCCAATCACTACTGATCATTCTAGCAAATATACCCAACTATAATGCTTATCGCACAGCTTAAGTCATCTCCCAGAAGACTGTTGCAGCCTCCAGTTTCACCTATTATTTCCTCGGTGGTGCAGTTATGTATGAACATAAATAACTAAGGCACAAGTTATGAAAAAATCAAATAAATGGGATTTATTTATACCAAAATAGTTTATATGAGGTAAGACATGGACTTATGATATTAAGTATAAAGCCATATCCATTTTCAATTTTAAACCCCCTATTTTAAAATAAACCTAAAATTGATCCATAATGTTTTGTTATTCCTAACGTTAGTTTTCCACAGCCTCAATTTCCATTTCAATCATTTAAGCATACAGGATGCACTTTAAATTTGACCCAAAAAAATGTTTATTAAATCAAAAGTACTTCCTATGAACTAAAGCATTAGTTACTTTCTTGAAAAAATCCACTCTCTCCCCTTGTATCCAAACCCTGGTACACCTTGATACAGTGCCCAAAACCTTGTACCTGTCTGTAAAGGAATTTGCATACTTTATAAAAAAAACTCCTTCTGTTCAGCCGCCCTTGACTGCACACGGTGAGATGCTTACTTTATACTAGCACTTAAACTGTGGAAAGAGATAATAGTGGAGAAAACAGGCCTGTTACCACACAATGGAGCTAGGAAAATTTATAGGGTAGACGGGGGGGGGGGGGGGGGGGGGGGGGGCGGGGAAGCAAGCTCTATTTTTACCTGAGCTCTTATTTCACATTAAAATTAAAAGTGAAACACTACACCTACCACAGAATAAGTCTGTCTAATTTTCAGGGTAGCTGCATATGAAAAAAGGAAGGTTCATTTACATATCTTAACAGAAAAACAGAGTGCCCAGAGAAACTGTCCCACATATCATAGATAAGTTGCTCCAAATTGAGCTTCTGGAATAAAAAAGGAAGTTTAAATTCCCAAGAAATAGGAACCAGGAAAATCTACAGTCAAAAGTTGTACTTTCCTGATGCTTGCATGTCTTTCTTTTATCAGCCATTCTTTAAAACACTTAAATACAACATGCTTAAAGTGATCTCATTCAGTAATCTCTAGCAGTGATCTGAAGGATGCAAGAGGTTTTTTACAAAAACTATCTTCAAGCCATTAGCTAAATACTCTGCAATCCATGGGTAACTGCCCAGAATGAAACAGCACGCTATATTCTGGATTGGGGAGCACAAAGCTTTAACCAATTATTCACAGTCATGAAGATTAGCTTGAAATTTGGAGATGTTGCTGCAAAGGGTCTACGGCTGAAAGAACTGTCATTGCAAACTGCTGGGAGAAGAGAGCAAGAGGGTAAAAACCCAGTGTTGTGAGAGTCGAGTGCAGGAGACTTGGAGAGGAGATAATGAACTGGAATCACTCGCCCAAATAACCTCCTCAGGTGTAGTCCTATGGTGCTACTGGGAGGTAGGGCACAACCACAGCTGACAGTGAACAAAAGTATTGGAGTGAGAGGTAAAGGTGGAATCTAACCATAAGGAAACAACATCTGAATTTTCACGGCTTTGAAGCACCTTGCCAGAGGAATCTAGTGAAGTGCAGAGCCCTGAGGCTCTCCATGTTGCAGAGGAAATGAAACCTTCTAATGCTGCAACAAGAAATGCAGAAGCATTTTAAGGAAAGTCACCCTAACACAACAGAGTCATCCCAAATTTTCATGCCCTGTTCCATACATCCTATCTGAAAAGCTACCTCCCACACACAAAATAAGAGAAGAATGGTCTCACATATTATATTTTACAAGTTAAATTAGGAATGTACTAAACCTCACTTTTTTGTTACATATTTTAAATAATTATGCAATGGAAGTTGCTCATCTTCCAGATGCCCACCCCAAGTATAAGGCAGCAGTTTGTGCACATCTATGCCCTCAAGGCAAGTCCTGAGCAGAGCAGCCCTGTGTGTGTTCTCTGTTAAAAGCCGGCAATCACGCTGAAGGAACTGTCACCATTAATGTCACTGCAACATACACATTTGACATCTCACCAGTTTGAATCACCAGAAAGGAAAGTTAAAGAAATCAGATTTCACTGTGTTTACAGAAGAACACTAACACCTTTGAAACAAAATAACCACTGGCCAGTTGTTATTTTGTTCCTAGTCATGTCTATTCAGGGAAGCATTCAAGTAGCTGTGCCACTAACGGTTGCATTCCCTGCAATGAGCTATGGGTGTACAAGTGCAAATGTTAAGTGCTTCTACTTTTTTCAACTTAGGCAAAGCGTATGAGTCATCACGCTATCACACGCATGCAATGCCAAAGCCAAATAGAATTATTGCTTCAAATCTCTCCCTAAAACTTCTTTTTAATAAATCATTCTGGAAGACTTTCCAAAGATTTAGCCACATCTCCGCTGTCTCCCCTTGACATATACCTTTTACAAATTGTGAACAATAAAGTATCTGAAGTTCTGCCCCATCTCAGAGACTGTACATGTCGTCTAATTGTCAAGCATGTTCAGTCTTGCTTGTCAATACATAAGCTATAAATCAAAACATGTTGTAGGGAGAGTCACATGTCACCTGCACTAACTGGCAAAGGCTTGAAAGTTGCTGTCCAGGAGCTACCACGCCTGGGTAGCAGGTTCTCACTCTCTATTTATACTTTGACTGACAGTCATGCCAAGAGGGAATCCTTTTCACTAAACCTAATTGTTTTACTGAAACGCTGCCAGACACCTCCATTACACCCCTAATGTGCCAGGGGGAATTATAGCTTTTATTTGCACTTCCCTGAAAATAGCACAGTAGTGCATGCCAAGATGGAGATCCTGACATTATTCACCAATTGAAGGAGGCAAGCTATCAGTTATCTTTAAACAAAGCACTGTTCCTCTTTCTTTTAAGAGGAAATTTATTCCATATTCCAAGAAAGGAACAGTTAATTGTAACTACCACTTCAAGGGCATTCCAGACAAGAACTATCTTTTGTAAAGCCCTAAATTACCTGCCACAAGCACACAAACAGGAGGGATCAGTTGAGATCCCTGTTTAGAAACTTCCTTGTCAAGTAGTAGTTGATTGCTCATTTATGCAGATGCAGTCTATTGTCATCTTTTTTAATATGACAGAGGAAAACACCTTTAAAATGGGAAGTACTGCTTATGTTATAATGCATTTGAAGTATATATATATATATATAAAACACACTGTGCAGCTACATTAAATAATGGATGTCATAGCATGAACTATATAAAATACATTTATCTTAGTAGTTATAACACCTGTTCATGTGATAAGCAGAAAATGCATTTACGCATATGACAACGCCTGTGGCTTTTCTCTCTCTACAGCAGTACCTCAAATACCCATTTTTTTCTCCCATAACCAAATTTTCCCCATAGACTCACAAATACTACCATTTTAGCTTTGATGTGATAGGGTGAACTAATATTAATTATCATGAATAATGTCTGTGAAGCTTAAGGGAAAAGTATAACTCAGACAATAAAAAGAGGCAACAAGATACCTATTTTTGGACTAAAACCATTTCATTCAGTAGTACACTACTTGCAGGACTTATTTTGCACACTGCCACACTGAAAAAATTCTCAGTTTTGTCTGTCTTCTACAGACACGCTGGTATTATTCACAGATGGGACACAAATTGTCTCTCCTTGAGATACATTGCCACCACATAAACAGCTCTGCTTGCTTCTGAATTTTGCACACATCTGCTGTCATAAGCCAACTTCAGTCTGTTAGGCCTTCTTTCAAGGCTGTTTGCTTCATTTCAGATTTCAGAGCAAAGCAATCTTTCTTAATACTGTGTTTTGCCCCGTGGTTCTCCTCTGCTGTGATTACCCTTCTCAAAAAGTGAAGATACAAAGGGATGCCATGATACAATGCAAAACCTGATTGTTGTGGTACGGTGTTGGAGCCTGTATGGTATAACATGTAAAGTTTTCTGATTTATGTTTGCTAGTGTCACACATGATGTTACGAACTTGCCCTGAACAATTCAGTAAATTATTCGTTTACACAATAATAATAGAAATTGAAGATCAGGGATGGAATTTATTTTTAGTCTTTCATAGGCCAGTGGTACAGAGGCAAATACTCTTACAAATATAGAAGATACTTTAAACGGAAAAGTATCATTCAAGACTCCAGGTACTAGTTTGCTTTTACTATATGACATCCATATCCACCATTTAACTTGCAGTGGACTAATGCAGCCTCCCATCAAGAGTATTTCCACAGAAAAGCATGCTCACACTGGCTTAATAGATTACAGTATCTATACTGGTATAGTACTTCAATATGTTTCAGCATATATCTCTAGCTCAATTAAGCTACTCTAGTAAGGTATGCCTCAGTGGAAAAAATAAGCTTTCTAGGTTTCTTCTCAATGCAAATGCAACTGTGTAAATGCTAAGTTAAGCTAGGGAGAAAGAAACAGTAGTTTAGTTTGTTTTGTCTTCTCCAATGAAACATTATAGAAGGGGAGCATTTAATTACCTATACATTATTTCATAGCTATTTGTTGCCATACTGATTATTCAGACATGAAAATCAGGTTACTTGAACAGCTAGTGGATTACATGTCTACTAGGAACACTTGGTAATTCAAAATTAATATTCAGACCCAGTATCCTATTAGGGCACTTGATCTCAGTTGGGATTTCCAGTTTATTTACCTAATGGTCTTTTTGTAGTGGTAGGCAGTTCTTAGTTCATCACTCAAAACTTCATCAAGGCAGTTCGCCAAGAGAAACAGCAGGATTTTAGTCAACATGGCAGGTATTCTAAATGCCAGAGGAAAATACAGATTTTGATATACCTGGTGGGGTCAATAGGAGAACGTGCTTACTGGAAAACTTGGAGAAAATGGGAAAAGTTAGAACAGTAAATGCCAGAGTGGGAAAGTATGATGGGTTATTGATTCCACCCCGCAACATTCCCCCCCCCCCCCCCCCGCCTCCACCCACCCACCCCCCAAAAAAACAATCAAACAAAAAAAGACTAAGATCATGCAATTGGCAGAAACTTTTCTGACAGCATGAATGATAGGATCCTCTGCTTCATTCTGTCATCATGCTTTGGCTAGTGACTCTTCTAAGTCTGCTAATGTCTGTGTCTGCTAATGTCTACTGCTTCAACCCTAAGATATTACAAATACACACAAAAGTTGTCTGTGAGCAGAGAGTATGTGGAATAAGCTAACACTGTATCACAGTTCAACAATCCAAGTCTGAAATACCGATGAAGCAAAAATTGCTGCTATTCCCAAACCACAGATTAAGTTTGGGAAAGCAGATTTACCATCCCCCAAAGTGCCAGCCTGAACTTCAGAGCTCTTGGTACCTAAATGAGCAAAGGAACCTGACCCACATACCCTCCTCTACTCTGCAGCCTTTCAAATTCCTCCCTCTTCATAGCAATACCTCTTCACTAGCAGCACTACTTTTGGAGAAAATTTATTACTTGCTAGGACTAATCAATCACCTCTTAGGGAAAAGCAACACAAAATAAACACATCACTAGAAGATGACACCACAGAAGGCAATTCATGTCTCAGTTGTTCATTTGTGAGCAACAATTACTTACATACTAGTATCTACCTTTTTATTGCACTTAAGTCCTTTGAGGATTAAAAATTTTCATGCATTTCCTGTTCAGGCACTTAGGTACTTACAAACTTAAATGCTTATCTGGGAACAGTCAAATTTGAAAATCAGGGTCTAATTTTGAGTGCATGTTTTACTTTGACTAAAATAAGAAACTATGAATGCAAGTGGATGGTTGGTGGGTTGTTTTTTTCCCAAAAATTGTCATTGAACAAAAGAGACTAGACTGTTCATTTGCTGACTTGTTAGATGTTTCTTATTGCTTTGCTCTCTGCAGCATGTTGATCTTCACTTTGGAAAATGCACATGGTGAATTCTGCAGATTTTCTATCCAAAACAGCACACAAAGCACAGCTGCCATTCCAAGGTATTTCCAATGAAACTGAGGCAGGAGGCCAACTCTCACTTTTATCAGAGGCAGACCATAGGCAACTCAGCTGGCACCCTGAGGGCTTCTGTGTGCCAGCCAGACTAGACCAGATGCAGCAAAGGAGCAAAGGAATGTAAAAGACAAACTCAAAATACCTTTCCAAAGCTCTCCGTGTATCTGCAGCAAGAGTGGGTCTAAAACACAAAGACAATGGTAGCACGGAGGAAGAAGAGGGGAATCAAGACACAACTGATATGAAGAACATGAAATTGAAAGCAGATAGTGGTCCTCTCAAAATCAAAAACCTAAACCTGAACTGATTAAAGGAAACAAGGGGCGAAAAAAAGAAGAAAATCCAAAATGGTGAAGGAATTCCCAATAGCATGTTTGTAAGAATCAGGGGAACCATAATATTATAGAAGTAATTATTACCATGTCATTAGAACGACTTTTATGAGGAAAATCACATGTGGGTTCAAGATCATGTGGAGAGGTAGAACTCTTATAACAAAAACACCCCAAGCAGAAATATACCAACTGCCCTGCAGATTCATTCTGGGAATAAATTTGCGAGTACTGAGAGGAACTGGCTTTGTTGGTGCACATGGAACAGAGGCAGTTCCAAGAGTTTTGGCTCTTGGAAAGAAACACAACTTTCTTTCATGACTCTGCACACACTCTTCTGTTAGGTAAGTCAGGGAAAATGGAAACGCTATAGTGATATTTGGTTTGCTAACTCAGAAATTAAGCCAAGTACTTCAAAATTAAATGCATGAACTTGTGCCTGGACAAGGAATTCACAAAACTACACTAACTTTCTCCAGCACTTCATACGGCTTTATTTAATGACGTGAGTACAAATGGAGCATGCAGCTGTGTTCTTTTTCCAAGCGAGATGTATCCTTTTTACCTCACTCCCACTGCAAGAATGCAAGGACTATCACACAAACACAAAACAGTAAAACCAAGGATTCTTCTCTGACTTTCTTCTTATTTTCTCCCAAAAGCACAACTAGGAGTGTCTTAGAGTTTCTGAAGCTCTTTTTTTTACACCTGCACTGTCCTTTCCACATGGCCACATATTTTCTATTAATAAGCACTTTATCACAAAATAATTGGCTTCTGCAGGTCCCTGAAAATGAAACAGCTGTAAGAGGTAAACAGATTATGATAATTCCAGTATTAATGAACTCTGGAAGAAGTCTGAATTGCTTGAGGGAAGAAACAGGCTTTGTCACTTTGAAAGAGAATTTTATCTGATTTGCTGTTCAGCCTTTTTTGGTGCAAAAAAATATTTATAAACAGTACTAACCATGCATTGCAGACCATATGTAGCATTCATTAGCACATCACTTTAACCTTCCTCTCCAGTCACTCTCCAGTAAATTACCAGTAAACACTTTGGCCGTTTCATTAAAGTATTTTAGGAAGAGTATTCCATTCCTGCAAGGACACCCTTTAAGTTCTTTAAACACAGCCACACAGAATGGCATAAAAATAATGCAGCATAACTAATGTTTTTACAGTCTTCCTTTGCTAATGTTCTGCTGTATATGTATATCATGTCGTGCACTTGGAGCAAAGCCTCTCTCGGGTACAGAGAATACATCCTTAGCCAGCTTGAACCTGCACAAAAATTATGGAGTCTGAAATGCATTACCTTCTGTAGCTTTTTTCAAGAGTTATTCAATAGTAAAATCAAATTCTCAGTGATAGTAACACTCATTTCCAATTGCTCAACAAGGCCAGACAAAGTATGCTCTCTCTGAGGAACCCTTCACAGCTGCAGACTGTGTAAGCTCTGTGAGCAGACACCTGAAATCATCAGTTCCTCGGGTCAGTTGTGTAGAAAAACACAGTAGCCTAGAGGAAACAGCCAAACAGAAAGATTTTCCAAGTTTAAAAGGCTATTTATCAATATCTCTAGGTCTCATTCTCTGTCTCACAGAGCCTTTGAAACTCTTTCTCTCAGCTTAAGTCAGCCCCAGACAGAAGTGGCACCATCTGCATTACTGCTGCTCTTGAGCACAGGGCAAACGCTGGCCCCCAGGTCCAGGGCTGTGCTCTCCTTGTGCCAGTGGGAGCAGATCCACTTCACACACATCTGCAAGCAGTGCACCCTCGAGAGCAACCTCTCCTACCTCTCATGCTCAGGTTTCTGCCTGGAGGGAAATGGTTTGCTCCAGATGTCAGGAGTGAAGTAACACCAACAAAGTGGGGCTGGACAAGGGATTGGGGCCAGTACCCTGAAAAGAAATGCAAAGTGCCTAAAATCCAGAAAAATACTTATCTGTACGCTTATCGAGATTGCTTTTAAAAAAGTATATCCTTCTCCAGATATGAAGAAATGCAGTTCTCCTACATCTGTTCAGACATGGTTCCACCAGTTTTTCTCCCTCACTTAAAATAAATCATTGTACTTCTACAAGAATTTCTACTTCCTTGACCTGGCTACCTACAATAATTACACTGTCATTACCTCTCTACATTCACTACGCACGTATTAGCTCAAGGCACATGACCTATTCGCTGCTTGTCATGGCACTCACTAGAAACCCTTTTCCTAGAGCACAAGAAAGAACTAACAGATTTTGCTCTATGAACCAAACTTTTGAATGAGAGCCAGCATATTCAGAAGTCAATTCTCAGTGCCAAAGGTGGTTGGTTGGTCTAGAACTCCTGATTATTTACAGAGACTGAAATACCTCCACAGACTTGAGCCCGAAAACACTTATTTGAACATATTAAGCCCTCTTGGGATTTGGAGGTCATAGACTTAAAATCTTTGGAAGAAATTATCACAGTAACTGATAATAGCCAGAAGCAATTGGATAGGAGTGAGGAACTTGTTGAATCTGGTAATCTGCAGGAACATGAAAAACGTGAACCATTTATGATTGGCTTCTACATGCCTATGTAACACAAACTAAATAGAACAAAATCAAAAGCATCCTGTGGAATGTATTCATGCAAACAGGCTACTAATGGCTTGGTTTTCTAAAGAAAAACAATGCCACTCAGCTACTGGAAAAAACACAGTGGGGATGTGATTTTTACATAATTATGTAGATTTTTCCATCAATCAAATCAATAAAAAAAAATAAATCATATTTTCTCATGTCAGTCCCACCTCTGTCTTCAATCCACAGAATAGCAATGAATGTCCAGCACAGCCATTAAAAGCTTTCGGGTGTCCAGCTGCAACTGCGACCCAGACTCCCCACATATTTATGTAATGTAAACCACTCCATAACATGTCTGATGTGCAAGCAACGTCATGAGCAGACTATGGTGAGACTAGGCACCAGAACTCACAAGACTTTCACCATTATGAATACTGTAACCTCTCAACCATGCAGCTCATGGCTGTTAAAAGGTTCTCTTTTTCCCTAATAAAACGGGATGACATGCAGAAAACAGCACTGTTTTTCCAAGTCAAGAGTATGTCTTCATCACATCTTTCTTGAGAATTCCGATGCCGCCTGAAGCACAAGAGAGTAGTATAAAAAAAAAGGCAGAAATACCCAAAGAATAGTCATAAATTCTCCTACTTAAAATAAAAAGGTAAAATTAACATTTCCCCAGGAAATAAGTATATCCTTGTCTAGGAGCTGAGACCTTAGAAATTCTCAGAACATAGTTTGCTATATTCTTACAAGGATCCCAAGGCCAGTCTGTCTTTCCAAGGCTGAGAAGCACAGTCCTTGACTTTCTGATCAGCTCTACATCTGGATTCTATCCATCCCACTTCATCTGTGTCAAATCTAGCATTTATATAAGCCTGGCTAGATTTGGAGACAATCTTATTATGGTATTGTATGGTTATCTCAAGCTTTTCATAAATGCAAATAAGACTGTAGGATTGGGAAGAACTTCATGCTGCAAGTCCTCATCTTTCTTCATCCATTGGCCAGTTTCCATAACACTAACTGGCTTCTTGCCACTCTTAACTTACTAATTTTCCTTCTAAATACTATTCACTACTTTCAACTTCCCACCCAAATGGTGCTCACCTTAGTTTCATCCCCCCTATCAACTCATTTTATGTTGTTAAATCAACTTTTCTTCATCCTGTATCCAGCTACCATACTCCCCTCTCAGGCCGGTTTTTACTAGATGAAGGAAAACCAACTCACCTCATCTGCAGGTGAGACTTTCCATTCCCCAGTCACTGAAGTAACTGATTTCTAAACCCACTACAAGATTAACCAGGGATTTTTAGAATGTGGGAGACTAAGAGCAGACAATATTCCAGAAGTTACTCCATTTCCTGCATAGTGGAGTAAAACTCTCTATTTCTAATAGCAACAGTAACAGAACAAATATAGGAACACCCTCCCAGCTTCTGGCCCAGAAAAATTTGTTGCATGCAACCAGTTCTTAGCAAGATGTTACACTTTGGTCCTATTAAACTTACTGCATTCTTGTTTCACCCTTCTGTTTTTTTCTAAAATATCTATTTTTACAGTGTCTCAAAGATGATAAATTTATTACTACTGCAAACCACAAAATTAATCTAGAATATGCTAAACTATATATAGCAGTCCTGTTCAGTTTTTTTTAAATGGAAATACAATGCAATCCAGTGAACTCAACATACTGTCCTTTAGCTGTACTCTTATTCTCAGAAAACTTCCAGTCTCGGTCAACAGACATAACCAATATTCAAAAACTGGAATAAAGAGCCACAATGAGCAGCACAGATATTTTAATCCTATCCATCCAGTCATGGAGAGAACTACTAAAATCTGGGTTAATCCTTCCAATCCTTCGTCAGAAATGAAAGTCTGCAGCTGAAATAGTATGCCAGAATTAGATTTGCTTGTGGTAAGGATTCAATTAAGCCAAAAATTAAGATCTGAAATAGCTTCAGTTAAAATCAAAGCAGTGCATTTCTACTGACAGATATTATAATCCAGAAGAGTCATTGTACTGAGACCAAATTCATAGCCCTTCTCTCCACAGGAAATTAATTTGGGACAAGGCCCAGACACGCTGATTTTCAGACAAGAGTTTTGTCAAAAAAAAAAAAAGAGAAGAAAAAAAATCAGCATTTCTCCAAAACAATAATGATAACTGCTGGGCTGGAATGTTATGACTAAGGCACAACCTCCAGTTAGGAAGACCACAGAAGAAAAGACAATTACTTCCATTGCAGTTTTCTGAAGCAGATTTTCACAAACACCCTAGTGGCAATTTGTTACTGTACTCAAAAACGTGACATACCCATTAGATATAAAATATTTACCTCATTTATTTATCTGTATTGGGCAAGGGATTGCTTTTATTTTTAGCAAGCTGAGAGATTACACATGTCAACATAGAAAATTTTAAAAATTAAGAAGGGAAGATACCACTCTCCTATGAGCCAGTTCAACTGAAGCTTCTTCATCATTTGATTAAAGCCTGCACAAATCAGGTTGGATTAAATCTAAAATACAACAAATACCCTGTATTTTCTGCTGCAAGTCTTCAGACTTGCCTATAGGAAATTTACGCCAAGCCTGAAGTTTATGGCTGTTTTCTTGGTGAAGTTACATGTGAGACCACCTCATGACCCAGAAAGCCAGTGCTCCCCTTGAGCCTACAAATGTCATGTCCATGCACTCGTGCAACACATCACACTGCACACAATTACCGGGGGAGGCAAAAGCAAAGTGGCAGTAAAACTTTCAGTTACAAACATTTAAGGTCTACAGTAACAGAACAACAGAGGTAAATATTCAGCTGTAGCCTCCACACCAAGAGTGCCAGAAGTTTCAAGCTGTTGCATAAGTGTATTTCTGTAATCTTCGTTGCTCCAAAGCAGCGAGCTTTTACTCAGGCAAGGCTCTTTGAAGTTACTTTGGGAACTGGCTTTCTGCAGATGGAAAAACAAATGATTAAACCAGCTCAATAGGGAGTCAGACTTATTGTACATATGTGGTTTTAAAAAAAGCTAAGGGAGGGAGAATGTTGTTTGCTTTTCGTTGGTGGGCATTTTTATATATATATATGACACTAGAATGCTTGATAAGAAGGAAAATATACCACCATCTGAGCTGAATCAGAAAAGCTGTTTAAATAACAGAGATTTTAACTGGGTCAAACATGTAAATGAAGCCTTAAAGTGACCTGGTAAGACAAAAATCTGATTACCAAAATGAAGTTTAAATAGAATATCAGGTTTAACTTAAGTAAAACCAGGTAGCACGTCACCAAGATGTTTCACCAGCAGCCCAGCAAATCATTTGAAAGAGAGCACCTCAAGTACTTAACATAACATAGCCCTTAACATAACAAATCATTCCTTTAACTAGAGGCTGCTCTTTTAAGTAGAATATGCCTTAATGTGTTGCTTGGACTTTCCACCTCAGATATTAAGAGGCTACATCTGCATCTTCATGCATTTTATATAAAGAACATAGTAAGCCCCTTATAGAAAGGCAAAAACCCCTCCACGTTCTCTTTACATTGCAACATTCAAATCTTCAGGAAAAGCATTAAAGTAGGCATTAAAGAA